>NC_069794.1:4698901-5335515 GCF_027406575.1 Nycticebus coucang | reverse complement strand
CTGCTTGCTAATGGGTATAATGATAAAGGCTTAGTCACTTGCCCCTGGGGAGCTCATAATCTAGATGTAGAAAACTGATACATGAACAAATCATTTCAACAATGGTTTCTTCCGAGAAAAGAGCCACGAACAGAGGGCTATAAACTTTGGAAAGAGAAACTACTAATTAGGTGTAAGAGAATAAGATCATCTTCCTAGAGTCCAAGCCACATGCTTAATGCCAAAGTTCATGTCCACAGTCAGACAGCTGGGTTAGATTCCCAACTAAGATTTCCAGCTAGATTTCCCACTTACTAACCTATGACAAAACACCCTGAAAGTTAACAAAAACTAAAAATAACACTTTGCAAGAAGCTTCGCCCCCTCAAAAATAAGATAAGGACCACTTATCTAAGTTCTATGAAAGTCTATTTTTTCTTATATATAAAATAGAAATACTTTTATTTAACAACTTACACGAAAAACTATCTCACAGTGACATGCAAAAAACGCTCAATGAAAGTTTGCTGTTACTATTTTACACACGAAAATAAATGAAATTTAAGTGAGAAAGACTTAACAGTGGAATAGATGGTTCACATTTCAGAAGAGGAAAGCATCAAAGTCACAATGACATGTCAAAAATAGGAGGCAGAAAAACAATTTAAAATCGGTACAATTTTGGCACCTGACACAGATAAGTACTTTCCTTACAAAGAAATTAGGGTTAAAAACATTTTACCTGAATTTCCAGGATTTAAATTAACTTTAATTTCAAGTTTCAAAAATAGTTGAAAGGAACTATTATTACTCCATATTCTTCTGTTTCTGTGTAAAATGTATGAAAAGTCTCATGACCTACCAACCCATGGCTAGCAGCATATTCAGCCATACTTTGGTTCTTAAATGGTGTTATAAAATCAAGCTATTTAAATCCATAATAAAAATTTCATTACCTTCTCCTAATTCTTGTGGCATAATGTTTTCTTATTAATAAAGAACAAATTAATACATATATTTTATTAATATTGCATTTAGTAGGGAAAATAGCTGTACGACAGCAAATAAGATATTGTTCAGTCAAATATGTTAAACCATCAGTAAAATTCCTATGCCATCTAGCAATCAATATTCTAGAACTATTAAAATCAGTAACTGTCTAGCTAAGAGAAGTCAGATGACTCTTCTTTACCTCTGCCTTATGCCACGGAAATGCCCTTGATTAATGCAAATAAGAAACAACTTGATGATGTGTTTTACAATTCAAAGAAGAAAGCTGTAAACAGTCTGGTGAACTGCAATGATTTTTGTTTTAATTTAATCTAACTCATTAAAATTTACTTGTAATTAACTGAGGGAAAATGGAGGCTTCTATGCCCAAAAAGTCTGGTTCCCTTCAACAAATATTCACAAGTTCAAAGACGAATACATGACCACCTCTCCCCTCTCATAAACTTAATAGCTGGAGCAGAAACACAGCACATTTAATTGGTATGTAGAATGAAATTAATACAGAAAATGTGCTGCTGTAAGTCTTTAGAGCCACACATATCCTCTGTGACACTGGTTAAGAGTGGTTAATCCACTTAAAATTATGTGCCTGTCTCTTCTTTTTAAAACTACTCATTATAAAAAAGAAAGAGAATAAAATGAAATTAGTTGTAAATAAATTTCTATTTTCAGCAATAGAGCTGACCATATAAAATTTTAAAACTCCAGGTACAAAACGCGTCAGAGTTTCTAGGTAAAATAAACATACTGATCTTATGGCAAGGGAAGGCTCAAATGTGCAAATGCACAATTCACGTAACGGGCAGTTTTAAGAATGGGAATACGAGCATCTGCTCATCTGGTTGTGTTGGTGGGTGGCTGTGGTATCAAGCAAGTGGCCGTGGACCTGCCCCTGCACATGCTCCCTGTCCTCTGGGGTGTGGAGAGCCAGGGCAGCCTCTCCCCCCGTCCTTCCCTGCGGACACGTCTAGGTTTCTCGCCACCACTCACATGAGACTGTTTCCACATTTCTGTCAAGCGGGGCTCCTCTGGACACACTTGAGATTCAAGGAGGATGCGCGAAACCTAACGAATACTTTTAATATAACCCTAACACAAAATAGAAAGTTAAATATATTCCATCGTATGACCTAGAAACTATACTTTAAGACTTTTGTTGGTTTTTAGACACTACCTCACTCTCCTTTTGAAATCAGTTGGACGCTTAACGTTTCCCACTCACCAGTTACTGCCAAGTCTGACCTTTCCCATACTGATACTGGTTCCATTTACCAAGACTAACGATTACCAAAAGCACCCAGCATTATTAAGGGGGGAATGGAACGATGTCTTCAATGTAACACTAAAGCAGTCCAGAAAAAAATACGCGTGCAAGGAATGAGAGAGCGAGGAGGAGGAGGCTGGGAATGTGGCATACTGTTAAAAGTTGACAAACCTACTTAAAGAACAAGCAGGGGGCTATTGTGCTATTCATATAACTTAATCTGTAGCCGAGATTCTTCACAATACACAGTTGAGAACAAGATATTGAATGGAGATGAGAAGTGCTATTTAAATATAAAGTATACACATTTGGAGACAGATTGTGCCATACAAGCCCTGTTGTTGATATAATGTATGTACTTTCTCAATTTTGTTATTGAGGTAAAATATACATATGTCATTTACTATCTTTACCGTTTTTAAGTAAGGTGCATATTTTTGAAAGCAAATGTATACTTTTACATACTCAGAAGTTTATAGCATATTCTACAAGACATTATTAGAGAGCTATGATTCATATACCTTTCTTCCTTAAGAGTCTCTAGTATCACACCAGAGAGAAAGCTCGCTGGTTTCTCAATGAGGTTATCAGGTTTTCCTGAAATACAAGTGACAACATGTAATGTGCTAAGTGTCATGTGGACAATAGGGCATAATATTTGAACCTGCTACCACCCAGGAACAGGGAACAAGGGCTTCTCGTTAGAGAAGAGGATGGGCAGTCAGATTTGAGAGGAGGCCAGAAGAGCTGAAATGTGAACGGGAAATAAGACTTAGGACCCATCATCCAAAGGTCATCATGCGAACGGTACAGTATATTAAATCAGCTCTCACTCATTAAACAAACGCAGAAAAGACTGTTCTCTGTGGTTCTGCATGGAATTTTGTTTTCATACATAGGATTTTAATCACTATAAAGTGATCAAGTGCCTGATAATTTTCAAATTCTTGGCAATGGGTTTATTGGAGATTTCTTAGGCAGGTAAGAATTCACTCTACAAATTAATGCTTTAAAGATACTTCCAGAGAGCCAAGGAATGAACTAAGGAGAATAAGCATAATTACAACCAAATTTTATTTTAAAATCTGCTAAAGAAATTCTTGGGGGACTTATTGTCTCTTTCACTCAAGTAAAATGGACACAATTAGATCAGAATGTAAGAGTCTGAGGGAAAACAATTATTTCCTGAGAGACGCTCTTTATCAAGAGCTCTTCAGGCAACACCAAGTGGGAACAAAAAGACAGAGGAACACGTCCATGGAGCTTTCACCCAGTGCCCAAGTCCAGTTTCCCCTGCTCTTTACTATATGAAACAGGGTGTAAATAGACGAATGAGGAAGTGTAACAGCCTGCAAATCATGGGCAGAACTCTTCTGAAGACAGACAAGAGGAGATTCAAAGTCTGAGGCATTTACATTGTTTGGGAAATTTATCAGTACTCAATTGACACATTCAGTTTGTGGAAGTATAGATATTGGAAAAATATAATATTTTAGAGTTCATACAATTGCCTTTGGGAATGGCACTTTTGGGTCATAAAGAACTTCCCCCCACACAAATTACCTGCCTCATCTCAACCACTCATTATAGGGGGTGATTGGAAAATAAAATATTCCAAAGGAGAATGCTATGGGGCATAAAAAGCCACTACACACAGGTTTAGAACTTTTGATTTCCTACACCAAGTGTCCTCCTATATTATTAACTATCTGAGTATATTTTTTTCTCATGCATAACATGCAAGAGGAAATTAAATTAGATTAAGAGTTATTTTGGTTAAAAATGTATGTAATCATGCCTTTTAACTATTATATTACTAAGTGAATCTAATTATTTTCACACGTTGTAAGAAAATTAATCATTCTAGCAGTAAGAATTCTAAAGTATTATTTTGATATCTGACCAGTATTGA
Source organism: Nycticebus coucang (assembly GCF_027406575.1). Classification (NCBI taxonomy): domain Eukaryota; kingdom Metazoa; phylum Chordata; class Mammalia; order Primates; family Lorisidae; genus Nycticebus; species Nycticebus coucang. The sequence continues at coordinate 5,331,349 of NC_069794.1, read as the reverse complement.
GTCATCCAAACCATAGCAATCTGTCTTACAGCGGTGAGTAAAGGTGAAATAATTTCTGGCCATTCTATTAATTCCACTTGAAACATGTGGAGTTGGGGATTTTTGCATTCAATATAATCAGGTTATGATTATAGATTTATATCAGAGTCCTTAATGGACTCACCTAGTAGAAATTCTCTAGTAATAGAGGCAACCACAGAGACCCTCTGCTGGGTCAATTAATAGAAGTGTTCCTCTAATGAGCCGAGAGGTATTTAGAAGCTCAGGGATCAACTACTTTGTAGGTCAACAAACAATTTAGGAAGGTAACTAGAGCATTTAAATGGACAGTAATTTCATTTAGAATATTAATGATATTAATGTAATCTGAAAATATATTTTCATGCAATGCTTATAACTCTCCCTAATGGCATTTGCATTCAGGGAAACTAAGTCAGGAAAAAATTTACTAGTGAAATAAAAACTTTGTCTTCTATTTCTACTCTAAAAAATAAAAAAGTGTGTATAGTTGAATGTTCAATAATTACTGTGAACTAAGATCTCAAGACATCCTATAGTTTAACTACCAGGACTAAGAATTAAAGCCTTCTACATCAACATGATTTTACTATTTGTTCCAGCAAGCATTTACTCAGAAAGATAAGATTGTAAGCTCGTAAATAACTTTATGGTTTGCTTCAGGAAATTTCTCCCAAATCAGCAGACTGCTCAAACTCTTCTCCACCCAGAAAATCGCTCTTTTATGAAACAGATTATTTATCAACACTTGCTTCAAGAGTTTTAACCTTTTGAGGTCGACCTGTTCTAAACTGTAGAACTCTGGGCTTGGCCCAAACTTGCTCAGATTCCCTCATGTAAAGATTAGTCTTAAATCACTACAGTCCAGACTGCAAACGCTTACAGAGGACATTCCATTCCCTGGCTCTCCCTCTGAGAATGACTAGAAGACGTTGCCATGAATTCTCCCATAGTGGTAGTAACAAGAAGAGCTTTGCTTTATCAATGAGTTATTTTAGGTGACTGACCAAGACAGATGTAATGTTCTCCTCCCCGCGACTATTCTTGACTGTAGGTGCCTGACTTTCTTGTTCTGTTTTAGAGAGCGCTTTTTTAGAAAACTTGTGAAAATCAAACATTTTCCTCTGTCTGTTGAAGATGTTATGTCTTTTCCCAGGATGTTGCCTATTCTACAACTCAGGATACGGAGCCATGCCTCTGACTGTTAATTGTCAAGGAAGACAAGACCTCTGTCTCCCAGTCCCAATGGGAGGGCAGATGCCTGATTTCATCATCTTGCTTCAAGTTGTAATCTTGCCTCCTGTCATGGCAAGTTTTCTTTCGTTTGGAAAAGAACAATTATCAGACCCAGAGCCTCCCACCCTGACCCTACACACAGCTCTTAAAAGCCCTTCTTTGCTTCAGCACAGTGAGCTGCTCTGAGATTCTTGCTCATTTTCTTTTGCAGTAACCTTAAATAAAGTCACGTTTCCTGATTAATTTTGGTGCAATTTTTGCTTTGTCATAATTTTTCAGGGAGTTAGCAGTTAACACTCACTTTTTCACATAATAAATGGATGGTCGGACCACACCTATGGTGCATTTTACAAGGGTACATGTCAAATCTACTAAGTGAAGAGTATAAATGTCTGAACACAATAATTGAGAAAGTGCGGTGGAGGCTGTGTTAACTAGTTTGTTGTAAGTATTTCAAATTGTATATAAAACCAGCACATTGTACCCATAAATGCATTCATTACACAGCTATGATTTAATAAAAGAAAGAAATGGACTTCTTTTTATACATAAATATTTACAAAACTCAAACACACCATAACGAATGTTGAGATTCCTATATGTGATTTTTATTCCCAGCTGGATCTTACCTTTTCCTTAGGTAATTCAATAAAATCTAATTATGCAATCTGATTAGTAAATATTTAAAAATGATTCAAACACAAATACTTCAAAAATTATTTCTAAATGAAATATAATGTATCAAACAAGAGAAAGAAGTTCTATATGAACTACAGGCAAAATACGTTTGCTATTATTTGTTGAACATATTCATTATTTGTTGAACATTATATAAGTACCACTGTTCTTTGTATTAATTATTTAATATTCATAAAACACTAAAAGGTTGGTGAAATTATTATTTTAATAATATAGGTTTAAAAAACAAGTACAAAAACAAAAAAACAAGAGGACACAGAACTTATCAAAGGTCTCATAAAAGTCCAAAAAAGACATTCGGTTTTTTAATTGGTTTAAACCACTATGTTATACCTATTCTCTTTTTGATGGTAAAGTACTTTTTTTGTATTTATTTGTCTTTACTATTTTCCTTTTACTTAATTATGAGGTAATTAAAGGAACTCAGTCTTTTTTTTTTTCCACTAAAACTTTAAATTTGTATTACTTCATTACCAAAATGGCCAGCGTTTTATAACTATATCATATAGCTGTATTAAGAATTTAACAATACATATTTAAGAAATACACAATATGTTTAGAAACAAATGTGCTTCTTCTATATCTTACACATCCTAAAATACAACATTTTTTTTTTACTTTTTTTTTTTTTTAATTAAATCATAGCTGTGTACATAAATGCAGCCGGGGGTACAATGTGCTGGTTTTATATACAATTTGAAATATTTTCATCAAACTGGTTAACATAGCGATCGTGGCATTTTCTTAGTTACTGTGTTAAGACATTTATATTCTACATTTTGTACTCAGCCCTACTATGAAACTAATTTATAGCTTTCATATGAAAGCTATAACCCAATTTTTTTTACTTTTTAAGAAAGTGACAGTTTAGTATCTTCAGAGTTTCATTATGCAGAGCACTTGACGAGTCAAGGAATTTAAAATTCTTCATATCGAAGTCACTTTTGAATTCGAATGCCAGAGGAATGACTTACACCTTCAGTGCCAGCCTTCCTTAGAAGGTGCAGTTAAAGTCAGTCCATTAAACCAGGTGAGAACAAGCCGGCCCATTCCTGAACACTGTTTCTCTCTCCCTGCCCAGACCCTAGTGTACATCAGGGCATCCTGGATATTGGGAACCTTGGCAGTGCAACACCCTCAAGATACCTAATGTATAATCTGCTGGGGGGAATTTAAAAACTCCTGGCAACATAGCTATCAGCCTCTTCCGCCAACTTTGTTTCATAATGTTTCTCTCTTATTATAATTTTACAGTCACATTATAGAATACCAATATTATAGGCATCGCCTATATTTTGAAATATTTTCATTACTTTTACACACCTGTTAAAGGAGGCTAATCTTCATTCTGCTTTCTTCTTCCACGACAACTTATTATAGATACATTTGTCAAGGGCACATATTCTGCACACATCCACTCTCATAATCAGGACTTTATTTCTGGTGTTAAACATTTAATTTCTAAACTGAATTTAAATACTAGATGGGATTTTAAGTGAGATCTCTTAAAAAAAAAATTAGAAAGAGGAGGAGCTAATGCTTCCTCTCTGATTCTATGTGGCATTAATTAGCACTCTGACTTTAAAGGCAGACATTATGCTCCTAGGTTTTAGCCTTTTGTGAAACAATATTTGAGACACATGAAATGTGACAGACATAAATTATAAACTTGCTTGCACATGAAGGTTTATAGTACCACAATTTACAATAACAAAGACATGGAAATAATCCCAGTGCCCACCAGTACCTGAATGGATTAATAATGTGAGTGTATAAATACCATGGAGTACTACTCAGCCATAAAGGGAAATGGTGATGTAGCGTCTTTAGTGATAATCTGGATGGATCTAGAGACCATTCTTCCAAGTGAAACATCACAGGAATGGAGAAGCAAACATATGTATTCAATATCAGGTCGTATCTGATTGATCAACACTTAAGTCCACATATGGAAGTCAATTTCAATGAAAATAAAGCTGGGAGAGGGGGTGGACAGAGGGTAGATTCCCACCTGTTGGGTATCGTTCATACTGTGTAGGTGGGGGGCATCCTTATCACCTTGATCCAGTTGTGAAAAAAACAAAGTATGTGTAATGGAATGATAACATCTCAAAACTATTAAGAATAGAGTATAAATGTCTTACCACAACAAATAAGTAAGCGAAGAGATGGTTATGTTAATCAGTTAGATGTAAGCATTCCACATTGTATATTAAATCAGCACATTGCACCCCATAAATGCATTAATGTACATAGTTATGATTTAATAAAGAATAAAAAAGGGGGTGGTGCCTGTGGCTTAAAGGAGTAGGGTGCTGGCCCCATCTACCGGAGGTGGAGGGTTCAAACCCAGCCCTGGCCAAAAACTGCAAAAAAAAAAAAAAAGAAAGAAAGAAAGAATTAAAAGGGTACCTCCTAATATTCCGAAATTATAAAGAAAAAAGATGTATACACATTTTAAAGGAAAAAAAAAACTTGCCTGTAACCTTTTTTAAGATGAAGTATATTATTTTTCAAGAATTCAGGAAGAAATTAATTTTTTTCAGAAGGAATAAGTCCTGTTTTTGAAAATCACATAGTTATTTCTATCCAATTCCTCTTTTTTTCCTCTCTCCCTCTAATTTTTACCATTGCGAAAAGTGGGTGCAATGCCAAGAATGAGATTGACACACAAGAAGATAGGTCATGTAAGTAATTTCTGCCTTGAAGTAGAGAAGAGAAAAAAATACTGGTTTCAAAGGCTCCAATCTCAAAAAAGAACCAAAAATACTTATTAGTGGAGGGAATTACTTTACTCATTAACACAGAGGCAAAAATTTTAAAGCCAAATTGGGTTATGAGAAGCTAACATTTGTGAGCACTATTCCAGCTAACATTAAACCCATTTTATAGATAACGCTGTGCCACAATAAGGTTAAGTAAATGGACTAAGAACACTCCACTAAAGTGTGGAGTTGCTGAAGTTTGAGGCCGGGCACACCAACTCCAGAGACCCTGTCTTATACCAACACTGATATTGCCTCTCTGGTGATTAGTTGTATTCATTAGCTAAATCATTCATTTACTAAGTAATTCATTATCTCAGTCATTCATAGCATACATGTCTTGTAATATTTTGACTCAGATTTGTTCTTCAGTATAATTTCAGATTGCTAAATATCATGGATCTTTGAGGTCTCTCATGAGCACTTAAATCTGTTTATAATAATCTGTTGTATTTTGTTTTTATTCTGGGCTAAACCAAATTGTTGTAAAACATGTATGGAAATTATAGGAGATAAAGCTAAAGCTCTAATGAAATAATACATATTTGCTAAACATACTAAATCTCTAATTTTAAACAAAAATACTGATGAAGACTTTCTCATATCTAGTGGTTAATATTTCTACTAATTCTATCATATTCTTTAAAGTATTCAAAAATAAAATATACTAGGTAGAAAAAAAAAAAAAAAACTGTGACCATTTGATACTGGAATAACCTGAGGATGTTACCTTAAGATAAATATTTAAATACATTAGTCCTTTTGACCAAAGAGGTTCTGATGTGGCATATGCTTTTTGAAACTGAAGATATTCTCTTTTATTAATTACTTTTAAATGGGTATTACAAACATATTAAATGGGTATTACAAACATATTACCACTGGATTGATTGCTAAGAGTTTTATTAGGGCAGTTAGAGAGAAATTTCATTGTAATATCATTGAGATGAAGAGAAAGCTGCTGACAGATTTTGTATCATGAAACCTCTCCCTGAGACTGAAAATTTCCCATCCCTAAAATTCCTAATAAATGAGATCCCATCTTGAAACAGTGTGTTACAAACAAAGCTTGATCACAAGGGTTTATCTCAACTGACTAAGGTTGTCTAAAATCCTTTTCTATAGCCCTTTCACAGAATAACAGGAAAAAAAAAAAAAACTAATGATATTTTCTTTTCTAGTAAATGTAAGTTATTCTATAAAAACAATTGTACCAAACTAATAATTATTTATGTTACACTCTCCAAATCACATAAACTAATATACTGAGTTTGATGTTATAGTTGATTTTGTAATTTGACTAAAAATTAGCTATTAAACACCCATGATATGAAAAGTATGGTTCTCAGAGGACAAAGGGCGAATCAGACACTTAGCCTTTGGCCTCGGGGCCTCCAGTGAAGAAACCCAAGTGCAAATCCAAGGGGGATGGATGGGTGAGGGGTGATGGGGGCTACAAGGACAGACCTATTTCCCCTGATTAACGGCACAAGCAGTGCTTCTCCAAACAGGTGATATTTGAAGTGCCCCAGAAGACAGGAAACTTTAATAGAAGCCTTCTGCTCCATTGACATCATGCCTTTTCCATGTTCTTGCTGAATCAAGCCCTAGAAATACCATGAGCTTCAGTGGAAATAGAGGAAGCTGATGTAGGTTACGAGAGAAATGTTCTATTACCCTTATTTCTGCCATCTGCATGTCATTGATTATCTTAGTGTGATGATTAACTGTATCAGTTTGGCTACACCAGAGGGCCCAGATATTTAGGCAAACATCAGTCTATTGTCACTGTGGAAGTATTTTTTAGATGAGATTAACATTTAAATCATAGTGTTCGGGCAAGGCAGATTACCTTGGCAGATGTGAGCGGGTCTCATCCAATCACTTCAAGGCCTTTAGAGAAAACACTGAGCCCCCCTGAGAGGGAAGGGTTCTGCTTCCAGTCTGCCTCCGGGCTGCACCTGCAATGTCACCGCTTCCCTGAGGCCCCGGCCTGCCCACGGCCTGTCCTGATTTGTCCTGTGCGTTGTGGACTTGCTGGCTTCCACAATACCTTGAGTCAATTTGTAAAATAACTCTGTCTTTCTCGTAGGCATACACATGCTCTGCTCCTGGTCTGACTTCTGGAGAACCATGACTAAAACACTCAGGGGCCTCACTGAAGGTACCACTCCTCAGTAAAACCCTCTTCTACAAGACCCTTCTATGTCTGCACGGCAAGAGAGGACTCACATACAGTATGAGAATGCAGTGACAAGGAAAGAGAGAAAGAGGGACGACACCAAGCACCATGTTAATAACTGGGAAGCCACCTCATGTGGAACGGATGAGAAAGAAACATGGCTTTCAAGAAGTATAATTAACTAAAAGGTATATTAAATGAATTGTCAGCAGGATCCTGGGGAAAACAGAGATGCGCTGTGGCCCAGGTCAGCAAGGATAATGGACAGAGGTCACACAGCGAAGACAGAGTGTGGTGCTTCGACAGTCAATTTGAATAAAGCAAACCCAGTCCCCAAACTGTCCCCTCACCATGCTGGTAAACCTCACCACTGCAAGCTCCTTTCCCCACTTCCCAATTAGCCCTCTGTCATCCTCCCGGCCTCAGCCCCGGGGAACTGTTCCAGAGATGCCTTCCCACTTCATGCCAAAAATAACCTTTTCTACACTTCTCAGTCTTGGTTGTACTAATGGATGTTATAGTTTTACATTTGTTGGTGAGATTATCTGATTGATGTCACTTCCCATACAGCACACGAGCTCCCACATAGAAAACTCCCACGCTGATCATGTCTGTTTGTATCAACCTAGTGCTGGGCCTGTGTGTAGCAGGAACTCAGTGCCCATCAGTTCTACAAACATTCCCAACACAGTATAACCAGCACGATGGGTGCTTCAAGTTAACTGGCGTAAAGTACACAGACATCTCATTCAAAGTTCCAAATGTCTTTGGTTCTAAGATAACTTTATTTCTTATAATATTTCTGAAATCTGGAAGTGTTATAAAATTGATAGCATATTGTATGTAATTAAATTTTTCTTTCGTAGCCTTTGAATTGCTGGCATATTAGAGTTGATGAAATATGAGGCTCTTTGGTTGTTATCGAGTCAACATCCGTATGTAAAATATAGAAATTAGACCTATTAAAATAAATCTGTAAAGGGTATATCTTCCCTTTTTATCTACACACACACATGTAGGTCTTCTGAGGAAGAAACCAGTAGATGAAACAGACTTCAGATTATTGTAGCATAGAAATGATTTTTCAAACTATACAAATTTGGTTCAAAGACATTGAACCATTGATTATTATTAGACTAGAGGACATTAAAATTTACACAGAAAGGAATTGGTGCCACAACCTGGAACATAACCTTTGAACTCTTATACTTGTGACATTACTACAATATAGTATTCAAACTAAAATTTTAAAGATCGGCAATCCCATAGATTCCAATGCTACATAATATGACAGTTGAAACTGCTTTATGGGTTAAAAGTAAGCTATTTTAAAACATATTCATATACTATATAAATCTTGTAAGATTCTTATAAAAATTCTAAGAAACAGGTATTACTTATACCTATTCACAGTCTTAAAGCAAATAAATGGAAAAGTCAGCATTAAATATGAATTTCCTAAATTTAAAATTTTGTTCTTTATCCATCAAACTGCTATAGCACAGAAGAAAAGGCCAAAAAAGGAATGAAAAATTCATCATAATAGGATGGTTAATTGAACTGAAGAAAACTGTGGCTGATATTTTTATATATTACCTTAATTCTAGAAGAAAGTGAGTTATCCATTCATCCTGCATATTATAGATTCAACATAGAAGTGAATGCATTTTGCGTCCGTATGTGACTCTTTTGCTTTATAAACACTTTCTGGCAAATTACTTTAGGGAATGGTCATATTTTCAATCACAAGAACATATTGGATCACTGAAACTGAAATTAGTCCTTCATATTTTGAAATCCCCATCAGACCTTGACAAGGAGAAGCAGCTTGGCGGCGGAGGCCATGCTCTCGAGTGGGAGGGTCTTTCTTCTTGTTTTCTTTCTTCCTCCTCCAGGTTAAGTGAAAAACAGTCAGGACTACAACAGGGCTTTTTACTACTCATTTTTGGACTCCCAGTGCCATCTATACATTATTTGTCCAAAGAATGACTGTATGAAAAAATGTCCCCAACCTCCAGCAACCTTCATTAACATCCCGCCTGCAATACAGTTCACCTGGTAGGGTAGGAGCAGGGAAAGATAAGAAGAGAGGAACACAGACGATCTTCTGACATTTGAACCACATTCTAAACAGCAGAAGAGTGCAACAAAGTCCCTGAGAACAGCTCCTTTATGGGCAGCAGAAAAGCGCTGTTTATTGCTTGAAGCAGAGCTCCAAGAACACAGGAGCGGGGAAAGTCTGCAGAGAGACTGAAGCCTTAGCTGTAGTGATCCACCTTTAGCTGGATCACTGCTGGACCTGTGTGTGCCCTGAGTTCCTGCTACAGGAATAGAAACAATATTTCTATTAAGCCATTTGCTTTAATAGAAATATTGATGCAACTGTACACGACTCCTTTAAACGATTTTGTAGAGGGTTCCCACCTAAAACTTAACTAAAACAACATCTTTCATGCACACTCAGGATCTTTGCTTAGGTGACTTTTTCTCAGTTCCCCCAACCCTCTGGCACCCGGCCTACCCATCACTTCTTAAAGTTAATTCCAAGATAATTACAGCCTTGAGGAAACTTCCTCAAATCCCTAGCACAGGACAAGTTTCCCTGTCATATGTTCTTCATAGTACTTAAAATAGTTGTAATTTTCAGGCCGTGCCTGTGGCTCAAAGGAGTAGGGTGAGGCCCCATATGCCGGAGGTGGCAGGTTCAAACCCAGCTCCGGCCAAAACTGCAAAAAAATAAAAAGAAAAGTTCTAATTTTCCATGCGTTTGTGAAACTGCAGGTCTGTCCTGTGCATTTCTCCTCCCCACCGCCCGCCTTACCGAAACCTGCAAGCTCCAAGCTTTTGTCCCCCAGCCTGTCTCTAGAATCTAGCTTAGTGTCATGTGTAGCATAAAGCTGAGTGCCAAAAATATTTGTCAACTTTGAGAAGGTTGGCTCCCTCTTGGAGAAGATGACATGCAAGCACAAGGTGCTAATCTGTTCCTCTGGGACCTGGGTTGGTCCAGGTCTAGTACCAGGTCACTAGGCTGATACGATGAGGAACTGGTGAAAAAATCTTTATTTGCTGGTTGATAAACTACAGATTTAAGGTAAAAGAAATGGAGAGGAATTATTTGGAGAGAAATTATTAGAAGAATTGTCAGTAAGAGGAGAGATCAAGGAAATTGAGATCTGAAGATCTGGGAGAAAACAGCTGTTGCACTGATTTTAAATTATTCCTTCATACTTTGAAATCCTCATGAGACTTCGACAAGTAGAACTAGTACGGGGAAGGCCGAATGTTCTGGAGTGAGAGGGGCTTTCTTCCTTTTTGTTTTCTCTCCATCCTCCAGGTTAAGTGAAAAACCATCAAGATTCTATCAGGGCTTTTTACTGCTTATTCTTGGATTCCCAGTGCCCTCATCCTGATGGCCGCGTCTCTGCGGCCGCGAGCAGACCTGGGAGTCCGGGGACAGAGGTACTGAAGGCCTCCTCCTTTGATTCTGATGGTCCTGGCCTGGGCGTGGCAATCTCCACTGCTCTTACAGGTGACCTGGGACAAGCCATCAGATGACCAGAACACAACCATGGCTCAGGAGATGTACGAAAGGGATCTTTCATTTTAATTTCTCTTGTTCTCTTTCCAATCTGAATTTTCTGAAGGGAAAAGCCCTCCAGAAACGAAACGAGTGTGGCATTTCCTTCCTCCCCCTCGTTCCCTCCAGAGTGTGTGATGTTTCAACTCTCCATTCCTGTGTACCCAATGGGGTCAGTTATTTCATCATGTTTTCATAACAGTACATAAAATTCTTGGGAAATATTAAAATTATTTTCTTGATATGTTCTGTATGATGAATAAGCATAATACTAAGAGTCTAAAAGGGACATCTCCCATAAATATTCCAAATCTCAATTTTAATAAGGCCTTTACCAACTTACAAGGAAATAGAAATAATCATATACATCTAAAGTAGAAGATTTGTAATTATAGAACATAAATTCCTCAAGGACAGCTCCTGTCTGCGTGGCCCTCTCCGGTCTCTCCCGTGCTCTGCACAGTGACCCTTCTCAGCATCTCTCATTGGTTTAATAGCAGCTGCTGGCGAAGAGCATCATTCACTACCCATCACACACAAACACCGTCATGTGTTTGTTGTGACATACAAAATGGCTTATATTTGAGTACACAGACTTTTAATTCTAGGTGAAAAATATTACTATTTGAATATTATTTGGGGTAACTAGTGCGGGCAAAGCATTGGGATACTTTTCACATAAAATTTCACACACATATAACTTGGAAAAGTTGGGATATATCTTTTTCTTTGGGGCAATAAACATCTTGTGGATAAGCTACTTGTCAATAACATAAATAGAAATGTTGTATTAAAAATTGGGGATGTATAATTGGCTGTATAAAAACATGATACTTCAAAGTCATTTTCACGTGATCAGCTGGCACTTATCCTGAATGAAAGATCCTTGCTGGTGGAATTATGTGTCCATCTGATGACAAACTCAGGGTCACAATTTGTTATTTCCCCAGAAGCAGCCACATTTAACAAAGAGTGCCATCATTTATAAAGTCATCGCCCACCTGTGTTTACTCTTCAAGTTTATTGCATTGAAACACATTGCAGCATAATAAAATGGTAAATAATAATGTAATTACTTGAGAGAATAATAAAAATGTTTAATCAATTCAATTCAACTCCTACATATTCTGCAAACAAATCATACAGTGTGGACCAGAAAACAAAGATCCCAGCAGCAAGGGCGCCGTGTGCCTAACCCAGTCTACTCGTGTACCTTAGCAAAATTAAGCCATGTATTTTTCATACTCAAACTCAAAAAGCAACAAACGTCTCTGCCTTAATGGAGCATAAGAAATTCCTTATGAATCTGACAAGCTAGCGGATTATAGCTAGAGATGTTTGTTTCAAGAAAAAAGAAAAAATGAAAGGATCATGAAAAAATGCCTTGCGTGGATTCCTAGCACAATGGATCACAGTTGAGATGGAACCATAAAATGAAGTTCGTACAGAGGTGAAGGCAGACCAGGTTCAGGATATTTACAAAGGCTTAAAGGGTCTCTGTTTTCCCCTCTAGAGTCACACAAAAAATGACTTTGCTAGTTAAATGCAAAGAGATGGCAAGAAATCCCTTTGGATGACTGACTCCAGATCTAAGAATACAAAAGAAAAAGTAATGAGATCTGCACAGTTTCCAACAGAGTGTAGGATCTGGCTGCACAGTTGCATTTTGGGGATGTCCACAGACCCCTGACTCAGGACCCCAAAAGCACCCTGCAGGTTAGGCCAGTTCTATATTTCTATCTCTGCAAATATTAAACTCAAGATATAGCTGTAGACAGCAGAGATAATCACTGGAATATGAAAGTTATCAAAATAACCACATCAGAAAAAAACTGCTAAAAAGTCTCATCTGACTCTGATTTAAACCATATTTAATGTCTTATCTGCTCCACATTCTCACCTAGTGTTTCCCATACCCACACTCTCTCTCTACAATACTCTGTGAGTTTTTAGTAAATATGAAATAAGTTGTATGTAATGCACACTTAATTCTTACGAAGAGGATTGTAAAAAGGAAAAAGAAGAAAAAAGTTGAAGACAGATAAAGGGAGACAATGCAAATAAAGGAGAGGGTCAATGGTTTTCAATGACAATGGTGATAATGACTATCATTATGAGTGTCACTCGGGGATTACATCCCCTGAAGCCCTCTAGTTGGCTCCTGTCCTCAACCTACCCCGACAGGGAGAACTGATGGCTCCAGAATGAGAAGCAGATGATGATCTGGAAACTCACTCATCCCCTTTTGTTGTCACAATTGTTCTTTTGCTTTCCTTTGAACTACCACATCCTTATACTTCTCATTCTAGAAACCCACGTCTGTTTGTAGGTCACCTCCACGAAGCTGTCCCTGCCTTGCTCAGTGACTTGCTGTAACACGTTATCCACATTGCTGAAACTACGGTCCCACTGCACTTTTCTAGTTGGCTATTTATTTGTTCCTCTCTCTACTTTTCTATTAGTTCCTTGCTATTTGTAAATAGGATGTTTTCTTAGATACTAAACGATTAAACAATGATGGAAAAGTTAACTTGTAAGATTGCTAAATGGCTGTCCATTATGGAGAGGCAACAAGTATTTCTGTAGTCATTTAGATTTAAAACAAGCTCAATCAGAATTCCAAAAAAAGAGTACACAATTTCATTTTCTTTGAGGATAAAACATCTGTGACCAAAAAGAGACAGCTGCTGTCATGACTTCTTAGTCATATTAATAAGTAGAATAATTATGAAAAACAGAGTGATCTGTTATTAAGAACAAGTGTGGCTGAATTAGAATTTATCACTGGAATTGTTTATAACAGTGGACGATCCTCCATCTTATAACCTTTAGAATTGTTGAAAGTTTCTGTTACAACCATTATTTTAGTTTTATAGTTTTACTCTTTCTTTATAGCTTAGATATGCTTGAACAGATACCACCATTTCCATTTTATGTTTGAGGCAAATAAAAATCAAAGCAATTAAGAGATTTTCTTAATAGTTTGATAAAATAAAAATTGCAATGAATGGGACAGCCAAGGAATAATCTGAAAAAATATTCTACAGGTAAGAAACAACTCTAGAGAGAAGGACTACAAAGTAAAATTCACTTTGAGCCCTTTGCCTAACATCATGTCAACTTAGAGGCAGGTGCTATGATACTGTGGTGGGCTGCAGTGTTGTAGCATTTGATCTGGAGTCTCAGTAGAGGACCAAGGACCATGCTGAGGTTGAATGTGTCACCTTGTGTTTACAGAAGGAGCTGGTATGCTTATTCCACCTGTACAAATCTTGCCTGCAGCAAGTTGAACAGCTAGGAGGGTGTGGAAATAAATAAATATAAGAGTTCTGAGGGGATTAATAGGAGTAGAAAACAAAAATAAAACAAAATTTTAAAGGAAATTATAAACTTTAGCAGATAGATGAGTTTGTTTCATATTTAACTAATTTGCTTGTCTATACATAGGACTAATGATTTGATTTCAATGTTCTAACATTTATTTGTCTTCCATTTTATAAATGTGGTTCTTAAAACTGATATAATTTGAACCTTAATTGTTAGAAATACTAACAAATGCTGATTGTGGTATATGATTTAAAATATTCCTATAGGAGCACTACTGATTCACTTGCCATATGTAAACTGACAGAGAAAGTTACCACGAGACAATAGATAGACAAAGCAGTCCATATCTGACAGTCATAAGAAGACAGAAATTCAAAGTGATTAGAGTGGTGAGCACCAACAGGCAGGTGGACTGGTGGCTTCACGATATAATTATTCATTTCAACAGCTCCAAACAGTGCTTCTTGGATGAAAAGAAGAGCCTGTTGACTTTATTTTTAAGGGGGAAAAGAAGCAGAATGGAGGGGCACACACAGCATTTCAATTAAGCCTGGAGTCTCCACCTCTCTCTGCTTGGCCACAAGCCTCTATCTGTGCTGTGCCTACTTGCTCTGACCATCCCCGCAGGAGGCTTTTTCCTCAGTAACAGCATCCTGCTGCCCACCTTGGGGCCTTTGCACGTGCTGTGATTTCTGCCTAAGTTGATTGCTCAGGCCTGAATAAACTATTCTGTTTGGAAAACTCAAGTTTAATTTTTAAAATTAGAAATGACGTGACCATTTTCCTAAGTCTTCAGATTATAAAAATGACCATGACTGTCCCATGCTGGCATGACCAGGCATCACTAGACAAGAAAGAAGTGACTGTGTTATTTCCGTGACAGAGGGAAAGTCACATACAATAATCCGGATGAGAGAAACAAATAACTAAAACAGAGAGCACTTCGCAGGACGTGGAGTAATTTGGGCTTGGGCACGTTGGAGAAAGGGCTGCAAAGCACACAGCGAGACTGAAGCTCAGAAGTGCAGCCTGAGACAAGCAAGTGCCTTGAAATCACCCAAGAGATTCTGTCTTCCCAAAAGACATCAGTGCTTACTCGCACCCAGAGACCACCCTGTTGTTTGAGCATCCCACACAAGTAGAACACACATCATCCTCACATTCTCTTGGTTGCTCAATGAAATCAAGCAAAATTATACTTCCTGCATCAGAGGAAATCTTAGTGCATCTAACATGGTTTTTGTTTGGGAAAAAAAAAAAGAGAGAATTTTGATAACACTTGTTGGCGGCTTTTGTCAGATACTACAAACATTTTTTTGGTAGTCTGTAAAGAGATGCAGCCAATCCCAGCAACACCACCATCCATAAAAATGTTACAAATGTCCTTCCTAGTTTTAGGTACTTTGATTTAGAAAATGGAGTTTTAAATCATTATCTTGATTTCTATCAAGATTTTAATAAAACCACAGAAAACATAAAATGAAAATTGTTGATTATTCACATCTTGCCCAATGCATCCATCTATCTGCATGTTTGGCAGAAAGTAAAAATATAAATTTGGACACATTTCATTGATTCCCCCAGAAACAAAATGAAACAAAACATTCCCTTCTAACATTCCAGCCTTTCTTGTTTACGACGCTACCCAAGCAGGGCCTGGTTTGCTGTCTGATATTGAGGCTTTCGTGGTGAGTCTTTTGCTCACAATTTAGTCTCCTCATAACATGCAGAAGCACTCCACAAGATTTCTGAAATCACAGATGGAAAGGAAGCAGCCTCTGTTGACACGCTGGCGATAATTTTTTCCAGCCTGAGAAAACATGTTAAAATGTTGGGCTGGCTTAGGATCATACTTTCCAAGTGTGGGGCAAGAAGGCTGTCCCTCGCTGACCTGGGAGCACAAAGGGAAGAACTACAGGATGAAAAGCCTGGACACTGTTTCTCCAAAACTGTTTCCTTCTGAAATTCTCACATGTGTGAGTCTTAAGATTATGTAATCTAGATAGTGAACAAAATGTTAACATTCCATACAGAGATTAACAAGAAGCTGAAATTAATTGCTGTTATCTGAGAATAGGAAGAAATATTCTAAAAAGCATTGTTACATTTTAACCATCCATGTTATGTGATAAATTAGCTCTGCTGTTAATGACCATTAATTGACACTGTTCACTGGTCTTATTGTTGTTTTATACGAGTATTGTTTATATAACAAAAAGTAAATAATATAGAACAAGATATAGTTTGAAATAAAGGCCTATGCCTCACATTTTTAGAAAGTCATAATACATATGTGATAGGGCTCAAATTGAAATCAACAGACTCTCACCAAAGATTATAGGGAAGGAATTTTAGTAGCTGGCAAAGTACCTGGTGGGGAACTCAGCACAGGCCACATGCTTTAAAGCACTGAGTCCCCAGAGTCATTCCCAGAGAGCTGTCATATTACCTTAGCAAGATATATACAGAGTTATGGTTACAAATGTTAGGTAGGTCATGGAAAAATTCTGGTTAGCAGGCAAACAAAGTTATAAGAAGTTAATGATTATATTCCTCAAGAAACCAGAGTA
Organism: Nycticebus coucang; assembly: GCF_027406575.1. Classification (NCBI taxonomy): domain Eukaryota; kingdom Metazoa; phylum Chordata; class Mammalia; order Primates; family Lorisidae; genus Nycticebus; species Nycticebus coucang. The sequence continues at coordinate 5,314,975 of NC_069794.1, read as the reverse complement.
ATATTATTTGTTACATATTCTCTTTCAAGGTTATTCCTGTCTAGTGCATTTCTTAAAGTTCTTTCTTATCTTTGGAGGCGGAGTTCTTCTGCAGCTCTCTGCTGCATTCACAGGACCACCAGGAAGTATAAAATTTATTTATCCTTCTTCATATATATATATATATATGTATGTATGTCTATATATCATTATTAATAATATGATATTGCTATGTTTTGGTTTTATCTTGGATGGCTGTATCTGGGCTGTCTCTATAAAAATGTCATCCCACTGATCACCAAGTTTAACTGTCATTCTCAGGACAAGTCACTCCCTCTCTCCGATGGACACTTTTCTCAATTACATCTTTCAAGGCCATTTAACATCTGCATCTAACATTATTTCATCAAGAAAGCCTTTTTCAATCAAAGCAACCAAAATTAATGCTCTTCAGTGTCCCCGCAGCATGCATCCCTTACAATCTGATTGGTATTAAAGACATTTAAGTGAATACAAACCTTTCTTATCAAATATAGACAATCAGAGATCGGAAGCCCTGCCTTGTTCAACTTCGCTGGCCTGCAGCACCTCTGATAGACAGAGGCCTTTAATTAATTATGATTAGATGTGTCTTTGCAGCCTCTGAGAATTAAATACAAAACAACTACATCACAAATTAGCAAATCTGCCATGTGCATGCAGAGAAAGCCGATAATTACAAACTTTACCTCTTTCCAGAGGATCAGAATTTTTGTCCTGGTAAGAAAAGAATATGTCTTATGAAATACAATATCGTTTGCCTCATAAGTTCTGATCTTTTTCTTTGCATTAATATATCAGTTTTATCTTAACTTTTATTTTAAGTGAATAGAGGTTTGTGAATAGAACTTTCTCTAAAGACGACAGACGAATGGCTAACAAACACATGAAAAAATGTTCATCATCTCTATATATTAGAGAAATGCAAATCAAAACAACCCTGAGATATCATCTAACCCCAGTGAGAATGGCCCACATCACAAAATCTCAAAACTACAGATGCTGCCGTGGATGTGGAGAGAAGGGAACACTTTTACACTGCTGGTGGGACTGCAAACTAGTACAACCTTTCTGGAAGGAAGTATGGAGAAACCTCAAAGCACTCAAGCTAGACCTCCCATTTGATCCTGCAATCCCATTACTGGGCATCTACCCAGAAGGAAAAAAATCCTTTTATCATAAGGACACTTGTACTAGACTGTTTATTGCAGCTCAATTTACAATCGCCAAAATGTGGAAACAGCCTAAATGCCCACCAACCCAGGAATGGATTAACAAGCTGTGGTATATGTATACCATGGAATACTATTCAGCCATTAAAAAAAATGGAGACTTTACATCCTTCGTATTCGCCTGGATGGAAGTGGAAGACATTATTCTTAGTAAAGCATCACAAGAATGGAGAAGCATGAATCCTATGTACTCAATTTTGATATGAGGACAATTAATGACAATTATGGTTATGGGGGGGGAAGCAGAAAGAGGGAAGGAGGGAGTGGGGTGGGGCCTTGCTGTGTGTCACACTTTATGGGGTCAAGACATGATTGCAAGAGGGACTTTACCTAACAATTGCAATCAGTGTAACCTGGCTTATTGTACCCTCAATGAATCCCCAACAATAAAAAAAAAAAAAAAAGAAAAAATACAACATTTTAAAAAGTAAAGAAAACTAGCTGAAAATAAATAATAAATGATGAATGTGGTATACCTATGATAACAAATATGTAGTTGCAAGATATCATCATTTCTTAGATGTATGGTTCCTATCTGACCCCATTTGAGCTGTCACTCTTCAATGTGACAGAATGCTTAGTAATAATACACATTAACAACAAATAATTTCTCTCAGTTAATGGCCTCCCTAATTAAAAACAATTTGCTGCCTACTCCTTCTAAATTGAAATTGGTTAATTTTGCCCAAGGTTTATTTATATTTCACAAGAACTATTTTGTTTTTCCCTTTGCACCCTTTCTTGTTCTGCCATCTCCCTCCATTCTCTATTCTGCCACCGTTGTTCTCCCTTGCTTCTCCAAGCAGGGTCTGCTTCCATTGCTTATTTTTCCAAAATTATATGTATATTTTTGAGACAGAGTCTCATTATGTCGCCCTCGGCAGAGTGCCGTGGCGTTGCAGCTCACAGCAACCTCCAGCTCTTAGACTTCTCTTGCCTCAGTCTCCCAAGTAGCTGGGACTACAGGCATCCATGACAATGCCTAGCTATTTTGTTGTTGTTGTTTAGCAGGCCTGGGCTCAGTTTGAACCCGCCAGCCTCAGTGCATGTGGCTGGCACTGTAACCACTGCACTCTGGGTGCTGAGCCAATTTTTTTTTTTTTTTTTTTTTTGAAACAGGGTCTTCCTATGTTGCCCTGGGTAGAGTGCTGTGGTGTCACAGCCTGCAGCAACCTCAAACTCTTGGGTTTAAGCGATTCTCTTGCCTCAGCTTCCCAAGTAGCTGGGACTACAGGTACCCACCACACCTCCTGGCTATTTTTTTTGTTGCCATTGTCATTGTTAGCTGGCTCAGGCCAATTTTGAATTCGCCAGCCTTAGTGCATGTGGCCACAAAATTATGTTTTGTCCCTATTTTTCAAGTCTCTGTGTTAGAATATTTTTCCTTCCAGATGTAAAGATGCATATCATCCATCTAACCTTTAAAGACAGGCTGCCCTATGGGTCTCCCAAATGAAGCAATACCTTATTCATTTAGCATCTGAATCTCAACTGCTGAGGAATATAAGAATAATTCCCCAAGGTATAGGCAAGAGAGAAGTTCAGTAGTGTCATTCTGAGGCAGATTGTGTCTTTCAAAGATGACCAAAAAAGTAATTTCCATTCCATGTGTTATTTTTACAATGTGACTTTGGCTCTCTTCTGGTAGAGAAGTGGAATCTATGTTCTCCTACACAGAATTTGGGTAAGGCTATGACTTTGGAAAAAGTAATGCTATGTAACTTTCAAGGTTAGGTGATAAAAAGTGATAAAGTTTCCTCATGGCTGTCTTGGGTTGCTCACTTTTGGAACCCAGCCACCAGGCTCTGAGGAAACCCAAACTAGCTCATGCAGAGACACCACACGGAGAGGTCATTTGTACTTTGTCCAGCTGACAGTCCAACTGAGGTCCCAAAGCCAGCATCGACTGTGAAGTTACCTCCAGATGACTGCAACTCCAGCCATCAAGTCATCCCCAGCCTTCATGCCTTCCTGGCTGAAACCCAGACATCAGAGAGCAGAAACCCAGCCATTCCTACTGTGCTCTGTCCAAATTCCTGATCCACAGAAACCATGAGTACAATAAGATTGTTGTTCTGTGTCACTAAGGTTTTAGAGTGGTTTGTTACGCAGCAAGAGCAATGGAAACACAACCCTATTTAGTGTGTACCTTACAAATTGTAAGCAAATATCCCAAGACAGGTGATGATCCCAACCTCCCTCTGCCCAATATATAACTAACTTTCTTGTCAAAAAAAAAAAAAAAGATGTGAAAATTGATGGGATAGAATAGATATTATCTAATTAAAGATGTATCACATAAAACAAACCCTACATAAAGAATCTATGTGTAAACAACAAAAAAGAATGAAGAAAGATATATCTGGGTGATGGACTTGTCCAATGTCAAAAGGAAGAAGCCAGGAAAATATTTACCACACAGTAAAAAGAGTCAGGAAGATAACATGTGTCCAAGTCTAGAAGGGTCACAGATGCCTTCCCACGCTTGAGTCCATGACAGAATAACCAGCAGTGAAGGATGTGAAGAGCGCAGAAGAGAAATGTGGCAGACCAGGAACAACACATGTGGGCAAAAGGAGAAAGCCCCGGAGACGTCAGCTCTCTGATCATCCTTTAAATAGCTTCAGATTATAAAAGTCAATTGAACTTGAGAGTGATTTTGGAGAGTAAGCAAGTTTTCTGCTGATAGAGATACGGGGAGATGATGAGTGATGATCAAAGGGCATGATTGTTGCTTCAATTTAAGAAGAGAAAATGAGAAAAAGACAGGAGGAGAACAACGTGGAATAAAAAAGTTATATTACTTGATAGAATCAGGGACCTCCTGGCAAATGAGATGGTCTCACTTATGAAGGGAGAGACAATGAATGAATACGTATAGATAATTTTAAAGAAGAAACAGGAGTTTGTTTTTTTCCTTGTTGCCATTATTGTTTGGACAATGAGCTGAAGCTTTCCTCACAAGAGAAATGAAAAAAGCAATCCTGACCACTGCCATAAGGGCTGGAAGGGACTCTTTCACGTTAATCCACAGAATCTTTGGGAGAACAGGTAGAAGCAATTTTCACTCAGAACAATTCGATGAGAATGGACGTATCTAGAAAGAATAATAGAATAGTCATAATCATATTTTTACCGTTATCAGGGCATCATCATGTGTATTCCTATGTGTGCACAGTACATCTCTCTCTCATACAGACACACACACAACCACGAGGTGCCCACCATGGCGATTACACTTCTTGAATAAAAAAAAAATAAACACACTCAGAAGTAAAACACATATGTCTGATTTTTAAGTATTTTAACTATATTAGCCCAGGCCACATGTGGTGGCCCCCACCTATAATCCTAACATAATGGGAGACCAAGGCAGGTGGATCACCTGAGCTCAGGTGTTACAGACCAGCCTGAGCAACAGCAAGACCCCACCTCTAGTAAAACCAGAAAAATTAGCTGAGCCTTGTAAATGAGCTGTAGTCCGGGCTCCTCAGCATGCTGAGGAAGGAGGATTGCTTGGCCCCAGGTGGTTAAAGCTGCTGTGAGCTAGGCTGAGGCCATGGCACTGTAGCCTGAGCAACAGAGTGAGACTCTATCCTCCAAAATAAAATTATTTTAGTCAATAAATGAATTCCGTAAGTTACAAAAAGCATATGGTCACCTTGCAAAATGCAGTACTGTAGACCACCTATCAGACAATTCATTCAATACTCAGAGTATTTGTTTTCTCAATTTGAGAATTATATATCCATGCAGCTCACAAACTATTAGAACTCAATCCCTGTATTATATTTAAAAGATGTATGTCAATAAAGTCTTTAACTCACGTTGTCTCAGAAGCAGTGGAAATTCTACTTTTCAGTTAGAAAACTACGTTTTGTACCATATGCTATTTTAATATAATAATGTGCAATTTTAATTTTTATTTTAGCTATCAAAATTTTAATTAACTATTTCAGTATGTAATATGCAGTGAAAATTGAGAATACTACACAGATGACAGACATTTGAAGGCTGAAGGAAAAAATATTTGGACAATTACAACATTATGTCTTGCTTTTTTAATATTATTCATAATTTACCACATTCATCTCTGATTATTCTAAATTTCTTTTATATGTATATTTTCACTTTTCCTTCAGGTATAAGTGACTCTGGGGCTTTTCTTTACCTTATATTAAGTCTCTATAATCTAGTACAATTTTTATTTGTTGCCTTCAAATAATAAGCTGATTGGCGACTCTATTGTTTCTTTGAGGCAACTCATTATCTTTAAAACTCATCCTATCATTCCATTGAAAAGGTCAGGTATAAAAGTAGCATCGAAATCATCCACAGCATCAAAACAGATCACGCAAAGTTTACAGGCCAACAGTATCAATTATTATGCATAAGGTTAGAGGCAGAAGGGGGCTTGTCCTATGAAGCATACTGGGAGGCCTGGAAACCTTTCTATATTAAATCTAAAGTGAATAGGAATGTTTAAAAGCCCGGTATTTTGGGTTTTTTGTTGTTGTTGTAAAAAATTGTCTTAATACATCATTTTATGTCTCCTACCCATGTCCCTTTCCCCTATCCTTTAGCAAACAGTAATAGTCCGAATCTCCCTTATAATTCTCTGAGCTAAATTATTTGGGAGATTTTTATTTAAAAAAAAACACTATTATTTATCTCAATTGTTATAAATTTAAAAGACTAAGGTGCATAGAAGGAATTTAACCAATATCACAAAACAAATGAGAAATATGATGGCCATTGTGAGACTATGGCGCCACGGAAACCACCTGTGTCCACCTGGTCTCCATTACTCCAGGTCACCTTCACATCCCAGAACTCCTTTAGCTGTTTTCTGGGGACTTTGGATCACCCCCACTTTAAAAGTCTTTGCAGGGCATTGTGCTTCTTACAACCACTTACTATACATTCTAGATTTCAGATATATTTTCAGACCCTGAGATAAAGTGAAAGCAGACACATGGTTAAATCTAGATTTCCCCTTCTATACTTGTGCTTTTACTGTGAAGTCTAACTTCTTATTTCAGAAAACATAGCTGAATTAATATTGATACAGTTACATAATAAGTACTTTTTTCTTTTAAAAGAATATAAAAATGGAAGGGATGCTGGTCCATTTGTGTATTTGTGAAAATGACTATTTTATAACTGACTGGTGAGTTTTGGTGCAGGCAGACCTATGTCCTGTGATGTACCTAGCCCAGCCCAAAAAGTGTCCCCAGGAGCTAATGAACTTGAGTTTTGAGAGTCCCTCTTGCAGGCTTATAGCCTTCAGGCTCTTAAGATTGGTTTTGTTTCCCTTTAAAATTCAAAACTGTGAATGCTATTGATGCAGGACAAGGCAGCACCATGACCTGCTGCCTTAGCCCTGGCGGTGTTGATGCTCCTGGGCACAAAGGCACCAGCTTGCTGCAAGTGCCGGACACCTGCTGGGGAGATGCTGATGCTATGCTGTCTCCTTCACCTGGACTTCTCAGCGGATGGCGCCTTGCTGTCTCCACCACTTGGACTTCTGACTGGTCAGTTTCATGGATGGCACCTTGCTGTCTCCTCCACCTGCACTTCTGACTGGTGGATTTCCTGTCCCTTTCCAAGGCCTGAGAGTTCATTGGACAGCTGGCTGTAACTGACAGGACTCACACCCTAGCAGAACAACCCCCCTGCCACTATACAAACCCCTGAGCAGAGAGCCCAAGGACAGACCTTGAAGAGGGAACAGCAGAGCTTGTTCCCCTCATGGGTTCTCTCTGCCTGGAGGTTTGGTTTTTGTAGTTGTTGTAAGTTTTATTTCTGTAAATAAATCCTGACTTAGCACTGATCCTGTGGTCCGTGGATTCATTCTTCCTATTGCAGAGACCAAGAACCTGAAATTTCAGTATCACTATTAGGTGGGTAAACCCTCTTCAGGCTCACTTCCCTAGAAAGTCCAGCCCGGGCCAGCTTATTCATTTCATTTTGCTGGCCAGTCCATTCTTCAAAGCATTCAAAACTGTCAGAAGACAGATATAATAAGACAAAATAGGCCTACTTTTTAACAAATCCTATTATTATTGGATTTGTTAACTATTACTATTATTGTTTATTGTAAGTTTTCTAAAAAAAAACCTAACTTACTATCAAAAAGGCATAATTACAGTACTAATCAGTTTTAATTTCCACCAACTAAATCAAATGGTCTTAACATCACTAAAAATAGAAAAACTAGTCAGGCTTTGTCATGGGTACCTGTAGTTCCAGCTACTCGAGAGGCTGAGGCAAGAGGATCACTTGATCCCAAGAGTTTGAGGTTGCTGTGAACTATGACGCCACCGGAGAGGGACAGTGAGATTCTGTCTCTAAAGAAAATGCGGATATTCCACACAATGGATTATTATTCAGCCTTAAATAAGATCCTGCCATTGCCACGATATGGATGGGCCTGGAGGACATTATGCTAAGTGAAATAAGCCAGACAAAGAGAGGAAAACATTGTATGATCTCACTTATATGTGAAATATTACAAAAGAAAGCTCAAATGCATAGAAATCAAGCAGGAAGCAGTGGTGATCCTGGGTGGGGGCAGGGCAGAGGAAATAGAGATCCAGGTCAGCAGATACAAAACAGCAAATATGCAGGATGATCTAATGCACAACATGACTAATGTTAATAAAATGGTATTACAGGAGGGATTGTTATTAAATAAATAGATTTTAGCTTCTCTTGTTACAAAGAAAATATGACATGAGTTGATAGTAACCTGCTTCATTATAGTAATGTTTCACTACATATTATATATCTCATAACTTCGTGTTATAAACCTTGAATATACATAATAAAATTTACTGGAAAATAAATTCCTTATGCGTTTACACAATGCTAATAACATAAAGCCCAATGTTCTATGATACTCATCTTGAAGGCCTCCTACTTACAACCTCAATTCAATTCTTTAATTTTATACTAGGCACTAATCTCACCCCAAACCTCCTATTTTTATTGAACAGGACATATTCTTTCACTCAGTCTTTTTCCCTATTTTGCATTCAGTTGCCATTGTCACAACTAGCTTCATTCTTACTGAACTTATTCTCTCTGTTCTTCAAGTCTAGGTGAAGAGCGATCGTCGCAGGAGCAGCTGCTTTGAGGTCCTAGGTTTCTTACTCTCTCCCAACATAGCTGTTTCAACACATATTTAGGGAATACCAAAATATGGTATTCCCTAAACATGTTTACTTTTAAAGACACTTGTCTTGGGCCCACGAGAGCTAGTGTTGAACAAAGCAACAGTCCTGCCTTCAGGGAGGTTTTGCTCTTGCAGGGGAAACAGATGCTACATAGATAAACCAATGTTTTCTGATGTAACTGCAGGGAGTGGGAGGAGCTCTGAAGAAGAGTTACAGGGGCAGAGTCCAGTGCAGGAGGGCCTGTGGGCAGGCAACGAGGAGAGAGAGCTGGTTGGGATAATGGCACATCACTGACATGTTATATGTGAAAGGATGCTCCAGGCAGACAATACAGGCGTTTGGGGAGCAGTACAGAGAGGAAAGCAATGGGGAGGACTGCTGAGGCCCAGCAGTGGCTGAAGTATAGTAAATAAGAGGAGGGAGTGGCAGGTTCAGTTAGATTTCATTTTAAATATGAAAAGGAACTGCAGAGTGTGCTTCAGGAGCGCCATGACCTGGATTGTGGCTACAAAGGAGCCCTCTGGCTGCTGGGCAGGAGGCTCAGAGCAGATGTAGGGAGCACAGATGACTCTGAAATGATCCAGGGGGAAGATGAGCACAGCTGGGAAGAAGGTGAGAGCTGGTGGAGGCCGAAGTATGTGGCAGGGTCTGTTGATGAATGGACTGCAGTCAACGTGGGAAGGCCCAGTGTGTGTGGCCTGACCAACTGGGAGGGGAAGACCTAAGAATCCTGGGGAGAAGAGCAAGGCTGGTGGGTGTAGAGATCAGGAGTCCTGCTGGGCATACACAAAGCTTGACACATCTCCTATATATGTAAATAGAGATGGCCAGCTGAGATTTTTAGTAGGTCACTGGCTGACTATTGAATTTACAGAGCTGGGCATATGACTTTAGAAGTTGTAATTTATCCATATTATTATGAGAATTATCTTAGTCTTATTATCTCGATTAAATGTGAACTAATCTGTTTTCCACCATATTAAAACCTCATTGGGAAGAAAACAACATCACCTGACTAGTTGGCCTGGCAGGTAAGTACAGTGGGTAGAATACAGGGAAGGCTCAACACTGGTTGAACAAATTTTGACAATACAATTTTCTTTATATATAATTTATATGATACACTACTTTTTGTTCTTAAAACCAATTATGAAATGTTTCAAGGCATGTTCGATGTCATTCTACTGGAATTATTTATTAACAATTATGACGTAAAATATCTTACCACCCCAACTCTCCAATTTGAAGGGTATTGTTGCTGTTATTATTGTTAATTTGGGACATCAGAATGCTATATGCAAGAAATTAAAGACTCAGTTTAGTCCAGAAGGGCCTTTCAGTAGCAATTATTTAAGAAAATATTTTTATGTTTGTTTTCCCTAAAGTTGAGCCACCTATATCTATTTCTACACTATTCCTGAACTAACATGCTTTTTAAAATATACTAGAATTTAAAACAAAGTAGTGTCTTTAAAAGTAAACAGGTTTATTGAGATATAATTTATATACCCTACAGTTCACCTGAAGTATACAATTCAGTGGTGGTTTTTAGTATAAAGAGTTGTGTAATCATCACCACATTCTAATTTTAGAACATTCTTACCACCCACAAAAGAAAACCTATACTTATTGGTAGTCACTCAACTCAGTTGAAGGTAATCACTGTTCTACTATCTCTCTCTCTATATATAGGAAACTTCCTCTAAAGAGAATGACAAACTGTGGGTCTCCTGTACCATAATATTTTCTATTTTCAAGGGTCATTCATGTTTTATAACAGGCATCAGAACTCCATTCCCTTTTTCCTCGGAATAAGATTGCATTCTATGTGTATAATCTTTATTTATCTATTTATCACTTGATGAACATGTGATTCCCCCCCCCCTTTTTGGTTATTATCAAAAATTGCCATGAACATTTATGTACAAGTTTTTGAGTGGACATATCTATATTTTTTTTCATTTTTCTTGGGTACACACATAGGAATGGAATCATTGAGTAACAGTACCTTTTTCAAAAAAAAAAACTACTCGTAAGTAATTATGGAATTTACAAATTATTTTTAATTTATCAGGAAAATCATCATATTTTCTTGGTGAAATATAGAAGAGAAAGAATACTGAATTCCTTGTGTATTGCCAATTTCTCATTGAATAGGTAGTCCTTGCTTGGAGTCTATAAAAGAATACAAGTGCTTCTCCTTCAGCACTGAGTGGGTGCACATGGAAACATTCATCTATTCTCCAGGGAGAAAATGTTCAGATTTCCAACAGAACATTCTGTTAAGCTGACCTAGTAGAAGCATTTTATGAGGGATTTTCTAGCCAGCAGATCATAGGGTAATTGTGGTTTTTTTTTTACCTACAAAAATGGCAGCCCTACATGGAAGGAAGATAGGACTTCTTCCAATCTCCTTTCCTTCATTTACTTAGAATCTAGGACATCTGTTTGTAGCTGGCTCCAGAGAACATTCATGTATTTTATATGTTAGATTTTTTTAATGGCTAAGAAAAGAAAGTTACATGAGAAGCACTTGAGAAAACCTAAGTTAAGAAACCTGTTCAATATGTTTAAGAGCCCACATCACATTCCTTTAAAAAATGTCAATCTTGTCCCATTATATCCCATCTGTTCATCTTTCATAAAGAAAGAAAGGCCAGATGCACCCAAGACAATGCAGTGACACTAACGGCCCGGAGCCACCTTTCATAGTGTGCTGAGTTAGCTTTGAAATCAGGCCTTTAAGTGTTTCACACTCTTGATATTGAGATTTCTTCATACTATATCCTGCCTATGTTTATTTAAAAGTGGAAAATAGTAATAGTAATTGACTCAAACATACAAATTCAACCAGCTCTCCACATATAAATGAACTTCCAGTAATATACACGGTGGCCATAAAGTTCATGTGCAATTTATAATAGTATGTAATTCTAAATTGGACATAAACTTTATGGCCATCCTGTATTATTAGCATTTATATTTGTATTTAGCATTAGTATGTATTTTATTTTGTAATATTATATACAAACACATGTATATGCACACACTAAATAGTCCTGGAAATCTTATTCCAGATTTATCAAACTTAATTGATAACTCTGTTTTTCACTATTTTAATGCTTTAACTCCAAATCTAAATAATGATGAAGATCTAAATAGTGATAATTATATGAATAATTAAGAAACTGTTGCCTAAATTTCCTGTAACCAAACCCTTATAACAACGACTTGGAACAGGGAAAGACTTATAAGAAATACATTTAAAACTTGAAATATGGAAGTTAGAAAAACAGGTCCTTCGTTTTTGAATATTCCCTTTTCAAAGACTAAATAATTATCAATTTGCCCCTGAGGTGTTAAGTACATTCCACAATGTTTCTTTCTTTTCTTTTTATTTATTTATTTATTTTATTAAATCATAGCTGTGTACATTAACGTGATCATGGGGCACCATACACTGGTTTTATAGACCGTTTGACACATTTTCATTATACTGGTTAACATAGCCTTCCTGGCATTTTCTAAGTTATTGTGTTAAGACATTTATATTCTACATTTACTAAGTTTCACATACACCCTTGTAAGATGCACCACAGGTGTAATCCCACAATCACCCTCCCTCTGCCCCCCTCCCCCCTCCCTCCCCTCCCTCTCCCCCTTGCCCCTATTCTTAGGTTATAACTGGGTTATAGCTTTCACGTGAAAGCCATAAATTAGTTTCATAGCAGGGCTGAGTACATTGGACACTTTTCCTTCCATTCTTGAGATACTTTACTAAGAAGAATATGTTCCAGCTCCATCCATGTAAACATGAAAGAGGTAAAGTCTCCATCTTTCTTTAAGGCTGCATAATATTCCATGGTGTACATACACCACAATTTACTAATCCATTCGTGGATCGATGGGCACTTGGGCTTATTTCCATTTTTTCCCCAAATTTCAGCATGTCCTATTAGATGCAGATTCTTCTCACTCAAGCCACCAGAAAGGGAGAGGGGAGTAATCATTTGAAAATACATTAGTGATGAGTTACTACTAACCACTTTAGATTTCCTTAAAACCATCAAGACAAATGACTCTCCTCTGATATTCTTAAAGGAATAATTGTTTTAACTAAAATTAATTTTGTTGGTCAGCACCTGTGGCTCAAAGGAGTAGGGTTCCAGCTCCATATACCAGAGGTGGCGGGTTTAAGTCCAGCCCTGGCCAAAACCTGCAAAAATAAATAAATAAATAAAATAAAATAAAAAATAAATAAATCAAATTAAATTAATTTTGTCACTATTTTCCTTTAATAAAACCCATATCCATGAATAGCACCTAATAAATGCTCAACGGTGTCTGTGATGATAACTGTCTATTTAAGTGGTAACATTCATTTTAATAAGTGGTTTCCACCTGATTCCATTCCTTCTTCTCCATAACTCCTGGGAAGAATCAACGATTAAACCCATTTCATTCTGCAACTGTCAAGACTTGTCCAATAGAAATTGCAAGAAAAATAAAACAGGAATCTTATTCCATTGGTGTCTATAACAGGGATCTTATTTCATGGTTATTATATGGAAAAATTGAGGAAAATCAGGATTAAAACAACAACAGAGGTGGAACGTGCTTTGTATTCTGCATGTCTGAGGTGACACCAAAATAAAACTGAATTTTGTCAAGCATTGAATGTTTTTTAGACACAACATTAAATACACTAAAACTTATTTAACCCTCACTGTAATCTTACAACATCACTATTTTATGCCCAGTGTATATGGATAACAAAACAACGGAGGAGAAAGCTGCCTCCGTCACTTTAGAGCAGTGGTTCTCAACCTTCCTAATGCCATGGCCCTTTAATACAGTTCCTGTGGGTCACGACCCACAGGTGGAGAACCGCTGCTTTAGAGACACACCAAGGCACACTTGGGCCTTGGCATGCTGCTGTCGAATGCAAACAATTCACAAACCATTAATATTAGACAAGACAGTTCTGTGACCATGATAGTTCAGAGAGCTCGTGACAATCAGCTCTGAACACAGACAAGAACATGAGCATTGTCAAAACCACAGAAATGGTCAAGCATCTCTCCACCCTGGCTCATATGAATGACTGCTGCTTTTCTTACAAATCAGTTTCATTGAGGTCATTCTTTCTTCTAGATAAGATTTATTAAGAACCATGGTCATACAACCCCCATGCCATACCGCATTCTGCTTTGCCATAGCAACAGGTGCAGAGCAAAGTCTCACTCTTAAGCCCTCCCCCATCACCTAACACAAACCTAAATCCTTAAGTTTTTCCTAACACACTTTTATGAGCTGCTCATGTTTTCCAACACTGTGTTCTGCCGTGCTCCTGTGACAAGTCATAAGACAACTTGCTTAATTAGAGATGTGCTCCTAGAGACATTGGCTGGAGGGCATTGACAGTAAAACTCAAGGAGCTTTAAATGATTGTTTATCTTAGCAGAAGCAAGTCTCTAACCCTCGCCTTCTATTCTCTGTACTTTTTGACTACATCATATTGTGGCTCAATGCTTACTATGCATGACCTTAGAATATAGCACATGATTGGAGTCCCAAGAAAGTTGAATACAGGTTTACAGGCATTCAGAGGAGAGAAAAATCACATAAGCCTGATAGAAGGATTTGGTGAACAAAATCTATGGAGCAAGAGAAAACATGCCCAAACTTGCAGAGGAGAAAATGAATAAAAAGTGTTATAACACTGCCATAGATGCCAAAATATGGGCCGGCACCAACTGAATGGTTGTAGTTAACAAATCTACTACAGGGGCCAGAGTCTTCAGCACCCTACACGAATTAACACATTTTCACATAACATTAGGAATCAAATAACTATTTTTATTCACACTTCACAATGGAGAACTTGGGGCGCAAAGATGTGAGCGTCTTAGTGAAGGTCTCATGCACCTGGTAAACGGCTATGCCAGAACTCAGACTTCAGAACTCAGACTTCAGAACTCAGACTTCAGAACTCAAACTTCAGAACTCAGACTTCAGAACTCAGACTTCAGAACTCAAACTTCAAACAATTGCATACCTACTTCTAATACATATTGATTTCATTTTGTACATTAAAAATTAGCTAAATAATATCGAAAATTTAAAAATATTCCTGTGTCCATCCATATGTCATCACAGCAAAGTTATTCACCTCTTCGTCTTTATCTAATGATGTCATTACTAAATCACAGTCTGGGTTTGTCAGAGTAGTTACCCAAAGCACATCACCTCCACATCCCGATGGTCGGAGGGCCGATGTTCTGGCTTTCTGTTATGGCTGTCCTGAGAGTTCAAAGGCCAGATTTGTGCAATGTTAGTCCTTTCTGTTGTTGTTTTTGTATGTCTTTGGAGTTGTATATCTGAACCCCACACTGCCTTAAAAAAGTGATGCCTAGAAACAGCTTGTTTACTTTGATATCTAAAACTTAACATTGTAAGGGCATAGCTCAAAGAGATAAATAATACATCTGTATTAAATTGTTTTGATTTAAAAATTTTATTTGTTGACCCATTATAATAATCATCAAAACACCATTGTGTGAATTCACTTCAAGCCAATGTATCTTCCATAGCAGCACTTCCAAAATAAGAATTCAGAAGACAATATCACAGTATGAAGCGCTGCATGAGGACTCGTTCATAAGACAATACCATTTTGGGGGAGATAATTTTTAGAAAAATAAAGGTCTCCTTAATTTTTAGGCCAATAAGGTAGCTACTAATTACAGCATGTTTACCATGGATCACTAATCTGAATGCTTTTTGGCAAAATAATTAATTGAACTGTTAACTTGGCTGAAATTATATTTATAAACTTTTCACTTGGTAAAATATTAAAACATACAGAAATGATGCCTGAACTATCTATTTTTGCACTGTTCCTATGCCACGAATCTTTCTCAGTCCCTTTCCAAGCACTCAGCAAGGTTTCTGTATCCCCCGCCTCCACGGAAGTTTGTATTGTGGGAAATAAGCAGTTGTTTACAATGAGAACATCCTGTCTTTTTTTTTTTCTAGATATCTGCACTAAGGTCTATTGCTATTATAACAGAGGAAGAACGTGTCTTTCAAGGATGAAGGTGAAAGTAATATTAGAAAGCAAATACTGCCTCAAGCCTAGATAAATGGTGAGCTTCCTGAGCAGAGGAGACAATCACTCTTCCTCAGCCTCATGAAGAAGACAGCTCTGCTGGGAAAATGGTTGAAGGGGCAGAAAAGGCTTCTTCAACCATGAAGAGGCTTGGGGCCGGGGACAGTAGACTACGCCTCCCCAATATGGGAAGTAGCATTGAACTGCAGACAATTCAGAAGACACGAATGCCAGAAAGGTCTCTGCCCTCCATCTATTTGCCTAAATGGAGGACAGATGTTTACAAAGACAAAATACACCCTTTTGGCCCTTAGCAGGGGGAACAAAGCTTAACCACTAAAGACAACTTCAGAGGCTTATCCTCTCTCCCTGTACAGGGGATACGTGGTCATAAACTTTTGCTTTTCTGTTTTTAATTTCTCTTTGTTACAGGAGTTCATTCCAGCTAGCAACCCTCCAAGTATAGAGGTTAAAGAAAAAATTATAATTCTTTCTCTATGGGTCCAAGGAAGTATGGAAAATTCAGAACATCAGACATCAATGGACAATGGGTATTTTGGTAGTTATAGAATCTATGATTTGAGGAGATTCTCCTCTTTTGTATTTTTGGTTTGACATAAGAACCTCAAGTGGAATGATACGAGGTTTAAGGGTCAATTGAGCTAGCAACAAAAATGAATACCAAACTTACAGTTCAGACTTGATTTAAATAAATGTAACACAACTTATTTTGCACACCTGTACTGTTTGGGAAAATCTACAGTTCCCATATGACAGTGTAGAATAAAATAATACATACCGTTTGCATGTACTGAACCATTCTTTTCTTTGTTCAGGGAGTTTAACAAATTTTCAAAGTCCATATCCATCCCCACTTATACGCTGACTTTAATTTGGATGAATCATTGTAAAAATGATGGGATATAAAGGAAAAATAGTAGTTAAGCTAAAAGAGTATAGTTTATTGGTAGGGAAAGGAGAGTATGATCGGAGTGGACCTTTTTTGTCAGGTGTTTATCATCTCTTCCTATGGATAGCAGAAACATGGACTCATCTCCAAGGAGCACCAGAAAGGTGAGCTCTTTGTGTGACCCACCAGCTGTGTGGTCATATGCAGGGATTCTCTGAGCAACGGTTTACTTATTTCTAAACTATGAGCAGCACGTGAACCGCTGTGCACGTGGGAGCTCTGAAAGTCAAACGCGTCCCTTTTGTAATCAGGCAGGGTAATCACCAGAGAGGCCACTCCACACTGAGGAAGTACAGTCCTCACAGAAAATGGAGTGTCATCTGCTGCATGAACCTCTGTGATGACAGCAGAACTGGAAAGGTCAGATGTAGGAAATGGTTTCAGGAAAAGTGAAAAAGAAGAAGATCACCAGAGATTTTACCTTTGGGACTTCAGGCTTATAGATGCTGAGTATTAAATGTCAGTACACTGACTGCCTAAGACGTCTCAGACACCTTACAAAATCCCATTCATGAATGAACCCATTTAACCCTCATAACAACCTCCCACCCCTGTAGGTCACACTATGATTCTCGTGCAGCAGGAAAGGAAACTGTCTCAGTAAACCAGAGAGACTTGTCCTGGCTCAGACAGCTTCATAATTACAAGGCTGGGTTTGAAACCAGCTCCATCCAGAAGCAAAGTCCATATTCTTGTCTGTTCTGATTATCAATAATAACCAGTGCTCGCACGTGGACATGCCTGTCACAGCCATTTAAACCTTTTGTTTGAGGTGTACGTTGTGCACTGTCCTTATCGCTGTCCCCACGCCCTGTGGGCTGCACGAGGCAGGCATCCCTGGGGCTGGGGTGGTTCCTTAGGTGAGCTCTTCTCTGTACTGGCTGGAGAAGAAATGCCCTATTGTACTCACTGTATCAACACGGATTTCAGGAAGAGGGGATAGTTTCGGGTACGGGAGAATGGGAGATTAGGTAGCATCATTGGGAGAAAAAAATATATACCTCACACATTGACTATGACGTGAAAGGGACTAAGAAAATCTCACAAAGAAGACAGTGAGTTACCTGTTCTGTGCTAACCAGGGCGGGATAGGGGACTAGCACATTTTCAGGATGGCCTAACTCAGTGGTTCTAGTAATAAAATGAAACTACTCATTCTGTGGGCTGAAGCTATTGGGCATGACGTGCAGGGTTTTAAGAGAAAAGGGCTGACAAGCAATAGAGCTTTCTGAAGAAGGCAAAGATGACAGTAGGCAAAGTTACAGTTTAGGGACTCTGATGTGGAGAATGGAAGGGCAGAATCCAGAATAAAGACTATACGAACCAACGTGCTAATGTGGCTTTCTGTTGGAAGCAGAGTGCATGCTGTTTTCTGTGTGCCATGCCCGGGAAGTGTACTTAGGCCTGACTAACACTACACTGTGTACATGAACTGTCTTTAAAAAATATGCCAGGTAACGAGCAAAGGAATTTTATTTAATTTGACACCTAAGTTTAACTTTTTTCAGTTTTATTAATATGTACAGTTTCCATGGCTTGCTTTCAGGTCATTTTGTTAAAATGATGAAACAACATCATCATGTAGTGATGTCATGGTGAGCAAGCACACCCAGAAAAAAAAATCCATGGTGGTGTCTACATTTTGATGGTCTCTGCTATAAACAGACAAGCTGAATTGAGCTTGCAGGGATGCGGAGTATAATTACATCCCCACTTTTTAATTGAGCACCACAGGGAAGCTTTCCAAACAGGGGTCACGATGACTTCTGCCCATCTTAGGAGGGCTTCACTAAATGTGCAGCCATTTACTGACTAGTTTCTAAATAAACGCTGAAGTTTGTGTTTTGTCATCTTGTAGAAATGGACCCGGATTCTTTAATGAACACCAGGTTTCAAAGCTTCTAAAATTCAATCTTTTGGATCGTCTTAGCCTGAAGGAACAGAGGTTTATCAATTGACCATGCTGACATTCACAAAAGAAGAGGAAGACGGTGCCAGGCTACCGCTGGAAACATACTTCTATTAATACAAAATAAGAAGATGCCCCTTACTGTTCATCTATTACTGCCTTACTATTTATTTTGTTAATTTTATATAAAGTTTTTGTGTGTGTGTGTGAACATGTATACCTTGGCTCCTACTCTTACTGATGTTTAATGATGTTTAACAAAATAGTCATCCCCGTTTAGCACAAAACATATTGAAAATATCCAAGATTTTTATAAAGTAAAGAAAATAGAATTTGAAGTGAAAGGAAAAGAAAAACATGAAGTAAAATATTGGCAAACTACATCCAGGGTTAACCTTTTTCCCCCTGTTAGTGGAAAATTTTTTTAAAAAATTTAAAAAGAAAATAAAAACTCAACACAAGTTTAAAAGAGTGGTTTGGAGTAAGATGGAATATCACATAGACACCAACAACCCCTAACTCCCACGTGAAACTCAGACGACGAGGGGCCGAGAGGAGAAGGCCCCAGGCTGTATTTGCCTGAGAATCTTCGGGTTGGATAGAATGAGAAAGAAAATTACAGAGGCACATATGAAAAAAAGTGTTGTTCTACTATTTCTCCTGTGAAAATATGCTAATTTTCATTGTTAGTTTTCAAGTCAAAGAATTAAACCCTGGCACGGAAAGAGGAGGAAAGAAAGAGGGGAGTAGATAAGGTCAGATTCTGCTCTCAGGCCACGGAAGCCCAAGAGGGCAACTCTCCGGGGGGCTGCGTGTGGCTGTGGTTTCATTTAACGGTTTCCCTGTTCTCTACTAGACATACGCAAATGTTGGAATTTGGGGAAATCTGGGAGTTGAAGGAGAGAGAGCTGTTTTCATGAAATTAGTGAAATGAAATTTGAGGTTTCGATATACACACTTGGGGAGAAAGGAGCCTCCCTGAAGTACTTCCGACTGCTGCACATATTTCTTTCACGCATCCCGTCCATTCACCCCGCACACGCTGCTTGCTGTGTGCCGCCTACTTTTCTGTGCACTCAGGTAACTCAAGTCACCAAGTGCAGGTGCTGTTCTCCCGGCGCTGACGTTCTAGGGATAGACTGGGGTGTATGTGGGGGGAGCACGTAAACATGATGAGTGGGTAAACGCGAGCATGACAGGAAGACATCACAGGTCAAGAAACAGTGAGCGGAAGGGAGTCAGCTGCTCGTGACCACAGGCGGGGTTGGCTGGGTCGAGGCCCAGCAGGAGGGTCATGGAGCTGGTTGGCTCCCATGTAGCGCTCTGAATAACACAGGGTCTCTGAGTCACCCTGGAATTTGGGGCCTTTGGCAAGCACACTGATTTTCAGATGTGACATCCTAAATGAACTTGAGACCATTTCAACATCACAGTCACTTATTTGGAAAAGTGAATTTAAAGTAGAACCTTACAAGATAACAAGGCCAGAGTGATTCACGAGGAGGCAGGGTTGGAATGTCCACTGGAGCACGAGCCCACAGTGACCTTGGTGCGCAGGCAGACGGGGAGGGGGCTGAAATAAACAGCAAAGCCGCCACACACGTCAGTGAGCCAAAGCTCACACGAGGAGCCTCTGAGTAAGCTTCCAGCAGGAAGTTACAGGGGCAGAATTTACAACATGTCTTCAAGAAAGCTTTATCAACATCTGGTAAAAATCATTACGGAACCAATTACAATGTATAGAAAAAAATATTACTTAAATATTTGGTCTCCAGCCAGAATTAAAATTCTCAAAAAGGGATAAAGATTACTTTGAGCACTTAATTCCAATTTTTATCAACAACAACAGTTGTATTATAAGCATGCTATTGAAGAAGAGGATTCTTATGTGAAATTCTATCAGGGAGCTCAGGGAAGAAAAGGGAACTTTTCAAAGAAGACTCATTACAGTACAAAAGTGTAAGTTTTAGCTTGCAAAGACGGTGTTATAAGAATGGTGTCAGTGTCCCCTGAAGCCCCACAGCTCCCAGGGGACTGTTTCAGAAGGATAAGAGCTCCAGGATGTGGCTTTCCAAGGAACCGCCATCTATCCGTTACCAAGAAGGCAATGTAAATTGTTAAATCCTAAGAGTTGCTGGCTTTGGGGTGGGAAGGGGGAAGTTGCTCAAGGACCCTATTGTTACCCCTTTCTAGCCAGATATCAAAATATGTATGATGTACAAGATCAAAATATTAAATAAAATTAAATCTACAGGACCCAATAAAATGAATACTACTTTCCTGCCAAAGTAATGATTTTCTTCCCTTGCTGCTAACTCTCATGATCTTACCAAGAGAAGCAGGTAGAGAGAAAAGCAACTGGAGAAATTCTCTCTGGAATCACTCAGATTTAACTATCAGTTCATTCCAGAGATAGCGTCACAGTATCTCAAACTATAGTTACAGAATGGACATGTTAAGATGAAGTACTCTGGCTGGATTAAAGGTGCCCATAATATTCTTCACTCACTCAAATGGAATATGCTTTAAAATTTTTAATTTGAGAAGTAAAATGAATATTATAATGATTAGAGGTTTTTGTTTTTTTTAAGGCTTCTGGACGTTACTCAATGTCTTGTTGTGTCTGCATTATGAACATTCATTGTAAATTTTACAGGACAAAAATATAACGGATTGAATTTCATTTGTACCGGTACCAGTCTATCTTAGAAATGATTTTGGAAGGTCAATAAATAAAAGTGTTTTCATACATGTTTAAGAACAAATGTGCATGAAAACAAAGGCTATCCATTGTTAAAACAGTCAGTTTCATTGGGTTTCACTTAGATGAGGGTTTCCTGTTCTATTAACATAGAACTAAACGAGTCTTAGGGTGCCCCACGTGATTCACATCCCTTCATTCAACGTAGTTTTACAATGAATGACTGGAAATAAAATATTAAAGAAGAAGCAAGATTACAACAGCAAGGAAGATTAAAGATATACCTGAAGAAAATGAGTTCAGGGATTGTGAGATGCCTTCTGACCTAAACCTAAACGCAGGGAAACTTTTCACAATGTAGTATCAACAGTAACTGCAGAAGCCAACACTTACTTTTTTTGGGACCCAAATAAGCCTTTTACATTCAACTCTTCACAAATGAAACGTACTCACTGAATCATTAATTAATGTGTCTAACCCTTAGTATGGGCAAGGCTCTGGGCACAGCAACTCTCCACAGGGCTGCTTTTGTCATTAAGGGAACAACTCTTTCCTGGGAACAATGGTGGAAGCATGGCAGAGCATCTGGCACGATGCCTAACCGCTGGTGGGGTTCTCTACTCTTGGTTGACCGCCAAAATGCCTTGTCACTCGTTTCTAAACACGTGGGCAAGGTGATGCCAACCAAGGGTACACTCTGCCTGTGAGTGCTCAAAGGGTACAATTCCGCCTCCCAGGAGTCCACGTAGGGTCAGGTTCCTCTCTGCATCACCACGGTAAGACGCTGGAAAAGACAGAGCAAGTAATCAATGGGTCCCACTGCATATTTTAACATATATTTATGTACTATCTCTAAGGTGTGAAGTTGTATAATAAAACATTAAAAAACAGGCGTATACAAATGAAGCTTTATGAAAAGCAATTGTGCATCAGCACAGCACGACTGGAAGAACAGAAGTCACTAGAAAAAATGTGGGTAGCAATAAATTGTGATGTAATACTGACTCTGACGCAAGGCAATCCACCTCTGACGAAATATGTGCTATTTCCATTAATCAGGATTTAAAAAATTAAAATTTCACTCAGAACATTTTTCAAGGGAAAATCTAAATTACAGATCATTCCATTACATTAAAACAAATAGTAAATCCCCATAACTTTACAGAGATTCAAAGGAACAACATTTACCTTTATATGAGTATTTCTTAATATGACAGAAAACTTACATAGAATTTTCCCAACTTCTGGTTAAAATGTAATAATTTAGTAAAACTACCTTTGTAATTCCTGATAAAATTTCTTTTAATTATATACAAAATAGTATATTAATTTATTTGAATATTAATTACACTCCCCCTTATAAATTCCTGACAGAGGAATCTAAACCCATCTGCAGCATGTTGAACAACAAATTCAAAAGTATTAGCACCTGTATTTTGTCATGTATAATGTGTATAATGTGCAATTTTTGAGAGAAAAATAAGAATGTGCATTATACATGGGTAGTGCAGCTTGGGAGTAGTAGACCACACCCCTGCCTGAGCCCACAGCACACAGGGGGTTCCAGTCCAGGAGGATGTGGCATCTGGTGGAAGAAAGCTGAAGCTGCCTTTGTTGAGAGGTGGCGTCAGGGGAGGAGGTGGTAATCTGACTAGCAAGGTGACCTGTGGCCGTGTGGGGTGAGGGCTGAGGTCCAAGGCTCAGCCACTGGAATAAATGGAAAGCCCCACTGAGGGGCCAGGGACCCACATGGCTGCCTATAGGCCTCAGAAGCCCCAGCCCTGCCACCCCCGCATGGCCATCTCCGCTGCCCCAGACATGGCAGAGAGGGAAAGCTCCCAAAGAGACAGAAGGGGTGGCCTTCACAGAGTGGGCCACTGTGGGAGGGTGGTGTGAGCTCCACGTTTACTGGGAGAGTTTCCCACCTAGATGTGTCTCTCTAGGCTGAGAGCTAGCCACTTTCTCGAGGGGCATTTGCTGAAAGTTGGGGCCAAAATGTGGGTGTTCATTATACACAGGAACACCTTTTACATGGCCAAAAGCAGTGTGCCTTATAAATTATAGTTCTAGTAGCTCTACTGTTAATAATTAAGTTGTGCTTTTGCCTTTGTTTTTAATATGGGTTTATGCAGGGACACGGGTTTTAAATCTTTAGTGGGAAGGTGACAAGACTCCGGAAAGGCACTCAGTTTTCTGGGGCCGCGGCTGCTGGTCATCAGCCTTGAGCACATCATCACATGACTCATTCTGGTGGCAGATTTAGTTCAGTGTGAGGTGGGCGCTATCAAAAATACTCAAACAATCATGTTATAAAGCAGGGCAACTGCTCCTTCATATGGAAAAACAAACTAAGCTGAGACCTGCAGAAATGGTCAGAAGACATTATGTCAACAGGACTAATATAAGGACTCAGGCAACCTTCCACTTCCTTTCAGTCACCTTAAATATAATGTAGTGACTGAAATGACAATGCCCACAGTTTCATGCTGGGTTCTAGGCAACGCGGCATGGCCATCCCTGTGGCTGACACCAACACACACGTCGCCTAAGGCACTGTCAGACATACCTGTGTGATTATCCCTCTCTTGCACACAGCCTTCCCGAGAAGTTCTAATTATATTCCCATTTATAGATGAGGAAACCAAGGCACAAAGGGCTTGGGCAACTGCTGAGATTACACGACTAGAAAGTAACAGAGTGGGGTTCAGACTGCTGCAGAGCGGCTCATCACCCCCAGGGTAGATGCCCTAAGAAACCTGCCAGGATTATATTTCTAAGCAACTTAGATTTTTTTTTTTAAGTTAAAATTTTTAGAAAACGTAAATGCATAGTTACTTGAGGTCTACATTTGACACAGGAATCTAAACCCATACACATATAAAACCTCTGAAACGGAGACATTAGTTTTCATCAGGCTACGCTCATGAACACTGACACCCAGGGCCCCGCAGTGTGGCAGAGCCTTCCAGGAGTGACACAGAAAAGCCAGGAACCGCCAGCAAAACTGCCCAGGAGGGACCGAGAGGGAGGCCTCTGCTTGTCGTCTCCTTCAGTCGTATTCGTGAGTTAAGAAAACCCTTTGCTCCCGCTTTGCTCAAATGTCCTCACAGTCTTGATGAATCCTGTTCTGACAACCCAAGTGAAAAGTGCAACCGCTGTCATCCCTGATTGACATTACCCAATATATTTTTATAGAGCCTCTCATCTTTGTGCATACTTAATTTATAACAACTACTAAATTGTTAACATTTCAATATCAATATTAGAGATTTCATCTGTTTTGTTCACAGATACGGCTCTGGAACATAGAACCAGTCGCTGAATGTTTCAGCTTTAAGGCAGGTGTCTGGGATGGGAGAGAAAGGCCCCTGAGAGCGTGTTCTTCCCCACAAGGTTGGTCTCGTCAGCTGGCTAGCAGGCAGTGGTTCAGTAGTCCAAGTTTAAATTGAAAGTAGCCAACTGTGAAAATGGAGTGTGCATGCCCAGGAGTACAAAAAAGACTTAAGAAAATATATAGGCACAAACTACTTTTAATTCTGCAGCTTTCTGAAATTGGCCTGTTTAAGAACTTGCTGGAGATAGAAGGATTAGTTCTGTTCTTGCAGTACATACACAAATACGCACACACACATACACAGAGACAGGCACACATGTCACACACACATGCACACTTGCATACACAGGGGCACATGCACACACACAGAGATGCACATGTGTGTGCACACTCAGGAAAGTGCACAGAGATGCACACACATGCACACATCGTAGGCATACCCACACGCACGTACAGGGGAACACACATGCACAAATTATAGGCACGCCCACACGCATATACAGGGGCACACACGCACACACTGTAGGCACGCCCACACGCACGTACAGGGGCACACACATGCACAAATTATAGGCATGCCCACACGCATAAACAGGGGCACACACGCACACACTGTAAGCATGCCCACACGCATGTACAGGGGCACACACGCACACACCGTAGGCACGCCCACACGCATGTACAGGGGCACACACACACACACTGTAGGCACGCCCACACGCACGTACAGGGGCACACACGCACACACCGTAGGCACGCCCACACGCACGTACAGGGGCACACACGCACACACTGTAGGCACGCCCACACGCATGTACAGGGGCGCGCACACACACATCATAGGCACACCCACATGCACATACAGAAGCACACACACGCACACGTCGTAGGTCTGCCCACATACACGTACAGGGGCGCACACATGCACACACAGAGTACACATCTGTCACACATCCTGAAACTTACTATGGGCCTGTCTCAAGGGATAAAATGTTTCAGGGTACAAAAGAAACAATTAGAATTACTGTTGTAAGAGATGAAACAACAAATCTCTTTAGATTGCATCACAAATCCTCCAGCATTTCAAGGAGCAAATAATACATTTATCAGCTGACAACCATGAAAAGCTAATTATCATGTCCTAATCCTTTGGCTCTCTGTCTTGTACTCCACACTCTTTCCCCTACACCACTGAAACAAGCAAACTGATTTATTTTCCCTTTCCTTTCTTAGACTCTTTCTCAGTCTCCCATTCGGACCTCCCATCCTATAGCACGTCCCACAGCCAGTGCTGCTCTTCAGGACGGCTTTAGTTCTCCCATCTTCTCCATGTTCATCCTTTAAGCCTTTCACCCATTCCTAAAACTTTAGTGATAAATACTTGTCTTTCATCTTTCCCAACATTTCTTTACATATATTTGAATTCTTCTCTATAGAGCAACTCCTAGTAAAACTTTAGATTTATTTTAGTTTTAAGTTTACATTTTCCTGAAGAATGAATGTTAAATGATGTGCACTTCCCTAGGAGATTTATATGATCCAAACTATTCCAAAGAACATCTCCAACGATGACAAGTAGGAGAAATTTAGGTGCATGGAGTCATTTTCTCAGCACATCAGAAAGCTGGCTCCGACTCATACCATGGTTTGGCGGTGGTGACTGGGAGAGTGGACAGACTGGTTGTTCATTAAAGGGGTATGGGTATTGTAGAACTAAGGAAGGGAACCAATATGGCTATTCTGCAAATCATCCAGGAAAAAGTACAAAATGGGAATTATAAAGAAGTGATAAATTCAGAGCTGTGGTTCTCAACATTTGCTATTGCCCTAATTCATTCACAGATGGCAAAACAGCGCAGTCAACACAGCCTTCAATGCTCACCTCAGTTCCCAAGGGGGCACAAGTGAGTGTTCACAGGTATATTGGAATCTCAGATGCTGAAATGCCCCTGTACCCCACTGCACAGTGGAGATGTTGACATAAAGACCCAACCCCACTCTCTTTGAGAATCCATGATACTGTGTTCTCGGTGAAAAGACCCGCCAATGATGTGAAAGCTGGAGCAGGAGAGACTGTCTCCCTACAGGCGTCTGCTCTTAGTCCTCAAGGCTGGTGTCTGGAGGGTTGGTGGTACCAATCAATGAAACCTGGGTTAGGATAAAGGGTCCATTTAAGATTAAACTAATAAATTGCAATTGTCTGAATTTTACCCCCCCAAATAAGGATCAATTTATTTTCTGATTATGAAAATATCTGATGAAACCAAAGAAAATTAATATTAAAAAGAAGCAATTATATGCTATAACCTTCTATTTTTATTTAAAAATGTAAGGGCATTATATTTAATAAATACAAATCTTCAATGGCAATACAAAATTACATTATATGGAAATATGCTTAATTTATGTAGACAATTTCCTATTGGCGAATATGGAAGTGTTTTCAAAGTTCTGGCTGTGAAACAAATGCTAAGCCTTGATTATACATCCCTGTACCTTTTTTTTTCCCAAAAAAAGCATGACACAGAAATTTTGGCCACCTCTTAACAATATGCATTCAAAAAGTTCTTTCAGTTTAAATTTCTACAAATAATGCATGGAAATTTCTATTCCAACATTCAGTAGTTATATGTTCTTTGAAACACAAAAAGTTTAAGATATCAGAAAAACCAAGTGGAAATATCCCACATGTTTAGAAATGAATGTCTGGCGGTCCACAGAGGAAGCATAAAGTATAGTTTTGAAAGCCATTTCCATGATTACTTGTTGGAAGAAGTCATGACAATAAAAGTAATTTATCAAAGAAAAAAGTGTGTGAAGGAAGAGAATTGATATCTCCAACTTTCTATTTTACCAAAATGTCAACAAAAAGTAGGAGAAAGAAGGTTCAGAGAAGAAGTTAGAATGAAATGATCAACCAAGTAGCAGGGAAATTAAAAATGGGCAGTTTAACAGAAAGAGAACTAGATGAGATGATTTGAAAATAGAAGGAGAATACTACATAATAATAATAATTAGCACTTGAAACATTCTACATCCCAAAGTCTCAAAGCACTTTGCAGCATAATCATTTGAATTTTAGAATACCCTTGGTACAGAGATGGTAATTTAACAGGAAAACTTGGATAAAAAGAAATAAGATGGATGGCTTAAAAGTTTACTGGACCTTGGCAATTTTAGGAACTCAAAACCTTGGGTTAAGAAAGGGAATGTTGACTCTCTGCCAAATTACTGTATATATAATATTTACACATTCTCAGTTTCAGATGATTTCCAGAGCCATAGTTCAGCAGCTGCAGCTTAAAAGCTGTGAATTTAAACATCTCAGTATAACAGCTGAGGAACTTGTCTCAGGGAAAAAAAGAAAGAAAGAAAAAAAGAAAATCCCAGGAGACACAGAAAGCCCCAAGCTTCACAAGTTTGCCGTACCCTTTGTGACTTGGTTTTGCACACGAGGTTGTAGAGATTAACTTACAGGAAATTCGGTGGATCTTGAACTTCAAGAGACTACGTGAGCGCCCATTTTAAAAAGAGCACATTTTAAATTAACACACAGTTAAACTGGTTTGTGTGAATGTGTGTATAGACCGTCCTATGACTTTTAACTCTCGTGGAGTGGTATAACTACCACCGTAGTCAGGATACAGAACCGTCCAATTACTCCCCCAAACTTCCTCATGTCCCCTTAAAGTCACAACCACTTTACAGGTGTAAGCGCTAATCTGATCTCTATCCCTCCGGCTTCGTCTTTTCCAGAAAGCAATATAAATGAAATCATGTAGGACGTAACCTTTTGAGAATGGCTTCTGTTATTCAGTATGTGTATTTACTATCATACTGATAGTCATCTATCCTGTTGAATATGTCCATAGTTCATTGCTTTTTATTTCTGAGTGGTATTCTATAGTATGGGAATCCCGCTGATGGTTTATCCATTCACCCACTGGGTTGATTCTAGTTTGGAGACATTATAAATAGAAATTCCATAAATATTTCTGTACAAATGTTTGTATGAACATATACTTTTATTTTTGTCAGGTAAACACCTAAGAATGAGATTTGTGGGTCACCACGAACACATTTATTATTTGTATAAGAAATTGACAACCTGGAGGTAGCGCACTGGCCCCATATATCGGAGGTGGTGGATTCAAACTACAAAAAAACAAACAAACAAAAAAGGCTCAAGAAATTGACAAGCTGTTTCTAGAGTGGCTCTACTATTTCTTTCTGGTTTTATACTATTTTGCTTCAGTAACATACAAAAGATCCAATTGTTCCGCATACTCACCAGCACTTGGTACTATCTATATTTAATTGTCTATATTGTAAATATTTAGTCATCCTAATAAATGATGCTATCTTACATTGATTTTAATTCGCATTTCTGTAATGCCCAGTCCTCTTATTCATTCACTCTCCACACACCTGTTTGATGAAGTATCTGTTCATGTTTTCTTTGCATTCTTTACTTGAGTCGTTTTTTTAACTATTGAGTTTTAAGCATTTTTTACTAGTCTAGATACAACTTCTTAGTTAGGTATATCCTTTATAAATAATTCCATTTCCCACAGTTTGCAGTTTTTTTTTTTTAACTACGTAAAGTTTTTAATTTCTTTTACTTTTTATCATCTCAATTTTCATGGAGTTTGGGTTGTAAGAGCTACGCGTTCTTCATCTGTGTTTCTGCATAAGCGTCCATGTGTTCAGATACACTGAAGTGCGTCCTCAAGCTGATTTGATTTTGAAGCTATCCCTAACACGGTGTTTCTGAGCTCACCTCTTTTGCAAGTATCTGTCTCCTGAAAGCTTTTCCCAATAACAAACAATCTGCCTGTTTCTGGTGTCTTTATCTCTTCATTGTGTTTAAATTGATTGTTTTCTGTTATCTATGCATTTCCCAGCAGAGAAACCGGGAAGTCCTTGTACAGGGTGGTTATTTGTGTGCATAATTCAATATGCATTATTCATCTCATGCATTATTTTCAAAGGCAATATAGTAAGCCTGACAATTTTTGAAGATTGAGTTGCATCCTGGCTACAAATAAGATTACCATAGTAGGAGAAGCAGTGGAAAATCATTGGTAATCCAGGGCATCCTAAAAGTGTGGTAGGAATTGCTGTGTTATCAATATCACTGATATGATTTAAAGATCAAAACAACAGAAACAATCTGAAACCACAGGCCTGGAATCAAGCACAGGCAGAGATGTAGCACTAAACTGAAGATGCTCAAAATCAGTGAAAATCTATCCAACTTCAAAGATTTTTTTTTTTTTTAATAATGAAGAAATAGCATCTTTGCTCTGAAAAAAAAAATGAGTCAAGAACACACTTTCAGATTTCAGACAGTTTGGAATGCATTTGTCTACTAAATGACAGGATGAAATAAAATTAAATTGAGACCAAGTCTAGTCTAACCTGGTTTTGACACAATTGATCTTATGCCGAAGATCCATCAAGACTCATAAATAACAGCACTGCAAATTAGGACAAGCATGATTCATATAAGCCCCAATATTGGCAATGCATCTTTTAGAATTTTCTAATTAACCTCAGTGAAATCTCAAACATGGTTTTTCTATTGCCTTATGTGGTAAGAGGGGGGAGAAGAAAAGGTCAAGAAGTTCTATGGTGGACCGTCTTTCCTCAGAGGACTGCAGCTTCTGACCCACTGTCACTGGCAGAGAATCGCTTGGATACGCAGAAGGCCGAATGGGTTTGTGCTGATCTGTCGCCATCACTCACAGGGGCTTCTTTGTGATAAATTGGGGTCATCTGCAAAAGATTCAGAGGATTCTCTGGCAACGTGAGCAGAAGAACTCTCATGGTCCAGAGGAAGAACAAAAGGCTCTGAAGGTTGGCATATATCCATTCCAACTTGCAAGTTAAAATCTTTCATTTTCAGGCAATTTGGACAATAAATACAACTCTTAATCACACACATGCACAGGCACACTCACAAACACTCACACACACACACAGACATACACATCTTTTTCATGGCTGATAATTAAATACAGAATTTTTTGCCTCAATTTGAAAAACCCCAGCCTATTTAAGCCTATATGAATTTCTATTTTTTACAAAAGAGAATTTCTTATATTTCAAAAGTAGTTAGGTTACTACAAAGAAATATAAACATAATGCATACACTAAATTGAATGAGGTCATTACTAATATAATTAAAAGAACGTTCACTTAAGAACAAAAATGTATAAATGTAAATATACAAAACAAAACTTTTGTTGCCAGGAAAAGCTTTCAGGAGATGGATACTTGCAGCAGAGGTGAGCTCAGAAAGAATGTTCACATAAAAATGCAAGTGTATAAAACATAAATTTCTTTACATTACTAGCAAATTATTTGGTAAAGATAAGTCAAAATAGTCTCTGCAATCAATCTAGACTATAATACCATAATCTGCACTGCTAGTAGTAACAGTTTAAAAACTAAAGATGTTAAGATGTTATTATTTTTCAATTGGGAAAAAAGTTTTCATGATAGGGTCAAGTTTTCATGTAAATAACAGATAGAAAATTTGTCACAGTAAACTTTATGTGAAAATAAATTAAAATTATATACTCTGGAAAAAAGTCTATAAATACATTCCGACAGTGTGATATGTCAGCTACTTATAACCTCTAATGGAATCATATGCTTTTTAAAATAAGAACATGCCCAGAGATTCACTACTGAGTCCAAGGAACTTTAATTTTGTTTTTATCTTATGAATTTATTTGTATCATGTGAGGTTCCAAAATTTTCGCTCCATAAGCCTCCAGGGGACCTGCCTATTTTCAAAGGGGTCAAGCATTCTGAAGGCATCCAAAAGCTTCCTCTCCAGGAGTGTGAGACAGAATTGAGGATCAGTTTGGGTCCACCTGGACAACTTGATACTCCCAGAGGAATTAGCTGAGAGCAAGAACAGGCCTTCCCAACAAATCCGGATGTCAGCAGCCTCTGACTTACACAGGAGAGCCATTTATAGTACCACTTGTCCCACGGATATGATTAATTAGTGTGGATGGGAAAGGACTAAGGATCGATCACTTGCAATTAAACCTCTACTCTATGTCATTCAAAATCAGAGGACACCAGTAAATAAAGAAACCAAAGCACGAGTGAATACATTAACGGCTGAAACGAGGGATAATTCAGTGAATCATGAACTTCTCTATACGGGGTTGTGGCCTTGGTCCATGAAGCCTTTGCTTCTTCCTGCTTAGTCCTGCTTGTTTTCCAGGTAAAGAGGGGATTCAAGACCCTTTCCTTATGGTTACTCAGCTTCACCTCAGTTTTCCTACAGCATTCTGATCAGAGCTTTAACCCTTCATTTACTTAACTAGATATTTCCACCAGACAGGGAACAGCTAATGCTGGAGACTTTGTCTGGACATGTAAGTTTTCTCAGTACTTAGCCCATGGCTAGAAGATGCCCAGCATTTATAGGAAGGTGTGAGCGACTGCGCACACGTGAATTCTTAATAAAGAGCAGAAGAGTGAGACCATAGTTGTAGCATTAACCAACTATGTGGTTTTGAGAAATCACTTAACTCTTCAGGTCTTAAGATTTAAAAAAAATAATTATTAATTGGATAAGTCGTCAGGAAACAGAATGCTCCAGATAGAAGAAAGAGAAGTAGGGGACGGGGAGGCCTAA
Source organism: Nycticebus coucang (assembly GCF_027406575.1). Taxonomy (NCBI): domain Eukaryota; kingdom Metazoa; phylum Chordata; class Mammalia; order Primates; family Lorisidae; genus Nycticebus; species Nycticebus coucang. The sequence goes on along the minus strand of NC_069794.1, from coordinate 5,282,859 downwards.
ATGAGTGAGGTACCTCGTGACACAGGAAAGGAGGGACGGGGAGGCCTAAATGAGGGAGGTACATCGTGACACAGGAAAGGAGGGATGGGGAGACATAATGAGGGAGGTACATCGTGACATAGGAAAGGAGGGATGGGGAGACATAATGAGGGAGGTACATCGTGACACAGGAAAGGAGGGACGGGGAGGCCTAAATGAGTGAGGTACATCGTGACACAGGCAAGGAGGGACGGGGAGGCCTAAATGAGTGAGGTACCTCGTGACACAGGAAAGGAGGGATGGGGAGGCCTAAATGAGGGAGGTACATCGTGACACAGGAAAGGAGAGATGGGGAGGCCTAAATGAGTGAGGTACATCGTGACACAGGAAAGGAGAGATGGGGAGGCCTAAATGAGTGAGGTACCTCGTGACACAGGAAAGGATTTGTAAGTGTAGATGTTCCTCGAACGTGTGCTTTTGACTTTTCACGCTTTCTTGTGAAAACTCTAAACGTCCACATTACACACACACTAAACTTGAATGTGCAGTGTTCTACTCAGACTTTCCGAAGAAAGGCAGGGAGTGCTGTCGTCACCTCCTCCAGGTCGGCCCCACAGGACAGCAGCCACCTGTTCCCACCTTTGCCAGCACTGCAATGTGTGTGCAATGAATGGAAGATGTGGTGAACTAATCACATCTCATTCCTTTTGTTCAGATCTTAAATCAAGATTGCTGCATGGGAGATGAAGAGACACCCCCTGAAGGAAGGGAGGAGGTGATGTCATAGTGGACTGTGATAGTGACAGAATTTTAGAAACCATCCACGGAGGTGTGCAGTCGGCCAGTCACGACGGTTAGTATCTTTGTCTAGTGGCTGTGAGATTCTGACATAGTGTTTCATAAAGAACTAAATCAAACGCACGATTTGCCTAAATTGGTATTCTTCCCTGTCAAGTATACAAGAATTGTTAATAACCAATCACAAAAAGCAAGGGTCTACTGGCAACTCCTATCATTTTCTAGAGTTCATGGCCATCAGCTGTCCTGGTTCCCTTCTTCCACTCCAGCCTCCCAAATCTGTGCCTCTGGGCCTTTCCCCCACCTTCTCTCAGTCTGGCCAGGCTTCCCTGCCTAAACTGCAGGCTCTGTCTCATTCGTTACAGCTTAGCCACCTACTCAGAGAGGCCCAACAAGGCTATCCCAAGTCAAAATCTCCATCTCAGCAAGGCTTTTGTTTACTTCCATTGCACGCATCCCAGTGAATGACAATTGCTGTATTTATTTTCCTATTTACTGCCTGTATTCCACACTAGCATGGAAACATGCAAGCTGCTGGATCACTAATAGATCCTTACAGCCAGGAAGTACCTGATACACTGTAATTTGGCAACCCACCACATATTACATGGTAGACAGAGGGCAGAATAATATTGCAAATCACCAACGCTACAGGGAAAAGAAAATATCAATTTTGTTATAATTATGTAAACTGGAATCTGCCCAGAAAACTGAGGCTATTCTTCTATAAAAAGCAGCTGACAATATAGAAAGAAAAACAAGTATCTCAGTAATATATGAACTATGAACTATTTTCATCATCCTTTCATTGCAATTATCAAAATAAAATGGAAATCAGCATGATTGCAGAAATGTACAAAGATTATGGACAATTCTTATTGTGAGTTTTAGTAAAAAAAATGTTGCATAAAAATCTTGGACTCTGTCCTCTCCACTCTAATATAAATATCTGAAAATTCTCATGCACAAATATGTGTCTGAATCTGAAATATTTTTCTTAGATGCATTCCTATATTAGAAATTACTGAATAAAAGAGGATGAACTTTTAATGTTTTATTTATTTATTTATTTATTTAGACAGAGCCACTTCATTGCCCACACTAAAGCGTCCTGGTGTCAGCCTAGCTCACAACAACCTCAAACTCCTGGGTTCAAGTGATTCTCTAGCCTCAGTCCCCTTAGTAGCTGAGACTACAGGTGCCCACCACAATACCTGGCTAATTTTTCTATTTTTAGTAGAGACAGGGTCTTGCTTTCTCTCAGGCTGGTCTCTAACTTCTGAGCTCAAGGGATCCTCCTGTCTCGACTTCCCAGAGAGAGTGCTATGATTACAGGTGAGAGCCACCATGCCCAGCCTAATATTACATTTTAAGGTGGCCCTCCAGAAGGGGAAAGTTTTTGACCATGGACTCTCACCATTAATATTATTTCATCAATTTCCTTCCTTCATTCAATTCAATATCAATGTATGTTTAACCATTCACATTGAACATTCGTATTTCCCTTTTCATTTTATGAGCTGTCTATTCATATATTGCTTTAATTTTTCTCTCATCATGCCTTTCTCTTGGTTAGATTGAAATATATGTTACAAATAATTTTCCTGACCTCTCACTTGCATTTTAATTTTATGATCCTTTTAAGATACGCTAGAGTTTTGCATTTTGTAAGGAATTATCTACTGGCACTCTTGTTTTTTCAAAATTTTTCCATTAATTTTATACTTACAAAGTTATCTGCCATTTTGCAATCAGATATTTATATATTTGTTTTCTAGGTGATTGGGACAACAGTTTTCAATAGTAAGTACATGACACAGCTGAGTTAGCGAACTGATCTCACTATTAATGAGTTATTTGATCTTTCAAATAGTGAGCTATCCAAGAGGCACTTATTAAAAAATGTGTTATTTCTAAAGTGATTTATAAGTTACCTGATCATTCACCACATCAGGTCTGACTGAGGTTTCTTGTAATCAACCAAGAACAACATGAAAGAGACTCAGGAAAAAGTGAAGGAGAGCAGGGTGTAAAAGCCACAGGCTTTCAAGGTCAATGTTTTAAAGTAAAAAGGGGCCAATTCCCCTGAAATTTTGTGAATTTCCACAATGTTAGACATGTTCTTATTTTCAATGATTTTTGTTTCCCTTGGCTGAGCTGGCATCACAGACCTATTTTCTGGGTGTTAATAGCATTCTTCCAAAAGGTGCTCATTCCGGAGGTGTGAGCTCCCTCATCAATAAACGTAACATTTGTCTTATTAAATATTAAGAGTTCAGGTAATTATAAAACATAAGGCTTTTAGTGTGGTGTAGTACAAATCTATACTTCATAAACTATTGAAAAGTTCATTGAAATGTACTACCTGAGGTTTGTATATACCCACGTCTTTTGACGTAAGTTATCTAAAGCGTGTGCATATTTTTCTTTGGTTTCGTTCCAATTTTGATTTTTCTGTCTCACATGCCTGGTCTATTTATACAGCTAGCCTCGGAAATGAATGAAATTCTCAGGAACTTTAACTCTGAGAAAATATGAATCCTTGAAAAGTTAGCAATTTAGAAATTAATTTAGGAATATAATTATAGTTTTGTGCTAGTTTCTAACATAAAATTGCAATTGTGTGAACCAAGGACAGAGTTCTGGTCCCTAGATAGGCTTCAGAAATCACACTGAAGTTAGCAGCAGAGCTATTAAGAAAATGACATAAAAAGGGTATTAAAACATTAAATATTATATAAAGCAAATTAAGTATGAATGCTATGCTGCAATATTTAAATACTTTAGAAGGCAAATTTCTTTGACTAAATCCAGTTGCTTGTCCTGTCTATTTAAACTTGTATTTAATTCATTTTATGAAAACAAATATTCCCTCTGAAAGAGACTGTAATAACTGTAACTATTCCATAGCTCAATTTTGCTCATCTTTTTTTCTTTCTCCATGTATTTCAAGTGTTTGTAACACGACTGCTATAAATATCTATAGAAACTTACACATTTGACGTGCATCGTGCTATAATTATGTGCAGCTTCATTGCTATGGATAGAATGTCAGATCCCCTCCAGATATCATGTTAAAACCTAATTGCCAAGTCGCTAGCACTGGAAGATAGGGGTCTTGGGAGGAGATTAAGTCATGAGGGCTCCTCCTTCATGACTAGATTAGGCCCTTTACAGAAAGAGCTTTGGGGCTTTGCCAGGTGAGGACATGGTGTTCCTCTCTTCTGAAGCATGCGGCCCTCACCAGACAACTCAGCCTGCTGGTACCTTGATCTTACACTTTCTAGCCTCAAGAAATGGAAGAAAATTAATTTATGTTCCTTATAAATTACTCAGTCGGTGATATTTTGTTATAGCAGCAGGGACTATGAGATTCTTCGATGTGTGTTCAGATACCTTTCAAATTAAAAGTTGGTGGATTATATAATTATATAATTATAGGATAAGATCTGAGTGAGACCTTATATATACACAAACAAACATATGTATATATGTACAGTATACAAACTATGTGTATATATATGTACATAGTAACATTTTTTTCTGTAAGATTAGTACATTATTTATAATTTAGTTGAATAAAAAAAAATGAAAGACATGGAGAGAAAAAGGAACAAGAGCAAGGAGGAAAGAAAAGTATGTGGAATGCCAATTTTCTAATGCAAAAGATAGGTCAGCATTTTCTATACTATAGCCAAGGACCTTGTTGAAACATGAAGATTTTATGCATCCTCCTTGAGGACCTGGCTTAAATTACTGGAGGACCTATGATGGCTCTGTTTCAGACAAACACCAACAGTGACCCTGATGCAGGAGACCATATTCCTTCTCTCCATAGGAACGTAATTATCCTTTAGACTGTGTCGTTAAAGTATTTTTTAATCTAGTAATTTTTTATCCAGTGTAAAGTATTTTTTCTTCTCACTCAAATACATCAACGCACCAAAATTTCTGTTGGTTTTTTTGCTTATAATTACTTATCTCACAGCTTTTAGGCTCCCAGATTAGCCATAATTATAGGAGGCTGTTGCATATAATGTGTTAGCCAATTTGGAGACTAACTTGAACACACATCCCCTACACATACCATTTGTTTTATAACAGAGATGTAACATTTGATTACTCTTAGCTTTGTTAGTATAACTTTCTACTCAGTGGTAGGAATATATTTTTCATCATTCCACTTGAAACATTTGATTTCCACAATATCAATATCCAAATACTGGGGGATTATTTTTCACTTTTCCATCTCTGCTAGATTTTTATAGATTTGTACTAAAAATGACATGACTGGCATTCTACCCCAAGACATTAGGCTCAAGAGCCTTCAGGGACCATCCTGCAGCAGGAATGAGTGAAGCTGGGCAGGTTCCATAGAGACCCTGAGGACTATCTGTGGGCAGCCCCATGGCGCAGCCTCCAGTCAGTAGTGTTCAGTGGCAACACACCACTCAAAACAAGCAAGTCCAAATCGTCCAAACTTTCCAGAGCAACCAAGCATCTTAATGTACTTAAGAAATTTTCTGATTTTGAAGACCTTCCAGATCCAATAAAATATGCCCTAGGACCAAAAGGGACTCACAATTTATCCATTGCTCACATCTGCCCACCTAATGCCTTACATTTCAATCAAGCCATTTAATAACATTCATCCCTTATTTTCTTTCTTTCTTTTTTTTGTTAAATCAAAGAGAGAGAGATCATGTATACATTAATTCATTTAGGGGGTACAATGTGCTGATTTCATATACAATTTGGAAAGCTTACATCATACTGGTTAATATATCCTTCACGTCATTTACTTAATTATTGTATTAAGACATTTATACTCTATGCTTAATGGATCTGACATGTACCCTTGCATTACACACCACAGGTATGATCCCACCATTCACCCTCCCTCCATCTGACCTCCCTCCTTGCCTCCCATCCCCCCTCACTCCTTCATCCTGGGCCATAGTTGTGATTTATTCTTCATATGAAAGTGTGAATAATTACAAATTGGTTTTATAATAGTACTGAGTACATTGGATACTTTTCCCTCCATTCTTGAGATACTTTACTAAGTAGGATATGTTCTAGCTCCATCCATACAAGCATAAAAGAGGTAAAGTCTCCATCTTTTTTAAGGCTGCATAATATTCCATGGTATACATATACCACAATTTATTAATCCACTCATGGGTCAATGGGCACTCGAGCTTCTTCCAGGACTTGGCTATTATGAATTGAGCTGCAATGAATAATCTGGTGCAGTGAATATCTTTGTTATAAAGTTTCTCTTGGACAACCTAGTCCCTCCATTTGGGAAACTTCTTTTTATTCTTCATGTCACTTTTCCCCTAGGTCTTTCATGGATCAGTACTCCTTCAATTGGTTTCCTTTGAATTTCTGTAAGTCTACCCCCAAAATGTATTTTATGAAACATTTTCATGTGCAAAGTTTAATCTGCATAATCCAGGGAGGTAGAGAGTGTTATCTTATGTTATAGCTGAAGATATTGGATTTCAAGTTTTAATCCTATGATCTCAAATATAGATCCTGTTCCTGGTTGGACAGTGTGTTTCAAGACTTAGTCATTGTAACCAGATCTCAGTTCAAACCCCTATTTCATCTGAAGACTTGGGGAAAATTGCTTGTTTTCTATAAACTACAGACTACTTCCCAGTAAGATGGGGATCACACCTATTCCACAAGGTTGCTGTAATAACTATAACAGATAATGTTTATAGAGTGTATAGTACATCACTTGGTTACTTAGGTTATCTTGGTAAATAACATAAACTTGGTGTCACATCACCTTTGTTCCATGGAATTTGCCTTTAGCATTAATTAGATCTTCTCCTCTTTTTTCTCCTTCTTCACACAAGCATACATGTGACAAAAAGAAATAGCATTTGATATATAGGAATTCATTCTATAACCTCTTTTCTGAAATGTCCCTCTTCTTAGTTATCAAGATATCCTTCTGATTTCTTGGTAAGGAAGTAGATGACTGGAAGATGGGAATGTAGTTAGTTCTTTGAGCTACACCTAAATCTTGAAACCAAGAAAGTGTGGGCAAAACTTCTGACAGTATCAGCCTGGGAACAGATTTAATGATGGAGACCCTTCCCCCTCAGCAATTGCAGCAACACCAAAAAGAGATAGATGGTCCGTGATCAAACTAACAAGCTTTTGCACAGCTCAAAGTAAAACAAGTGAAGCAACAGACAGCCTTCAGAATGGGAGAAGATATTTACATGTTATGAATCTGACAAAGATTGATAACTAGAATTCACAGAGAACTCAAATTCATCAGCAAGAAAAGAGCAAACAATCCCATTTATAAGAGGCAAAAGACTTGAACAGAACCTTCTGTGAAGAAGACAAATAGCCAAACACATGGGAAAATGCTCATTGTCTCAAATCATCAGAGAAATTTCAATCAAAAAACACAGTAAGATATCACTTAACCCCAGTGAGAATAGCCCACAATGCAAAATCCCAAAGCTGCAGATACTGGCATGGATGTGGAGGGAAGGGTACACTTTTACACTGCTGGTAGGATTGCAAACTAATACAGCCTCAATAGAAAGAAGTACAGACAATCCTCAAAGAGTTAAAGTAAGCCTTTCATTTGATCCTGCAATCCCATTCCCATTACTGGGTGTCTACCCAGAAGCAAAAAAAAAAAAAAAAAAAAAAAATTACCGTAAGGAGATTTGCACTAGAATGTTTATTGCAGCTCAATTCACAATCACCAAGACATGAATCAATCCAAGTGCCCATCAACCCAGGAATGGATTAGTAAACTGTGGTATATGTATGCCATGGAATGCTATTCAGCCATGAAAAAGATGAGACTTTACATCTTTTGAATTTACCTGGACGGAGTTGAAACACATCCTTCTTAGTAGAGTATCACAACAGTGGCAAAGCAAGTATCCAGTGCACTCAGTAATATTATGAAATCACCAGATAAACAACTATGCAAATAGGAGAGAAAAGCACAATTGGATTCAAGTGGAGGGTAGAGGAGAGAGGAGGGTTGAAGAGAGGGGAAGGTAGAGGGGAGCAGTGTGGGGAGATGGTAAGCTCTCACCAAGTGTGCACAATGTAAGGGTAAACAGCACATTCTCTGGGTACAGGGCTCAACCACAACTGCAACTATATCAAAGACATGCAAGCAATGTAACATAATCATTTGTGCCCTCATATCAGGCTGAAATTTTTTTTTAAATAACAGTCATCATTGAGGAATAGTGGTTCAGTCAATGAGTATAGCAGAGACCATTGCTTTTCTTTATCCTGGGAAAACACTTAACTTTTTTCCATATCTGTGACTCGGGTTCATACTGGAAGAGTGTCGCATCATACTGTGAAAGGTTATTGGCTGGGATTTGAAGATATCTGAAGAACTCTTTATTGTCAGGCCCTTTATTTTAATAAAATCACCTTTATTCTTCTATCTTGTCCTTAATATGTAATGTTCATATTTTTGCTTCAAATTATATTTATATAACACCAAAATAAAACACAGGTGCATAGTGCATGTATCAAACTACATACAATGAAAGTCAGTATCAAATTATAAGGTCTTGGTTGTGGTCGACAGGGAAGAACCTTTTGCCCTCTCCCCCTCCCTCCCTCTTTCCCTCCTTCCTTCCTCTTTTTAATTCAAAAGAGATTGGTCATTCAGTTGTCCTGTCTCTGTAAATAAAATATTCTCTTTTGATCAAATGTCCTTCTTTTTATGTAGAAAAGGAAAGAAGGAAAGAATACTTCTAAGGATGCAGATATACCAAAATAGCATCCATAAACAATAACCAAGTTACAGGACAATATAGCATCTGAGCGGTAGGCGCCTCCGTAAGAGCAAGATTAGAACATCAGCTGCATTAACCAGTCTCATCTTTGAAACAACAAGAATGCCTTTTCAAACAGATGTATAATGATCTCAGCTTTGTGTTCACTGACAGTTGAATAATTAATTGGGAGACGTTTGTAAGGTTATTAAAAGCTTTGGATGGAGGAGGGAAAAGTAAGGAGCATAAATCTTGGTTTTCATTCGTGTTTATTACAAGAGGCTGTCAGAGCTGTTTTTGACTCATTTAATATTCTTGTTAATAACAAGTCTAATTAAGAAATCCATTAGAAGCCTGTAAAGTTAATTTAACAGGGGGAAGTCCTAATAGAATATTATTGGAATTGTCTTTATAAAAAGAATGTCATAGGCCTTCATGGATTCTTAATCAGAATCTCGTATCATGTAATTTAGTTCATGTATTCAAGCTTTATATTTTTAAATGTTTATTATTTGAGAATATCTGAAAATATTTGTTAGCTAATGTTGCTAAGTAGCTATATCTCTCAGATTTTAGTGGTTGTTATATTGATGAGAGTTTGAGAATTATATGAGTCTAGTTTAGAATTTGGAAGACAAATAAAGAACTGTTAGCCCTAATAAAACCAACATTCTAAAATTCAGGCAACACCAGGAGCAAGACCAAGACCAGCAGTCACTGTGGAAATTGTCCTCAGCATTTCCAATCACATTAGCATTTCAAGAGAAAATTGTTCTATTTTCTAAAAGGTATTTTTGGCTCCTAGAAAGCATCCGTACCCACACACATATGTATATACATGTATATATAGTACGTGTATACATACGTTTATATTGATAGTCATAGACATACATGCATGCTTATATACAAATGCATATACTCACACATACATACGAGGTCAGACAACTAAATTCACGAACTCATCCTGGAAAATTGCTTTGAAGGGGGACTAGGCACTGGCATGGATGCCCAGCCTCTGAAAGGGAGGACTTTGAAGGTGACCTGAGTGATAGTCAGCAATGAGGGATGTCGCACTTATTCTAGGATGATTTCACAAACCTGATTGTCTGACCCCATTTGTGTGTATAAATAATTCCTATGTCAGATACTAAAGTGCAATAAATATAGCTTAAGGTATGTTTAGCGTTAAAAGTTAAAACCAATGCTACATAATTTTATTTCAGCTCATTTTACAGAAAGTAACAACCACCACATAACAAAAATCACACATCACTAATTTGACTACAATTAGCCTTCACAGCCCTACCCACAGAGAAAACGATCCAAGTATGTCCTGTTCTTTTTATATAAAGAGGTGGTCAAAATTCAACTATCAGAGACATTCACTTGTAAGATATCATCCTAAAAAACAAAATTCTGCGAGACATATGTATATACACACATATAGCATGATGTGTATACACAGATACACAAAGATAATCTTCCATCTATCATGGGGCTATACCCTGATACACTCGTGGTACGTTGAAAATCTCCGGTCTATAATGCATTTAATACTCCAATAAACCTATCTTAAAGTTGAAAAATCATACTTTGAATGATGATTATTTGAGGTCATCTGCCTGTACAGATATGACGAGTTTTGGAATTCTCAACCTCAACAGGAACTCGAGGTGCAGAGAAAACCAGAAATGAGAGAATGTAAACACAAGTATAGCGGCAAGTTAATGTTCAAATACCTGTGGCTGATAAAATATTTTATATATGTCTATACAACATAATAATATATATATTATATACAACATATAAAAAATGTATATATTCTTCAATATAAATAGGCGATTTTTTTTTTCAGATTATAATAGTGGAAGGGAGTGATGTTTCCAGTCGGTGAACAACCTAAAAGTTGAAATATAAATAAGGTATTCTGATACTCAAATATCAGAATGCAACCTTCTGCTAGAATCAGTGAGATAACTGAAGTCTTTAAACATGGTAATACCATGCTATATGAAGAGAAATCTACATTATGAAAATTTATCCTACAGAAGCTAATTCACTGACCTGAAGGGGGTGGGCTGACACATGCTTTTAGTTAAGTGCTTCATGTGTTCCAATATACCCAGTGGGACATCGAAGGGAAAAGCATTTGACTTTATATAACATTTAGTTAGAAAAGCTTGGCATTTGTGGTATTTTATTTAATATACTTTATGATCCCAGTTCAGAGACTGTATCATTTCAAATGAGTCTCACCATAAATGAGAATAGATGTGTTAACTATCCAAAAGGAAGAAAAACAACAATTTTGCTCAAATTTGCCACTACAATAAACAAAATTATATCTCAGAGGCAAAATAAAAGCATGAACGATTTCTAAAGCCAGAACAGAGTGTCTTCTAAGCCATCCATCTGCTGCTGAACTTGGACATGTCTGGACCCTAATGCACTCTGTTTTAACTGCCTGGAACGCTGATGAGGGCACACAGCAGTGTCCAACTACAGGACCTCAGGCTCCACATGGCCTTCACGTAGCAGTTTGGGGGTTTGCTCTCAGATCCAGGGAGGAACCTATTATTGATACAACAAATTCTGTGCAGCGGGCATTTTGTCCCTGCCCTGAAAAAGAAAAGTGGGGAGCATTCCACACCTGAGTTGAGAAGTAGAAAAGACATTCCTTCATAAAATACTTTGAGCATCAATCCTCTGCCAACCGTGTGAGGAGCTGGAGCTAGAGGGTCAACAGCTGGAACCACAGTCCACTAAGGGTGGACTGAAAAGGCTTGAAAGGACACACAATCCCAAAAGATAAATTTTCAATAGCAGATTGTGCTGACATTCACTCTGCATAAAACTAGGGAGGAGGGTAGAGTGAGCCTTACCCAAGGGAGCACTTGCTTTGTCCCCTTAAGAGACAGGCTGAAGTGCTAACTCCTGTACCTCCAAATGTCACCTTCTTTGTAAGTAACTCCTTGAAGAGATGATCAAATTAAGATGTTGTCCTTAGGGCAGGCTTTAATCCAATCTGCTTGGTGTCCTAATAAGAAGGGGAGAGCGACACGAGACCCACGCACACTGAGGGAAGGTGTCATGCAGAGTCACAGGGGAGGGCTGTGCGCTGACAGAGGCAGAGAATGTGTGATGCACCTGGAGCTGAAGGACATGGGGACAGCAGGACCTCAGGCCCTGGGAGACACAGGCGGGAAGCAGGTCCCCCCTGGAGCCTGCAAACAGCATGGCCCTATCAATACCGCGACCTCAAGCCTCCAGGCTCCAGCCCTCAGCAGTATGAGAGAGCATTTCTCTTGTTTCAGGACACCTGAGCTGGGGGTCTGTTGCAGCAGCTCAGGAAGCTAATAGGCGATGCCAGAGCAGGGATGCCCGGGCTAGGCAAGGAGGGCAGGAAAAGAGCAGAACAGACTCCCCTGCAGGACGGGGGATGGAGACTGAGATCTGAAGGCCAACAGGGTCACAGCCGAAAATGGAGTGGGGAGTCAGGTGGCGTTTCCAGAGTGGTCCGGGGCCTGAGGAATCACCAGGTGTTGTATGTGGAGGATGCTTGGAGACTTGACCTCGAGGGAGGGATGGAAGGGGCAGCAGGTGACTGGGAGGTCTGAGCTGTGGGCCAGGGTGGGTCAGACCACACCTGGCCCCATCCTGTTCCCCACAAGGCCCCAGACCAGCCTGGGTGACGCTGATCTTCCTAATCCCTAACATCCCAACTAGTCGCCTCTAGATCATGGCTTCGTCCTTGCAGCAAATGTCTTGAATGAGGCTGCATTTTTTTTTCAGCTTCCCTTCACTGAATAAAAACAGGAGCTGCCTCTCCCTTGGATGGCTCGCAGGGCTTGGGTCAAGAATGCAGGAACCTTTTTCAGTTTTCCCTTGAGTCCTCCAGAGACGGCCCTGGAAGTTACAGCCGACAACTCGGGAAGGCGGTGAACACCCACTTCCCCCTGGCGTCCCGGGCCCTGTGCCCACAGCGCCCACTGCGATTCGCCGGGTTCTGCTGGACAGTCCACTGGAAATCAGCGCCCTTAACAGACACCTACCACCGCTGTCCTCAGGGCAAGAGGAATGGATAAAAAGCACAAACACGCTGCCAACAGTTTTCCAGCCTTTTCCATCACAGGTTTGCCCAGAAAAACACTTACATGTTTTTTCTTAATTGACCTCGTGGGTCAGAAGTGTCCAGAATATAATGGCCTGAATTATTTCATTTTAAACCAGGCTCAGCTCTCCTAAATACTGCATTCATTTGTAGCTTCGTGTCCTCTATCGACCTTTTAATTTGCTCTTTCAGAGGGCAAAAGAGCTCTACCTACAACCTGGAGCACTGCTAATACAAATCAATAACACTTTGCTGAGGCAACTTTAATTATTTCAAGGTTCTCTCTCTCTCCCTCTCTCTCTTTCTTTCAATGCAGAAATAAAACCAATACTGAATTTCAAAAATTCATAAACAATATTCTACTGATATAGTATATAAATAAAATTACTTCTTAGTAAATGCTACGGATAGTGTGATATGTGGCACCCAAGTTGTGTGTGTGGTGCTTTAACATCCAAGTAACACTTCCTACAGCGCACAACAGAGTTGAGTTCCAAAAATAATAAATGTCATTTTATTGTACAGGAGGAAATCTGGTAATGTAATTTGCAGATAAACATTGGGGGGCCTGGTGCTCTAAATATTACTGGAATACTAGCTCTATGAGTGTCACAGAGTAACCAGGTTGCCCCCAACTTGCAAGTGGAGATAATAAAACCTGCCTCACAGTTTGTTAAGAAAAGTCAATGACAAAATATTTGTAGAAGTTATTTGTTTAGCGCCTGCCCCTTGGAAAGTGCCTAGTAAATTGTGGTTGGTCATTAATAACAATAACAACATATGAATAGAAATAAGGATAGCCAATGTGCAGTCTTTGACTTTTATAGCATAATAGAATTCATATGCATAATAATACAATGTCTAAATAGTTACTGACTTGGGGGAGTTGGGTAAGAGGGCTGTTTGGGTATTTTCCTGAAAGAAACTGCCCTAATAAAACCAAAACCTAGAAAAGCTGAATTCTGTTATGGAATCCCAGATTCTTTAATTTTATAATATTTCTCAGAATAATGTAAGTTTCCATTATTTTGGAATTTGACAGTCTGTAATAGATGCCATCTGTGGGTTACCAGATGATTTTTTAGCAGTCATTAAATAATAACAGGGCTGACAATTCCTGTTTCTCACACCTCAGCTCAATGAATCTCCAGCTTCTGAGGTGACAGCTGTCATTACCCCCAGGTTACAAGTGAGGTACCCGGGGTACAATTTGCCAGTGTGACACAGGCAGCAAGTGGTGGAGCCAGGCTAGCGTGAGCCCCATGCTCCTGTCCTCACCATGTTGTCCCTGCATGGAGATCATCCTGCACACCCAAGACTTGGTGCATGTTAGGGAAATGTCATATGGGTCCAACACAGAGTGTAACAGATCACTAACCCACACGTTTATTAAGCTGAAATGGACTGATAGAGTCTGAAAGCCAACAAGGCTGTTAGTGGAACAGAATACTACTTAAAACTGTAGAGCAGTGGTTCTCAACCTGTGGGTCATGACCCACAGAAACTGTATTCATAGGAGGTTGAGAACCACTGGTCTAGATAGAAGCGTATATCTGCAAGGTCAGCACAGGACAAGGGATGAGAAAAACCAAAGACTGTATGAGGAAAGAAGACAGTAGATGGCCCGTCCTTGTCATGATCAGCACTACCTACCTCCCAAGGTGCGTACTTCCCACACACCACCGGTCAGTACCACACTTGGTAAGAGATGTTTCCTTAAGCTCTCAGACTCTGTTGTGCCCTCACCTGAATTATAATTATAATTATAAGTATGATAAACAATTTAATTAATTACAAAGGAATGTCTTTGATAATATTTTTAGAAGTACAAATGTGGGTCTTGGACAACTTTGAGATGAGAAACATAATGTGGAAAATGCATCTTGGTAAAGAAATGTCATACTGCACATCAGGCCAGTAGTTTCTTAAAATGATGACTACAAAATATTTAATACAAGCTTTCCCCTTTCAAATCCAGGACCATTTACACACACTATGACCTAAGACACTAGGGGTTAGCTTATAAAAGCCTTCTTTTGTCAATAACATTGATGTGAAATCACTAAATGCAAAGTAGCTCCATTACCTTTGAGGAAAATGAGTAGAAGTTAAAATTTGTCTTCTACTAATCCATGACATCATTCCTTGTAACTAGCAGTTGAGCAGGGAAGTGGGGCTGGCAGTGATTCTGGTAAGGAGAATCAGGAAAGATGTTCTTTACACAGAAAAATATAGAGTTACTTGCCATATTCATAGGTATATATTGACTAATTCTGAAATGTTTACAAACTTGCCAGGATGAATCCCTGAAGATATAAAGAGGTGTCTCGCCAGGGGAAGTAACCAATACAAAGATACCACATTCAGCTCCGAAGAACGTCACTATATACAAATTTCAGTCTTTATTCTTTTTACCTTTGAAAAGATATTAGTCTTCAGAGATCTTGCAGAAAAAGTACCAAGAAATCTAATATACCTTTACTCCACAGACCACAATGTTAAAACTTTTGTATGTTTACTTTACAATTCTGCACATATGTGCAGGGGCGTAGAAATATTTTTTCTGAACTAATTTAGAGTAAAAGGCAAATATAATGCTTCTTTACCACTACATATTTTGCTGTTTATTTACACAAGAACCAATCCTCTACATAACCACAGTATAATTATCAAAATCAGGAAATTAATATTGATGAAGTACTATTATCTAACCCACAGAAGACACTGGAATTTGGCCAATTATCCCTCTAACGTCCTTATGGCAACTTTTCAATTTTTTTCAGGATGCAATCCAAGTACCCACTCCTGCTATAACTCCTCAGTTACTTTAGTCTGGAGCACACGTACGGAGTCCTTTGCTCTTCATGACCTTGGTATTTTTAAGGAGAGAAGCCCATTTAATTCTTAGAAATGTTTTTTGGTTTCTGAGATTTTTTTCATGGTGATTTTATCAATTCTCAGTTGATAATTGATAAAATTATCAACTCAAAGAGCATTCAAACCATTACATGACCAAAACCATCCAAATATTGGTACTGTTGAGGAACTTCACTATACAGTTTCCAACATATTCCTCCCTTTGTCTTAAAAGTTCTCCCCACATGTATCCCTGGTTCATTTCCAGTTCATTTATATTCGCTCTGGGGCATACACTCCCCCAAGCCTCACCATCCCTGAACCTACGCCTGGACCAAGCATTTCTCCTCCATGCCAGAAGAGCATTGAGCGATTCATTCATCAATTTAATTTATTCTTTGCTAAAATAAATAAAAATGAACCACTTAATGAAACTTCGATATTTCTAACAATTTTCAATACATAGATCAATTTATCATTTTGTGATCTCTTTAATACATTGGGATAATATCGGGTCTTTTTCCCCTTGATAATCAGAGTCTAGGTCACTGCAATGTCAGAATCTAGTTCATGAGCATCTCTCCTACCAATTTCTTCCTCATTATTCAAAAAATCCCTACCTTCCTTTGGGACCCTTTATCATATCACTTCGTGAAAGGGGCTTCCAATATTTTAGTTCTCCCTATTTCAGATCATTTTGTAAATACGTCATCACTATTCCTTAGACATCCCATTGAGTAAGAACATGAAGAGCTCAAAGGGGAAAGAGTGACAGGTTGTGCTAGTCCAGAGTGAACAGACAGCAATCAACAACCTGCACTCTTCATTACGCCCAGGCTTAAAGGATGTGAAAGAAAACTCATCTGGAACTGAAGGCTGTCTGAAACTTAGAAGATACTTCAAAATGATACTAAAAAAACCTACTGTTTATGACACCATTGTTCCCTAGTCTTTTTTTTCCTCATCAGTTACTTGCCATCTGCATGTTACCACATACACCCTGCATCTCAGTGGCCCTTACTCCAAATATGCACGTTAGTACACACACCCTGCATCTCAGTGGCCCTCACTCCCCATCTGCACGTTAGTACACACACCCTGCATCTCAGTGGCCCTCACTCCCCATCTGCACGTTAGTACATACAGCCTGCATCTCAGTGGCCCTTACTCCCCATCTGCATGTTAGTACACACACCCTAAATCTCAGTGGCCCTTACTCTCATTCTGCACGTTAGTACACACAGCCTGCATCTCAGTGGCCCTTACTCCCCATCTGCACGTTAGTACACACAGCCTGCATCTCAGTGGCCCTTACTCCCCATCTGCACGTTAGTACACACAGCCTGCATCTCAGTGGCCCTTACTCCCCATCTGCACGTTAGTACACACAGCCTGCATCTCAGTGGCCCTTACTCCCCATCTGCACGTTAGTACACACAGCCTGCATCTCAGTGGCCCTTACTCCCCATCTGCACGTTAGTACACACACTCTAAATCTCAGTGGCCCTTACTCCCCATCTGCATGTTAGTACACACACCCTGCATCTCAGTGGCCCTTACTCCCCATCTGCATGTTAGTACACACACCCTGCATCTCAGTGGCCCTTACTCCCCATCTGCACGTTAGTACACACAGCCTGCATCTCAGTGGCCCTTACTCCCCATCTGCATGTTAGTACACACACCCTGCATCTCAGTGGCCCTCACTCCCCATCTGCACGTTAGTGCACACAGCCTGCATCTCAGTGGCCCTTACTCCCCATCTGCACGTTAGTACACACAGTCTACATCTCAGTGGCCCTTACTCCCCATCTGCACGTTAGTACACACAGCCTGCATCTCAGTGGCCCTTACTCCCCATCTGCACGTTAGTACACACAGCCTGCATCTCAGTGGCCCTTACTCCCCATCTGCACGTTAGTACACACAGCCTGCATCTCAGTGGCCCTTACTCCCCATCTGCACGTTAGTACACACACTCTAAATCTCAGTGGCCCTTACTCCCCATCTGCATGTTAGTACACACACCCTGCATCTCAGTGGCCCTTACTCCCCATCTGCACGTTAGTACATACATCCTGCATCTCAGTGGCCCTTACTTCCCATCTGCACGTTAGTACACACAGCCTGCATCTCAGCGGCCCTTACTCCCCATCTGCACGTTAGTACACACAGCCTGCATCTCAGTGGCCCTTACTCCCCATCTGCACGTTAGTACACACACCCTAAATCTCAGTGGCCCTTACTCCCCATCTGCACGTTAGTACACACACCCTGCATCTCAGTGGCCCTTACTCCCCATCTGCATGTTAGTACACACACCCTAAATCTCAGTGGCCCTTACTCTCATTCTGCACGTTAGTACACACAGCCTGCATCTCAGTGGCCCTTACTCCCCATCTGCACGTTAGTACACACAGCCTGCATCTCAGTGGCCCTTACTCCCCATCTGCACGTTAGTACACACACCCTACATCTCAGTGGCCCTTACTCCCCATCTGCACGTTAGTACACACAGCCTGCATCTCAGTGGCCCTTACTCCCCATCTGCATGTTAGTACACACAGCCTGCATCTCAGTGGCCCTTACTCCCCATCTGCACGTTAGTACACACACCCTAAATCTCAGTGGCCCTTACTCCCCATCTGCATGTTAGTACACACACCCTGCATCTCAGTGGCCCTTACTCCCCATCTGCACGTTAGTACACACAGCCTGCATCTCAGAGGCCCTTACTCCCCATCTGCATGTTAGTACATACATCCTGCATCTCAGTGGCCCTTACTTCCCATCTGCACGTTAGTACACACAGCCTGCATCTCAGTGGCCCTTACTCCCCATCTGCATGTTAGTACACACAGCCTGCATCTCAGTGGCCCTTACTCCCCATCTGCACGTTAGTACACACACCCTGCATCTCAGGGTCCTTTAGGCTGCATCTCTGCCCAGCCTTGTTCCATTACTTGTCTGAGTCTGGTAGCATGTGTCTGAAATATTCATTCAAACTCAAGTTTGCATACTTACTATGTCTCCTCTCTGAATAAGGATATCTAAGTTATTTGAATCTTATATTCAAGTAACTTTTATTTCTTACTTATTTGCATCCTATGTTTTAGTACCATAACATTTATTTGGGTCTTATATTTATAAAATTTCCCACGTATTTGTGTTTTATTACCTCAGCTTTTTGTTCTTTTTGAAATTAATGACCATACCATTATTGGTCAGGACATTAATTCAGAGTAGTTTAAATATAACAACAAAACCTGAGCTCACTGGCCCTGCCTAGCATTAAGCTGGGGCTAGAAAGGAATGAGAGAATGGCTATTTTAGTGTAATTCATATATGCAAAGGTAAGTAGATACATATTATTTGTTTAACAGAATTTACACACACACCCTTAAAATGCTTCATTTCATTTTATTGGACAAAATATTACATTCAGTAAATCTGTCATTTCTTGAGCCCTTATTTTTTTCTCAGCATGTTGTTTACTGTCAGAGTTGGATCTTTGTTGGCTACAATCCTTGTCACTATAATCTGAGGACACATTCACATAATTTTTGGATTTTTAAATTCATGAAATATATAACTCAATCTCAATGTTAAAATTTAACAATAAGTTCTTATTTTCCTAAAGTTCTCTTCATAATTCTAGTTGTATTTCTTCTATTCTATTTATTTCTGCTAACTTATGAGCATGCTTCTAAGATGGCTTGTTCCACTGATGAGGTCAGATTGCTGTCTCTGAGTATGATTTCTTAGTCATTACATTTTATTACCTAAGAGTAAGTAGGAGTTAATAAAAGGATCGGAATCTACTTAAGCTTCCTTTATAATTACAAGGTAAGCAAAGGTGAGAATATAGCATTAAATTATGGTGTTTAAGTTTAATAAACATTTCAAAGTATTAGAAAGAAAACATTGCAGCTACATATGGAAATTCCTTGACGTGAATTTGACTAGAAATAGATATGACAAGAAAATGAATTTTAAATCCGAGATAAATAGACCAATATGTTCAAGGTGCATTATATGAATTATAAATTAACGTCTGAGATAGACATATCACCTTCATAGTGAATGAAACATCTATGCAGAGAGTGAAGTTATGAGCAGTAGACTCTGCTCCCTGTCCTCCTCAGCACATCCTGCACCCAGCCCATTGCTTGGCACCTGTTACATATCAACAAATTTTTCCTGAACAAAGAAACAAACGGAAATGCAGTGTGTGCTCACAGATTTAATGTATGCCTGTTCTTTAGTCTCAAAAATGCCCATATTGTTATTTAATTAGATTAATGTTTTGGTAAATTATGAAATAGCAAATTAGATCCCATCAGGGAAACATACAGATCATTTAATAGAATTTCCTCCTTTACAGAAGAGACTTCAGTGATTTTACACACTGGTCCAGAAGATAAGGGAGCCAAGAAGGTTTTAATATGTAATCAAACTGGACTCATTTTTGCTTATTGCATTCTCATAAAGTGAGACTTTGGGGGTGCCACTTATAGGATCTTTAAGTCTTATAGGCACCTCAAAGACTCCCTACTTCAGTCTTCTAAGGTTCAGCCGCCACTTTGCTGTGCAAAACCCAAGGCACTATGGCACCTCCATTCATAAGGATCTGGTTGTCCTATAAAAGGGAAGCACATATGAAAAACCTGGATCATGACACTGTAGTTTTATATGATGCATTGCATATTTTTATTACTGTTTAATCTGAGGGTATGATTATATATATATATATATATTTTTATTTATTTTTTTTTTTTTCCTCCCCAGTTTTTGGCCAGGGCTGGGTTTGAACACGCCACCTTTGGCATATGGGGCCAGCGCCCAACTCCTTTGAGCCACAGGCGCCGCCCTGACGGTATGATTAGGGTATGTTTGACAGAGTTGCATCATATTTCAGGGAACTAAAAGATGTATGTTTCCCCAGGGATTTACTTTTATTCATATAACATTAACATGAGGTGCATGATAACATTCAATAGAATGTTAAATACTCTGAATTGTTGTCTAATAAATCAATGAATTAAAAATATTCAGTGATCCTCCTTTAAAAGACTTAGAGGCTCAGTTCTCATAAATGCAAATAGATGAACATTCAATAACATCAGTAGATAGTGAACACAGGGAAGATAAAAGGACAGAAATGGTTTGTGGGACCAATTCTACCCAGTGTTTAAGACGAGGTGTCTCCTGGCTTATAAACTCTGGCAGTGCGTTACTAACTCTTTCATCAAAGTGCTGTATGACGTGTGCGGAATCCCATTGCAAGTAATGCCCTTCACTTTTCAAAAAAGTAACATCTTTGGTATCATGCCTTGAAGCAATGATCAATAATCATATTTGTGACACTCAGACCTAGGCAGACAACGTATGTGTTACCACCTCTCATTGGGAGTCCCACTGTGTTGTGATTATAGTCACTTTTTTGGTGAGGATAGCTACATTTTTAAGCAAATATTTATAGAGAATACAATATGTTCTCGGAACTGTAAGCAAGCCTTCACATGTGTAAGTTAATCTTTGCAAAAACCTTTCAACTGCTTCTGAAGCAATTATGGTTTATTATAGATTTCTGTGATTTAACCTTTATTTATAAATTATTGTAATTTGCTTTTCTTAATGTCCTAGCTGAATTGTGATATCAGTAAAAACTCACTAATCATCATATTCATTTATGTTAACATAAATAAGAGTTCATTAACCTTCATTAGTTAATACGTATCTTATTGTTAAATTTACAAGAATGATGAGTATGTCCCTCAAGTTACGGCAAACAGAGACTCTTCTGAAGCTCCTTCCATCACAAGGCTGCAGCAGGTGAGAAGCTCCAGGAAAAAACTGATAACAGCGATGATGTCTTCTAGCCCTGCTTGGCCACTCGGAGTTCACATTGGGCTCATTCTAAAGTCAGAAGGGTGATAACAGTGAGGACGTCCCCAGCCCTGCTTGGCCACTCAGTGTGCACGTCGGGCTCATTCTACAGTCAATTTGACTTTAGTTAAGCAAGTGACAGGCTTAACTTTTAAAAAGCACATTTATGAACTGACGCAGCCGGAAAGTCATCAGTCTGCTTCTGTATCCCCACTTACTTCCCAGCTATGTGCCATGAACCAACAGGCCCCTGTGAGCCTCGGTTTCCCCATCTCAAATGCAGATAATCCTGTGAGCTCAGGTAGCTGTGTGGATACGTGAGATGCTGTTGACAGCTCCTGGCCTGACACCAGGTGGGTTTCCTGAGGTGCCTCAGACAGCTGAGCTGAGCCCACACCAAATTCAAGGCTGTACCAGAGACCTGGTTGCTGGAACCCTGGGCTTCTCTTTGCAGGAAGCTTCATATTCGGATTCTGTAGCGCATTAGGAGGTCAGAATTGTTCGATTCTTCTCTTCTTTTCTATGGCCTAGGACCAGGGGTCCAGGGAAAAGCTAAACATACCCAGATCATTTGTGGGACTTGAGTCAGAGGGTCCGCTGCTTCAAGGAGGTGAAGGAGGTCAATGCCCTGCAAACCAAGGCAGGCCCAAGGGGAGCAGTTCAGTTAGTCCTTGAGAGCCTTTGTCAGGGTGGAGGTGCCCCTGTCCAGCAGCCAGGAGGCAGCTGCAGTGAGGTCCAGGGAGGCTCATAGCGAGTATAACTCAGGGTCCAGAAGCCAGCGGGGAGTTACCAAAGCAGGCCACGGCCCGTCAGGCGGATACATTATTTACACTGCTTTTCATTTCAGACTTTGACACACACTCCTCCTTTCTCAGAGCTTCTGGTAGTGGCTCACCACTCTCGTTTGCTGCTCACAGTTTATGTTGTGTCTGTGCGAGCCTTGCTCCCTCTCCAGCTTCCACTAAAGCGTGATAAATATGGCCAGGCCTCCAGTGCAGGGAAGGTTCTTACCCCTGCAGAATGCACAAGCAGCCTGGCCGCCAAGTTAGACAGCCAGTGCGCACAAGGAAGGGTGTGGGGAATGCTTAAGTAGGGGGGCAGCTAACAGTGCAGGCAGGATGAAGGCCAGGCAGCCACCTCGTCTGCAGAGCGGAAGGTCTCTGAGCCTCAACTGCCTGGAAAGGCTACCATGGAACCATTTTTTTATTCTCATTCCTAAAGATTACGGGTAAAAAAAAGACAAGGTTGAACTGTGAAACAATCACTTTTTAATTTGAGTGATTATTGCAGCTCTCTAATTATTTTAGTTGGCGGCAAATAATACAATCGATCATTTAGCTGACTGCTTAATTATATTATGATTCACCGCCCTTAACTGTTACGAGGAGAGGGCTCTGAGCAGTATGATAAGATTTCTTCATGCAAATTACCACTCCAGGTTTATTTCGTGAGAGGAGAGAGGTGTGTGATTGTAGAAGCAAATTTGGAAAGCTCTCTAGAAAACTGAAATCACTTTGGGTAACAAGTGTTAACTTTTTTCTGTGTTTCAAATTGTTTATTGTTAATTAGTGCAGCATTCACCAGGTATGAGCTCCATGGATAAGGAGAAATAATTGTGAACATGTTGGGACAAGCCTCATTAAATTTTTTTTGAGCTTTATATACAAATTTTAGAAGACATTTAATTTTACTACCTGCAAGCTTAGATGGTTACAAAAAAGTTGATAATAAGCAAACTATATTAGCAAATACAATCTATGAAGGGCTCTCCATAACGGATGAGAATGATGAGAATGATGGCATATTTAGAGTATCGCTGAAATCAAACCAAGTGCCTTAATGTTAACCAAGTAAAACAACGTACGTGGGAAACTTTTTAAATGACTTATCTGCTAAAATTATTAGTGAGTATTCTCAAGTTCTAAACCAATAAATTATAAGTTTAACCTAAGAGTGCACTACATGTCAAAAAAAAAATACATTTTTCCCTTGAAAGTTATCCTTCTAGTTTTATATTTAAGCCAAACTTGTTTTAGCTGAAGAGAATTTGACTGAATTCTTACACATCTAAAGTCTGCTTGAAAAGACAGAGATGGGAAAATTATGTGGGGCACTGATGTGGGATTGGCCATTCTTTTCTTCATCTTCAAAGATGTGCCAATATATTTTTTGTATATGCATATATGTGGACCCAAGACCTTGGGAAATGAAATTTAGATTAGAAGTTTTTTTAAGTTTTTTTCTACTTTTCTTCAGCATTAGAATCTCAAGAGGCCTTATAGAACCACACTGTGTCCTACCCTGCTTTGTTGTTCCACAGCTCCGTCAGATTAGGCTCTACTTTCCACCAGGATTTGGCAGAAGACGAAGATGAAGAGGAGGGAAGGGGAGGAGGAGACATGATCAGCTGAGATGGGAGAGAAGCAAGGACACTCGACGCTACACAAATCACAGGGTGCAATTGTCTAGCCTCTGAGACACCACGTTTTGGCTCATGATTTAATGTACAACAGTTTACCTTCCCCAAATAGCAGAAGGGTTTAATTAGATTTTTAAGCATTTTGAAAAAGTACAACCTTTTCTTTAATATTTTCTTTTCCTAACAGCCAGAGGCTAGCTTCTTAATAGGGGATATTTTTTTGATGGGTTGTTTATGTGTTTGCTTTAAGGACATCAGTTCAACAGGACACAGTGCTTACTCTGCACTGTGCCCTGGTATCCTGTAAGCACAGGGGCTGAAGCAGCAAAGAAAAGAGGAACTAGCACTGCCCACTCTGAGTTCTTAAATCTGACTCCTCTGGAGGCTTGTGGAGGGAGCAATGGATAATGTCACATGGCCCCACCTCATCCCGAGAGGACTGAGATTTTGGGAACGTGTGGGGTGACGGTGGGAGGGTCTGATCTGCTCCTGATGGGTGATATCTCACCCCGAGCCTCCCTGCCAGGATGCCCCACGGATAAGCCCCCAACTCACACCTACCTATTCTAAGTTTGTGAACATTTTACTTTTCTTTAGTCCTGTGACCCTTTCATATTCTAGAGCAGGCATCCTCAAACTTTTTAAACAGGGGGCCAATTCACTATCCCTCAGACTGTTGGAGGGCCAGACTATAGTTTAAAAAAAAAAAAAAAAACTATGAACAAATTCCTATGCATACTGCACATATCTTATTTTGAAGTAAAAAACAAAACTGGAACAAATACAGTTCACACTGATTCATGTGGCCCACGGGCCACAGTTTGAGGACACCTGTTCTAGAGTTTAGCCAAGGGCCTTACTTCATTGTTCATTTTTATGTTACCATTTTGTTGGACACATTTTTGATGACTTTGAATTGTCCATTATAATTTGTTCATTTTACCAATCTATTTTTTTTAACAAATTGTGATATATTTATGTAATGGACTACTACTTAATGGAATAAATAACCACACAACTTGGATACCAATCTTTTAAAAGTAAGCAATTCTTTGTTCTTTACACTAGCAGAGAAATAATCATTGGAATCCTGCTAGTACAAGCCACTCCTTATACTAAAACACAAGCCTGGACACCTCTCCTGCCAGTGGGGGAATCCTCAAAGCGTATTCTAGCATGCTGCATCTGAGCTGCTGTCCTTGTTCAGAATGGTTCCTTTGGTGTAAATACGAAACTTCTGGTAGGTATTAACAGCTTCACAACTAAAAAATCAATAGGACTGAAAAATCGGAGTCCGCCAAGGGACACGCTTACCATGAAATTGAGGCTAATTCCAGGAGACTTAGAGATTAGCCCATCGATCAATAGTTACTTTAAATTCCGTTTTTTCCTCATAGAAGTAAAGGGGATTTACCTGGGGTTTGGGATTATTGCCAACAGAGTCGATAGGACTTGGGGCACTTCAAACAAACTGAGGCTTTAACCCTGACTATGATTCTCCTCTCTACAAACACCATCATGACCTACAGACCTTCAGCATCTTCACCTGCACCAAATTATAAGCCATGCCTTTCATTAGCCTCCTTTTCACTAGATTGGATTTCCCATCTAATCTGTGAATTATAGGAAATAATGTGTGTAAAGGCTTAATACAGATCCTAACATAAGTATAGCAAGGGCTCAGTAAAGCTATTTTTACTCACAGTAGCAATGCTAGCTATAGACCACAGACCTTGACATCTGCCACTTAATTCCAGACATTAAGTGTCCAGTGCTCCTGAGTCTCATTTTCTCTAAGCCTCTGTAGCTTCTCCACCATATAAATCTCTCTGGATCAGGCAGAGTTCTACATTTCAAACAACAGAAATAGATGTTGGTTGATTATTGTGGGAAATACATGTTTTGAAATTGCCTAAAAACCTGGAGATACAGACTTGGGGAACGGATGCCACATAGTTCAAGGTTCTACCGGAATCATCTTCAGAACCACCCTCCCGAGGGCACTGCTGCCTACCTATGTGGCTGTCCCAGACGCTGCCATCCACCTGCCTCCACTGTCCCTGGAGCACTTGAGACTGGATGATGGCTGTGCCTTTTAAAATTATTTTGGTTTCTCAGAGCATGGTCTTTTTGAGATGGAAGAAAACAGACAGTGTAGCATACAGCCCTTGGGCGCAGAAAATTTAAGAGTTTTTCCTAAGGCACAAAATCTAGGGGCCCCAAATCCCATTTGAATATACTTCCCACAGGGCACACTTTATAGAACAAAAGAGACGCAAACACCTGAAACACACACGTCTGAGGAACATAGTGAGGCTCTATTGTAAGTATTCAAAAAAAAAAAAATTAAATTGTATCAAAAAGTCTACAGTGAACACAGTGGCTGGCACTGCAGTTGTGTGCCCACATACTCGTGACATGTGTCCTGCCCTGGTGGCCATTCACACTGGAAAGGCACTGGCACTCAGGGTGACTGCGTAGATCCCGCCCAGAGGCGGAAAACAGAGGGCTGGGCCACCTGTGGCCTTCTGCATCCTGGAGTGCAGCCTTTTCACTGAACCCACATTTTACAGAACAAATCCTTTTATTCCAAGGGGCACAGCAGAAAAAGATGAAGCTTTTCTTGTCTCCTTTGTTAATTCAAAAGAACAATCTTGAAATCAGGAGGCAGCCGGCTCCCCGCCCATGGAACAGGACCCCATTTCAAGCTGCATCCTTACGAAGACACTCAGGGCGCTGGCCTGACAGCTCTGAGAGCTCTTGATGAGAATCTTCCAGGAAAAAAATTATTCAAATGTTGATGAAGATGGGATCAGAGGAGAGAAAAATTAATCACTCCACAAAATTTTAGAAAATTCATGATAAGTCTACCAAAAAAAAAAAAAAATCCTTGGGTCTTTTCTTTACCCACAGCATTCCCCCATGCTAAAATGTGTCTCTAAATGTAGTATTCCGTATTTCCTAAAAAGAAGCACTAATATGATCACAGAATAAAACACCATGAGGAAACGTGATGTCCTATGCTGATTTTCACAGTTAGAATCAAGAGGCCACTCCACACTCTTGCCTGTGGCTGAAGATACATATGTCTAGAACTGGATTCAGTTTGCAGAGGTGGTGACAGGGGATACCTGTGACATGGAATGTCATGTGTTGACTTGCCCGAGCGAGTGTCCAGGTTGCTGGGAAAGTGCTATTTCGGGGGTGTCTGTGTGAGTGCTTGCAGAAGAGATTAGGGTCTGACTGTGTACTCACCAATGCCCATGGCACATGCACTCTGCTGAGAGCCTGAGTTGAACACCAAGGCAGAGGAAACTGAATGTGCTCTCATCTCTGCTGGGTCACCTGCCTTCTCCTGCCTCCCCACCTCCAACAGCCGACATCTGCCCTGCTGGTTCTCGGGATTTCTGGCTGAGACTTGGACCTCACCGTTGGCTTAGAGCTTTGGGGCCACTGGGCCTGGACTGAAAGCAAAGTGCCAGCTCTCCCAGGACTCGAGCTCACAGGTTGCACATGGAGGGACCTCTCGGCCTCCAGGGTTGCGTGAGCAAAGCCTTCATAAGTCTCTTTCCACATACGTTCATCCCCTGTCAGATTTGCTTTCCTGTTGAACCCTGGCTCATGTGCAGCCCCTGTGGAGGAGACATCCCCGGGACGAAAACTATAGAGGCAAATGCAGAGAGCAGAGGGCAGAGGGCAGAGGGGCGGTGCTCAGAAGTCAGCTGATGTTTCTGAAGAAGGGTGGTAGGGACAATTTAGGGGTCACTCCCAGAGTTCACATGGCATGAAAGGCACCTGGACAGCAAGAATAGTCCGGAGAGGGAGCAAATCTTTAGGTACTTTGCCCACCTCTACCCTCCACAAAAAAGAAAACCAAAACAACTTCAGGCAGCTCACAAAATACAAAATGCACAATAAAATGTAAGAATAAATAAATGAGAAAAAGAAAATGAGTGAAAAAGAAAGAGGAACTGAGTTTGAAAAGCAGTGGAATATTCAAGCACAATCATCAAATCTCCAGACTCCCAGGGATATATATGCATTTGAAATCGGCAAAAGACTTTGCTGGAGAAGATGAGGTGAAAAGTGTACCTCAGAGAGGAAATGAAATTAGAAGGGGTCTTCTGCAAGGTAGACAGGGGGAGGTGAGGGAGAAAGGTTTGGGGACCCAGAGAGAGGCGAGAGAACCCCCGAAGAGAACAAAATGCCCAAGGATTTACCTGAGGATTTTCTTTCTAGAATATTGTAAATTAAGAAAGCAAACTAGATAGAAGTAGAAATGTGTTGCATGTTACTGCACTTAGAAAGAAAGGCCTTCCTCACTCTACGGGTACGTCTATTTCATGTTTTCTTTCAGTATATTTAAATTTTATTTCTCACACTTGTTTTTTTTTTTTTTTAAGGGTCTGAAATGTATTTTTAATATGGTATGAAGTAGGGTTAGACTCTATATCTTTTTAACTGGAGAGCAATTTCCCAAAACTATTTGATAATTAGTGCGTTCATTCCACTCACATCTCCATCATATAAACTCACAGCCCACAGACACGCACACACACGGGGGTGTCCACACCCTGCTCCCGCACTGGTCTATCCAGGCACTGCCAGGACTGTTTGTTTTTAAATTTGCTCATCTTTTTATATTTTCTAAGGCAAATATAAAACATAATTGAAAGCCTTCACTGCCAACTTCACCAGTACAGGATAAACTCCTTGCCACGGTCAAGGAAGATGCCAATTATTTGTTTTCAACATATTTTTTGTAGCCTTGTTTCATAACACCACCAACCATTCATTGCACATTTTTGCCAGAATGTATTTTTAATTTTTTGAAATATATTCTTGTCAGTCCATTATTTTGAGTCATTGCACATCTGTTCTAAGTGCTGAATGTTTTTTCCAGTGTTTTTTTTTTTTCTTTCTTATTGCTTTGTTTTGGTTTTGTTTTCTGAGCCATTTATTCCTTACTACTCATTTCAGGTCTTATTTCCCCAAAGCAAGGATATTCTCTTATATATAACACAAGCAGTGCCATTTTCAAAATCAGTAGATAGAACATTGATAGGATGCGTTGACCTAACGTACATCCCCTATTGTAACTCTGATGTTCTTTATGACATTTCCCGTCCTCTGATGGGGATTCAGTCCAGGCTATGTTCTGTATTTAGCAGCCATGGCCACCTAGTCTCTTTCTAATCTGGAATAGCTCTTCAGCTTCACATAGTTTATTATGAGACACTGACATCTTGGAAACCAAAGGTAAATTGGTTTATGGAATAGTCTTCCCCTTACCTCTGGCTGATGTTTCTTTATTGGATTCAGGTGTTACAGTCCCCTCCAGAATGACACATAACTCTTATTTCTCAGGGTATCATATCTGAAGGCTCCAATGTCTCTCTTCCGCCATCGGCAATGCTGATTCTGAACACTTGGTTCAGGTGGTGTCTGACATTTCCACTGTAGTTACAACTTTCCCTTTAACTAATATCCAGTTTGTAGGAAGAGACTCCGAGAACATGCTGTTCCTTGCCAACCTTTCAGTCTGTGAATTCCTACCTTTTTTTTTTTTTTTTTGCAGTTTTTGGCCAGGGCTGGGTTTGAACCACCACCTCCGGCTGGTGCCCTACCCCTCTGAGCCACAGGCTCTGCCCCTACCTATCATTTTTAATAGTACCATCTTTCCCGTGCGCCAGAGCACAGTTAATTATTTTGTCTTTCCTCCTTTCATGAAAGCTTGTGCCTGTTACAGGACTTGCTGCAAATGTGTGTTTGCCAAATTTTCTGTTCCCACGTTGATTCTTCAGAGACAGAATATTGCTGGTAGTTAACAGGTTCAATCTTGCAAATTAGTTGCATTATTTACTAATAGACTTAGGTTATATTGGAAGAAACCCTCTTGCGTTTGTCATTTTAGATTAACAAACCAACATGCAAAAATGAAGCCCATTTTCTAATCTCTTTGAAATTAAGCATTGTTTTTTTTTTTTTGCAGTTTTTGGCCGGGACTGGGTTTGAACCACCACCTCTGGCATATGGGGCCGGCGCCCTGCTCCTTTGAGCCACGGGTGCCGCCCATGAACTTAAGTATTGTTATAAAATGGTATTCATAGAATCTAACAATGGCTGCCTGATAGGCTATCTAAACATTTAGAGAGAAAATTTAAAAAAGACTGTGCTATTTTGACCTTGCCTTGACGCCTTGGAAATGAAAATATGATGTTTTATCCGGCCCCATTGCTCTGTGTGTCCATATGTTCTCATGTGTCGTTTCGAAGGTGTAAGACCTGTGAAATTAGCACATGGTGGCATGGATTCAGTCTTCATTGTCATTCTGCAAAACGTGCTGTTCTGAGTGAGTCCTTAAGCTAGCATCTGTGCAGCGTTATTTCTAAGAGCAGTGACAGTCAAAGGCGTGCTCGGAATTCGTGTGTTCTCTCCTTATCTGCCACTCAATTTCTGGCCACATGACTGTTTTGGAAGACAGGAGATGGCAAACTTTGCAGCCCAAGTGCTGGCGCTGGCACCACCCTGCTGCATCTCTCCTGCTTGTATGTGTCTTACAGCAGCTGCAGCACCAGGACTTCTGATGTTGTCGGATATAAATACAAAAGTTTCCATTTTATTTTACTCTGAAAAAATCAGCTTAAGTGCTATGGATGTATGTGGATCTTTAAAACCATAATCTGCTTCTGTCATGTCTCCAGTTATCAGCCTACAACTGTGACCCTTGGAATCTCAAAAATACCAAAGGAAATGCCTTTGTTTATAAGACCACACCAGCTCGTTCTTTGCACAATTAGTGGCCATGCACTGTGCTCCAGGATGACGGAGGCCACAGGGTAAGTTAAATACGGTCCTTGCCTTGAAGGACGACCACTCAATAATGTGTTGAAACAGGGAGTGAGTACTGTGAGTTCTCTTTTCCATTCAGAGAAAATAGTAAATCCCAGCCAAGGAGAGCCTTCCCAGTTTCCACATTCAGTTTCCTCTTGGTTTTGCTACCAACCTGCCAAAGCCAATTTCTGAACCTTTAGGGCTGAGTCCTACTTAGAACCTGCATGGGCAGGGTAGGCTCTTGTGATGAACAGGTTAACAAAGGTGAGTGAAAATATGTCTAGTGAGTTTTAACAATTGTTTATTCAAACCACATTTAAAAAGAAATTACTGAGAACATAGCTTAAGATGGATGGCTTAATATTTGAGGAGTGAAAAAAATGAATGAGAGACAGCTCTTGCCTCAAGGTAATTTTAGTCTGCTAGGGAGGATGACAACTTTATGGGGAATTCAGCTGCTGATAAAGAAAATCACAGGCCCCCAAGTCAAAGATCACCTCTCACAGCTCTGTGGCCTTAAAAACAGGCCAGCCCCACTGATCAGTTTTGACAAACACAATCAGGCGTGCGACCTGGCTGCCGAGTGGCTCAAGAAACATCAGGGTCAGCGTCACCAGAGAGAAAAGCAGAATCACAGCCCCCTCCGAGGACTTGGATTTAGAACCTCATTTTAATGTGTTTCTCAGGGAATTTCGATGCACATTAATCTTTGAGAACCACTAATGTAGGTTTTTTCTTTTATTTACATTTCAAAGAATAACACAGATTTGCAAAGTTCATCTCACCTGAGAAGGGGTGACCGCACTTTCCACTGCAACATATTATTTATTTATTCCTCTAAGTGCTAGTGAGTGTCCTTTAGCTCTGTCCCTCTTCCCTGAAAGCCTTTGAGGACAGTGCAGCTCAATCGCCCCGTGCAGTTACAAGGGAATCAAAAGAAAACATTTCCATTCTGGTCCCTGGAGGCAGCACCAGCTGTTATGTAATTTTGTTACAAAGCTATTTCCTGCTGCTGGAGGGTTTGAAATAACATTTACTTGTATAATTCTAATTCTATTTAGTTTATCCATCCGGGGACAAATAAAAAGCATAAATTAATCCACTATGAATATGTCAGGCAGATAACCATTTTAGAATATGAGAGAATTAAATGTTGTTTACAAATATTTTATAGCCTAAAAAGTACCTTTCCAAAGATCTCTAAACATTCATTATGTGTCCTGTATTTGACGTATTGTTGTTCAAAAGAACAGTATTTCCCAGTATTTCAAAGTTCTTAGCATACTTTGGAATTGATGGACATACAGGCCTAGAAACTAGAACTTCTGCAAGAATGGAGTTAATACCCCATGCTCATGGAGCTTGGGTGACAAGACGCTCCATCTCCACAATCTCAGAGCGATGTCTCGCAAACCTGAACACACAGAGTACTATGGAAGCGAAGGGTTTTTTAGCTCTACAATCCAGTGACTGTAACTTTATTTTTCTGTGTGATTTCAGAGGTTTTAGAAACGCATAC
Source organism: Nycticebus coucang (assembly GCF_027406575.1). NCBI lineage: Eukaryota > Metazoa > Chordata > Mammalia > Primates > Lorisidae > Nycticebus > Nycticebus coucang. Next base: position 5,250,667 of record NC_069794.1, on the reverse strand, counting down.
AGAACATCCCAAAGCACATGTGTGTGGGTGGGGTGTTAGATAGAGAAAGATACTGATTCACCAAAACTACCTTACTTCCCAGAGTGGGAAACTGGACGCAAACAGCGCAGGTGCCAGGCCCCCTCCATGGTCGTCTCTGTCTTCTGAGCCTCATGTAGAAACACCAAACCACGTCCTCTCGCCGGTGAAGCCGTTCCGGGTCCCTGGGCCTTTCACCCTGGTTTCTTTCCCTCATCTTCAATGAAGCAAAGACTAATTCCAGAGTCCGGGCAGCCCATGCTCAGAACATTGTCCCTGGAGGCCAGCCCTGCTTTCCTTCAGAGTAGCCCAGAGGAACATACCACACAAAGTAGGGATGCCACTTGAACGCCACCAATTGCTTCATGCAGGGCTCCACATGTGGCCTCCCTCTAAGTTGAAAGCTTCCTCTGCTTTTGGGTTGGAGGGTAGCTGGGGCACTGGGACAGGGGATCTCTTCTGGGCGGTTTCACAGCCCCTCACCCAACAGCAACAGGATCTGTTCATCTTTGCATCAAGACAGAACCACTAGGCTCTGAGCCCCAGGTCTCCCATATAGGTGAGGCTATTAGAAAGGTTGGAAACCAAAGAATGAAGCCCACCGCTATTGAAACCACGCATCAGCACTCCTCACAAGAATTTCCCCAGGTCCCTGCATCTCAGGTGCATTATGGCAGATTTGCTTTAGAAGCATGATTCAATATATACATAAATACGATTTTAACTTTTACACTGACCAGTGCAGTTACATGTGAATGCAAATGCCTTCCATAAAGACATTTCTCTTGTTTTTTTTTTTATTTTTATTTATTTATTTATTTATTTATTTATTTTGTAGAGACAGAGTTTCACTTTATTGCCCTCAGTAGAGTGCCGTGGCGTCACACAACTCACAGAAACCTCCAGCTCCTGGGCTTAGGCAATTCTCCTGCCTCAGCTTCCCTAGTAGCTGGGACTACAGGCGCCAGCCACAACGCCCGGCTATTTTTTGGTTGCAGTTTGGCCGGGGCCGGGCTTGAACCCGCCACCCTCGGTATATGGGGCCGGTGCCTTACCTACTGAGCCACAGGCACCACCCTAGAAGCATATCTAAATGGGGGAAGAAGAGGAAAGTGAAACTTATTATACCAAGAGAAACAAATTAGATAGAAATGTGTCGTTTGATACAGTAAGAAGCATGGCAGGGGAACGGGCAGCAACATGAACAGAAGGGAATGAAGGAAAAGATTCAGACAAATCAGAGTAACTTGAAAGGTGGGCAGGAGGGAAGAAAGGCAGGAACCAATAACGGTGTATAAATCCAGCACAACCTCTGCAAGTTAACCACCCGTGGGATGTAACACGCTGGTCACCACACAGAGGTGGGCCTCACGTGCTGATGTGCACATGGGGTGCATGCCTGGCCTGTGAAAATCGGGTCAGGTTAAGGAGGTGGTCAGTAGAGAGCTGGCCATCTCTGGAGGTTCTACTGCCTAGAGAAGCGTGAAGTCAGTGAGAAAGGAAAAGCTAAATCAAAGATGTGAACAACCAATATGAAATGAAAACAGCAGCACGCTAGCCTGGGGCAACAGAGAAAGACTCTGTCTCAGAAAAAGAAAAAAGAAAAAAAAGAAGGAAACCCACCGCTCCCTGAGAGCACAGAGAATCATGGCCCAAAGTAAGGAATTATCAAAAGTAACACACACAATGTTATAGGCACTCCAAGGATGTGATGAACAAAACATGGCTCACAAAAAAGCAGAGCTCATATTAAAACCAAAATGAAGCAGAAATCCTGCTTAATGTGGCCTAGGGAAGAAATACGTAGATATTCTGGACAGAATGCCTTCATGAGACTGGGAAAATTCCTGCGGGCCGAATTCTGGTACAAATTCATTCTGAGACTCTAAAAACTGATCATTTCCAGTAGGCTTCAAATTCCCCATGTGTAAAACAAGACGGCTCCCATCAGTCTAAATAAGATGTGTGCATAAGTGTCTTCCAGTCTCAGGACGTGGCTTTGCTTTTCTATAACTTATAACCTTTATTTGGAGTTTTCTCTCTAAGCTGATTTTGAAAATTACAAGCCTATAATACTTTGCCCAGGCCAGTTTCTAAATTATCCTGTGAAATTTACAATGATTTCACTTGTGACTTCCAGCAGCCTCCTACAGGAAAACATTCCAATCATGGGAATCTCTTTAAAACAGAAACAAAATTTTCTCAGTCCCCAAAGTAACCCAACATACGACTAGAGCCTCCATTTTCCATTAGAACATCATTCTGTTTTTCCAGATAGAGCTAAAGAATATATTTATTTCCCAATACCATGAATTGTAATTTACCTCAGTGTAGGCCAAGATAGTCTTTCCTATTGAGAGAATAGAACTGCTAAGGGGTGGGGCATTATTTCTCAGCAAGAAAGTCTTGACTTTCTTGAATTCCGAAAGTCAAGAATTGCTATAAAAACATTCACCCATAGAGATAGAGGATTTTATGAGAGGCATTTCACAAAAGATATTCATGATTTTACAGGCAAGGAGGGAGTTTAGGGAAGGCTTGAACAGAGCACATTCAATGGGAAATGAGGCACACTTGCAGCACCCTGCACTCAGCAGATCTGTGCAGTAACAAATAAGAACACAAACAGCTCCTGTGTCAGAATCCAAGGTGAGGGGGTCTCTGCTGTCACAGGGAACCTCTCTGAACTGCCTTCACTGTACAAGAAGCAGATGCACCGTGCTGCAGCCTCTCCAGCGCTAGCTGAGGCGGCAGAGGCACCGAGTGCTGTCCACAGGACACAGGCAGGAGCCATTTCCACACACTGCACAGACCAGCACGGCCAGCACAGGGCAGGGCAGAGGCATCTTGCAGTCTGCCTTAAATAGAGAACCCCAGCCTCACAGAAGGAGGTTGGAACATTAACACCAGAAACACGTGGTGGTTATGTCTCCAACACCTTCAGAGTTTGCTTTCATTGTGATAGTACTTTGGTTTGTGTGTCATTTCCAGGAGAACTCTGAATCCTTCCTAACAATTTCTACCTTAATACATCACTGCTGGGCAATCTGAAGGACAGCTGCATGAACAGAGGGGATTTGACATTTGCAACCATGATCCACTTTTCAAGGCTGGAGGACCCAGAGCCTCCAGCAGCGCCACAAGCAGCTTCTGTCCAGGCCAACTGCCCACACAGATACACATGTATTGGTACATCTTGAATCTTTTTATTTAAAGAAATACAGCAGTGTTTGGTCTATAGATTGATTCCATTTTTAAAATTAAATTAAATCATTTTTTTAAATTAAATCATAGCTGTGTATAATAATGCATTTATGGGGTACAATGTGCTGGTTTTACATACAGTTTGAAATACAACAAACTGGTGAACATAGCCTTCACCACACTTTCTTTATTATTGTGTTAAGACATTTATGCCCTACACTTAGTAGATCTGACACGTATCCTTTTAAAATGCACCATAGGTGTGGTCTGACCAATTACCCTCCCTCCACCCAGCCTCCCCCCTTCCCCTTCATCTTGGGCTGTAATTGGGTTATAGCTTTCTATTTTTTTATGATTAAAAGAGTATTAAGGTATACAAATGCCAAATATTAGAAAATTAATAATGTGAGAAGTGATAAAATTATTAAGATTAATGTGCCTTCTTTCATATTTGTCCACACATATATTGTTAAAAGTATCCTTAAAAATGCAATTACCTATTTTTTTAATTTTAAAAATAAAAATAGATTATATATGTGTGGTATGCATATATACATACACTGCACATGTGTTCTCCATCATACTTATCAAAATGCATTAAACTTTTTTTTGATGACAAATTTTAAATCAGTGGATAATCCCAGCTTACATTAATATTAAATTTAGCCTTTTAAAAAAAAAAAAATAATAATTAGGGCCCAAAGTCAGGAAGCAATTATATATTAAGTTCGACACACAGGCCTTGGCTTGACTGTCTGACTTGCACATCTTTTGCACATTTTCTAATTGGATTGTTTTAATGTTGACTTTTGAGAGTTTTTTATATATTCTAAACATAAGACCTTTGCCAGATGTGCAATTTATAAATATTTTATACTAGTCTCTAATTTTATTTTTACCTTTTTGTGTGTGTGACAGAGTCTCACTGTGTTGTCCTGGGTAGAGTGCCATGACATCATAACTCACAGCAACCTCAAATTCTTAGGCTCAAAGTTATCCTCTTGCCTCAGCCTCCTGAGTAGCTAGGACGAGAGATGTGTGCACTATGCCTGGCTAGTTTCTATTTTTAGTAGAGATGGGGTCTTGCTCTTGCTGGGGGTGGTCTTAAACTCCAGAGCTCAAGCAATCCACCCTCCTGCCTCCTTGGCCTCCCAGGGTGCTAGGACTATAGCCTTGAGCCACCAACGTGCCCAGCTTATTTTTACCTTTTTTTTTTTTTTTTTTGCTTTATGCAGTTATCTTTTTTTATTATTAAGTCAAATACACATAGATCATGAATATATTTATGCATACATGGGGTACAATGTGATTTTTTTTATGCAATCTGACATGGACCTTTTTAACACAGTTTTTTATAGAATGTTTCTCTTATTTTGATGAAAACTGATTTACTGAATTTTCCTTTATAGGTCATGATTGTGGTAGCCAATCTAAGAACGCCTTGCTTAGTTTTAGGTCCCAACGATTTTCTTCTATGTCCTTTCTAGAAATTTTATAGTTTTAAGTTTAAAATTTGTAATCTATTTTAAGTTAAGGTGTGAAGTTTATATAAGGTGTGAGCTTTAAGTCAAAGTTTATCCTTTTTGTTTGTTTTTGATATCAAATTTCTCCAGAGACATTTATTAAGAATTTTCCCTCCTTCACTGAATGACTCTTCATATTTTTGTTAATCTGCTCCTGTATTCTCTATTCAGTTCCACTGAACTCTGCGTCTGTCCTTGTTCTAGCACTATACCATCTTGTTGACTGCAGCTATAAAGATTAAACATCTGGAAAAATGATTCATCTCATTTTATTCTTCTTTTTTAAAACTGTCCTGACTAGTCTAGGCCTTTTTCCTACCTATATAAGCTTTATAACCAAAACTTGTGTAGCCCCATAATACTCAAGGAAAAAAAAAAAAAAAAAAAACATATTCCAGAGCTAGAAAAAAAAGAAAGAATAAGCTTTAGAGTAAGCTGTCTACACAGAAAGTTGGTGGGATTTTGATAGGAATTACATTAAATGTATGTATCAGTTTGGTAAAAATTGACACTGTTAGCATATTGGTCTTCTAATCCATGAACATGGTATGTTTCTCTAACTATTTAGGTCTCCTGTGATTTTATCATGTGGTTCTATACATCTTTTAATTTTCTTGGAGAAATTACAAAAGCTATTATATTTTTAAAATTTGTTTCCTTTGTCCCATTTGTTATTATTAGTGTATATTGTTCCATCTGTTATATGCTAAAATAGAGACATGAAACTTTTTTGGTAACTTTTTGTTCTGTGACTTTACTGAACTCACTGATTCTAAAGAAAAGGGTTTTTTTGGGGGGGGCGTATACTATTTTGTTATTAGAACTCTTTATGTTTTTAAATATAAAGAATCAGGTCATCCACAAAGATAAAAAATTTCACTTCTTCCTTTCCAATCTATATGCCTTTCATTTTTTCCCCCTTATTTGGCATCAGGGCAAGAATACCAGCACTATAGTAAGTAGTAGTGGGGAAAGCAGACATCTGATTTTGATCAGGATATTAGAGGGAAATCATTCAGACTGTTGCCATTAAGTATTTCAGCTGCAGGTTTTTTATAGACTTTTTTTTTTTTAAACAAAGTGAAGGATGTTTCCCTTTATTTTAAGCATAGTCAAAATTTTTACCATAAACAAATACTGAATTTTGTCATCAGCCTTTTTTTTGTAAATTGATATGATCCTATGACTTTTCTCCTTTAACTTCTTCACATGGCGGATTACACAGACTGATTTTCATCTGTCGAACCAGCCTCTCATCTCCAAAATAAATCCTACTTGGTCTATATGTATTTTTAAAAGCAAAAAATGTATACCACCAAGTACAATATATTTTAAAAATTATTACCTGAAATATTTCACAAGAAAAACACTGAATAACTTTAATAATAAGTAATCAAAATTTGTAGTACAATCTGATTTTATAATTTAATATATATTTTATTTAAAGCAAATACAAATAGCTAGGTCCTTGGGACCAAGTTTTTGTAATAATTTAGAAAGGGAATTTGGGGCACTAAATTGCTTGTTACAAAGGAATAAAGATAGAGAAACTTGGGATTCCTAAATGGATTTGTATATTTTAGTTCCCATAAATTGCTATGGTAACACAACTCTAAAATTAGAGCAGTAATAGTTGGAAAAATGTTATCCAATGTGAAAATATTTTTGCAAACATAAATGTCTGAGGCAAGAAGGGGAACATCAGTGTAGCAGATAAGAAATATATACTTGGTGTCTTCCCCCAGTTCCTGGCAGTGAGATCCTAAAACCCCAGGAACTACAGAGACTGAGGTAGGAGGTAAGTTTTCTGCCATTCTTAATAAGCCCTTTCTGGCCATACCTGTTTATGTGGATGAAGTGACCCTTGGAGGCGAGGGGCTGGTTGCCAAAAAGACCAAATCACGGTTAGAATTTTCACCCCACCCCTGGACCGCAAAGGAGTAGCGGGACTGAAGATTAAATTAATCACCAGTGGCCAGTGGTTCGCTCAGTCACAACTAGGTAATAAAACCTCCATTAAACCCTAAAGTATAGGCTTCGGACAGCTTCCAGTTTGTGAGGAGCAAGGAGGGTCGTGCACCAGGAGGATAGGGACGCTCCACGCCCCTGCCCCACCCCGCCTTAGGCAGCACTTCCATTTGTCTATGTCTAAGCTGAGTCCCTTATAATAAGCTAATAAGAGCAAGTAAAGGGTTTTCCTGAGTTCTATGAGCGCCCGCAGAAAATTATCAAGCATAAGGAGGAGGCTGTGGGAGCCTCAACTTAGAGCTGGTTATTTAGAAGTTACAGGTGAGAACTCTGGACTTGCAGCAGTCTGTGTCAGAACGGGCCACCCAGCTGTGGAGCCAGGGCTTCCTCTAGGCGGTTTCTGCCAGATTGAATAGACTAATAATACGACGTGCGCTGGGATGTGCAGAGAATTGGAGCATAGCCTGCTGTGGAAGGAACTTACATATTTGGTGTAGAAAATATTCTGTGTGAGTAAAGGAGTAGCATTTTTCTTTAATTGCCTTTTAAAAATCCAAATTATGCCAAACCATTGATTTGTAGAAATCATATTGGAAAACTCGTGTTTGGCATATTACAAAGAATTCTCAGGGCTTCTAAGATGTTTTAACATTTCAAATGTCAGGGTAGATAGCATTTCACATTTATATCCTAACATGATGCACGAATTATAATTCACATTAAAATGATAATGCATAAACAATAGAATTGCCATATCTTGCATGAATACTTTCAAATAATACTACTACAATCGCATTTATGGGAAACAATTCTCCTGAATGTCTTGCATTTGTACATATTGTATGAATAGGCAGTGACTCCCCTTTGTTTGGGTCTATTTTTTCAAGGACCATTCTATAATGAACAACCTTGGGAAACAGGGAAAGTGCCTCTCTAGGAAGCAAAACGCAGGGACATCCGTTGTACCCTTAGGAAGCTTTGATTATCCTATGTGCAGGCTGTTTCTCCTATAATGCGAGGAGCTGGGTGGGCAGGAGTCACCTGGCCCTGTCTGTGTTGCTCCTGTGGGAACTGGGGATCAGCAGACTGGCACAAAAATAATGAAAGTCTGGTGCTGGCTTTTCTGTGAGTAATAAACTTCCTATTGTTCTGATCCAGGAGCATCATGACTTCCTGCCAGCATCTATGAAACCGTGGCAGGCGAACTTGTCAGACTGTAAGTGGAATAAAGTCTTAGGTCCTTCATAGTTCTTGACAGATATATGATGTACTTAGCCTTGCTTTAAGTAAACTAATTAGCAAATAAACTCTTCCTTTTGGGGAGACAAAAGACATTTTTGAAGTTCCTAGAAAATGGTAATTTATAAAATGGTACATCTATGTCTGGGAACCAAATTCATCATTCATTTTGATTTTAATTTGTCTCTTTTAAAAAAATAATTCACATAAGAAATACTTTTCTTCTAAAACGCATGTCAAATCATGTCACTCCCTTCCTCAAAACATGCCAGTGACTTCCCTATCCTGCTCAGGGTAAAATCCAAAGTGCTATTTACAGCCTGCAGAGACCTTCAGGAGGGTGCATCTCCAAAATCAGCTTGAACCAAAATGATCTTCTTCAAACATGTAACGTGCCTTCTCCTCAGGCCTGGTGGCGGCTCCTCCCTCTGAAGGTTCTCCCCGGTTCCCTGCTCTGCCTCTGTCATTGCTCTAGACCTGGTGGCCACAGAAGCCCCATCTGAACAGAATCACTCCATATGGTAACAGATCTAGCAAATAGTTTCAACATCTTCCCAACATGCTTCTGCTCCTATTGATCTAGATGTAAGAGTGTGTGTGTGAATTTGGGTGTAACTCTCTCTTATTCTGTGAGCCAAATTTGGACTTTTGGGGGTGCACCATTCTGATCTTGCTAAGATGTAGGGAAGCGGAAATAACTGACCTGGGGAAAAATATGTAATCCGTGATTAGGGCAGATACCTATTGCCCAAATATACCCCTCCTCTTTTTTAAATCAGTGTTCTCAGCTAAAAGACTGCAGTTTTTCATCATTCTTGCACACACAGGTGTGAGGATGTGATTAATTTCTGAAGAGTGAAGGGTAAGCGGGACCTGATTTCCTGGAATGTTATTCAAAGGACAGTCAACTAGTGTTTCGTCCTTTGTCCTTGCTGCGGTAAGGTGACTTTGAGGACAGAGTTCCTTGTTAGGATGTAGATCATAAACACAGAAGATCACAAAGACAAAAGGAAGTTAGGGCCCAAGGTAACAGCTCTGTGCTACCCATGTCTGCACACACAGTGCAGGGAAAAAAAACAGTTTTGGCCAAACTTAAGCCAGTGCTATTTTGGAGTTTCTGTTTTATACGTCAACATCTGATACTGAGCGGTGAAAGGTGCGGATCCAGTTTCAGTCTTTTACATGAGGTTAGCCAGTTCTCCCAGCACCATTTATTGAATAGGGATTCTTTTCTCCAGAGTGTGCTCTTGTTCAGTTTATCATAGATCAGATGTTAGTTTTATCTCATTGTTTTCTTTTCAGTTCCAAATGTCTATGTCTTTATTTGGGACCAACAGCATGCTATTTTGATCACTATGGACTTGTAATGTAGCCTACAGTCTGGTAAGAAAATGCCTTGGCTATACGGGATTTTTTTTCATTCCTTACAAAACGAAGAGTTATTTTTTCTAAATCTTGAAAGTATGGTTTGATTTGTCATTTTAATGGGAATTGTATTGAATCTGTAGATTGTCACTCACAAAAATTGATTTAGGATGTATAAAAGACTTAAATCTAAGTCATGAAACAATAAAAATACTCAAAGAAAATGTGGGAGAAATAATTGAATTTATTGACCTGGAGAAAGGTTTTATGAAGACGACTTCCATGGAGATTGCAACAACAAAAATCATAAACAAATGGGACTTAATTATACTGAAAAGCTTCTGTACAGCTAAGTAGACAACAACCAAAGCAAATAGACAACCTTTAGAATGGGAAAAGATATTTGCATATTACAAATCAAACAAAGGCTTGATAACTAGGGTCTGCAGAGAACTTAACCAACAAAAAAAAGCTAACAATCCCATATATCACTGGGCCAGAGACATGAATAGAACCTTCTCTAAGGAAGACTGATGAACAGCTAACATGAAAAAAATGCTCATGGTTCCTACTCATCAGAGAAATGTAAATCCAAACCCCGCCCAGGGTTGGTTGGTCAAGCAGGGACCAGGACTGGTTCAGGAAGGCCCCAGCTCTGCAGGACACCTGCAATGTAAGTTCAGTGTTGGATCCCTGATGCTATACCTGGTTCTCTTCTGCATCCTGGAAAGCTAAAATGTCCACAAAACACTAAGGCCAAGAGCACAGTGAGTGGGGAAGAGAAAGCCAAAAGCTCTCAGTATAAACAGCAGTCTGTTGTCACCCACACCTTGTCATTTTCCCCAGAGATATGGGCTGTTTCTTCCATCCCCTTCCAATGCCTCGGGATCCCTTCTTGCTTTTATCCTTTGGTTAAAGATGGACACCTGTCACTTTCCACCATCAGACAGCAGGGGGAGAAGATCTGTGAAAAACTCAGATTTTGCAATATTACAAAAATCATAGCTTTAAGGTGATTTTTTTTTCATTAAGAAGTCAGAACAATTGCAATCAGTGTAACCTGGCTTATTGTACCCTCAATGAATCCCCAACAATAATAAAAAAAAAAGAAATACAAATCATGAAAAAAAAAAAAAAAGAAGTCAGCCTTGGAGTCTGTCTTCCACTTTGAGATAGACATATCACATAGTGTGAGTACAAAACAAAGTACCTGAGTGCACGTCTAGGAAGTGTGGTGTGCGGGTCTACGTGTGTGTGCACAGTCTCCATCCTGGTCAACAGCACAGGATGAAGAAAGCGGTGGCAGAATCAAATCTGAGGAAGTCAGTTCTCTGTCCAACTTGCTTAAGAAATGTGAGCACAGTCTACCATGTTGTTTAATTTTTTATTTAATGCGGAAAGAGAATCTTTTATTGCAGATATGGATAGGCTGTTACTACATCAGATTTAAATGTACTACAAAGTTTCATTTCAGAGAATAGCCATTAAATCAGTAATCTGTGCATTTCCACCAGCATCTTTCCTTGCTGGGTCTAAATATCTGATAGTGAAACAATCACTTTTTCAAGGAAGATAAAGGTTTTCTTTTTCTAGAATTTTGAGAATTCTCTGCTTGGACTTAGTTTATATCCTACTATGTGTTGGGAACTCCAAAGAGTGGGGGTGGGAAAACAAAGATGAATGAACCAAGCTACCTGTCAACAAGGGGTGCCGAGTGTGAGGGGACCCCAGTCACCACACAGTGTGCTCGGCTTTAGTGAGACTATGCAGAGAGTCTTCAAATGGGTCACCTACCTATGGCCCAAGGAGGGAATGATTATTTTCTAGTCTTAGGGAAGGCTCCAGGATCTAAATTTTACAAAATTGGGCAGAATAAGCCAGGTAAATAATTGGAAATGGCATCTGAGAAAGAGAACAATGGAGATAATACAGGGAAGTATGAAGTGGCTCGCCATGTCTCAAAAAAGACAAGTGACAAGGAGTTTGTAAGAACAGAAGGTGGAAAACAATACGTTCTAGTCTCAGCTAGGGTTGACTTTCAAATAGTTCCTCCTCTGTCCAAACCTGCCATGGACAGGTGCTCTCTAGAGAGGGAGGAAATTGTGAACAGCATCATGTGGACAGTAGCTACGTGAACTCTAGACCACGTCTCCTATAGAAACTGGAGGGTAGGCAATGTTTTTGTAACAAAAAAAGCACCTACTATTCTATGGCCAAAATTGATAATAAAATGTTTTTATCTCATACAAGAAGCTCAGAGTGGGCAAACCAAGCCAACATGGAGGCTTCACTCCACAGACAAATATAGTCTCCATTTGAGGGTATTCCCATACTCAAACTCTGCCTTCATCCAGAGTTTCATTCCTATTTGTGTATCTGAAATTGGTTCACCCCAAGCCTGAGTTCTGACATTAAGATTTGGAGAAATATGCAGAATAAGACAAGTAATATCAATCAAGGGATATGCACATATTCTTATATCATCCTGTTCACCTCCCATGGCTGAAATTGGTTTCATGGCCACATGTGGCTTTGAGGAGGGTGAGGTATGTTTTAGGTGACCAGCTGCAGATCCAGGAAGAAAAGAGAAGTGGATCTGGGGAAACAACTGTTGTAGTAGCCTGCAGTGCCTCAAACTATCAAAGCCAGTAGAGATACCTCAAACCAGGCAACGTATCATTTGGGGAAATTTATGCCCCTATTTCTTTTGCAAAGTGACATATCATAGTACTCCTCACCCAACTTAATAGCTCTGTGAATTAAAGAATTAACCTAAATGTTCTTGTCTCTACTGTGAAGACCTCCTTATTCCAGGAGGAATGGCCAGGTCTTGTTTAGCTGACTTAGTAGATTCATTGTTTGCCAAACTCTCTCTCCCTCAAGTTTTCTGTGGGCTCCTCTGTTGGGAAACCTACCATGTTCTTGACGCCCATCAGCTTCTTGAAATGCTCATTAACCCAGCTCTCTTCAAATCCACTCCCAGGCCTCGGTGTACTTCCGGATTCTTCATCTTGCTTCTCCTCTGAGTGTGTGGCTTTTTTCCTTTCTCGTCTTGTTGTAAGGCATTCGCCCTTTCCTTGCTCTCATTTCTCATTTCATCATCAAGTATCATTTTAATACTTTGCCTTTAGATGTAAATTTTCAGCCTAAAACCCTTTGGATCTCCATTTGTTTAAAAGTCTCTACTAAAGATTTCACCAAAACCTAAAATTTCTATAGGTCCTACACTGAGCTGATGTCTGCTCCCTCCCCAATTCTTGCCACCTCCTTGGTGTGCTGAGTGTTTGTTCTCCAGTCATAGGGACTTAACATAGGAGTCTCTGACTCCCTGCATTTAATTTCTTCTTATCATCCAATTTGTTGACACATTCTGCTGACTTTCCCTTTCAAATAAGCCCCAAATCAGTCAACTTCCATCTCCCCTGGTTATTTCTACCCTAGCACAATAACCTGTGTCCTAACTGCTTGTCTTGACATAGTCCTTCTTTGTTTAATTACATTTACTAACTTTGGACCAGTCTTTCTGATTCCTTTTACTGCTCAATTCATTACAATTCTAATTTTTTTCCCTTCCCTTTGTTGCTTTCATCTTCTCAGGACACTTTCCTTCCTTATATGAACTTGACTGGGATGTGTGTTTTGAAGTCTATCTTAAAACTTTTCCTGGGCTGTCTTCCACAACAACCTAAGCTTTGGAAATGTTCTGACATTCAGTTCATACTCTCCATGTATTGCCTTGATACTTTAATCGATGAAAATTATATATATTACTTATCAACTAGATGGTTAAATTATTCGATATGAATCATATTTTTTCCCCTGTGGTCCATGGTACATACTAAAATGAGTTATCCTTAGGATGAACATAATGCATGTTGCTAATTATCTAAGTAGCATCTGATTTCTGGAAGATGGAACCATATGTATGGAAATTTAGAACAATAATGCTTGTTGATAAAAAACAGTGAAGATGGCTCAGCATCTGTAGCTCAAGTGGCTAAGGTGTCATCCACATACATCAGAGCTGGCAGGTTCAAATCCAGCCCTAGCCTGCCAAACAACAATGACAACCACAACCAAAAAATAGTCGGGCGTTGTGGCAGGTGCCTGTAGTCCCAGCTGCTCAGGAGGCTGAGGCAACAGAATCGCCTAAGCCCAGGAGTTTGAGGTTGCTGTGAGCTGTGCTGCTACGGCACTCTACCCAGGGTGACAGCTTGAGGCTCTGTCTCAAATAAATAAATAAAATAAACAGTGAAGAAACAGTAGTTATTTTATTTCTTAAATAGGCTTCTATGTTTGTACTCCATTAGAGGGCCAACATTAGGCCTCATCTTGAATTTTTCACTTCCCCTCATCTTCCACATCTCAACCATTAGCAAGTCATCTTATTTTTATTTCCTTTTTATTTATTTATTTATTTTTTGAGAGCCTCAAGCTGTCACCCTGGGTAGAGTGCCATGGCATCACAGTTCACAGCAACCTCAAACTCCTGGGCATAAGCAGTTCTCTTGCCTCAGCCTCCCGAGTAGCTGGGACTACAAGCACCTGCCACAACGCCCAGCTATTTTTTGGTTGCAGTTGTCATTGTTTGGCGGGCCTGGGCTGGATTCGAACCCGCCAGCTTGGGTGTATGTGGCCGGCACCCTGGGCTGGATTCGAACCCGCCAGCTTGGGTGTATGTGGCCAGCACCCTGGGCTGGATTCTAACCCGCCAGCTTGGGTGCATGTGGCGGGTACCCTGGGCTGGATTCTAACCCGCCAGCTTGGGTGTATGTGGCCGGCACCCTGGGCTGGATTTGAACCCGCCAGCTTGGGTGTATGTGGCCGGCAGCCTACCGGCTTGAGCCACAGGCACTGAGCCAAATAATCTTATTTCTACCATATTGCTTCTCATCTACTATCACTTGGTTCTACAGCCTCCTTATCTTTTGCCCAAATGACTGTAAAACCTACTCATCGTTTCCCCCGTTTTCTTCCATGCTGAGATCCCTATAATTGCCTTCCTATTTTAATATTCATTTTCATAATCAGTCTTCCTTCAGTATTTCCTGGGTGTCTACTGGCCAGGTCTTGTTTAGACGTTGGAGCTATAGCTATGGGCCAAGCAAAGTCCCTCATCTTAGACTCTGTGGACCATGTGAACCCTCCTGTCTTCCTCTTCCATCCCTCTGCCTCATAGTCTGCTTCTTTTCTTTCTGAAGACTTTTGCCTACTTTCCAACTAAGAACTTGAGCAGCTCTTTTCACATGGATGGAAGGTTCTGCCTCGGTTCTGTAACTGGCTGGATCTTTTCATCATCTGGATCCCAGTCTCAGTGGCACCTCTCACGAGGCCTCTCCACGGGTTCCCCAGCCCATGTGCATGGCTTCGCCTTTCCATCCTCTGATTATGTTATTTCCTACATGTCCGATTACCTGCCTTCCCATAAGAAGGCGAGTTTCAGGAAGGAGTTTCTTGCACTGCTTCATTTCTTGGGCCTAGCAAAGAGCAGGAAATCAAAAAATATTTGCCTAACAAATCAAATGAATCACATACCCTTTGTGACTTGGAGGGAAAGCTTAACACTTGGATGGCTATTCTTTAATGCACATATTTTTCCTCTCTTTCTGAATTACAATTAAGCATTTTAATGACAGTGGGAAATGAGAACCAGATTTTGGCTACAGACTTGGTGGCAATTCAGAAATGAAAGCAAGAGAGCTGAGGAACAAAAGGAAAGAAGGAATGGCCTTAACAATAGGAAAAACATTGCCCTTCACCTATGCCAATGTGCACAGAAGCCAAGAAAGGCATTAAACGAGCTGGAGACCAGAGAAAAACAGTCAAAGCACCGCAGACCCAGATAAGGATGAAGTAAAAAGCCCTGGCCACGAAAACCAAAACTAGGAAATGATTTTTTTCTTTTTTATTTCATAAAAATAGAATTACTTTTTCTGTTTTGTTTGCACTGTGTGCTCCTTGGAGGCATTTTGATTCAACTAAAGCAACATAACCACTATTTCAGGACAGCGCTTTTGAAAGGCTGGGTAACAGCTACACTATTGTTTCTTCTTCAAACTGCTTGAATGGGAACACATGATATGTTTTCGTATAAAATAACTAACATTACAGACTGGAAAGGGCTGAAGCAGAGTGAAAAAGCAAAGCTCTGTAACTTGGTAGTTGCGCTCCGAGATATCACTCCATATCTGAACCCTTCGAGTTTCCTACTTGGTATTGACTTCGATTGTTACACAAGTCTTGAAAGTTTAATACAGTGTTTATCTGTTCTGTCCCTAGACCAAAGAAATCACAGACATTAGTAAACTTTCAAAATCAGTGTTCTAATTCCTTTACAAGCCAACACCTAAAGCCTTCTGTAGTATACAAAGTTGTGTCATGAGAGGTAATCTGACGATGGGTAAACTAAATCCATCATTCTAGTTCTAGTTGCAGTCAAGTTTCAATAACACAAAATGGCATATTCCTGTAAATGTCTGGATAATAGGTGCATCCTTGCAAGTAAGTCTTTGACCCTTACTGATATCCTTTAAAAGCAAATTTCATCTATTTTTCTACTCCAACACCAATTCAGACCCTCATCAATTCAATACAACATATAGTTCATTAAAACAGTCCCCAAGTTTTGGTAACACTGGCTGATGTGCAGCAGCGAGGGCACTCACTGCAGCTTCCAACTTCACGGCCAAAGCAACGTTCTCCCTCAGCCTCCTGCGTAGTTAGACCACACAAACAATTTTTTTTTTTTTTTTTTTGAGACAAAGTCTCACTATGGTGTCCAGGTGGGTCTTAAAGTCCTGACTTCAAGCAACCCTCCCTCCTTCTCAGCTTCCCACTCAGCTGAGATTATATTCATGAGCCACCGTGCCCAGCTTCCCCATCATCTTATACAATGAATGATAATCGTTCTTGTTCCTAACTATTCCATCTCATGCAGATTGTTTCCACCTTGGGTCCCTCTGGACACTTGCTTCTCATGTGACTCACTCACTGTAGAGTTGGAGGCTTCCTTCAGAAACCTCTGCATTCTATTCCTCATTGTCACTGAACTCTCCTGTGTCACAGGTCCCTTAACCTAAAGCCCTGGGTGTGAAATAAATCATGCATCTTTAACATAAAATTATTTTTAAAAATTGGAAAAATGTCGTTGACTCACAGTGCCCAAGAATCACTACAAATGATGAGTCCTGATGAAACAGATTTATTTTTTAGAGTCAGTAGGGTCCCCCTGTGAGTGAGCACTGAGCAGAGAGTGACGTGGGTTCCCTCTGCCCGTGGGCAGCTCCGTGGGAGCACACAGACCCGCAGAGGGTGAGGAACCAACGCGACCATGACGCGAGACACATCTCTAACAGAAGTGCCCTCACGTTGTCAGCGAAGCAAGAAAGGGTCACAGACAAGTAACAGCTGCCTCTGGTGTCAAAGGCTGAAAACACTCCAGGTCAAAAAGGAAGCCCATTGCCAAACCCCTCAGGACCTGGAGCAATCACGGAATGTCGGAATCCGGCAGAGTGGATTGGAAGTCGCTTTGGGGCCTGGAAGCCCCCTGGATTATCGGGTCAGAACTGAAAGACGATTATTTCAACTCTGGCTTGTTTCTTTTCTAAAATTTTCTTTTTTTAAACTTCAGATTCAAATGAGGGTACATATGATTAGGTTATGTAATTTGCTTTTGTAAGGCTCAAGTCCAAGTTGTAGCTGCATCCTTCACCTGGGAAAGTGTGCTGTAGGAGAGTCAAAGTATTGAAATATTACAGATTATCTCTTTCACATCTAACCAAATGAATATCCCTCAAATGTGGAGAAGTTCAGACTTATGTGCAAAGAATTCTAGCAACAATGCTTTATGATTCTCTAAAATTAAAAAAAATAAAACCCAACTAAGTTGATGTATATTGTGGACATTTTGAAACTTCCAGCATCTCCCCGGAGCATTCATGTACTGCTCTCTCACTGTGGATTGTAGTTTAGAAGCCCAAAGCCATTATGATTCCTGATTCTCTGTGAGCCATCTCCCCACTCTGTGGAAGCTTTTAGAGTCATCCTTTCACCAGTAATGGCTTGAAATTTTTCAGTAATGCATCTACAAGTGGGACGATTTTCATCATTTCCAGGAACTTTTCTTGAACTATTTCATTCTGATTTTCTTCCTCTTTTCTCTTTTTTAATGAATTACCCAGTCCTTTTAATACAGAAGGAAATAAAGATTATGAATTTGAAGATTTATATATACATACATATATGATATTAATAAAATGTAATATAGTTTATATAAATATATAATTTATGAAGGGTAATATTTATATTACATATTTTTGCAAGAATCACTTAGGTGGTATACTTCTTGGTCCATGCATATATTTTACCAGATGAATATGTTTTCCAACAATTTAATAAACATTTTTTATATTGTTAAATGAGTAAACATTTCTTTTTTCTTTTTTTTTTTTTGAGACAGGGTCTCTCTGTGTTGCTTGGACTAGACTGCAGTGGCATGATCGTAGCTCAGTGCAAACAAACCTCAAACTGCAGGGCTCAAGTAGTGGGAGTATATGTGTATTCCATCATGTTCTGTTCAATTTTTTTAAAATATATTTTATAGAGATAGAATTTCTCCCTATGTTGTCAGGCTAGTTTTGAACTCCCGGGCTCAAGTGACCCTCCTGCCTAGGTCTCCCGAAGTACTAGGTTTATAGGCATAAGCCACCAACCCAGCCCTAAAACTATTTTCTTTCCTAAGATATTTTAGTTTAAACCATTATAAAGTATAATCTGGTAAAACATGCATGACTTTTATATCCATATGGTAAGTATTTTCTGTCTGTTAGGTGTTTGCCCAATGATGAGAAAAAAACAGGAAAAGTGACACTTTAAAAATGGCTACTGGGATTTTAAAACCAGTTTGAAATAATGTACCTTTGGAAATAAATAGCTTGAGCTGTCAGGGTAACTGATATGAAATATACACTAGTTTGGCATATATTATTTTTGGCATTCTGGTACCTAAAGAGACCCAGGATTCTTAACCTGCAGTGGGTGGGGATTCCTGGAGGTCCTCAGACCCCAGGGGCTGTGCACGGGGTTTGTGTTTCTGCCTTTCACGGGTGCAGGCGCCTGGTTCTCCTTATGTTTTCAAGCAGTCGTTTCCCTAGGAATTACTACCCACCAAAATGTGATGTGACCTTTCCTCCTAGCCTGTGTGCTCCTTCTCCTCAATAACTTTCTTCCCTGACTCCCAGGTAAGAAGAGAGGCCTCCTACACCCCAATCCTAAGGAGAAAAAAATAGTCCCTTAAATTCCCTTTGTCATAAGGGAGTCTACAGCAAGGAGACTTAATTACCATCCAGGATTTCAGATGAAATTCCGAAGGATCTCTGGGACCCCACGTATAGAATCCGTGGTTTTAATTTACACAGATTCATTTAAAATGTGTTATAACCTATGGAATCTTAGTAAATAACTCTCCTTTTACAATTTCTAAAGGGAATAAATGTATTTTCTTGAATGAATAGGAAAAAGGAAGTCAGTCGAATAATCACTTGCAAATACAAGATTCTTATGTACCGAAGACATAAGAAAATTGTACAGATAGCAGAATTATTTAGGAAGTTTAACAGGAACTGTGCCTTGGATTGCCAGATAGTCCACAGCTACCACTTATAAGCAAAATACTTGTCGAGTAAGATGACAAATGTATTTTAATGCATGACTGTTTAAGAAAATGACCTATTTTCTTCTGTATGTTGAATCTGAAAACCCCATATTTTTCTGCATTCATTCATCAATTCAGACCTGCAGTTTAGCATCATGAATTAAACGTCAAGGCAGCGGTGATCAATATGTCAAATGTGGACAGCACTTAGGAGAGGCTTTTAAATCACGGCTTCCCGCGGGAATGTCAAGCTTTAAAATGATTCTCATTCTTCACCACTGCACTAAACAACATTAAACCCGACTGAAATGTTAACTGAACTGCCGACATTTTGCTCTGGTTGTTTATACTTTTCGTTTGTGAAAAATGGACCAGTTCATTTCTTACAGGAAGTAGGTCTTGCTATCACTCCTGCAGCTGTCCAGTGGGAAGGTCTCCGTGCCCTGCAGAGATGACAGGGCTGGCTTGTGCCTGCCTTCCTCTCCCTGATGCAGCACTTCAGATTACCTTGGAATCCTCTTCCACTACATTACGTTATCTTGATAATCATTATTACCACTGTTATTGTTATTTCTTTATCTTAAGCCACCACTCTTGAGTGCCTACCTGTATTACCTGCTACACACAAATATAGTGTTAGCTTCAGGAGTTCAAGACCAGCCTGAACAACAGCGAGACCCCGTCCCTTAAAAAAAAAAAACAAAAAGGGCAGCGCCTGTGGCTCAAGGAGTAGGGCGCCGGTCCCATATGCTGGAGGTGGTGGGTTCAAACCTAGCCCCAGCCAAAAACCACAAAAAAAAAAAAAAAAAAAAATAGCTGGACAGGCAGCGCCTGTGGCTCAAAGGAGTAGGGCGCAGGCCCCATATGCTGGAGATGGTGGGTTCAAACCAAGCCCCGGCCAAAAAAAAAAAAAATAGCTAGGCACTGTGGTGAGCACCTGTATTCCCAGTTACTGGGGAAGCTGAGGTAAGAGGATCACTTGAACCCCAGAGTTTGAGGTTCCTGTGAGCTATGAGGCCACAGCACTCTACTTAGGGTAACAAAGTGAGACTCTGTTTCAAAAAAAAAAAAAAAAAAATTATCCTTACAGTAGCTTTGTGTGAAAGAGATTTTTATTTTGCAGATGATTAAAAACATGCAGAAAAGTTACTGTGAACACACACATAAAATGTGATAAAACTGCAAATCAAACTTAGTCTAACCTCAGTAACTGCATTTTTCTATTATATTATGACACTGGTCTCCTTTGAACCAAAGAGGTATGTCTTATCCATCTGTGACTCCAACACAGTCATTTTTTTCAAAATATATTCCTAATAATCAATTGTTCAACTAAATCAAAAAAGAATCTCTCGTATGCTTTCATCTGAGAATAGATACAAATAAATTAGAGAAATTACTAGATCAAACCTATAGCCAGACAAAACAGTCAAGGCTGGCAGGCAAAAGTGAGCAAACAAAAATACTCCATAAAACCAAGTGCTCACAAAGGGAAAGATAAATCCAACCAACCTTGAAAGATGTGTGGGGTTTCAGCTTTTAGATAAGGAGCAGTAACTTTAATATTTTTATATAAGGAACAAACAGATTATTGTCCATTTTCTGAAGATGTCATGGAAGCAAAGGATAAGATGTCTGTATTTTCTTTTCTTAAAGGAAAAATGAAACATTGGATGAGATTCCAGAGATGATGCTTTAGCCCAGCGTCTATCAGCCGAGCTTTCTGTACGGCTGCTCCACTGTGGGAAATTACCCAGCATTCATCATCACCCACTTCCCGTTGCTGGGGCCTCATCGCCCGGCTGACAGCCTCTGCCATCTGTTCCTGGGTAATAGTCAAGGACAGTAAATACTTCAGAATAACAAAGCTTCTCTCTGTGTGTGTGTTTTTCCTGCCGTTACCACATACCAACCTCATAAACACATTGTATGCTATCCTATTAATTTGATCACTCATTTCAAAAAATCTTTTCTGGTGGAGAAAAATATCAATTATCTGAAGTCTCAAGCAAAGCCTACATTTAATTACTTTTGACCATATGTTTAGCCTTGGAAGATTTGCTTATGACAGAGGTAAGATTCAAAGTTAGTGCTCTAAAACATCTCATGTGAAAAGTTAATATTTGGAAAAATGCCTGCCATCTCAGCAGTTGGCAAAATGGACTCAGACAATAGCCTTGAGTTTACCTTTACTGAGGATGGAAGGCTGAGCATGAAAGGAAAGGAGAAAAAAATGGAAATCAAGGTGTCTGTGGTCAGGGCACCTGATGGGAGGGTGGTACCCTAGAAAAAGTGCTGTGGGAAACAGCTGGTTTGAATTTGTAGCTCTATACAAAAGACTTTGGAATCTTAAATCACACTCCCTTCCTTTACAAAGTGTTCTTGATACCATCTCATCAGCTTCACAGAGTGGTAAGTCAGCAAAGCACTGTGAGCTGTCGCCTTACTGTCCTTTCCTAATAAGGACCCCAGTCATCAATGCGGCTCAAAGACCTGTCAGTGGACAATGTGCACGCCTTGGACCCCAGATGCTGAATCCAATAGCTCCACCATGTTCTTAGAATACTGTTCTATTATGAGTCCACTTCAAATTATTTTCCCAGTTACATAATAATTACATTGATCAACTTATGGAAAGTATATCAATTCAATTTGTGTTTTAGGAAGATATTTTCAAAAGTAACCACTGTGAGATCTTGCCTTTACACAGAGCTCTTCTATAAGGATTTCTTGCTAGCAACAAAGTTTTGCAATCCAGTAGTGCAAACGGTAAAGACGAAAGTAGGGAATATGTCAAGGGACTACCAAATCACCAAAATGCTACTACTTTTATACTTTCCCATTTTCAATATTCTGCACTGGTTACCTGTGGGCTCCAAGATATGTGTACAAAGAAGAAAGAAAGAAATGAGAATGAGAAAAAAAAAAAAAACTAAAGTGCCACGGTAGTGGGAGAAATAGGAAGGTCGTGTATTTTCCATGTTTAATCTGTTACGATCATATGTGTTTATAAAGCTATTCGTTGATGGATTGACTGGCTAAATATCATGAATCACTGTATTTAAAAAAAGTCTTAAAATGCCACTCACTTTTGGACCTTCGCTCATACATTCCGGATTCATGCTTTGGATCTAAACAATACCACTACTAGGAACTATGTTGAGGACACCCAGCAAGCACCCAGACGATTGAAGCTGATGTAAGTTCCAATGCCACTTCTAGTGACACTGACATTTGAGAGGGCGACAGCAATCATGAGGGAAACACAGACTTCCTAAAAGGCTTTAAAAAAAAATTAGACGTGAATTGCAGGGATTGAGGGAAGTAATTTCCACAACCACCTGTGGACTCTTTAGGAGCAAAGGTTCAAAGATTAGGCACTGCAAAATTCAGTAACCAAACTCTTACAAAGGGCAACTTATCAATGTACAAAATATATCAATCTAAGCTGTTCAGAGGACTATTTCAATTGTTCTTTTTCTTTTTATTTTTTTTTGCAGTTTTTGGCCGGGGCTGGGTTTGAACCCACCACTTCCAGCATATGGGGCTGAAGCCCTATTCCTTTGAGCCACAGGCGCTGCCCAATCGTTCTTTCTTTTTTAACCCATTTCTTTGTAGAGAAAATAAGATTTCAAATATAAACGTCACTTTAAGGGTAATAATTGTGGGCATTTTTTCACTTCAATTTGTTGTGCATTGGCAGAAAAAGAACGAGAAGGAAGTTGCGAGTAAGAACGGTTGAGATTCCAGTTTTAGAAGTAGATCAGAGAGAGCTCCACATTTGATTCTCACAGGAGAGAAAAGGGACTACCAAGGTGATAAAAACGTAAACAAAATGGAAGTCTGAGATTCAGAATCGTTCACAACTCTATCTTGGAATGTATAAGAGGTATTATTTCAAGTCAACACTCAAACAGTAACTTTTATTTTTTTATTGGCATTAATTGTTGTCTCTATTTTTATTTTCAATGGGGCTAGGGGGTTGGGCAGAGTTGAAAAAGCACACAGATCTCTCACGTGGGTGCATCCCCACCTCGCTGCGAGCCACGTGTGAAGGTGAAGTGTCTACACTCCTCTCTTCTGCCTCTCCAGGACCCAGCACAATAAAACCTGCTGAACACAGAAATATTACAAATTAACGAATGATGGAACAGCTGATACGGATGGTCTTGCTTGCTGTACTGAGACACTCTATTCCCAGAGACGTGTGTGATTAAGCTACCCGTTGTCCATCTGTCAAGGGTGGTTTCTGCAATCCTGCATGAACATCCATCCTCCTCTGTTCTCTCATGGTGATACCACTATGAGGTTCCCAAGCAGAGTATTAATGGAGATCCACACTGACTTGCATACATCTTAGCAGAAAAGGAGCATCCAGAGAGCCTCAGCAGAGATGACTTGATCAAATAGGTGAACCACCCACAGAGCTCTGGGTGATTCTGAGATGCCGTCGTGGTATCATGAGACACGGAACCGGACACAGACGTGCTGGGAGGTCTGGAGAGAGCTGAGAAATGTGACCGTGACGATCTGGGTCTGGAGGCCACAGAAGCAGCCTGGGAAACCACAACAACCTGAACATGCCTGGAAATAGCAGACTGGCCCCAAATATTGAGACAGTAAGTAGGAAAAGCAGCCGAGTTATGACAACCTGGGATTAAGGGTCAGAAGACAGGATGGAGTCAGCAAACGGCCACTTTGGCCATTTCTCTGTTTTGATGATGGCTGTTTAGTATTTATGAGTGGAAAAGGAAAAACAGCAAAAGGAATTTACTCTCATAATTTCTAGCATGAAGTCTTTTATATCAATATCTGCATAATTTTGACTATGCAGAACAAATATTCTTTTAATATTTGTTCGTTTTTTTTTTTTGGTCTAAATAAGGCATAGTTGGCATCATGTTAGTGATATTCTGCATGTGTATAAAACCGAATCAATCGTATTTTCCTGGATAATGAAGAAAAAGAAAGAGCCAACTTTTTAAATTCTTCGAGAGTGTGTGAACCTCTAAATGGCAATACCACAATGTGATGTCATCTTGAGAAATAATTTAAGCATTTAAAAAGGCTGAAATGATCAACTTAATCAAAGATTAAGACACATTTCTGCCCAAAAGAATTTAATTGCAATGCATTTTAATTGAAAATTTGTCTAAAATATTTAGGACAGAGAATAGCAAACACGTTAGTGCCAAGATATTTTGGATCACAATTTTTGTTCGTGGTTTTTATTTTTGAGGGGTAGTATATATAATGAATTCTCAAGAAGTCAAGAACCAAATGCCAATTTATGAATTATCCAAATTGGTGTTTATCTTGTGTCTTTTCTTTTTTCTGCATTTTAACATTTTTATGAGCATTGGCTCTCTAAGAGTGGTTAGAAAAATCAAGAAGGGGATAAATTTACTTATACTATCTTCACCACTGCTAAAATTTTGGTTACTCTCTTACGTCACAAGAAAAGCCAAAAGCAAATTCCACTTTCTGAATTTTGGTAGCATTTAATAAAATAGCACCTAAAATATTTTCTACTATAATAAATGTGCACATAAAAAAATTCCTGAAACATTTTGTGATTTTACAAGTATATTTATTGTATCAACATGGAATTTAGTTAAGTTTATGGAAGTTTTAAATTTTTTTTATGAATTTGTTTTACCGTTCAAACAACTATCTATGACCTGAGGGCAAATCCTCTGAGAATTGGTTTTTCCTGAACATTAAAGAATAGGTGGTATTTGTACATAAACATTAAGTTAATTTTATTAAAGCATGCCTGCTATTGTTTAATTTTCATTACATTTAATATAAACTTCTCTGAATTAGGTGCAATCAGGCTGCAATTGTGATAGGAAGCATGAAAGTATAATACTTCCAAAATATAACAATGCATTTACAATGAGACACTGATTAAGGTAGTAGAGCATCTAGTAAACCAGTACTTTCTTTGATTGCCTCTTTTTTTTTTTTTTAAACACAGTCATACCCTGTGCCTGGGGTACAGTGCTGTGTCCTCATAGCAACCTCAAACTCTTGGGCTTGAGCAATCCTTTTACCTCAGCCTCCCAAATAACTGGGACTACAGGCACCTGCCATTACACCCAGCTAGTTTTTCTAGTTTAACTAGAGACAGGGTTCTCACTCTTGGTCAAGCTGGTCTTGATCTCGTGAGCCCAAGTGATCCACCAACCTCACCCCACTAGGATCATAGGCATGAGCCACCACGCCTGGCCTGATTGCCTGATTTTTGGAAATTCCCCTGAACCAGGGCTTAAATGATATGATTTGGCTTGAAATATTTGCTAAACACTTACAATATTCGGCAGGATGACCAAGCAGATTATATATTTTTGACGTCCCCGTTGACAGTTGTATTTTTGACACTCAAGCTAAAGGACCTAGTGTGCGCTGTGAGGCTGGTTAGCATGGTTAACATTCTCTACTCTTCTTTAAGTGGAACTAAATGTTCTTTGTATCCCTGTTGGTTGACAGGAAAGACACTAGAGGCACACTAAAACTGTAAGCGTAACAGCCCTAAGGTATTACTTTGACAAAATTTCTTATCATGAGAAATAGCAGCAAGTCAGAAGACGCGTCAGCCACGTTCGCCACTCCCTCTTACAGACACGTGGGACCCCGTGTGCCAGCTGCGGCTGATGACAAACTAGGACGCAGAGGACTGGTGGGGCTATTACCTAATCGCTTACTAGTAGTGCTCTGCACGACTCTAGCACAGGGTTTATAAAGGCCATTACAAAACTTGTTGATAAAAAGAATGTGTAAATGTGAAATTGAGAGGCAGAAAAGAAGAAAGAGGCCAACAAGTCGGCCCGGTGCCTGATGAAATGAATAAAGATGGGAACAACAGCACAATTCCCACTGGGATAATTCCATGTTTCTGTGATTTCTAAGTACTTTTTAATAACAGAACCAAAACATATTTACATAGACAACCTGATAAAGTTATGCTTAGTTCTGAATTCTACAAAGAAACCGTTAAAGGAGTGTAAAATTGAAATGAGTACAAGGCTGAGTGCAGATGGAGTGATTCCAGAGACCCCTGCCTTCCACAGCTGTTGCGAACACGGTGACAGATGAGCAGCAACTCTCATTGGAGCGACCAAGTTTCATACCTACTCGGCGACATAATAGGCTTAGAACATTCAGTATTATTCCAGACATCCTCAGAGACGGAGTGAAATATTTGAGTACATCTGAACTGATCTCCTAGATAAATGACAGTATGCAAATGTCAAATGTGATTACAGCGTTTTACTTATTTTACCCTACACGTCAATTAAATGCCAGATGCCAGGTAAGGAGTAATTCCTATTCATTTTCTGCTAATTTTTATTACAGGGTTGATTGTACCTTCACTTGAGTGACATGAAACTGGATTTCAGTTTGTTTCATGTTACATCACGTGTTTAATGAAAAGGAGCAAGCTGTTTGCCTTCATCCGTTTGGAGTTTTAGAATTATAGATAAGCACTTGCTTGGTTCTGACAGAAACCAACTGTGAAAGAAACTTCTTGCCTGCTGCTCAGCATTTGTTGTTATAATTAATCGAATTAAAACTTGGTCTGAATATCTCCCCCAACAGTTAGCTTATATGAGGAAGGACTATTATTTCTGATAGTACTCAAAACAGATAGAGACTCTGTGTTCCATGGGACACTCGTGTATATAATTGACCTCCAATTTCAAATATTTACCTATCCAAATACGAAAATTTCACTCAGATGACACTTTGTGGTTATTAGTATCACTCGTCTTTCTCAGACATTGCTATAGTAGCTATACTACGATCCCCATTTTATCAGGCAAAGAAAGAATGTGTGGGTGTATAAATAATAACTTTTTTTTGTTTGTTTGAGACAGTCTCTGTTGCCCAAGCTAGAGTGCCATGGCATCAGCCTAACTTACAGCAATCTCAACCTTCTGAGCTCAAGTGATCCTCTTGCCTCAGCCTCCCAAATAGCTAGGACAATATGTGCTGGACATAATCCTCAGTTAATTTTATTTTTTTTATGTTTAATAGAGATGGGGTCTTGTTCTTGCTCAGGCTGGTCTCCAACTCCTGAGTTGGAGGATTCTACATAAAATTCTACTATGTCAATTCTCTTAATATTTTTTTCCCTTACTTTCTTCCTTGGGAAAGAAAGCACTAAACATGAAATTGTCAATAATTAATAAGTGATTTATTTGCATTAATTTGACAAGTAAAATATGTAGTCAATCGCTCAGTGTCTTTGATACTGTACATCTCTCCCACCCGTTCACCTGCTCAGAGTCCGGCGTGTTATCAAGGGACTGTGCATTTACTGTCCTTCAAAGAATCCTAAACAACATTTTTTTTTTTTTTTGAGACGGAGTCTATGTCACCCTCGGTAGAGTGCCATAGCGTCACAGCTCACAGCAACCTCGAACTCTTGGGCTTAAGTGATTGTCCTGCCTCAGCCTCCCAAGTAGCTGGGACTACAGGCGCCCACCAAAACCACCAGCTATTTTTTGTTGCAGTTGTCATTGTTTAGCTGGCTCGGGCTGGGCTTGAACCCACCAGCCTGGGTGTATGTGGCTGATGCTACGAGCGCCAAGCCCCTAAACAAAATTTCTATGCATTAGTGTTTAATTTGTGAGAGCAGAGGACAGCCAAAACGATTTGATGGGCCCATATAAATTTGTGTTTAAAGCTTTAAAAGCTCTTACATTAGTATTTGAGTTTTTCCAGAATTAACTATGAAATTTTTCCCTATAAGTTGGAAAATTAAAGCGATTTTTTTTTTATTTTAAAGGATACATTGAAATGTTGCATTTCCAAAGACAACTTCATTAAAAGTAAAATTTGGCAAAAAAAAAAAATGCATTGATGGTTCTGTATGCTCTCAGGTCAGTAGTTCATTATCTTTTACAATCATATAATTTCAAATTTTAAATGTTTCAGTAATTAATTTCTTACTGTAACACACAGTTAGAAAGTCTTCATAGAAAATGAGTAACCAAGACATCTATCGGTGCCCCTGGAGTGTTTTAATATCATATAAGGGGTTCAGAAATCCTTAAGTCTCCTCAAATTGAAACTACCAACTAGTCACTTAGAAATTTTCATGCCACTTATACTCAGGGAAACATCTGTCCTATCAATTAATTGGAATATGTCTAATCTAGCCCATCCAAAGACCATTATTCTAATTTGAAGAAAAATAATTTTAAATGATGAGAACAAGTTCAGGGCATTGCCTCTCTTGTCCATAACTTCAATATGTGGAAGTTGTTAGGAGGTTTGTCATATTTTTACTGATTGCACTAACACAGCAGTGGTAGAGATTGCTGGTGAACATTTTTCCAATATTGCCTGTATTTTCATGCTGTTCTTGGTCAATATGTACATCATTTTAGAACAAGCCAAAATAGTTTAGTTTATAGGTTTTTTATTTAGTTTATAGGTACTAAATAACTGTAGTTCCATAACTGGTTTTCTTTTTCGTAAGCGAGAATGGGCTTATTTCTAATGCATGCTTTCTAATTGCCGTATTCTCCAGGTAATTCCTTCTTGGGAAGATAAACGCACATCTCTTGGGAACATGTCCAGTCTGATACAGCTATCACATGCATTATCCGTGACCATGAGCAGAGTGTGAGAACTCAGAGCAATTTCAAATTACTATACAATTAAGGCTCAAAGAACTCAGCCTATTTTAAAACAAAGAGTAGGAAGGCCCCATTCTATAGGTGATCATTCCATAGATGATGGTGTGATCTGTCTGCCACCCAATTTCTTCCTTGATAGCACAGTGCACCCTACGGCTTTCCTGTTGAGATTGCGGATATCACCGTGGCTCCAGTTTAGATATTTGGCCATTAGCCGATGATACATACACAAAATCAATAACATTAAAGATTGTGGGGTGGAACTGCCGAAACCCAACAGTGTGTGTGTGTATGAAAGAGAGAGAGGGAGGGAGGGAGAAAGAGAGACATCACGCTCTGAGGGAAATGAAAAGCAAGTCCACTCGCCTCAGTGTCGGTGCCGTCTAACTCACGCACACATGCACACGGCCCTCCTACAGACACAGGAGAAAGGCAAAAGTAGTTCAAATTATGCTTCTGGTACAAGATGGAGAAAACACCTACAGTAGATTCTCCTGTGTAGTATCTCACCCCCCACATGATGCATTTGAAATATTCCCTATCTCTAGTAAGGACATTGGAGATGCAGGAATTTCAGTGTGTACATTAAGGGCACCCTGAGACTATCAATCTCAGACTCAGTGAAACTCTTTCTTCCCAGGACTTTTGTTCTTCTAAATAATAGAAGTAACATCAAGGGTGCTGGATTGTGTAAATGGCTTGCTTCTAGGAAAATACAGCAAAAGCTCACAAAGAAAAAATAAGTCAATGTCAGGAAGTACAATACAATTCTGAACAAGAGTAGAAAACTTATCCTACCATCAAGGCTATGAATACCTGTCTGATTCTTCTTAATGAAAACGGATTTTGCTTATAATTTTAAAAATAAAACATATTTCAAAAAATGAATACAGTAAAGAATTAAGGAAAAAGTAAAATTTATTTATAACCTTATATTCTGTCACTTAGATGGTAAAAACTAATGATAACATCTTGCTACCACCTCTCCAGAATTTTCTCTGTGGATACAACACCCACACCCCTAATCTGTCATAAACATGTGATTTTCTTTCTATATTTAACTTTGTTTTATTATCACCAAGCTCTCCTGTGTTCTCCATCTATATCTTTGGTAACAATTCCTTTTCTCTTTGCTAAATCCTCATATCTTCCAATTTCTGAATAAATGAGCAACTCAAGGTTCAATCCATAAATTCCACACTCACTTTTCAAGTAATTTCAGTGAGTCTGTGATTTCAAAATGAAAATTTACTGAATATGTGTCTCCAGCCCTGAACTTTCTCCATGAGCACCAGTTTCATAGATGTAGTTGCTGAGACATTAATTGGATGGCAGAATGTGTATATCAAATTTAATGTGTTCAAAATTGTATTTTTTATTCGTTTTACCCTCAGAATACTCCCTTGTAAGTCTTGTAGTCGTGCTCAGATAAGAAAAATGGAAATTCTTTTATTCCGCTTTTTCTGGATAGAATTTGCAGTCCAGGATCCTGTGACAGCCATGCGGTGGAGACGGTCCTTCGCATAGGGCCTTTCTCCACGGTGTCAGTACATGGTTCACACACTTAATCAGGTCTCTGATTAAATACTGCTTTATCAGAGGCGTAACAAGACTTCCCTATCCTTGATAGTGGCCCTTCCCCTCCATTGTCATTACTCACTTAACTCCAGCTTGTTTTTCTTCTTATGATGTAACATAATTTTCTTCCTCAATTGCAAAGTAATCCAACCCAAATTATATTTTGGAACATATATTGTTTTTATTTGGTTATTTTTTTCCTGCTTTCCTTCAAGATTTCCTGCATTCCTTCAGAGCACATGACATTCTATAAATACTTGTCAAACTAAGGAATCAAATAGTTTTTTTATGGTGTCCCATAATGTGCGTCTGTCATGATTTATTTTATGAATGAACATTTGTTGTTTCCAAATTTTCACAACAAAGGAGCCTCAAAGAACACTGACACAAATCCATGGTCATGCAAGAGAGCATCTCTAGGCATATGCCAGAAGTAACATTATCTGGGTGTAGAATATCCAATGTCATCTTTTAAAAATATAGCCACATTACTCTCCAAATTAGACATATGATTTTTCAGCCCTCTAGCAGTCTCTGATTTCCCATTTTCCACCTTCCTGCCAATACTTATTATTGCCAGGTATATACATTTTTGTAAATCCAATGATCATAAAGTATCATTTATTCTTTATTTTACTTTAATGTCATTTTCAAATCATTAGTGACATGGAACATCATTGTATGTGCTCTTGTTTTTGTTCTTTTTGCCCATCCAGTCTTATTAGTACAATGGAAAATGAAGCTAAGAAATGCTAATTATTAAAAAGAAATACAATGAAGAAATATTATTTGGCTTCCTTATTTCAGTAAGTTGTACAGGGCTGGTTGCGATAATCCTGATTGCATACCTGTGGGATTTGGTAGGTAGTTCACAAAAAGTAACTAGCTCTGTGAAAAAAAGGAAAATTTAAACAATTCTAAACATCGCTCGGTCACATAGCCCCACTCTGATACAATGTTATTATCACTCACATGATACCATCATAGTTTACGAAATACAATCACTAAAATTGCAGATAAATAGCTTAGTTGCTTTTCATCTGGAAGTGAATTATAACTTATCAAATTCTTGATTCTGGCTATAAAGCTGCAGGGAACCAACTTCTTCAGGAAATATTATAGATAAGAAAATTACCATGACATTCAATATACCAATTCAAGGTTGGATATAATACATTACAGTGACAATTAGAAGACAGCAGATAGGCAAGCAAATTTAACTAAGTGTTTCTAGGTAATGTACTAGAATCCTACATAATACTCAGGGATACACCTCAGGTATAAAGCCAGCACAGAGAAATGCTTAATGTTCAATGTTCTCCTCAAATCATTAATATTGTAAAGATTTTCATCCCACAGGGAAGATGCTAATTGGACACCAAGTTCATAGAAATGGACCTCACGAAAGTGTTATGAAGATTGTGGTCTAATATAATGGCTAGATTCTCATAATAAATAAGTCTCTGTAGTCAATAATGTTTTAATACTGATACAAATAAAATATTTCGACACGTTTGTTAACAGCTAACTTACTCTGTGGATTGAGATGGCAGCTCAGCCACCAACTCTGTCAAACAGCTACTTACCATCAGTGTGGGAGAGAGGCTCTGGGCTACCTTTAAAATACAAAGAATTGGTAAAGTAAAATAGAGATAAAAAAGGGGGAAAGATCACATAGGTCTCCCTAATATCAAAGATTTTTGGCCTTTGTCTAAGAAAAATTAGGTCCATTTAGAAAGATTGTCCCAGCTCTTATGTAGGGAATGGACTGGATAGCGTGATGCTCCTTCACCCTACATTGAAGGAACCCATCAGGGACCAAAGCACCACTTGAGGCCAGAGACAGTGTCCAGCTGAGCGGAGATCGTGGCAACCTGGAATTCCCTATATAAAATAGAAAAGCATATTTGGGAACCTGAAATAATCTTGTAGATTACTTTATTCTCTTTCTATTAATTTCTGTCACTCCTTCATTGCTTTATAAAGCAATGTTAAAATTAATCAAAATTATCATTTTTATTTTTTATTGTACATACAATTTAATAATTAGTTCTAAAATGTAAATGTTGCTGAAATGTTATTGCAAAAGCATTTCTAATAAAAGCACACTTTTTCTTCACATTTTCAAGGTGATTTACGGACTCATGACTCTATTTTCTATTAGTCAGAAATCTATCGCGGTACCCATGGCAAGGCAGAGTGCCACATTCTAGCCAAAATGCTCAAATTTAAAAAGTTACTCTCAGGTTAATCAGAAGTGTTAACCAACTAGGAGGGCTTCTTCTTATACTTTGAAGTAATAATAAGTTACTATTGCTGGTTTTAGAAGCTGATATCATCAATTATGTAAATCGCAGTTTAAAATTCATGATATGGAGTTATTTTTTAACATACCAATGTGTAGAAAAAATAAAACAGAAAAAACGGATTTGTTAGTATAAAAATACACTCCTCTTTTTTAAATAACAGATTAGTTCAAACACATTAACAAAGAGCCAACCTCAATTCTGACTATAAAAGCCCAACTGAGGAAGGAACACAAATGAAAACACAAATCCCTGGGCCATCACGTGGCTGACCAGTGAACCGTGGCGTTTGTGTCTGCCGCTCCATTTTCTACCCGTCCATCTGTGACTCCAAATGCCAACAGGATTCTGGTGAACCCCGTTATCTGTTTTAAAGCTGCCTGGGTCTTTGCATGTGTTGACACCCTGATAACTTACATTTCCCAAACCGTGCACTGGAGATCGTTGGATTATGTCGCCCTGGAGGGGGAAGGATGCAGCAAGCAGTTAGGTGACACCCACCAGCCACACACAGGAGGTTGGGTTTGAACTCAAAGAATTTATTTTAATTCAGGAAAAAATAAGTCTCAATTTCACATCTTCCAGAAGTAAATTTTCCTCTAACCAAATTTGAAGACAAAAATATTCATGTCGCTAAATACATCTGAGCCTCAAAACAAGCATTCAAGCACGCAGAAGTTAAAATGCTAATACCAAGCCTCCCTCGAAATTTTTAAAAATCAATGACTAGATCAGAAGTGATGCCCTTCTTACAATTGCATTCTTACCAATAATAATAATAATCCACATATTTGGTATGAGAACATACCAAAACATTTTTTTTTTCCTTTTAGAGGACTTAGTAGCTGCATTTAAAACTGCTGGCCTTTAATCCAAATAATATATTTCTTTCAAATCCACATTTGGAATTCAGCAGTTTTTCCCCCTGCTTTTGAAGGAATTTAGAACCCATTTTTCTCATTTGTATAATTAGACATTTTAGAAGACTCAATCAAAATGAAAATACTTGAAGCTGTGTAATTTTAATCTGTTCGTGGATTTTTCATTTCTTGGGAAACATATCTGAACAAAACATTGCTGATTTCAGGAAAGTATGGGATGCATTCTAGTTTGCATGTTCCATCTTTTGGAAGACTCGGATGCCAAGACAAACAGGAACGTTATTCCCCGTAATTAAGGCTGAGGAATAAAACCTAAGGTGGCGGAAGAGGCAGAGTATGCCAAGTTGCCTCACTAATATTCCATAATATTTTGATTTTAGAAATTTAAGTTCCCAGCATAAAATTTACCTCAGAAAAATTTCTGTGCTACTTCCAAGTTACCCTGTGACGACGTGCAACGGGGTGACGCTATTGTCTCTCTTCTCAACGTCACAGCCAAATTCCTGCCTGTACGGAACAGACTTGCCATGTCCCCTTCCAGACTTCCTCATAGCCCTGTGATGATAATTACGCTGCTAGTACTGACCGATGCTTTCGCCATTACACGCGTCCTCTCATCCAAACCACAAAAAAAAAAAAAAAACTTAAAAGTTGATAAGGTATTGCTGTGATTTATAGATGAGAAAAATGGGAATTAGAAATTCCACAATTTCTAATTTTTGTGTCCAAGGTCACAAAAAAGTTGTGTTGCGGAGTCATCACGGTGTGACTCCAGGGATGAGCTGTTAACTGGGGAAAATGGGAATTAGAAATTCCACAATTTCTAATTTTTGTGTCCAAGGTCACAAAAAAGTTGTGTTGCGGAGTCATCACGGTGTGACTCCAGGGATGAGCTGTTAACTGCTTTAACCTGTTATGAACAAAAAGAGGGTTTAAAGAAAGTGTTGAGAGAGCATGGCTCTCCTCTGTGACAAGGACACATTTTGTATAACCATCTCAAATGACATCCTGTGTTTTCCTTCAAGGGAAATTCTAAGAACTTGTTGTACTTTTCTTCCTGTGAAATAGTTCAGCTATGACTGTTCATGGCATTAAATACTTATCAAATCCACCTGCTCCCTCTCCAGCTTAACTGGGCATCATCACCAACTGTTCATAAAAGAAGCAGAGATGTTCTTCTACCTTCCCATTAACTAAGGACTTGGCTTTGTAGACTTGTAACAAAGACAAAACCCTTATGAGGCCTAAGGACTTTACTGCATATCATATTTTCATGTTGTGTTTTTATTACTTCTATTATCCATTAGATTTTGCTATGGGTATTATTTACGGGTTTCCATTAAAAAAATTATTAAAGAAAATAGGACTCTGTCCCTCGAAAGGAAAGAATCTTAATATGGTGCTTCTCAGAAATTTCCACCCATATACATATGACCGTGAAATGCTCTGCAGCCTGAAAAAATGACTTACTTTCTGGTGTGTTTCCAAAAAGTCAGACAAAGGTGTTTTAGATTAGACAAAGTTTTGTCAGTCTCTGCTGCTGGGAAGTATCCCCTCATACAAGGAAACACACCCGTTGCAAAAATCATCTGTTGAAACGCTTTCTAGCAGAGGATCTGTTTCCAACATAAGAAGCTAATACATTACCCTTTGGGCACCAGTTAATCTGATCTAAAACCACCAGTAGACTTGGCCAATTTGTATTACTAAGTCATTTTCCATCATGGGATGCAAACCAGAGGGTGGGCACTGAGTTTCAGTTCTCCCTAGGCAGACCTCCAGCTTGTTCTGAAATACCCCCTAGAACATAAGTCTCCATTTACACAGACGCTGCAGGTAGGGCGTTCTCTACTGCTGAAACTCACATGTACCTTCAAAAGCTCCGTAATGAGCATTGTATAATCCTTGCTTCAGTGATTACTTATGACAATGGAACTAGTGATCACAATAACAAAACGAAGTGGCAGAAATGATTCTACGGCCCAGGAAGCATTTTCTATCTTCCTGTCAATCACGCATACCTTAATATCTTTTGAGTAGAAACCTTTAAAATATATTTAGCAATAAATATTTTATTAAATCATAGCTGTGTACATTAATGCAATTATGGGGTACAATGTGCTGGTTTTATATACAATTTGAAATACTTTCATCAAACTAGTTAACATAGCCTTCACTGCATTTTCTTAGCTATTATGTTAAGACATTTGTATTCTACACTATTAATACCCTAAGCAAAGCTGTAACTCAAGAGTTGGCTGACTGGTTGGCTCCACATTATCTGTGCTATAATATTATTAAAGCCCCAGTCCTTTACTTCAAAGTAAAACTGATCTGTCCTGAAAAGTGAAATACAAGTAGTTCATTGCCTTCGCTTTGTTTTTATTTCACAGCATTCTAACTTTGCTTGATTATCAAGGACGTTATTTGAACTTTGCTCCGCTCCTATCCATTTGCAATTAGAGATAATTTTTTTTCTGTGTTACTCTGAAGGCTGATTCTTATTATATTTAGACTATAGTTATGTGGGGGAATTTCTAGCCAATACTTTGAAGGTCTACAATTTTATGAAACCAAAACACAATCCCAAGGTTTTTGAGGCATTTCAACTAAAAAAAGAGCCAAGAAAAAAACCATAGTGAACTTATAAAGTATTTAAAGACAAACGAAAATTAAGAATACGGCATATTAAAACATTAGGAATTTGCACTAATCTTAGACAATTATAGACTTCAATGGATTTCTGGAATATAAGACAGGTTATAAACAAAAATGAAGTATTTAATTGGAAAGGTTAAAAATTAAATATATGGTTAACCCAAAGAAAGAAGGAAGATACAAATAATGAAAATATTGAAGATTTAATGAATTAGAACAGTGGTTCTCAACCTTCCTAATGCTGCGGCCCTTTAATACAGTTGAGAACCGCTGAATTAGAAGGAAACAGATATGCTTTCAAAACACCAGAGCATGGTTCTTTGAAACAACTAATAAAAGACAAAACTTCAGGCCAGGACAACTGTTTTGTTAAAGAAAGAGAAGTCCCAAACCAACAGTGAACATAAGTTCATTGCGTTGGCTTGCTTAGGACAACTACGTAGAGTATCCTCCTCCCGCTCCGTGCATGCCGCAGAGCCTACTGCAAATGCAAAATAATGTGCTTCAAACCTGGATTCTGGAGTCCGACAATCTTGGTGGGAATCCCCATCTCCCACTCACTAGCTGTGTGACCCTGGGCAATTTAATTAACCATCATTTCCTTAACATGGGAATAATACAAGAAGCTGACTCACAGGGTTTTATAAGGATTGATGAGCAGAATTTGCAAAGCAGTAACCATGTCTGTATGCAAAAAACATACTTAGTCAATAAATCAATTCCCTCAACCTTCTCTGTAGAAAGGGATGTGTGTTTTCCACGGACCTCACTGTCTACATGGAAACACTGCACTACAAGCATAGCCCTATGCAAAACTTTGCCTTTTTCTTAATTTCCTTCTCATATTGCTTTAAAACATTTCTATATATTCTTGGACATTTCTTACAGTCAAAGGGTAAAGTGTATTTTCTCCAAGTATGGCACAAATGTAATGTCTTACTCTGCTGACCACAGTTTGTTGGAGGTAAAGCTGTGCAGCTGGTGAGATTAGTGATTACAGGTGATGCAGCCGCCACCAGCTCTTGCCTGGGAATCTTGCCCTTTGAGTCCTGGCACAGTATTGTGAGAGACCCAGGGCAGGTGGAGAAGCCACAGGCAGGTGCGCCAGCCAACAGCCCCAGCAAAGCTCCGAACTAACAGGCAGCTGTAACCCTAAGGTGCAGGAGTGAAAATGCTCTTCCCTTGACTGGCCCCTTGTCTAAATGCAGGATCACTTCTGTGTTCATAGCTCTCTCTCCTTCCACTCCTGTGGCACCTGCAGTCTATGGAATGAAGTTGTCAGGCACCTGGCAGGTGATATGCAGAAAAGTGCCGTGATCCCCTCACCTCCACCGTGAGCCTGGACAGCTGAAGCCCACGGGCCAGTCACCTCCCTGAGCCAGCCGCACTGATTTTGCATATACACAAACTTTCTGTGTGTCCTGATGTGAACGGGGTGGGGAGTGCTGGTCGATATTAGTCGTCTGATGCTTAGAAATGATTATCTGGAACATGTTTTCCTTTAATGTAGAAACATGTTCTTTTCTGACAGAGGAACACTTCTGGGACTGAGGAACACTATATCACTTCTGTCATCTCTGTCTAGCAGAAATACGGAAGCTGCTGGTGGACTGTGGTACTTCTGTCGGGTCTCCCACAGCCTGGGTTCAAATCCCAGCTTTGTGATTCACAAGCTCTGCGGTAACTGACGCGCCCATAACACCCAGTCCTTAGAGTCCTAATCTGTAAATGGGGTGCACCCACGCACTCCGGGAGGACTGTTGTAAGAATTAGATGAACAAATGAGTCTAAAGTTCCTGGTAATAGTGACAATTGCTCTTTTCAGTACCTTCCAGGCTGCTGCAGAAGATAATGAAGGAGATGAAAAATTAATAACTTGCAGAAACAAGATAGAAATCTTCTGGAAAAGTAAAACCTATTGAAAAGCTAAAAATAAAAGTTTGTCATCATAGAAAATAAAAGCTGTAATGTTAAGATTAAAATTCCAGCCTGCACCTACAGTGTTGACACTTCCCACGGGCCCGTGGTCAGGACCTGACTGCCATCGAGGTGCTTTGCTGACAATCTGCGGATCTTCTGTGACAACTCTCCCAGTCCTGCACAGATGCTGTTGCACTCAGTAAATAATCCAAGGGAGTTGTCTGGTTTCAGTTTATTAAGTGCTACGCAATTTTTTTGCCATATATGTTATAACCAGAATTTATTTTTTAAATATCCCCTTTAAGGCCATTTATCTACATATATTTTGATGGAAAAACATTAAAACTGAAAACAAAATACAGATTTGGTTTTGGAACAAAATTCAGGAAAGGCTTCTGCAAACAGAAGTGTTACAAGGTTGAACTCAGATAACAAGATCCTGACTCTTCCTTCTTTCAGTCCAAAGCAAATGTCAGAAGCGGCTATTTCATCCATCCTCTGTAGAACAAATGCCAGGCACGCTGACTTAAGACAAGACTCACAGTGCTTCGGGTCATCAGGAATATGACGAGAGGAAAAGGACAGCCAGTCCCCACACTGCCTGGGACTGTCGCTGGCCACAGCATAGTGAGGACGGCTAGTAACAACTCCAGAAATGCTTTGCTGAGTTCACCTGCGCCCGGGTGACAATGAAACACCCCTGCAGCTGGACGCTACCCATGGACTTAAGTGCAGAAATAACAGCCAGAGATGGAGAAATAATAATCTCACGTGAAACAATTATTTTTTTCCCATCTATAGCATAAAACTTAATTGTTCTCAAGAAGTATTTTTTAAGACAAAAATGCCAGGATATATACGAAATGGGATTTGCTCCAGTACATACAAGTAAATGCATTTTTAACAAGCTAAATTCATGACAGATACATTTAATTTGTCATGGGATGTAGTCATCCCTGTTTTTTAAAAATAGGCAATTTATATTTTAAACCTTGCCCCCTTAAATTTGAACATATCCATAGCCTTTAAAATTTAAATATGAAACATTAAAAAAAAAAAAACCTAGCATCCACTCTGGAAGCCTCTAGGATTTGGAACCCTTTTATATTAATGCTCTCATTAAAGGGATCGCTTAATGTACAATCAATACATTGTAATAGGTTGCAATCTATTGATTGCATCCGACTGTCTTAGCAGAGATCATTACTTAGGATCAGTCTGTGAAAAGACTCTAGGATCTCCTTTTGACATCAGGGAGGACGAACATAACGCTTCCAATAACAAGCTGTTTACATAACAACTTACCAGAAGCTTATTGAAGATTTTGGTCTTATATTCTCTGTGAGATTAGAGGAAATAATTCTCAAGAATTAAAAAAGTTCTGCCCATTGCCCCAGTGGGTGGTAAATAACCCATCAAAAGAGCTCAGAGCAGAGAAGCCACAGAGAAGCCACAGAGAAGGAGCCTCCGGGACATCAGTGAGTTAGAGAGGGTGACAAGTCAGTGTAGGGTCACGAGCAGGATGAACAAATAGGTCAGGGTAGGAATGCCTGGCAGACAGAGCAGCACAGGAAGGGCAGATTAGGGAGGGATTATTTGTTTTAGGCTGATTTTTTTTCTACCATTGTTTTCTCCTACATGTTTCTCTTCAGCCTTTCTACACACAGTGTCTTCCTGCTGACCTTGAGTGACTGTAACCGGCCAGCCACTGACACCCTCCGGATGTAGGGTGATGACCTGCCCTTGAGGAGACTTTGCTGAACTTCATTCTTAGATGCCAGGTACTTAACCTGACAAATGCATTTTGATCATTCATTCATTCATTGAACATATATTTATTAAGATCTTCCACAACCAATAAAATAAGCACAACTGCAGCTTTCTTCTAGCAAATAACAGAAAAAGAACACAAACGCATGAAAAGCTACTGGAAGATGTGGCGGGTGCTACAGAGCACGTAAACAGGGCTGAGACAGAAATAAAGGCGGGTCATTTCAGCTGAGATTGGAAGAAGCCAGAAGAAACCGGCCATTCACCGTACAGGCAAAACGTTCCTAGAGAAGGCAAAGGAAATTGCAAAGACAAACACACACCCACTGGTATGAACTGGACACAGCAGAAGGTCACAGTGCCTGGAGGGCTGTGAACTGGGGGCTGAGGATGCAGAGCAATGCAGGGCTGAAGTATTGTGGCATTTGATTTTTGTTTCATCCTAAGTGCAAAGGAAAAATTCCTTTTACTAAAAAAATGAAAATAGAAGACTCATTCTAATTTGTATGGTGAAAATGTCATTTGTCCACTGTGTGGAAAATGAACTAAAGTCAAGACGAAGTGGAAGAGGTCACTTTAATGCTTTCGCAGCCGTCCGGGTGAGGGAGAGGACAGTGGCAGGACTGGCATGCTGCCTGGGAACAAGGACGGGCGGCCGGGGTTGAGACACACCTGGGTGACTTGCTGGTGGACTCCACGCATATGTCAGAGCTGGGAGGGAGAAGATTTCGAAGAGAGGAGGGAGTGAGGCACTCCTGTTGGACCACTGGCTGGGTGACAGTGCCACCCAGGGACAGGCGGCCGGGGACACAGTGAGGAGCTGAGGGTAGAGGACTGAGGCTAAGGACTGAGGTCTGCAGAGGTAGGAAGGAAGGGGCCCGGGCTCGCCTGTGTGTTTCTCTGCAATTCTCATCTCTGCCCCTCCTCTTTCATCCTCAGGCTGCTCCTCTGGAAGATACCCATCCTCTGATTACAGGAGAACTTTCTGTGATGAACATGATCTCTGCTTGTGTGGTGCAAGGGAGCAGCCACAGGAGACGCGCGGCCACCGTGCACCCCCAGACACTGTCGCCACTGAGGGACGGAGCTTCCCACTTCTGCTTGTTTAAACTTAAATAGCCACGTGTGTGCAGAGAACAGCTGCCTGGGAAGCACATGACTAGAACATTACCAGGGTCTTCCAGCCTAGAGACATGAGCTAATTGTGTATTCGCGTGGATTGGTTAAGATGAGAGGTTTCATCTGTTCTGTTCCCT
Organism: Nycticebus coucang; assembly: GCF_027406575.1. Taxonomy (NCBI): domain Eukaryota; kingdom Metazoa; phylum Chordata; class Mammalia; order Primates; family Lorisidae; genus Nycticebus; species Nycticebus coucang. Next base: position 5,209,679 of record NC_069794.1, on the reverse strand, counting down.
GTTGTGGCAGCAGGAACAGGCATGTGTGCCAAGCTTGGCCAGGGAGCAGGGGTGCCCTGGGGTCCTGAAGGTCAGCCTGCAACAAATCAAGACTCTGCAGTATGGATTTGGAGGAAAAGTTCAATATGAAAGGTCTCACTGCCTCACAGCCAAACCACGTCTCTGCTGAACCCTGGTAATCAGGGAGAGTTTTGGAAGGAATACAGATTGCTGACCAAACACTCAGACATGGCCACCTGAGAATGTAAAGGTACTTTTACCACATTGCTTTTTCTTTATTAGATTATGGCCAAAAATATGATGTGTTACTAAACACAGATTTGTAATAGTAAAGAAAAGTGTTAATCTTCTTGTAAACTCCACATTTTTAGAGAAAAATCACAGAAATTGTGAACTGGCTTTGAACTAGAAGGTCCTTGGAATCCTCAAACCCACCACCTTCGAGAAGCTGAGTACCCTGCCTCCCGTTACTCAGCCAGCGAGCAGCAGAACTGTGACATGGATGTGGCTTTCCTTGTTCTTGGTGTATCTAATCTTGGCGGATGGTAATACAGCCATATTGTAGGATAAGATATGGCCAGACAACAGAAGTGAAAGCTCTCACCCCCAGACAGGCTAAAATACAAACATTTTAGAAGGCTAAATGCCTGTATTTTGTTTCTGTCAGATTTCCCACATCATAAAGAGATTAGGGGCAGAAAGAAACAGGTGTCCTTTTTTTCCTGTGTTCATTATTAAGTGATCTGGAGCACAGCAATTGAACATTTTTTTTCTGGTACTTTCCAGTTGGCTTTCAGACAGCCTTTAAACCTGAATAATCTCTAATTGTGATGTTTGAAACCTGTTCCAAAAAAATAAAAAACATCTCTTCTAGGACAAGAAAAAATAAAGTTCCAATTCTGAGCCAGGAAGCTTATCACTGCAGTCCATAGTTCATATTGGAGCCACAACTTGACGATGAGCCAAAGAAGAGATTTCAGAAGAACAATGATGATTTGAACAAGTGGGCAATACTCCTGATGTTTCAAGATAGTAATGCCTCAGCCACAAAGGGGCCCTTCTCACACTAGCAAAGACCATCTACGTGGAGAACACCACACTGTTTTCTGCATGATACAGGATAATCTCTACTTATATGTGTTGTTTGAAAATTCTAGGAGGAAAAGGAAAGGCTCTAGCCTTGAAATTCTATAATTGGGTCTTCACAAATCTTTAATAGAATTCCTTACCAGCCAAACTCTTTCTCGCCTTTATCAACCACAGATGTCTTCCCCTGTCTGGATTCCCTGGCGGTTGGAAGCTGAGTCTGTGATGCCAAAATGACTTTGGCACAGTGGTAAGAATGCTGGTGGTGTCGAGTTCTCTACTGCACCACCCGCTCTCTGGCCAGTGAAGGTATAAATATCAGTCAATATATGTATTTAGCATCCAAAGACACGCCATGAACAAATCAGGGCAGGCATGTATGTTCCTAAATAGTAGGTGCTTTTCCGACTCAATCGCACTCTTCCTTTGGCAGTCCATTCCCATAGGACCATGAGATGGAGATGTCTGGAATTGCCTTTGCAGGGAGGGAATGAGGGAAGTTGCCTTGTCACTCTAGCTCAAAGGCTTCTCCTCATCCCAATTAATTGTCATCCCTGGCTATTTCTGAGTTTGCCAAAATGTCTTCAGTTAATTTGAAGAGAAGCTTTAGTCCCCAGTACTAGCATGAGCATTTTTACTGCTCTGTCCCCCTGACATGTGTTAAATTCTGTAGGCAAGGAGTCATGCCACTTGTGTCTTTGTATCATTCATGGTACCTGACCTATTAGGAATTCAAACACAGGGTGCACATGGCAGGCAGTCCTGGGAGCATCATTCTGCCAAGTGATTAAGAGCAGACTGATCCGGGATCTTGAAAGTGTTGCTGTGGAACCATCCCCTCATGGAAGGGAGGTGGTGTTCTGGATGAACTTTGAGGGAGTAGTTACTTTCCAAATGCTTAAACTCTCACTGCAATTTCATCCAATTCTTCCTGTCCTAAATTACAGTGTCAACACTGCCATCCCCTAGTAAGTAGTTTGCGTATCTCAAGGTCAATGGAATATTTTATTATTTTTGAGTTGATAACTATTTTCTGGAATTGTTGGTATTCTTTAAGATATAAATAATCATGGCAATGTGAGAGCATGTATACTCTATTTTTTTTATTTTTTATTATTAAATCATAGCTGTGTACATTAATACGATCATAGGGCACCATACACTGATTTTATAGACCATTTGACATATTTTCATCACACTGGTTAACATAGCCTTCCTGGCATTTTCTTAGTTACTGTTAAGACATTTATATTCTACATTTACTAAGTTTCACATGTACCCTTGTAAGATGCACCACAGGTGTAATCCCACCAGTCACCCTCCCTTCGCCCATCCACTATTAACGAGAAATAAGAGGGCAAAAGAATCCTGTTTGGAAAAACTATTTAAGTTAAATTGTATAGATATAAAATTGCAGAGAGAGAACTGTTGAGTCATCAGAAGAGTTCCAGAAACCAGAGAATTATGTTTTGCATGCCTGCTGTCCCAATTCCTATAATGCACTACTGTTATCTTTTAAATGATTGTGTTAATTTTGCCTTTATTATAGTTATTATATTATTTTCTATGTTAGGCATTCCTGCTCGTCAGGGAGAGTAAACACTTACCCCAGACTTGCCTGAATGTGATGCTCAACCTGTTCTCTGCCCCAAATACTGACCTCATAAAATCCATGGAGGAGATTGAGGAAGGGACTCCACAAGGGCCATGACGAAATCCTCGTTGAGGCTGTGACTTCCTGAGCAGAGAGATCATATCAGAATTCAGTCCCTGAGGTTATGACCCAAGAGACTGGATCAGGTAACAATCCAATGGCTGAGTCATCCAGGCCGCCATCTCTCCCTTCGCTCCAAGGCAGTTCTACTGATGGAACTGGGAGTGAAACTGTCCTCTACATAAGCTGATACCATTCATGGAATGATATCAAAATATGTTCACAAAAGACTTTTGCTAAGAATCATTACTCTATTCCATGGATCCTCTGTCTCTGCTGAATTTTGCCTGGTTACCAAGGTAGACTACTGAATAGAGAAAAATATACTGCAACACATGGGGTCTACAATGCCGTGGAGTTAATTTCAGCTCCAGGGCCTTGCAACTTACTCTGCCCAGATGGAAATTTTTATAATTAAAATGAAAAAAAAAACTATTACCAATTTAAAACTATTTTACTTCAGACCCCCAAATCTAGCTCAGATTAACTCACTTATTTTATTAAGTTTTACTTTTGCAGAAAATGCACCCTATAGAAATGGTCCCCAGGAACTATTAACAGTGACGAGCCATTAACAGTGGAAGTGAGAGTATTTTTGATACCATCTGCAGAGTTTTCTGCTAAAGTGAGAAAAATACATTCTTCAGATTTATAGCACCATACAAGATTGTAAAAGATGAACCACTCTGACCAACAAAATCTATGGTATTCCAGCATATAAAGAACCTCTGTGATAGATCACCAGTGTGGCTAAGGCAAATGCAGTGGGCTCTGGTTCAGACTTTATCCCAATGGCACGGATCCCCTGAACCTGTGGCTGCCTGTAAGAGTGCCTGGATGTAATAAATTACAACACACATACACACAGTCAGCCCTATGCTACCTGTGAGGTTCTGCTTCCAACTTCCTATTTCTGTAATTTAGCAGGAAGGTTCATAAGTCTTTCATTGTTTTAATATTTCCTATCATAACTTCCCATTAAACTGCTGGCATTCTGAGCAAAGAAACAAACAAATGGTGATTTTCCTTATGCATATTTTTGCTCATAGAAATTTTTTTTCATCCAAGCTAAGTTATTTAATCTGATGGTCACATCATCAGAAAGAATTTCCAAACTTGGGAACTTGATAGGGAAATTAGGGGGGAAAATAACCCCCTCATACCTTCAGCTATATTTCTGAAGTTACTCTTGGAAATGTTTTGAATGCTCAAGAATATTAAATTCAAAAATATTCCAAAGTCTTAAACGAACTATTAGTCAATGTACTGTTGGCACTATTGTTGCTTTCCACTGTATGCATAGTTCAAGTGCACTGCTGAAAACCCCCGTGGAAAAGTGGAGATTTGACACGTTGGCTATGAACTGAGGAAAGTACGGGGAAGCGATTCTCTGCACTTCCCCAATCTCTCCCGAGAAATCTAAAGCAGAAGGGTTAGTTGGGGTCTATGCATGAATTAAGCAAATGAAATGGGCACACACAGAAAGCAACATTAATTAGAAAATTCTTTACGGACTAGATAACACTCAAGGGATAGAAGAAAGGAAACTGGTTTGGCCCAAAGGTTAAGGAATTATTTTCCAGATGGAGAGAAAATGGCATGCAAAGTCATTTTCAAGCAAGACAATGGCTGAAATGTACACAGGGATGTGGATATTATGTTACCATACAGACTTGGTTGATTAAGCGTAAGTGCCATCCAGTTATGTGATAATATAATCATAGTATCATCAGCTTTTATTTATATAGTATTATAACAGTTGCAAAATGTTTTGGAACCTTATAGTTTTAAGTTCTTGATGAATAACTCAGCGATGGGTGCCAAGTCATCCTCATTTTGCAAGCAAGGAAACTGAGGCTCAGAAGTGCTAATGTGTTACCTAGAACTGTCTATGTGAGAGAAATCAGTGATTCTGACCTCCTGTCCAGGGCTCATCAGTCACCACTGTGTGCGTTATACAAAGGTAAGACCATCCTACACGTGGGACATCAGGAGGGTGAGCAAACGGAGGTGAGCAACACTTACAATTCAAATTACAGGGCTATTTATAACCACTCTTGTGTTCCATAGAATATTGGCGTTTCTTGGTAAAAAAAAAACTTAAGAAATCAAACTCCTCCATCTGTAGTTTAGGAAAAAAACACAGAATGTCATCCCTTGTAATACTCCTTTTAGGCAACTCATTAGTTTTGAGATGGATAATGTAAAATTTTTAAAACAGCATAAAGCATCACTTTTTAAGGTGAAGTATATTATTTTGCATACTATGCTTTCATATGACTCAAAATGATTTAATACATTATAGATTAAAAAGTCCTGCTTCTTGCATTAATGTGCACAGCAAATATTTAATAAAAAAAAGTCCTGCTCCTACTTTGATTACTTTTGATCTCAACCTTCCCACCAACCTACCCACACCTCTATAGGTATAGTGTGTTCCTGCAAACGTCGAACATAGGCGTGCACACACACGCTCTCAGAACGTCCCACACGTGCGCGCGCGCTCTCAGAACTTCCCACACGTGCGCGCGCACGCACGCTCTCAGAACTTCCCACACGTGCGCGCGCACGCACGCTCTCAGAACTTCCCACACGTGCGCGCGCACGCACGCTCTCAGAACTTCCCACACGTGCGCGCGCACGCACGCTCTCAAAACATCCCACACGTGCGCGCGCGCACACGCTCTCAGAACATCCCACACGTGTGCACACACACACGCTCTCAGAACATCCCACATGTGCACACACGCTCTCAGAACATCCCACATGTGCGCACTCACACGCTCTCAGAACATCCCACATGTGCGCACTCACACGCTCTCAGAACATCCCACATGTGCGCACTCACACGCTCTCAGAACATCCCACACGTGTGCACACACACACACGCTCTCAGAACATCCCACATGTGCACACACGCTCTCAGAACATCCCACATGTGCGCACTCACACGCTCTCAGAACATCCCACATGTGCGCACTCACACGCTCTCAGAACATCCCACATGTGCACATACACACTCTCAGAACATCCCACATGTGCACACACACACTTCTCTCTTCATTACACAAAGCACAGCACACTGGACACATACCTGTGCACTGGTGTCTATGCTAACCCATCCTGAGATCTTTTATAAATAATACATAGAAAATCTCCCATAATTTTCAATAACTTCAGATTGATGTTTATGGAAGGACGTGTGGGTCCTTTAGAATTTTTACAAAACTTCTGCACTGGGAATTTTAAGTATATGAATTTCAGCTATAGCTAAAATGCACTTTGATTCACCCCCATCTCTGGCCTCTGGCCCCAGTGGCCAATTCTCCCATGTTCCTCTTTGCATCACTGGGCTCTCTGCCAGCTTATGCGTGATCAACAATGATCCCCTGTTGTCATCGTCTTCTTTCTTTTTTTTTTTTTTTGTAGAGACAGAGTCTCAATTACCCTCGGTAGAGTGCCATGGTGTTACACAGCTCACAGCAACCTCCAACTCCTGGACTTAGGTGATTCTATGGCCTCCCGAGTAGCTGGGACTGCAGGCACCCAGCACAGTGCTCGGCTATTTTTTTGTTGCAGTTTTTCGGGGCTGGGTTTGAACTTGCCACCCTCGGTATAGGGGGCCAGCACCCTACCCACTGAGCCGCATGCACTGCCCCCTATCTTCTTAATAAAGAAGGCAGGCAGGGGAAGGTCTCATGCTCTAAATCTTGGAAGGAAATACTAGGTTATTAATATATTTTTAAGTAAAAAGTAAAACATTCATATGTGTTCATGTAGACATCTCCAACGCCATTGTTATAGATTTATTCTGCACAGCCCATAGCTCTCACCAGCACACAAAATTTGTTTTAAATTGCCTATGATGGCCACTGAGGGCTGAGGAATTACACACCATCATGGGCAGGCACAGAACCAACAAACAGAATATCACTTTTTCTTGCCTTTACAGATTAAATTTTCTCTAGCACCTGATAATTTGATCCTAACCTATCTCTACTTGCAGCTTTATGCAGATACACCATCAGATTCATCTCCACCCAGAGGCAATGCAACTTGGAGAAAAATAAAAAAGACGAACAACCTATGAAACATGCTTCAGTGTTTTTCATTAAAAAAGGCTGAAGGGAAAGCACCCTAATGATTTGGAAAAGACATTGACTTTCTTGCACTTAGCATAAAACAGCACAATTATAGGAAATACTCACCATAAATAATTAGCCAATAATTTCCCATCTTCTGACTGTGTAGTGCTGCATTTTATGTGAGACACTGATTGTGTACATAAAATGTTTCTAGAATATCAAAGTTTATAAAAGACATACTAAAAATAAATAAATAACCAGGTCCTGCTGGCTCCAGTACCTGTTTCATCCCAAGGTTCATTTCCTCTTTAGCAGACCCTCTGGCCACCTTCCCTGTCTCCGAGGCCAGCAGAATGCCACCATTTCCCAAGGTGACTAATAATTCTGGAACAAATGTGCCTTCTAGTTCGAAGTCTCATGACTACAGCAAAACCCATTGAAAAGTGAAAACTCGGTCCCACCTGACACCAAATAACTGTTTTGACTGATTCTTTTCTCTGAACTGACAGGCTGTTTTGGCAGCACAGACACAGGCTTAGTCACCTTGAGGATGAACAATACGTGAGGGCTCCAGACTCAAAGCTGAGAACTTTTACATTTGCTTACTGCACACTCGAGGCATTTGTCTGGCTCAGTAACACCGACATAAAAAGTATTCACTACGGAGATTTTGAAAATCTTTTCTTTGTATACTTGTTAATATTATGCCTACATAAAATCAAAAAATACTGGCAAGCGTTGTTTAATAGGTTGCATTAGCAACTGAGAAAGCAAGAGCTATGTCAAAACCTTCAAAAACATTACCAAATCCCCACTTTTATAAGTCTATTATCATCATGCACTGTAAATGAGTTACATGCAAAATGCTCCTTGCCTTATTATAACTAAACAAATAAAAATAAATAAAAAGATCTACTTTAGGAAAGTGGTTAAATAAAAGATGGTACATTTATTTCTTGCTCTTTCCTGTCATATAGTACGATGACTTCTAAACGCTGGGCTCAATTCCCAAGTGGCATATTGATCCTCATTCTCCCTATCACAGTAAACAATAAGCAATTCTCAAAGTTGAGTCGCTCTGAAAGTGCCACAGCCCCTAAACGCTAGATCAAAACCTAGAGACTAAGGTGATTTTTGTTCCCTGTTGAAATATTTCCAATCCAAATGATTTAGCTGTTAGAAGTTCCACCTAACACAGAAAAGTTTTAATTACATAGAAAATATATTATTATTACCCTGGGATACAGGAATCAGAGCGTGGTTTTTGAGAAAAGTATGGAAGGAAATGAGTATCTGGCCGGAGTAAGCACCCCCCAGCTGGATCCTGACGCACTCGGTTAACAGAGCCGGTTTTATTACAGAAAGGGATTTCTGGAGGCCCTTTTCTCCTTATAATTATTATTGGAAAAGCTTACTGGGGAGTCCATGATTTAACATAAATTCGCTGTCATCTCAGGGTCGTTCCCCCCGGGCAAAGGGAGTTTGTCTGTTCCCAGGTGCCAGTGACACCTTAACCAGGAGCCACTTACATTTTCTCTACGTGAAGGCCTGGGCACATTCTTCCCTGTAAGTGCAATTTCCTGTAACACCTATATTTTAAAGCCTACACATAAGTATTAAAAAGTGCCACTCAGTAAGTGACTTGGAACAAAGACTCAAAGGAAACACCACCATGGAGAGAGAAGGCTGCAGCCACACACTCTGTGTTTTCTCCCACCTCCTCACGTATATTCTGATCAGGATGATTGGTACCCTGTTTCCCAGAGGGAAAGTAGATTCAAATGCGTTCAGTATTAGTACTTCCATAAGTTTGCTTAACTGGCCTTAAATCTGGGGCAGTCATCACCTCAAAGTTGTTTTGAAACCTAGCTCAATGGTCAAGAAGAAGAAGATAATTTTAAAGCTTCTGTTTGCTTTGTAAGTAGAGATTTCTTTTTTAAATGACCAAAGTAATTTTATTTTCATTTATCAGTGATGTCTACATAAAATCTATAAATTTTGCAAGAATAAAATTATTTGCTCATAAATCTGAAAATGGACAAGTGTTCATACAATTCAGACATGGATTTCTTGCAGGGCACAGATCCCATCCTTTCCCATCCTTTACCACACATCCAACGTTTGCTTGTTTTTAGTAAACAAGGCCAGCTGCCCTTGGAAGGGACGCTTGACATCCCAAAGTGAGGCATTTCATTCAAACACACAGCCAAGATTCATGCTTCCCCCACTGGAGTTACCAATCACCCGACACTCGAGGTGCTTTGCTTGCTTCTCTACAGCGCATTTGAGCTGATTTAAGGCCAAATCCAAAACCCTGTTCTTTAATGAACATTATACATCCCAGTGACACTTTCCCTGTCTCCAGACTATCCCTTTCTTTCACTGCTTCCCTCAAGGAGACGTACAGATGGATGGATCTCTTGCTGTTTTGTAGCCTCAATTAGAAACAGAGACCTCTGGCAAAATTATTTGTTAATAGATTTTCCTTGAAGACAGGACACTCTTTACTCACCCTCTTTTGTGTCATAGATATGTCTGAGCAGAGCTTTACCTTTTTTACATTTCATGAAACATGTTTCACGTTATCAAAAGGTGCATTGACTCAATGTGCTCACGACTATATAGCAAATGGAAAAGATAATTTACCACAGTATGTTTGCCAAGGTCTTTTGCATATCAAAAGGTAACATGGTACTCCAGTGGCTTGAGGTAATTCTCAATGCTCTTTCAAAAAGAGAGACTGTCATAGTTTTAAATAAATAATACCATCAACATGACTTCAGTCACATCTTTTTTTCCTTCATTCAGGAAAGAAGCCATTACCTCAAGTGATACTGCCAATTTGCAAATGGCACTAAAAACAAACAACATTGAACTTCACCTTAGAATTGAAAACAATGTAACCCAAACATTTGTACCCTCATATCAATCTGAAATTAGAAATCTCTGATTAGCTTTCACAAGGAACGCTAAATGGGATATCTTTTAAAATTTTTTTCATTTTTTACTTCAAGATTTTTTTTTTTTTTTTTAATGCAGTTTTTGGCTGGGGCTGGGTTTGAACCTGCCCTCCTCTGGTATATGGGGCTAGCGCCCTACTCCTTTGAGCCACAGGTGCTGCCCAGTTCAAGATGATTTTTAAAACTTTGACAATTTTCAATACTTGGGCCATCAAAAAAACCAAAGTGCTCCCATGGCAAACATATTGAACCAGGGATTAAGGGGTGGTGTTACCGTGTTCTTCCTCTGAATCACTTCCTTAGCCACCCACTTGCCAGTTAAATTCCATATACTCTACTATCTTAAGGCATTGCTTTTGCTTGTTATTGTAAGTTAAAATGTACTTATATTCTATCCTCTGGGACCTAAAATTTACTTGAGAGAAGTTGTGTTTTCCACTTTCTTCTCCCTGCACACAGTGTGAGTCAACCCCTGAAGAGTCACAGGAAGGACAGAAGATGGATTTCTAGACCTATAAACAAAGGCCAAGTCACCTTTGTGAAAAATGTCTGTGTCTATCAGTAGACTCAGCTTACTTTTGTTTGTTTGACCATTGATTCTAAGATGACATTTGTGAAAATACTACGAACATAGTTGTAGTCATGAATCCGTCTTCCCCTCACATCGTCACCTCTCCTACACACACTTTTTCAGCTTGACAGGAACGAAGTCTTTGAGGTCTACTTTTAAATTATCTATAAGGAATTTATAATTTGCACTCTACAGTACGAAATCATATTATTGAAAAAGAAATTGAGATTTCAGGTAACTTCAACTCCGACCTTGCTTTCGAGACTCCAGTCCATATGTTTTGTTTGCCTACTGAACATCACCTCTGGGATAACGACTTGCTGTTTGAAAAACCATCCAAAACTCGGCATTTCCCCCTCACTCTCCCAGCTGCTCTCTCTTCCCATCTTCATTAACAACGTCACCTTTCTTCTTGTCACAAAGCTAGAAATTTTAACTTAATTGTAAATCATTCCTTTTCCTTTCCTATGCTGCTTTGCCATGAACTGCCAGCTCCACTCTCCTGCAGACGGACGAACAGCTATTATATACTGTACGTAACCACAGAAGGTTCTGTTTCCACCATCCTTCCACCTGCTGTCCCTGCCATGTGATAAGCTCTCAATAAGCATTTGTTGAATAACAAGGACAAAATTATATTTTTGTTATAATTATCTAATGGCTAATTTAGATATTTTGCCTGTACAGGTAAGTCTAGCATAAGAAAGCCCCCAGGTACAGTGGCACCCACCTGTCCTCCCTGCTGTTCAGAAGGCAGAGGCAGGAGGGGCACTAGAGCCCAGGAGTCTGAGCCTACGGAGAGCTGTGGTGACACCACGGCACTCCAGCCTGCGTGACAGAGCATGACCTCATCCTTAAAAAAGCTATACTACATTATAATACACTATAATACAATATAGAATGATGTTTCTAGACAAAAAGGAGTTCTAAGATATGGTCTGTAAAATACATATTTTTATATTATGACATATTTCCACTACTCTCATCTCTGGAATGACTGGGGATCAATTGCTACACAAAAGGACGAGGGTCCTGCTCACCTCCATGGCAGCTGGAACAATTATCTAGGTAACTGAACCCAAATTTCCCAGCTGTTTTAATCCATAGGCCTAAATGTAGAAATATAACCATATTTTGGAATTATTATCTCATGTTGGCCAAAGGCTGATTTGTTTTCTTATTGTCTTGCTAAACTTTCAAATGCTCTTTAATACATGTACAGTGGCAATAATTACACCCGCCATGCTATCGCCCTGCTGCCAGCTGGGCCTCCGTGGGGACTGGGTGTCCCTCTCCCTTCCTGCTCCATGTTCTCACAAATGAGAACCAGAATCGGAGAAGATAATACCTTAAGAATGGGCAACATTCATTTAAATGAGGGAAAACTGCCTTTTAAGACAATTATAATCATCTTAGTTTTTATTTTTAGTTAAAATATGAGACAATTACCCCCAAATTTGGTAAACATAGCAGAAACAATGAACGCATTGCAGGACCCCTCTGGAAAATCCCCTTGGCTGCCAACTGCATGGATGGGCTGTGCACGGACTTGCTAAAACCTCAAGGAGCAAAATGCTCCCCTGTGATAAGCCTCCTCACATCCTGCTGACATCAGCCTGAGGGAGAATTCACCTTGCCGGACACAGATTAGATACAGTAGTCACTGTTAGAAATATTTCATATAATTTTCTCTTTTCCTTTTCAAAGGCGACCCAGGAAAATATCAGTTTAGCCATGTAATAATGCTCTGCTCTTCACCTCCCTCCGTCCCTCTCTCTTCTTTGATTTCTTCCTCAAAGATTTATTAAAAAAATGAATCTCCTACAGGTCTCAGAAATGACAGCAGCTCAGGTTTTCATTCTCCACATTTTATATTCTCCGTGTACCATTTAAAATTTACATGTCAATAAAAGTTAATTATAGCTATGCTTTTCCTAGCCATGTGACAAAACATCTTTGCAAATGTCATTTTATTTAAACTGAGTCTAACCTACCACATCAGGGTATTGTAAGTACCTGAGAGAGGATAGAGCATTAAAATGCTCTGGTGACAAACGGTTTATTTTTCTGTTTCTGTCCTCACATCCCTCTATCCCTCCATCCTTCCATCCATCCATCCAAACTCACATTCACACGTAGTTAATGAGTTCATCTCTGTCTTTACGGCCTTGAGTTTTTTTTTTTTTTTATAAATCCTAGCTGTGTATATTAATGCAGTCATGGGGTACAATGTGCTGGTTTTATATACAATTTGAAATATTTTCATCACACTGGTTAACATAGCCTTCATGGCATTTTCTTATTGTGTTAAGACATTTATAGTCTACATTTAGTAAGTTTCACTTGTACCCTGTAAGATGCACCCGGTCTAGGACCATACCACCCCGAACACACCCCATCTCGTCTGATCTCCGAAGCTAAGCAGGGTCGGGCCTGGTTAGTACTTGGATGGGAGACCGCCTTGGGTTTTTTTTATTTTTTAATTTATTTATTTTTATTGTTAAATCATAGCTGTGTACATTAGTGCAATCAAGGGGTACAATGTGCTGGTTTCATATACAATCTGAAATATTCTCATCAAACTGTTCAACGTAGCCTTCGTGGCATTTTCTTAGTTACTGTATGTAGACATTAGCATTCTGCCTTTAGTAAGTTTCGCCTGTACCCATTCTAAGATGCACCGTAGATGCCTTGGGTTTTTAAAACCTCTGTATGAGGCTTCTGGATTCTGGTCCTTGGGGAAAATGTATAAATGAGGGTGGGCTGGGAGTCCCACCTCCGTAATAACACTTCCAAGCTCCAATCTTCAACACATAGGCATCCTCCTGAATCACGGAGCCCCTCGCACTTCCTTCTTGTCTTCCCTCCCTCTTTTAATGGCCTCTTCTTTGTCAAGCCTTCAAATGCCTCTCTAGGCTACGGTCATGGGCCCCTACTGTCTCAACCAACTCAATAATGGAGAGGGGGGGAAAAAAAAATACCTACTTTGACCTAATTCCATCCATTAGTCTCAAAGGCTAAATTTGTTAGCATTTGTACATAAAAAGATTACGAGGCAAGCAGACACAAGTGTGTGTGTATGTGTTTATATAGACATATATCAATTGAAGACTTTACGTAAAAAATAAAAGCATTGCATTCACAATGAAGGAAATAAAGGAATATGGTTATTGTATTATGAGTTCTCCAGAGAAGCAAAGCCCAGAAAAATAATTAAAGCAGAAACTTTTATAACAAGACTCCATGAAAAAAATATAAATGTCCAGGTGTACAGATTTCATTGACAGGTTACAATCAGCGCAGCTTTGTTTAAAATTAGCACCTGTCTGCAGTGAGGCTCGGCATGCAAAATAAAGTCTGCCAGAAGCTTTAGAAGCAGAGAATAATGAGCCTGGCAATCTTAGCTCATGCACTCTTTATTTTATTAGTTTAAATTTTGGAAATAGATTTTGTTTATAAATGAAGGAATGTTTGAATAGCATGTTTAGATTTAAGGATATATGTCTTTATATTTTGATATAAAGACAGACAATTTTAGCAGTTAGTGACTTTTTAAATATAAAAGTCTAAATTGATCTCAGGGAGGTAGAGAGTAGGAAGATGGTTCTTGAAGGCAGAGAAGGGTGGTGGGGCGGGGAAGTAAGGTGGGAATGGTTAGTGGGCATAGAAGTACAGGCAGATGTTTATATAGAATGAACATCGGACAGCACAACAAAGTGACTATAGTCAACAGTAAGTTGTAATGTACTTTAAAATAACTTAAAAGAGTGGAATTAGAATGTTCCTAACATAAAGCAATGGCAAATGCCTGCGGTGGCAGATGCCCCACCTTGCCTGATTTGATAATTACACCTTGTATGCCTGCACCAAAATATGCGTATTCTGTAAGTTGCTATGAGCATTCTATACCTATAATAACTGAAATTTTTTTAAAAATTAAGAAAATAAGTGAAGTGTTTAAAGTTCTCTGTATATATGAAATACATATATAAAAGACAAATATAAAAAAGTGATGAAAATTATAATAAAAAGAGAAGTGGGTCAGGGCACTGGAGAACTCACAAGTCCTGTGCTGACCTTGAGCAACACTGCTTACCCCCCAGATATCTCAGAGAGAACATGAGTGGTGGGATGGATTATGTCTGAGGTCATGTCAAGCCCCATCTTTCTGCCATAAGACACTACTGCACAGAGACGTCCTTGTGAAAGACCACCCTATGTCACTGCTGCTGCTGCCATCTCAGCCCATCACTAATTTGACTCCCATCCAATCCACTCGCTCCCTGCTGGTCTCTGAGAGGCCTCGTGGCCTGGACGCCATCATTGCCATAGTACACCTTCTTATTACTTTGATTTATTCCTTATTAAGCAAATTGAAAAAACAAACCCAGATGTCGTCTTCTACGTTTGCCATACATTTGCCCAATGTTGTACATAGGGAGCTATCATTTTTATAATTTGGTCTCATTTTTATTCTAGATACTATAACATTCAAAGAGTTACAGAGGTTTTAGCAATATTTTAAAAGAATCAAGGGATACCAATCACTAGTTCCTCGGTCCTTTTTGAAATTGGGTAGAATTGCAAAACTAAATCCACCCAGAGAACACCAGCGGGTTGACTGACAGCACGGACCGTCTGAGGTGTCGTTACTAAATGACCGGTGGGGAGGAGGCAGAGACTCACCCACACCCCCTGCCCTTCTCCGAGGTTACAGACCACCTGGAAAGAGTGAAATGACCATGTGAACATGTCAGAAGATGATTTTTTTTTTCCCTAAAACACACAGCGTGGTAAGAGAAGTTTAAAGGAAGGAGAAAACTAAGATCTTGGAGTAAAAGACTTATTTTCAGAGGTGGGACTTTAGCTAAATTGTGAAGGATTCAGAAAAGCAGAGAAGAAGAGAAAGAACATAAACGGGGAATGAAATAAAACAAGTTGAAGTTTTTCTTCTTCTTTATTTATTTTTCAGGGAAAGGCAGTTAGCAGAAGGCAGGGGCAGGAATTCGGTGAGGAATGTGGAGAGAATCAAAAAGTCAAAGATTCTCGTCAAGAGAGAAGAGCAACAGACCACAAGGAAGAGGGCAGCGAGGTTCTAAAGCAAATGTTGCAGTGTTGTTACAGGGAAGGAAAGGCAGCAAGGAGTAAGGTCTGTAAATAGGCATTTCAGATCTCTTACATAAATACGGTGAAGATTAATGGACATAATGGTACATTAACTTTGGTTTTGTACTTCATATTCGTCCAAGCCACGATGATTAGTACATGTAAGCAATAATTAAAATGTTTGACCAGAATACATTTCTGACTGTTCTGACACCTAGCATTCCTTCCACAAACTCCTGGGCCTCTGGCCTTCACCCACCTGCCAGCTCAGATTCCCTCACATACTGGTGTTTGCCATTGGAGACCAGCGCAAGTTTCAACATGTCGTCTGCATTCAGGCCACTGCACATCAGCTATGACCCTTGGAAAACTCACTTAGCCTTTCTAAATTTCAATTTCCCCATATTGTTATTATGATACCCTCAAATGTACAGCCCGTGACTGTTAATGTTAGTTGTAATCATTAGCAGTAGCTCAAATCAAAGCACGACCGATCAGTGACACAGTCTGTTAATTTGCTGGAACAGGAACCAGGAGCCTATTTACACATTTCTTAAGGCAACCTTGGTTTCTCAAATTATTGGGAAAATTTATTCATTATGTAATTCTATTTTGGAGAATTTCTTATTTTTCTCTTATACTCAAGACTCAAAGCATAATCAAACCTCAACACAAACCATCAGCCTTGTATTATTTCAAAGTATTTCCTTCCAACCAGAAAGGCTGCTCTGACCCTGTTACATATCGTGGCCCCCTTAAAATGTTGCAAGTGGATGGTATGAACCAATGTAAGCGGGCTTTTAAAATTTATTTTTTTCCTGAAAGAAATGACTAAGCTGTAAGTCAGGGAACACGCCTGTGGCACGGTCTACATGAAACTTTTTGCATAAACTCATTCTACCTGAGGTCTCGTTCTGCTGCGTCCTGGTCAGCCTGTGTGCTTCACTCTTCCTGCTTTTCACCACAGCTTCCGGGGACGGAGTTTTGACCCCTGCTGGCAAACGGGAGGTGCTGAACCAGCCACAAATAAAGCAAAGAAGAGTCTCACACAGGGTGTTAAAATGAAAGTTTTTGAGAAAAAAATTAGGTAACAATCCAGAAGTCTTAAATGCTTACACATTACATAGTGGGGCTGCCTGCTTCTCTGCCCACCAGATTGATTTTCCTTCCCAGCCTGACATCCATTGGTATTTCAACTACGACCCTTGCCTTAGAGAGTCAAATTAGTCTATAAAAAAGTCAGCATGAGTATGAAGACTAAAACCCAACAGATCGGTTTTCAACAGACTTGTACCGGAGAGTGTCATTATGACCGTAAGCAATCTTTCTGAGTTCAGCTTTCCTCATAAGCGGCATCCAAAAAATACATCATCTGCTCCCTCTGGGGTTGTTATGGGAACCAAATGTAGCCATCAACCCGTATCAAAGCTCTGTGAATACAAAATTCTACCAAATACACATGTATATCTCCTGGGGGAAATATACCATTTAAGATAAATATTGACAGAGGGCTCATGGAAATGGTATAATTTATTGCCAGGAGTAGATTCTCTGTTTAGCAAAACACATCCCTAGACTTGTTTGTTTATGGGAGTAGAGAAGCCAGCTGCACAGCCCAGACCGGGGCATTTCATTCGCCGTCGCTCAGCGAGTACACGTGGGACAGCCGCTGTGTGGGACAGGCCGGGGCAGCGTGAGCTGAGGCCTGGGCTGTCCCTGCGTCGGTGCGTCTGAGGACCCGAGCCAGGCCCAGGGAAAAGAGGAGGACGAAGGGGAATCGCTTGTGACTGAAGGAGACAATTTCAGAGTCTTACGCACTCTGAAGGCAGGAACAGAAAACAGCAACGAGCCCAGTGGGCGAGTCGGGGGCGGAGTCGGGGGCGGAGTCGGGTTTCAGGGGGCGGAGTCAGGGGCGGAGTCGGAGCCAGGGGCAGAGTCAGCGGCGCCGCCCTGCAGAGCTGCCCCTGCGAGCGGGAAGGCGGTCACCTCAACAGTGTGTTGAAAAGTCCTCGGCAGAGGAAAGGACAAGGCAAGACTGGGGTGGGGCTGAGAGCAGTTTGACGACAGCTGCAGAGGCGGGTGAGGGTGGAGAAGAGCGAGCTCGGGAGGGGCACGAGGGGTGAAATCACACCTGCAAGAGCAAGAGCTGCAGGAGAGACTCGGAGCCCCCAGCACCGCCCAGTCTGCACGGGCACGGGACAGGCGCTCCATTAACACTCGCCGACTGCTTCCTGTGAGACAGCTGATTGATTACAGTACCTTCCCTGGAAAAGCAAATTGTTCTCCTGAGAGAAACAATAATAATAATAATAATAAAAGATAGCCGTCCCAGTGAATGAGATAATTTACCTAACATAAGCAATTTGTTCTGCTGGGGGCCAGTGGATTACTTCCAACCCGTCCTCCGTGGCGGCCGGACTGGCTCGGTCGGACGCTGCCGCCCTCTGCTCCGGGGTGGATCACAGCTCCAGGCTCCAACGCAAGGCCGGGCACCAGCTCACGCCTGCCCACCTTTTCAAGCCCGTTTCTCAACCAGCTTACCTTCCTTCCTCCCCCAGTGGCCCAGCCAAATAAAACCTCATAGTTCCATAGACCTACCCTGCTATTTCTCCAGGAGTGTCTTTACCCTCTACGTCCAATTTATACCTTTTAAAACATCAGCTAAATTCACTGAGATTTCATCTAAGGAACTTTCCCAGCTCCCCTGCCTGTATAAGTTGTCCCACCTCACGCCCTGTGCATATTCCCACACCACCGTGCCCAGGGGTGCACCTCATCCTCCTGGGAGCCCAGGTCTCCTCAGTACACAGGTGTTGAGTGTGTAAAGCTCTGCACCACCCGGCACTAGGAGAAAACCTGACACAGAGCAGATATTCATTTAAAAAGGGGGATGCTCCTCCTGGACTTAGGCATGATGGCCTTCCCAGTTCCCAAGTAGAGACAACCACGCGCAGCTTCAATTTCTCCTTGTACCCACTATATCCTTCTGTCCTTATTTCTGTAACAACTTATAAAGATTACCAGTGGAACTGTGCCCTCCTCTCACTGACATTCCCAATACCCAAGAAAAGTAGTTGGAACCAGCATTTGTGGAACATATAAATATTTGAGAATTATCATTCAACTTATTTTATACTATAGCTGTTTTGAATCAGTCTTTATCATTAAACATGATCTAAGCAAATACACGGTAAGGGCAAATCTTACAGTCAGAAGAATTAGAATCATTGAATGTTTTAAATATTTATAATGTACTTTGCCTTCTTGTTATTATACCATCACTTTGGTGAGTGAATAGTAAGTCATTTAAAATTATAATTAGAAGATTCTTCTGCCAAAAACAGACAACTTTACACAATGCTGAAGGTTATAAACAAATTCTATGCCCCAAACACTCAGTATCACAGCATTAGTCAGAGCAACAAAATAAAAATTATAGCCTGCCCTACATGACAGAGCCTACAGCTAAACTGATGAGAACATGTTTGTTTATGCAGTAGTGCAAATACTTTTAGCATTAAAACGTCAAGGCAGGGAATTCTAGAATATAATTTAAAATGAAACATATCTTACATTATCAGTTTATTTGGTTTTATTTTAACATAATATTTTTATGATATAGTAAAAGTGGTCTCAAATTATTTTATCCAACATTCCTAGCAGCATTCTCATCAATTTTAATTCCTTTCACATCACTTTTACTTCCTAAGATTTAGGATTAATAAATACTAAATACAAAACTGAAATGATAATCTATAGATCAGGTATTGTTGAACATATAAATATTTGAGAGCTGCATTTGTTCAGACCTGCATTTCATTGATCACGCTCTAGAAATATATCATAAGGTGATAGTATTTGTGAAAATACTCCCCTTAGTTTATTCTTCATTTGCATGAAAATTTTTCTATGAATAATGTTTTACTGACAGAAAGAATTTGGCATTTGTGTTATACCATTCCTTGTGAGACCAAAGAATAATAGTAACGAAAGATCAAGAAAACAGAAAAGAGTTAGCAATATTCACTGGTGGATGGATCTGGTGACAGTTATATAGAGTTATAGAGGATGAGGCTCTCTGTAAGAAGTGAGAGATTACAAAGCATAAAATTTAATTAAAGAGTCCTTATCCGGGTGGTGCCTGTGGCTCAGGGAGTAGGGCACCAGTCCCACATACCAAGGGTGGCAGGTTCGAACCCGACCCTGGCCAAAACTGCAACAAAAAAAAAATTAATTAATTAAAAAAAAAATCTTTAAAAGAGTCCTTATCCAGGGACGCCACTGCTTGGTATATCCCTAAAACAAAGGGAATCAGTATATCAATGCCATCTCTGCACTCCCCTGTAAATTGCAGCACTATTCACTGTAATCGAGGAATGAAGGAAAGGAATCGCCCTACGTGTCCATCACAGGATGAACGGATAAAGGAAAGGAGACACACACACATATTATTCAGCCACAAAAAAAAGGAATTCCTGTCACTTGTAGCATGGATGATCATTATATTAAGAAAAATAAGCCAGACACAAAATGACAAATACCACATGTTTACACCCATGGGAGCTTAAAAAATAGTGGGTCTCATGGAGATCGAGAGCAGAATGGTGCTTATCAGAGGAAAGGAAGAGTGAGAGGAAGGGGATGAAGAGAATGTGGCTACTGGGAACAAACATACAGTTAGAATAAGTTCTATTAGGGAGATTATATTATATATTAAATTATACTATATATTAAAAAATAATTTATGGTACACTTCAAAATACCAACAAGGTAAGAATTGGAATGTCCCCAACACAAAAGATCAATATTGGAAGTGATGTGTATTCCCATTACCCTGATTACAATCACCATACATTGTATGTGTGTATCAAAGTATCACATGCCTCCAAAATGTATAAAACTATCATATGTCAATTAAAAAAAAACATTTAAACAAAAACCCAAAGTGTCTGCTTTTTACTTTGGGAAAACAAATACACATTTGGAGATAAAATAATAGTAACAGTAATAATAATACCAGTGGCTAAAAATGATGGGTTACTTGTGGGTTACTGCATGCAAGATAGTATTCTAAGCCCTGGAACTGAAATCATTTAGTCCTTTCAAAATCGCTATATAAGGTGGACACCTTTATTATTTCCATTTCACATACAGCTATGGAAGTTCAAAGACCACTAACACCTCACCAAGTCACACATCAGAAAGAGATGGAGCTATAACTTGAATGCAGACAGCCAGCCTCTGCACCCCGAGACCTCACCAGTGACATCAGCACTTATAAAACGACACACAAGTAAAGGACACTATTGGAATCTTCTCCAAGGTAGAAATCTTATCTGTATAGCATTTTTTGCCTCATTGGATTACACACCAGAGAGCTAAGAACCTTAAAAGTGCAAGATTTATTTAAAGATTCATCAAACCAACAAATCTCGTGGCTCACAGGCATTTCCAATCACTCTGGCATCAACAGACTCTCTGTGGTAGACAGGGGATTCCATCCCTGTAATTCCACCACCCAGCATGGGAACTAAGACCCAACAAACTCCTCCCGTGCTCTTCACAGACCTGCCACCCACAGTCATGGTCACCCACTACAGGAGCGGGGGAGACGGCCAGGCAGCACAGGGGAGCTACGACTGCCCCTCTCCTCGACAAGCTTCCTCCTACGCGCATTCTGCTCTCTACCCTCTTTCAGCGAAGATGTTGTTTTTTTGTAGTATATGGCTTTAAAAAGTGAACATATGCATCCATTTACACTTTAATAATCATTGGGAATTTAAAACCCTGTTGCTTAAATTGGTTGGTTATTAGTCCAAATCATTTGGTAGCAACTAAGAAAAAACTAGCTAACCCCCAAAATGGATGTTTCTTTCAAAGATACAGAAATATTTCTTGGAGCAGTGGTTCTCAACCTTCCTAATGCCGCGACCCTTTAATACAGTTCCTCATGTTGTGGTGACCCCCAACCATAAAATTATTTTCGTTGCTACTTCATAACTATAATTTTGCTACTGTTATGAATCATAATGTAAATATCTGATATGCAAAATGGTCTTAGGCGACCCCTGTGAAAGGCTCGTTTGACCCCCAACGGGGTCAAGACCCACAGATTGAGAACCACTGTCTTAGAGAGGGCAGTTAGGGTAGCCGGATCTCAAAAGCCAGGAACCAAAACTCAGGGCCACACCATCTCCTCAATTCTAGTTTGGTTTCATCCCTTAACCTCTGTTCACACTGATGCTTCTTTTTCTCAAGTGTCATAAAGCAAATAGAAATCCAGGCTTACCAGACCCTATGTCAGGTAACGGTCAGAGTGTCCACATCCCAATTTTCTAGGTTGGTGGACAGCAGCCTGGAGCGAGGCCTCCGAGCCAGGACTTCAGCCGGGGCCAAGTAAGTGGGCAAGGAGGAGAAAGGGAACTAAGCACCCATGAGGCCTTATCAGCTCTCCCTCCCTCTCAAGGGTTTCTTTATATTGGAACCACCTGGAGCACTTTAGCAGCCCCAATACCCAGAATTCACTGCATGCCATTAAATCCACGTGTCCCGGGAACCAGCTTTCCCATCAGGAGCTGTTACAGCTTCCCAGGTGATTCTAATGTGCGGTGAAGCGTGACAAGCCCCGCCAAGACCAACTAAGGTCCTCAGACCAGCAGCATCTGTACTGTCAGGCAGAAATTTAGAAAGGCAGAGTCCCCCTGACTTATGGGTTAAGAATCTCCCCCAATACAGTCCCCAGGTGCTTTTCATGCACAGTAAAAGCCCAGAAGCTTTGCTTTCCACACACGTGGAACAGAGCTGGTGGGATAACTCACACAGTTATATTCTCACGGAAAGTAAAGGCAGATTTCACTTATTTATTTCCCTGCAATTTGGCTAACTGAGCTAAAAGATTGGCTATGTTTGGACAATAACAAAATACCTGAATTGAAGATAGCGTTATTCATTTATCCAAACAAATATTTATCAAAGCAATATCATGCATCTGGCACTATATAAGATAGTGTGGAGTTTTGGTATCCAATAAATAAATGAAAAAATAGACATAAAATATGCTCAATGTACGTGAGGATGAGCATGACACACATCAGATGTTTTTGAGCTGAAATTCCTCTATTTTGTTTATCCACAGCAATCAATTATTGATACTTATCTACATACATTGGCATATATCTCCTGAAAATATTACTAAGATGTATCCCAGATAAAAATCTCTATTTCTATATTTCAGAAAGGTGTGTGTTTGGTTTCTGTGAAAGGACAGATACCAGCATGTCCCAAAGGGAAATGGAGGTAAAAACATCACAAAGACCAGAGTTAGAAGATCTTCCCCTCATGGAGAAATGATAGAACACAGCGACCGCAGCTCAATAACCCATTTCCATTCAAAAATGGAATATGATACAACTATTTATAATAAGATTTTCAAAGATATGTAAGTTATAGGAAAGGATTCCAAACAGGCCTACATGAGAGAAACAAAGGGCGTGAAAGTGTAAACACAGCTCGATTCCCATGTTCAGTGAACATGGGGGGAGACTGGCGGCAATTTCACAATTTGAAGTATGGTTATTTGGGGGGATCTGTTAGAGAAATGAGTCATTTTATTTTTTGTCTCTATGGTTTTCTTTATTTGTAATTTTCAAATTTGCAATATATTATTTTTTATGGTGAGAAGAAATACATACTCAATTTTAAAAGTGGAGGTTTTCTGACGGACAGAAAAAGTACTACCATGCTTGATGCCAAGAAATGTTCAATTTTATAAGTAAGTACCCTGCTCACTAAACAACCTTCTGATAATTCACTTCCAGTGCAACCCCCAGGGAACGCTGGGGCTGGTCAGAGCCTAGCACACCCCGCAGGTGGATTTTGCATTGAGAAAGAAAGAGAGGTTCATAGTTAGGAGACAGCAACTCCTCCTGCAACTGAATTTCAGGTTAACTTTCGATGACAGGCTCACACAGCTATAGAAAAGGGAACACAACTACACACTCAGAGCTGTGCTTCTATTATTTTCTGTTTTCACAACAGTCCATCAGGTTTGGTATTCTTTCCCTTTGTTTACGTACACAGAAACTCAGGTTAAAAAATCTGGCCAATGCTAAGTGGTCAATAAATGCCAGAGACTGCCTTTGAACCCACACCTAACTAACATTAAGTCAGATGAATTCTCCATGCTAAATTTAACATCATGGGCCCAGGGGGAGGGGGGGAAATAGCTTTAAAAAAGACAATTAGGGTATCCACATGTGTTTGCTTTTATGTAAGTTGCAAATCATAGAATGTCCCAGGAATCAAGGGGACTATTCATGGGTCTAAAATATTGTCTTAAACACATTCTCATGTCTTCATTTTTAAGGCAAAGTTGTGTGTGTTTTGAACCCTACACAAAGGAAAGTGAAATGGACACACCTGTGGAACCACCACCCGGTCAGTTTCTATCCTTACTCTGGACTATTTTCCAGGAAAATAAATCACTGCCATACATTTTTTTGCCCATTTTTGAACTTTATACAAATTGAGTCATGGATTCTGTGTGCTACTTTGTCTGTCTTTTCTCACTGTGTGTTGCAAGAGAGCACTCACTATCATGACTTCATCTCACTGGACGAAAATACTATGATGTATTTGGCACTTTTACCCTTGATGGGCATTTAGAGTTTCCAATTAAGGGCACTATAAATAGTGCTGCTATAAATACATCTAATCATGTTTGCCAATGTACCTAGTAGAATTACTGAGTCATAAGGTAAGCTTATATTTATCTTTAGTGAATACTACCAACCAAACAATTCTTCAAAGTTATTATTTATAAACCCCCAAGCAATTAGAGTTGTTCCACATCCTCATCAACACTTAGCACTGTCTGCTTCATTTTAGCCACTCTAGTGAATACAGAGGTATCAGATTGTTTTTTTACTGTGCATTTCTTTGATGACTGTGGTGGACAGAACAATGCTCCCCCCCTCCAAGATGTTTACCTCTCTATCCCCAGAATCTATGAACATGCTATCTGACATGCCAGTGGGGAATTAAAGTTGCTAATCAGCTGATCTTAAACAGGAAGTTTTCTCTGATTGTTCATTTGGGCCTAAGATAACCACAGAGTCCTTGAAAGTTTAAGAAGGAAAAGGCAAAAGAGTCAGAGAAAAAGGTCTTGTGATGGAATCTGGGTCAGAGAATGATGATGCAGCAACGGAGCTGAAGGCAAAGAAATGCAGGTACCCACAAAAAAACTGAAAAAGGCAAGGGAATCCTTTCTCTCCCAGAGTCTCCAGAAGGGTATCATGGCCTGCCAGGACCACCTTTCAGCCAATGAGCCTTATGGTAAATTTCCGAACTATAAAACCATAACACAGTAAATCTGTATTATAATAAGCCATTAAATTTGTGGTAGTTCATTAGGGCCAGCTGTAAAAAACCAAAGCTATGACAAGTGAAGTTGAGCACACTTCATGTCATGTGTTCAGTGGCCATTGGGATATCTTCTATGGCCACCTGCCTGTTAAGGGGCCTCACTCCATTTTCTGTATTTTTCTTTTTCATATCAATCAATGCTACTTATCATATTAACAAATAAAAGGAAAAATCATATGATCATTTTAATAGATGCATAATTTTTTAAATAAAATTAACTATTCATTTATAATTTTTAAAAGCTTATAGAAAAATATACATGAAAGAAAACTTCTTTAGAACATTCAAAGAAAACCACAACAAATGAATCTATAGTGAATAATACAGCAAATAGTAAAATGCTGAATGTTTTCAAACTGAGATGAAAATTGAGACAAGAATTCTTGACCAGTTCTTCAAGATGGTCTCAGCTAGTCCTATAAGGCAAGAAAATTTAAAATAGAGGAATTATAAAGAAAGAAATATGGCAACCATTATTTGCAGATAAAATAATGGTGCAAGACAAAATATAAAATATGAAATACACAAGACAAACAATTTGAAAATGGAATCATAGAAATTTTTTTTTTTTTTTTTTATTGTGGGGATGTTCATTGAGGGTACAATAAGCCAGGTTACACTGATTGCATTTGTTAGGTAAAGTCCCTCTTGCAATCATGTCTTGCCTCCCGAAAAGTCAAATGTGTAGGAAAATATCTCATGAAGAATGATTAAGATTCCTCCACAGGAATAAATTAAATAGAGGCTACTCAACATCCAGGTATTTCAAGACTAAATATTGCAAAGATGTTAATTATTTCTTACTCTAGATTGATCTATAGGGAACTTGCAATTTCGATCTGAAATGTAGAGGTAAGCATATGTGCAGGTGCATACGTGTATGAAATAATATGCTGATTTTAAATTTTATATGAAAATATCAAGTGCCAAATAAACATGAAAAATTTAAATATTTTTCTGAGGGGAGAGAAAGAGTCACTAATGAAGAGAGGTCAGGGTGCCCTGTAACAAGCAGAACTGATGAAAATACTGCAAAAATTTGTCAAATTGTGCATCAAAATTATCACCATGAGAAACATAGCAGACCAAATAAATATCAATAAAAAAAAAAAAGAAATCTTAACTGAAGATCTTGGCATGAGAAAGGTATGAGCAAAAATTGTCCCAAAGGAGCTCACCAATGAATGAAGCAAAGGAGAATTGCAGTTTGCCCAGACCTTTTGGAGAAATGGATGATGTTTTGGGCCATGTTATCACTGGTGATGAAACATGGGTGCACCAATGCAAACCTGAAACAAAACATCAAAGTGCACAGTGGAAGTCAGCCGTGTCTCCATGACCACAAAACTCCATCAGCCCAAATCAAGAGCCAAAATAAGGTTGCTAACATTTTCTGACATCAGCAAGATTGTTCATTATGAATTTGTACCAACTGGACAAACAGTAACCAAGTTTCCTATGTGAAGGGTGGAAAAGGCCACGTGGAAAAGTGAGACAAAAATAATCAGAACTCTTTGCCAACAACTCATGGCTCCTGTATCACCACAATGCACCAGCTCACATGGCACTGCCTGTGAGTAAGTTTTTAGCCAGTAAACAAATAACTATATTGGAACACCCCACCTACTCACCTGATGTGGCCCCCTGTGACTTTTTTCTTTACCAAAGATAAAGGAAATGTTGAAAGGAAGACATATTGATGACCTTCAAGACATCAAGTTAGTATGATGACACTCTGCTGGCCATTCAAGAAAGAGTTGCCAAACTGCTTTGAAAGGTGGAGTAGGTGCTGGCATCAGAGCGTAGCTTCTCAGGAGGAGCACTTCAAAGGCAACCACAGTGATATTCAGCAAAGAGGTATGCAGTTCCCACTTAGTTGTCAGACCCCTTACATTCAATTTACTTAACATCAGCTCTTATTATGCTCCATTTCTTTGCTTTGAATAAGAAATGTCCACTACCTTCTAAGATGAAAATTTTATTCATTGATTTCTTAATCTTTCTTCTGTAGAAACATATCTGTATCTATTTCCTTCTAAGTACACATATTGCTATATTCTGCATTAAAAAGGTGTGTACCCTGAAATAATTAAATCTTTCGCAAGCAGTGGAGTCTTGTTCTATGACGCAGCTTAGGGTTAATTTCGTATGTGTTACATGTGCACGTGAAAAAGAACAGGTACGTCCTAATTAATGGTAGCCACATAAATTAGGTCAAATTTGACAATCCTGAAGTTCAAATCCTCAGCATCTCGCTGATACTTTTCTGTTTGTGCTATCGGTTCATGGGGGGATTAGTTAACGTTTTCCTCTTGGATTGTGAAGTTTTCTATTTTCCCTTTTAGTTTGATCAGTTTTGTTTGTCTTGAAGGCAGAAAACCAGTCACCTGTGCATTTAGAATCCTTATATTTTGCTGGGAAGTAATTATCAGTCTGCGGTATTCATTCTTCTTCACCCATACTGTGCATCTTGATTCATATTATCACAGCTAAATTAGTGTTCTATTGTTTCAGGCTTTGTGATACACTTCTCTATGGTTTTATGACACATCCCTTTACCTTCAGTCTTTTTTTTTTTTGAGACAGATTCTCATTATGTCGCCCTCGGTAGAGTGCTGTGGCGTCACAGCTCACAGCAACCTCAAACTCTTGGGCTTAAACCATTCTCTTGCCTCAGCCTCCCAAGTAGCTGGGACTATAGGTGCCCACCACCAACAACAAAAAAAACCCACTTTCTTTATTCTTATCTTTAAGCTACACCCCTGTAAATGTCATACAGCTATATTTTTTAAAAATCCAATTTGATATTATTTGTCAATTCTTCTGACTATATGTTTTACTGATTTTAATTGGCTCTACTAACCCACTCAGTTTGAGTTTGCATATGCTATATTACAATAACATTTATGAATTTTTATCCTCACCATTGAATATTTTTTCCTCTTTTCTTACCCTATTTTGACCTCAGAGAGCCTGGGTAGTTTCACATAGCCCCGCCTCCCCTGCAACCTCTGAACTCTAATTTTCCTACTGTTTTATATTTTAGCTGTTTTGTCTTTGGTGTCTTAGACTATTTTTCCCCAAGCAGCATAATCAGCAAATAACTTAAAGCAACACTAGCAGTCTGTGGTGGGCTTACTTTTTGCCTGTCTCCTCTCTGTGATTTTGGTTCCTCCTTCCTGACTATCTTGTCAAAATTCAACTCCAAGTTTTGTCTCCCATATATCCAGTTATAGTAAGTTCAGTTGCTTTTTCTTTCTCTTGGAAGCTACTTTCCACCTGAGTTCTTGGGAGTTCTTCATCTCTGGTACTGTGTCATCCGTTAGCCCGTGGCCCTATGAGCAGAGTCTGCCTCTCAGCACCTCCCTTCTCTCCTAACAACTGCCATCCCTGTGGGGATTGTCTCGGAGTTTCTCTGATAGTCTCAAACATTATTTTACAATATTTTATCTGAGTGTTCCAGTTATTCTCAGTGGGAACACGGATCAGCAAGCTCTTCCATCAGAATGGGAAGAGTAATTTCATTTTCTAGATGAACATTGATAACCCTCCCAGTTCTGCCCTCATTCACGCATATCCCTGGGAAACTTCCTAGAAATTCAGCAACAACAACAACAAAGATGGGACAGGCAAGAACCTTTCACATTCGAAAGTAATAGCAAGAGTGTTTTCCTAATGACGTAGTGAAATAAACGGCTATAAGACGGCAGTCTAATCTTTTCCACCATCGAGAAGCAATTCCTTTAAAATAAATCACTTGAGGGCAGTGCCCGTGGCTCAAAGGAGTAGGGCGCTGGCCCCATGTACTGGAGAGGGTGGGTTCAAACCCGACCCTGGCCAAAAACTGCAATAAATAAATACATTAATTAATTAATTAATTAAATCATTTGAAAATGTCTTTTGCTCTTCATTGCCATTGTTTTTCATTTTATACTATATTCTCCAGACTTAAAATGCCCAAAAACTTTTTGATCAGCTGACCTAGATTAGTTTCTTATATTTAATTACTGAAATGTAAAATATGTTTTACATAAATTACTTCTCTGTTAATGTAATCTGTTGAATTTATTCAATTTATAATGTAAAATAGGTGTCAGTCAATTTGATGAGGTTCCTGCATTTACCATTATTTAATCATCACATAGGTATAATACAAATCTTTAACACTGACAGCTATCTTTAAGACCTTGTCAGTAAAATGGATGAGATTCATTTAAGAATTCATTACTTTAAATCACCTTGGTCTCATCTTTTAAAGATTTGGCAACAATTACCAAAATTGAAATGAATTCACATGTTGACCAACTAATTCCATTTATGAGAATTTATTCTACAGATGTGACCATTCATGTGGACAAAGACATACGCAAGAAAGTTCACTGTAACTTTATTTATAAATTATCCTATAGATCCATTAAAGGAGCTCCTTAAATCAGTTATGTTAAATATATTCAGGGAATCACTGTGCAGATAGAGGTAATTTGATATGTGATGATACACAGAATCACCAAAACATTTTGCTAAAACACACAAAAAATTGAATACTAAAGAATTGTAGGATTAGTTCATTCTCAAGACAAGCACATAGGAAACTGAGCAAATTCTGCCTCTTTCCTCACTTCATCCCCCCAGTGAGAAAGAAATGTTTTAAAATTTTGTGCTGGTGTTTCTTTTTTCTTTTCTCTTTTACCACACATTAACGGCATTTTCACTGAAAATATTCCACTTAATCAAAAATGCACCTCATCGCGTTGACACCTGCAGCCCTTTTTTATTCCTTTTAAATTGCATGACATTTTATGATACACTTTTAAAAAAATAATTAAATATTCTCCTCCTAATGGACAAATAGATTGCTTCTACAAGGCCGAATTAAAACCTTTACATGTCCCTCATGAAACCCTTAATAACGTTAGCATGATATTGCTTAAATTAAACTACCTTTTATTATGAAAATGTATGGAGTTAATGGTCAGAAGTGTCCACCAGTGACAACTGACTTGGCCTGAGCAAGTTGTTAATATTTCTGAGATCAATTTGTCATAAATAAATAAATTAGAGAAACATATAAAAAGGGATTACTTTCAATAGAAGTAGTGAGTGTTAAATAGGCCAACAAGAGAGTTAAATGCTACATTCTGTAAATTTCAAGTCAGTGAGCTGTATCACATATTAAAAATGGGGGGATATATGATATTTAAAAAATCATCTATCCATGGATTTGTTTTGAAAATTCAGCTTAGCAAATTAAAAATAGCTACTCTCTGCTGGGCACTGTTGCTCATGCCTATAACCCCAGCACTTTGGGAGGTTGAGATGAGAGGATCGCTTGAGCTGGGGAGTTTGAGACCAACCTGAGCAACATAGCAAGACCCCATTCCTAAAACAAACAAAGAAAACAAGCAAACAAACAAAAATGAGTAAAATTAACTAGGCATGGTGGTGGGTGCTGTGGTAGCCGCTCATCTGAGGCTGAAGCAAGGATCCACTGAAACCAGGAGTTTGGGGGTGCAGTTACCTATGGTCATGGCACTACCCTCCAGCCTGGGCAACAGAGCAAGACCCAATTAAAAAAAAAAAAAAAGCTACTGTAAATTATACCTGAGATTTACAGAATACAATAATTTGTTTATAATTGTTTATATTATACAAAGCTATTAATGAAAATGTAGGTAACTTAAAAATTAGTGGATTACATTTTAGAGCAGTTTTAAGTTCACAGAAAAATTGAGCAGAGTGTCCAGCTGCCACTCCTATATCCAAAGTTTCCCCTGTTACCTTCTTCCATTAGGACATGTGTTACAACCAATGAGCTGATGTTGATACATTGTTATGAATTAAAGCCCTGCGTTACCTGCAGGCTCACGCTTTGCCTTGCTTAGTTCTAAGGGTTCCAAGAAACACACAATGTCATGTGTTCACCATGACGGTGTCTTGCAGAATAATTCTACCACCCAAACGTTCCCGGGCTCTACTGTTCCACCTCGCCCTTCTTCACCTAGACTCCAGTGCTGCCTTTTCTGGAATGTCATGTATTTGGAACGATCCCTTCTGTAGCCCTTTCAGGCTGGCTTCTTTCACTTAGTGAGCATTTCCTGACCCTTCATGTCCTTGTGTGGCTTGATAGTTCACTTCTTTTTACCCCTACATGATATTCCATTCTACGGATGCACGGAGGAGTACTTACTATAAATTGTCTTGGTTGCTTCCAAATTTTGGCCTTTTTAAATAAGCCCGCTAAAACATTCATGTTGTTTTTAAAATAAGTTTATGAATATTTTATTTATTTGAATAAATGATGGAACTGAGGATTTTCATTGTTGGATAATATGGTAAAAATATGTTTTGTTTTATAAGAAACAGCTGAACCATATTCTGAAGTGGCCGAGTTGTTGCACACTTCCAGCCACAGTGAGGAGAGTTCCCATCTCCCCAGGTACCTGCCAGCATTTGGTGTTATCAGTGTCGGAGATTTCCGCCATCCTAGCAGGGATATAGTGGTGTCTGGTTATTTTTTAATTTGCATTTCTGTATGACATATGATGTTGAACATCTTTTCCTATGCTTACTTGCCATCTGAATTATCTCCTTTGCTGAGGTGTTTGTTCGGATCTTTTGCTCATTTTAAAACTGGGCTGTTGATTTTCTTTTGTAGAGTTTTATGAACTCTTTGTGCATTTTGGATACAAGTCCTTTATCAATCTATATGTGTTTTGTAAATATTCCTCCAATCTATGCCCTTTTCTTTTCACTTTCTCATAACTGTTTTTACATGCTACATGTAAGAGATGGTTTATTATCAGTTGTGTTATTCTCCCCACTCCACGGGAACTTTCAGCCTTCGCTGCGTGTGTAGCTGTGCAGGCTCTTACATAGCAATTCAGATATCTTGAATTATACACCTGTAGATTAAAACATTAAAATTATGCGAATATAGAGAACTGTATTCTGTTTACAGTGAAAATTTTCTTGAATAATACTCCTTAGTTTTATAGGCTGTATCATTCATATAATAGGTTTTTTATTTGATTTGAAAAGAAACCAGAGAAATGTAACAGGTTTTATAAAAATGTATAGGCTATGCAGTTATCAGGTTTTTTCCTAGTTATATTTTATTTTGCTAAAAATGATTAAATTGGATATTTTCTGTGTGACGCACTTACATTTAATTCCTGGATTATAATTATTTATGTCATGTAAATTACTTTTTTCATGAGTTGGATCTACTACACACTGTATATATTTATTTAATACTCTTTACATGCAAACAAAGCTTTTTACATAAGTAGTACATTCATCAGTCACAAAAAGTAACAGCATTATGTTGGAAAATTATTTTTAAAATGCCATGGCTCTGTTAAATGATGATTAAAAGGAAAGCTACACTGTAACTGGGATGGTACAGGGTATCCAACTTTTAATGTAACATTCCTTCTGTCTTTTAGGAAACTTTATATTTTGTGCTATTCTGTGTCCCACAGTAACTACCAAAAAGATGATCCCAAGCAGGATAACACAGACATAGGTCAGGCTCTCCTGAAAGTCAGCTTGTCATGTAAAAATACAATTCTGTATAGAATGTCACTGATACTTGTAAGTTACTTTCATCAATACATTCTAGAACGTAAAGCAGAAGAACTACAGATTTAAAAAATAATGCATAACATACTCTAAATTTTAAATAGGTTAAATTTTCCCTGATTTCCCTATTCTCAAAATGAGTATTTTTAAGTTGCCTATTAAATCTAAAATGGAATTTTCATCACTCGTAGAGTATCCCTATGCTGTCGTGAATAATACAGTCTTGATGGATCTGATAGGGTAAAGCCAGCAGAGATGCCTCCCAGGTTAATAGTGTCCATGTAAAGGACGGTCACCTGACAGGGCCCCTGGGACCCGCCTGCCTGGGGGGCCAGGACAAGGAGGCTGCGCCACCTAGTGGATGTCGCTTAGCGTCTCTAACAAAATCAGAGGAGTCTCAGCATATGCTGACATTTGAATGGTAATTTTCCTTTATAAGAAGAATTATAAATTCATTACTTTCCTTGATTCTAAAAAAAAAAAATAAGAGATGGGGGAGAATGAAATCTATCCCCATTTTACATATTGAAAGGGAGTAAAGGAAAGTCTATCCCCATTTTACATATGGAAAGGGGCAAGCAAAGCTCTTGCCCAGGGCCGCACATCTCTGGCTGTGACATTTGGTCCTGTACCCTTTCCGTGACGCATTCTCTATCTGGATAAGCAAAAATCAGGAAGCGATGATGATAGGTCATGTCAAGGATACCTTAAAACACTGCATTATTCAAATTACATAGTGTCAAAATGCAAAATGACAAAGCTCAGTTTTGCATTATCTTATTTGAAAGGATATCTGAGATTTTTATCAGTATTTTTGATGTCTTAGAGACATTATTTGCTTCTATGTGTGGGAGGGGGAATTCCCTGAAATAAACAAGTTTACATATGAGAATATTAAGATTATGCATGCAGTTTGAATAACACATATAAATGCTGAACAGAGATTTAAAAGCTAGCCCATTCAATGGGACGATATTTTAAGTACCTTTGAAACAGAGCAGACATCTCACCATCTCAAGAGATGAAACAAACATCCTGACCACACTTTCACCTTCCAGGATTTCCAACTGTCTCTGAACTGAATGCCATCGAAACATCAGCTTATTACGTGAGATTCCTGAAGAATTGTTCTGTAAAACTATTTTCAACAAGATCTATTTGAGGACTACAAAATTTCAAGTAATCTAGTCTAACCAAAACAAGGCTTCAGGACACAGCAAAGGACAGAAGGAAGGAAAACTGCATCTCACCATCCTGAGGTTCAGACCATCAACCAGAACTCCGAAGATGACCTCGGGGAATATATCAAAGCTAGTTTTAAACTTGAAATGTTTCAGACTTAATGAATGTGAGATCATAAACTGGAAGGCATAATGTAATTTTTTAAAAAAAAACCTTTATTGCTATAAATATCAGTAACTCTAGAAATAACTTTATTATGCTTTGCCAAAGAAACACATTAAGTTATTTTGATGCAGAACTCACTTCAACTTTTGACGCTAGCAACTAAAAAAGACCAAGTCCTTTTTTGTAACTTGCTCTGGTACTCTGAACAATTCACTTAACCTTTTGGGCCATAATGTTCTCATCTGTACAATGAGGGGATTGGATTACAGGATGACTAAACTCTCTTTTCTATTTAAATTTCTGTGCTTTAAGTTGTATGTCATTCCAGCCTTTGTGATAAAGATTGTTTAAAAGTTCATTATTTGATCAATGGCAAAATATTTAAATAATCTTCTTAGAAAAATAGTTATGCTTCTTTAAAATTGAAGATAACTAAATGTAATATTGTTTTAAATCTGTATATTTTAAATGTCCTTAAGAGCATCCGTAATACATCTCCAAAATCCCTTCCCTTATGAAACTTAACATACTCACTACTTGTGGGATTAACACATGAACATCTTTGGGGGGCATTATTTTGTCCTGGCAGTTTGCCTCCCTGGCCCCTAGAGAATCACACCCATCCCACATGTAAACTTTGCTCCACCCCCTTGCAGTATCTGCTCAAGTCTCAACCCAGTATAGTGTGAACTCAACATCCTTAAACACATCCGCTCAAAGGTCCCAAATTTCATCCTCTTGATCATCTAAATTAGGCCTGGTTGAGAGTGAGGCTCTACTTCAGAGCCTGGGAAGCCAGAAAACCAGTCACAGCCCCCACAATAACACGGTGGCCTAAATAAAAGATATTGGCTATAGATGTTCCAGTTCACAAAGGGAGAACCTTGAACATAAAAAGGAGCCGCCTGCCCCACCACTCAACTTTGAAATCCAGCTTCCAAGACCAGAGAATCACCCAGGGACTCCAGGCCCTTCCCTACAACGCGTGACAGGACACAAGCCCTAATGTGATGTAACAGGATTGCCTCCCTTGGTAATAAGACATTTTGGTATTATAAAGCATAACATTTACTGGCCTCAAAAAAGAGGGATATTGATGTCAGCAAACAATCAGTATGTTTCTATCTTACCACATAACAGATGACACAGTCTCCTCTCCCTAAACCTATTAATACAGAACTGTCCATTCTTGAATTCATGATGGTGAGGAGAAAGTGGGTATCATTCTGGAATGCACACTAGTGCACATTTTAACTAAGACTACATCAAAGATGAATTCATTTTAGGGATACCTGATGCTCAAAACTTGTGTTTGATGGAAATATTTGATACTTACATTCAAGAAGGATAATTAATGGGAAATCTCTGGAGGAAATGAAGTTCATATCCATTCAGATCTAGGGCAACATTCCTTTATGGCAATACTTCTGATGAGCAAACAATAATATGTTGATTTAACAACTGAAATTTTTAAATCTTTTTTATACTCCAAGTTTCCAGTCAGGTTTCTGACCCTTCTTTTCAAAACTTCAAAATATTAAACTCATTGAGAAGTGGTAATTTTAGGCAAGGATAAAGACACGGGGTCTACCTTTCCCCGTAGGCTAAGAGACCATCAGGGCACATGTAAGGCCATTCTACCTGTGTGATCTTGAATAATTCATTTTCCTTTTCTTGGCTTGAGTTTTCTTCTTAATAAAAGAGAATTGGTGAACCATCAAAAAAAAAAGAAGAAGAAGATGGAATAGGAAAATGTTGGCCATATTTGTTCATGTCATTAAATCAATGAATGCACTGAAGATTTTAAATCCCGCCCCTTCCCCCCCCCCATAAAAGCATATGTGTGGGCAGGAAGCATAAATGTTTATAGACTTTTTTCATTTTTATTATTTTTTAAGTTTTAGAACTTTGGGGCCGTATCTATTTTGTAACATTTTAGGAGTACTATTTCACTTCCTTTTTTCTGCCTACCCCTATCCTGATAAATGTATCACCCTTATATTATCAGAAGAGTCTTTGTCCTTGGAATTACTGTATCAATTGTCTCCTTTTCACAGTATGGAAAACATCGATGATTAGAAGCATTGTGCCCGTGGGTCCCTCGATGGCTGCCGTCTGAACTGATGCACAGTTTGCTCTGAGTCCACTGGGTTGGCACTATTTTTTATTTCACGACTTGCATCAATGCTCTCTCAACAGAGAGACAAATGAGGGCTGAAGATGCTTCATTCTCTAGGAATTAGCGATCGAAAATAATTGTAACATTTCTTTCACTTGTCAGGAAATAAATTGCCCATACGAAAACATTTTATGGTTATGTGACTATTACAGGAAAGATCATTTTAACAATGCCAGAACATCTGATAAAGCACTCTTGGTGCCTTTGCACAATTCTTTTGGTTTATATCTTGGACCATTTCAAGTTCTAAGAAATCAGTTCACCTCTATGGTGTTTCTCCATGAGATGATTCAACAGAATCACTGTACTGTTTCTTACTGTGTGGCTATAGAAATGCAGAAAATAAACAAACATAGGGACAAGTAAAGAATTACTAAGCCACACGTACAGCTTTGGGTTTCCATCTGAGTCTTAAATATCATTATTACTATTGAAAAAAATCAAGTTCAAAGAGAGAAAGAATTTTTTGACAAACACTGTTAAGTAGTTGGAAAAGGAAAATTAAAACATAGCACTCAAATGTGATAACTATCAAGTATAGAAAACCCAATAAAAAGTTATCCATTGATTAAAACAGTGGTTCTCAACCTGTGTGCCGGGACCCCTTTGTAACAATGAAAATACATTGTGGCATTAGGAAGGTTGAGAACCACTGGATTAAAAGAAGACTTAAGTCCTGCCAAGAAATCCCTAAATTTCAAAACTTCTCATACTGGTGACAACCTCCTCATAACATTTTTTCTTCACCTTTAGAGATTCCTATACTTCAATTTTTCTATATTGTTAATGATTATTTTGTATAATTCTTAGGAACAAATATGCTGGACAAAATTCAATCTCATTAAAATAAAGGTCATTCCTTGAAAAAAGAATATATCCGAGAATAAGTTTATTTTATCCTTGAAAATTAATAAAAGTCACTCTGTCATTTGAGAAATAATAGGCTTATACAAAACAAACGTAGCCTTCAACGACCTTGATCCCAACATCGCTGTCTAATCATGCAGCACTCTCAGCTAATCTGATCATTGTCAGTGAGTAACACATCACACGAATTATAACGAGTTAGAAAATAATCAAGATAATTTACCATTGAGAAATATTTTATCAGTTTCATTTGTAAGTTTTTCTGAAGCTAACAAAAAGATTATAAAATGTGTCTGTGCTCCTGACTATGCTGGATAAGGAAAATAAAGAAAAAAATCAGTATTTCTTTGAGTTCGGTACTAACACCATGTAATTTTAGTAACCTTTGTCTCTCTAATGCTCAGCTGCTGCCTCTCTGAAAACCAGGCAGCTGGATGAAGTAATGCCTTTAAACAAAAACCGGAAACTTTTGCACATATTTTGAAGCATTCTTGGCATAGGCTGGGCATTCGTTTATGCTGTTGTGTATTGTGTATGGGGGTATGTGGGGGGGATCTGATATTTGTCGGGTTCAGAGAGCAGCAAGAGAAAGGCACTGGGTATGAAAAATAAATGCTATATGCATCTCTGTAAATACTTCCTCAAAAAACATGTAATGGTCAAATTACTGAAAGGTATTCTCTAATCTCAAATTCTATCAAAGGTGTGTTGCCACACGAAATAAGGCAGATCTGATAAAATAGAAAAATAATAAAAAACATGGTGAAAATCAAAGAGAACTTTTACTATGATTAAAGTGTTATTGCACAGTCAAGGCAAATTTTGTCAATGCTAAAATGGAAAATAAGGCTTGGACAACGATTCAAATACAATTTGCAGAAATTATAGCACTATAAATATGTAAGCATGGCTAATGTCAAAAAGCGGTAACACCAAGTACAATATGTTCTTATTGTACTTATTTTATTAAATTCCTCCCTCAGAATATTTTCATATCAATTATTAATTTTTTGAAACAAAATAATTTTTAAAAGTTCAAGTAATTACATGAGTCATAGATAAATGAAACCCACTTACATGTACCCTGCAGTTTGCATATCTACTCAGAGGGCCAATGTTGTTCTAAAATTGCATTTAACTTGCACAGTATTTTGTATCAGTTAAATTTATATTGCAAAATTGTCATTATATATATATATATATATAGCAACCCTATAGCTTCCTATTTCCATTTCTATTTTTACTATAAACATGAGAGGGATGCTAATGGCAATGTAATATTTAGAGACAAGTAGAAGTTAGAGTTGGTAAATACATTTTAAAAGGAATGAATACTGGTATGTATAAATAACATTTTATGATGATAGTTCTATAACGTCAATAAATATTTTCTCTGCTATAAAGAAAATATTAAAATTTAAATACGTATCAGCAACTACACTGTGGGTAATAGAAACTAAGCATCCATCCACCTTCCTTCTTGGATTTCTTAGGCACTGATTACTAGCAGTAAGCAAAAGGCATTATAGGGCGGCGCCTGTGGCTCAAAAGGGTCGGGCACCCGCCCCATATACTGGAGGAGGTGGCAGGTTCAAACCCGGCCCCAGGCAAAAACTGAAAAAAAAAAGAAAGTCATTATACATTGTTTCCACATATTGCCAAATTAGGGACAGCGATGTATATCTCTCCCTTAGCATGGAGCAGAAACAGACACCAAACAGTGCCATGCGGGGTGGCCCCTGTGGCTCAAAGGAGTAGGGCACCAGCCCCATATGCCACAGGCGGCGGGTTCAAACTCAGCCCCGGCCAAAAACTGCAAAAAAAAAAAAAAAAGAAAGAAAAGAAAACTGAAAACAGTGCCAATGCTTCCTCTGCCCCAATGCTTGTAATTGTTAGGATATTGTTTATTTAGTGATTTGTTTTATTTGTAGATTAACAATGGGTGTATGTAAGTCGATATGCACTTATTCATTATTTTATCCCCAACCCCTAGCAAATTGATTGCACATAATCAAGTCGCAATCAATATTTGTTAAAAAGATACATTAATGGGGTGGCGGCTGTGGCTCAAGGCGTAGGGTGCTGCCCCCATAGGATGGGGGGTGGCAGGTTCAAGCCCAGCCCCAGCCAAAACTTCAAAAAATATATATACATTAATGGGTAAAATAAATTATATGTATGGGGGGAAGAATACATTAGGGGTTTTGCATTAGCATTGTAAGAAATTAGTTTTATATTTGCAAAGAAAATTATCATGGTTTTCTTTAAGGAAAATGTCCCCTGTGAACTTTAAGCACAATACTATAAACAAAGAGAGACACTTTCAGGCATCTGTAAGAATGATATTTAAGAAAAACAATCTTTTCTATTTTGTTTTACCACAATGAATTAGATTACGTATGTTAAGTTTATATGCTGTGTTGTGTATTTTGATGTTAGCTCAATAACTCATTAATACACTCTCTTTTTTCCATTTACTTCTTGGTGGAAGAGAAGATAATTGGGAATTTCTCAGTGGGGACTAAATTCACTGGAAGGTTCTGACTGTTGAAAGAGAAAATTAGGTGACAGAATGATCTATCCACCTATTTTTATACTGAGTCATTATTTATTTTAATCCCTAGTCTTCTGTCACCAATAAATATAATTAAGCCATTGTTGTTCTTAGCAGAAAACTATTTTCTCTTTTTTATTATAAATTAGCATGTAGAAATATTGGAATTTGTCAGCTAAGTTATTCGCTCCACTTTCATTTTCTGCCAATGCATTTTCAGCTCTTGATACAGAGAGGCCCTCCCCAAACCACACAGTCTCTCCGTCTACCACAGTGCACGCAAGGAACAGGAGCCTGTGCGCGACGACATTCGTGACTCCCTAAAGACCACACCTCAGCTGCCCCTGTAGGGCTCCCCAGCACACCCCCAACACATACACTCGCACACAAGAAAGGAAAGGAATGACAGAAATAAAAGGTTTAAGCAAGTAAAACCACGAGTTCTCACATTAAATACCGTAAGCCCAATCCCTCCCTGCTGTTGCAGGCGAAAGTGTGGGAGACCTGTCTTTTCTCTCTGGGTATTATTGGGGGCTGCAGATGGCTGCTGCCCAGCTTAGGGCCTACTTGTGGGGAGTGAGGTCTCAGGGACAGAGAGCAGGAAAGTTAGGTGGTTTCTCCTGCGGGGTGTCTGTGTGTCACACCTAGTGGCCATCCTGAACAGAGCACCTCACACCTAGTGGCCATGCTGTGTATAGGGTATGTCACACCTAGTAGCCATTCTGTGTACAGGGCATGTCACACCTAGGGGCCATCCTGTGCACAGGGCACGTGTATTTCACAAGGTGCCAAGGGAATGGAAGTAGTGCGGGCAGCTGTCAGCAAACACACAGTGAGCCTTCTGCAGGTCTTTCCACCGCAGAGGGACACTGGGATCACAGACCCCTACTTAACAAGGTAAGGAAACAGAACACATCAGCAAGGTCCTCAAAATCCTTTTCTTTCATTTGCAACTGAGAAAGCAACATTGTTACCCCTCCTGACTTAAAATTTTTTAAAAAAGGGAAACTAAATATGTAACATTAACTAGACATACACCCCCCACACATAACCCGTGAGGCAGAGGAACCCAGCCTGCTAAGTGTTACCAGACAGCCACATCCACATGACACCAAAATACACAAACGAAAAGTTGAAAAGCCTCTTGAGTTTGTGCATATAGGACGCTAATATTCAGATGTAGAGAAATATCAGTGTGCTCTCCACATGATAAACACAGCTCGTATTTATTACCCAATCCTTTCCTGGATTTTCCATATCCTTGCTTTCTCTTTCTCAAACAGCAGCTCTTCAGGTGGTTTGTTTTGTTAATAATTCACTGTGTATCATGTTGAATAAGCAGAGAGAGAGATAAGGAAGCTGTTTCAATCATGTGCTAGAAAATAGTTTCCCGCACAAAATCCCAGTTCTATAGAAATAGCCTGATTTATTCATAGAAGCAGTTTAAACTGAATACAATAATTTTTTTATTTCTATTAAAGCAAAGCATGAGCTCTTCAAAGGGAAGTGAGTAGGTGGCCCAAAGTGAATAACTATTTGGCAATTAAAGAATGACTTATGGAATAAATAAGCGGGAGACAACTTTGGAAGGAGGTTTCCAAGGCAATCATACAGATAGGGCAAGCAAAAATAATAATTTTAATAGGATAGCTAGATTGATGAAAATAAAGCGACATTTGCATTGACTTCTATACCATATTTCCAAAAATTAAAAAGAAGAAAGGTAAGGGGCAGAGTAGAATCCATTGAACTCCACTATCACCCCACTATTTTGTGTCTTCAAAAATGTCAAGATGTATGATTATTTTCACCATTAAAATCCATCCTTTCAATTATTTAATATAAAAATGATCTTAGAATAATACTAAATAGTTGCCAGCAACTTT
Organism: Nycticebus coucang; assembly: GCF_027406575.1. Taxonomy (NCBI): domain Eukaryota; kingdom Metazoa; phylum Chordata; class Mammalia; order Primates; family Lorisidae; genus Nycticebus; species Nycticebus coucang. The sequence continues at coordinate 5,168,320 of NC_069794.1, read as the reverse complement.
AGATTATTACTTTCTCTCAATGAAAGAAAGCAATGCTGATGAATAGTTGATTAAATAGTGAATCCCTTGAGCGATCACCCTGATTTTACTGGTACTTAGGAATAACGTCTTCATAAACCTACATTTTCAGCTTCAAACTTTGTTCTAAGCTTTAGACACATGTACCCAATTCTTTTATGTACAGTATATACACTGTAAAGTTCTGCAGGAAATACAAATGTTTTCCAAAACTAAATCAATCACTTCTTTTTCCTAACTACATACACCCCCTGCAATCACCAAATAGAAGTTCTTTAGAAGTAACTTGGTTAACTGTTTTTGCTGGTAGTTTGTGTGTGAGAGAGGGGGTATGTGTGTGTGCCTGTGTGTATGTTGGATGATAAAGTGACTGATGAACAGTCATAGTGAAAAAGGACGTTTTCAGTGGGAGTTGTGGAGAGACGGCCACGTGTACGGGGCATGACTTTACGTGGCGCTGGCTCCATGCAGCCAAGCAGGCTCTGTGCACCAAGTCTCCATGTGTGCACTAAGCAAGAACCTATTGGCTGTTTCCAATTCCACCTAAGGGTGTCTAGGTATTTTTGCTTTTCACAGTTTATGTTTAAAACCCATCACATGCCAATAACTGAGCTGTCAACACCGCGTGTAAATCTGTTTAGATTTCCCACCTATTTACCTGTCCATCCGGCATTTGGCGTTTCAGATCTGTGTGAATGTCATGCTTCAGAAATCCCCAACTTGAGTGAGGTGTTTTTGGTGAAAAACTCTCTCAGTTTTTGTTGAACGGAAAATATTTCTTGTTTTCCCCAGCTCTTGAAACAGAACTTTAGTGGGTATGCACATTTAAGATGCTCATTATTTTTCCTGGGCACTTCATTCCCTGGTTCCCACTGATGCTTTAAAGTGTTGTTTCGTGAGTCTGAGTTTCTTCTGTATTTCTCTTTGTTGGGATTGGGTGAGCCTTGTGAATAAAATAAGCCTTGGTGGATTTTATTTTACCGGGTCTGCAAAATTCTTATCAATCTTCAAATCTTTCCTCCTGCCTATATCTTGCTCTCTCTTGCAACATCCCTTTGCTTATGAACGAGCCATGTCTGCCTTCCGTGGCTCTGGGCCTCTTTCTCATACTGTCCATCTCCTAGTCTGCTTTTTAATAGTGATGGGTCTTATCACCTTTTATTACAGGATCTACCCTTTTCTAGTCATTTATCAATTATCAACACTCTGTACCTCCAGCTGTACTTCATGTTGAATATCAAATTCATGCCTTACCCTTCAATGCCTGTGACGTTTCCAACAATCTGGTGCCAGCGCTATTTTCAAACCCCACCTCTTGTCATTGCTTTAAAGTGTTTTATTTCTAAAAGCTCACACCCCACATTCTCATCATCCCCATCATTTTGTGTCATTTTAGGCTCAGATTCTCTCACTCCAACTACCACGGGCTCCTCAACTTCATTGTAGCTTTCTTACCATGACCTACTTTTATCCGTTATTACCTATCTTATTAAAAGAACCCCCTGCCTTGAACCAGTTCCTCAGTTCCAGTGCCTTTCCTCCAACACCACTAAGGCTATGTCTCTGTGACAGTATGTGGCAATGCCATCCCCTCACTCAAATTCTTTATTTGATAGGTCTCCAGGCAGGGAGGCCCTTGCAGATGTGAAGCATGACCGGGTCCCTGGATCCTCCACAAACATGTAGTTACCCACGGGAACCATTACTTCTATGTTTCTCTGTGTATTTGCTAATTAAATACTGGACTTGGAATGCCTCCCTACCCCCCGCACACCCACACAGGGGCACGGGTGCATGCACACCCACCTCACCTCCCCATTAACTCTGTTCACCTTTTAGGAGTCCACGGAAGTGTCACATCTCCCTGGGAAAGCACACATCAGGGCGCATCAGAGCCAAATCTCTGTGCTACATGGCATCTCGACTACAATGCTGCTCTGAGATGTGCGTGGGATCTTTGCAGGTAGCCCTGCCCTCCACCAGGCCGCCAGCGACTCGTCGGGACAGAGCTCCATCAGGCCACCGGCACCTCGTCGGGACACAGTGTCTTTTTTCTTCATGTCTTTGGTATCCAGGGGATTATCTTCCTTCCATTTTTTTTTTAACATTAAAAAAGTTAATACGTTAAGGTCCAACAAGACCATCCATCTTCCTCCTCAGACTATCAACATTTTATTTACTTCTACAAATCCACTCTCTTTCCTTTCCTCATAGTATTTACTTGGTATCTTTTATATATATATATATATATATATATATATATATATAGGCTGGGTATGGTGGCACACACTCGTAGTCCCAGCTACCCAGAAGGATGGCTTGAACCTAGAGTTTGAGGTCAGCCTGAGCAACATAGCAAGACCCCATCTCTTAAAAAAAAAAAGGTAAAGTGAAACATACAATAGTCTATTTCATATTCTAGTGGAAAGAGTTCACTCTCACTGAACAGTAAGCACTTCTATGGCAGTGATTATATGGTTTTCCTGTTGATATGGTTCATAGAATGTGCTTTTGGAAATCTGAAATCAATAATTCTATATTTTTAAATTTATAAATGTGACTGAATTCTATTGAATTCTAAGCAGACATTCTTCTGTAATCATTTGTCCACAAATGTTCCTTACTTTAAAAAATGTTTCTGTATATACATATCAATATATGCATAAATTGCTGAATATTTGTCATAAAGTAGAATTAAATCTTAATCTAATGAAGCTTGAAGGAATGTTTGTCTTTTTAATTAAAATGTTTTGGATAATGCAAATCATAGCATCTTTAGCTAATTTATAAAAACTTTACTGTTAACATGGGTATTTTAATTTCTTCATTGTTTTCTATTTGTAGGCACAGACCCACCGTTACCCCCTAAGACATTTATTAAATGGACAGTGACAGTTAAAAAGGACAGTCTTGAAGAGACAGAGGACTTTTAGGGCATTGAAAAACACTCTCTGTTGGACTATATGGTAGACATGTGGCATTGCACTTTGTCCCCGAGTCTGGAATGCACAGCGGGAGGAGAGATCTCCACTCAACTACAGACTCCGGGCTGTGACGGGTCAGTGCAGCTGCATCACTGACAACGTGCCGCCTGGTGTGGGGTATTCCTGAGGGGGCAGCTGTGGGGGGGGGACAGGCTGTGCACAATCTCTGTGTTCACTTTACATTGTTGTCCACCTAAAACTGATCTAAAACATCTACGTATTATTTTTTAAAAAATAAGTTAGCAAATATCAGAGGATTCCTTTCCTCATTGAGGAATCTCATTTGAAAAACTGCACACATTGAACTCAGCAAGTTATGAGTTAGGCAGAAGTAGACCCAGTTATTTTATCAGGAGGAGGATGGAGGCGTCGCTCAAGCAAGGTGGGCATGCTGTGCTCTCTAAATTCCAGCAACTTTCACCAACATTGGTGTTCATCCTTAGAAGAGATCTAATGAGCAAACTTGTATGCATTTGAGTTCCAGCGACCCTGCACCCTTCTTCCTCCAATCTCACCCTCTCCATCGTTAGCAAGGTGCTGGCAAGTGCGTTCAGCCAGGCTGTGTCTGGAACTTCTAGTCTAATCTGTAAAGTGGACACTTTCTTGTTAGCTTGGGAAAGCACTTTTATATGTTCTCACTTTTGAATCTGCTGTTCATGGCATATCTGAGCATATAGACCGTCACATGTGGTGCAATAGTCACACTGCCCTTATGTCCTTTCCAAGTGTCAGCTGAACCAGGGCTACAGATGACTGCTTGTGAGCACGTGGTGGAGACACTTCCCAGCAAGTGAGCACAGTAGACACAGCGCCTTAAACAGATTAAGTCATTCAGCACTACATAAATGTTCTGTGGAAACTGAATATCCTGCCTTCACACAGTTGGAGATAACATCCTGTCACACCTCATCTCCGGGAAAATTGGGGGCTCTTCAGCCAGTTCACAGTCAGGTAAATTGCGCCTGGCTAACAGGAAGTGTCACGGAATAAGCGGATTCTACAGAACTAATTTTATACATATTTTAAACCTCATACTTAAACTTCTAATAGCACTATTCAGAAGAAAAATAAAAGATGATGAAAAAGTGACATCTGTAAGAAATTTACATCAATGTCTTGTTTTTTTCAGCTCAATCCATAATTTTATAATTCCTGTGAATTATTTCTATGGCCACAACTATTTAAAATTATATGTGAAAGTAACATTTACTTTTATCCAAGAAGGACTAAATTGATGGATTTTCATCAGATAAGAAAGGGGTTGGGGCTGGGGGAAGGTAACAAAAATCAGCTCTATTATTCCATTAAATTAAAGCCTTTGTTGTGATATTTGGGACATGGAGGTCTTCTGATAAACCTTTTCCCTTGCCTCCCACCTCGCAATCACTCTTCTCATTTACTTGATGGAGGGCAGCCATGAACGTGCTTGAGGTCACGGGATCACAGATTACTCCTGAAGCCCCGTCCTCAGCACTGGAGTCGACCACCTGGCGGGGGGCTCACTGTTCCCAGGTATGTCTCTAGGCAGAACAGAGCAGCTGGGAAGGGCATCGCCTACCAAGGTCTTCATTTTATTTCGCAGACTTTTTTTTTTTTGTAGAGACAGAGTCTCATTTTATGGCCCTCGGTAGAGTGTCGTGGCCTCACACAGCTCACAGCAACCTCCAACTCCTGGGCTTAAGCGATTCTCTTGCCTCAGCCTCCCGAGTAGCTGGGACTACAGGCGCCCGCCACAACACCCGACTATTTTTTGGTTGCAGTTTGGCCAGGGCCGGGTTTGAACCCACCACCCTCCGTATATGGGGCCTGCACCCTACAGACTGAGCCACAGGCGCCGCCCCTATTTCGCAGACTTTTAGAGTATTGAAAGCATTCATAGAATTTCCTCACACAGGGAAAATTCACCCTGATAACTTTTCAGATATACAAATCTCATAGGAAAAATAAGAGAATAGTTTTTCTTTAAAATAGGGATTGTTTTTAGTCAGTTGAATATCATTCCCTACATGTTTCAAGCAGTGTTCAAGCAGCATGTCCATTAAAAAGAAGAAAAAAATACTTGAAAACAGAATATCACATAATTCTCCTTATTACATGGTATATTTTTAAAAAATATAAATATTGAATTTTTAGTAAATTAACAATAAATAAAAAAGAAAATATAACTGCACTCCTGTGTATATTCTAATCAAGAGACAATACCATTGGTTGTAAACACACTCGTTTTTACAGAGGCTCACTGAACATATGTACAATTGAAAGGAAATTTAGTTCTTAAATTAAGAGCACGCTTTTACAGGATGAGGATATTTTAGATATTTTCTAAATAAAAACTTAAGTCATTTAGAATTAATTTAGAAATTAGAAATTTAATTTAGTTAAGTTTTCTTCATATCCATACATTATTCACTTTAATATTTTTACTATGCAAACTTGAATTAATTCATCGCAACTAACAATATAAATATCTCCCCACTTACTAGGATACTAAATGTTCAGTTTGAGTAACTCCTTTTCACTGAAAAATAAATTATGGTGGTAGTATATGATTACACTCTGAAAATTTCGCAGTAATAAGACTTTACACATAAAATATATTATGATATTTCAATCTTGAAGAAGAATGTTCAACTGTGTTTGGAGGTAAAGATAAATTCTCTTGATTCTTCTCATAACTTAGCACATAAAATTCATTCATCAGTTCCTTAGGGAACAAATGTTTCCTTTTCTGTTCAAGGGTAATAGCCCTGAATAGAAAACTGATGAAGTAAAATTGATTTATCTTACAGCAGAAAAGGACCTTCAGAAAGGATGCGGTGGGTCCACCTACTGCAGGAGAGACGTGGCCTCTTCAGCATCTGAGCACCTACAGGCTCAAAAACAGACCTTTTTAATGATCTTCAAAGCAGAAAACTCCAGAGAAGCCTGTCAAGATAATAGTTTTTGTTTGTTTTGCTTTGTTGTTTTTTTAATGTAGAATTTAATTCCTCAGACATACCACAGTTAAGCCCTAGTTTCGCTCAATTCTCCATATCACCAGCTCGAGAAAGACATCATAATCTGTTTCAGACCCTGAGGAAGCAATGTTCTGTTTTCTTAGAGAAAATATAAAAGCTTCATTTCTTTTTTAACTTCTGTAAAACATCACATGCCAGTCAGCCTTCTGTCCTCTCCCTTCTAAAAAGCTGCTCTTGACAATGTCACTGCCTCGTCTCCAAATGTAACAATGAATTCTCAATGATCTTCCTGAAGCCACTGGGGTGGCTTCACAGTTGATCTCTTCTTCCCTTATACACTTTCTTCATTTGGCCTCCCGGACACCAAGGTGCCCTTTTTTCCCCTTTCCACTTTGGGTGCATTTCCTCATTCTCTGTTACTGGTGTTCCTCTGCTCACCAACTTTCTAATGTCGGCATAGCCAAGGCTTTCCCCTAGGACTTCTCTCTCGTCTCACACCTTGCTGATTCCACCCAATGCCATGGTTTTTGACAACACTGGCATGCTGAAGACTTCCAAGTTCATGTCTCCAGCTCAGAAATCTCCACGGAAGTTCCAGTCCATGGGTGACCTGATGCCCCAGCAGGAGAGCTAGGATCCATCTCAAGAAAGCCTCCTGCAATTCTCTCCATCAAACCTGCCTCCCACTCCCCCACCCTCAGTGTTCTCTGTTTCGGGGGTGTTGCATAATGTGTGCCCCAAAAATAAGCATGCCAGGTTTGAAGTGAAACAGTCCCCAGTAATCTGTTTAGCTGTCCTTCCCCTCTCATCACTGAAGCATCTTAAGGCCTGCAAAGGCGCGGACCCCTCCCCTCCCACCTCCTGCTGAGGCCCAACACACAGGCAGCTTCCCTGCTGTGCCCAGTGTGGTGGTGGCTCCTAGGGTCAGAGGAGCTTGGGCTGCCACTGGGATCTTGTCTTTTCTTATCTTCTTATCATGACAGCCACATAGCATTGACTTCCGTGAACCCCGCCCCCCGAGAAGTGTTTTACTATCAGAATCCAGTTGGTTATTCTATTTATCTGATACCTAGACAACTAAATCTGCCTTTCTTTGTTCCCTTCAATAGTTGCAGTAGTTGTGATCAGTGATTATATTTATCAGGGGTTTCTGAATTGACCATGACCAATTATTTCTCTCCTCCTAACCCTATAACTTGCACAGCCTGGACACCAAAGTCAGTAGTAGCACTGTCCGGTGGCATCTGAGGCCTCTCTGTCCTGTCAGGGTCCATGTGGGAAATACTCTGTCATGAATCTAACAGCCCTCTTCATTGATAATTTAGCCAAGGCTTATCCCCTACCTCAGAGAAACAGCACGAACGTTAAGGAGGTAAGACCAAGGGGATACTTGGGAGATAGTCTGTGACTAGTGCACTAAATATTGGGACGATCTCCTGAGTTTACACTTAGAGGTAACAAATTAAAAAAAAAAAAGAAATATTCAATAAGATCTTAGCAAGCAGAATTCAGCAACACATTAAAAAAGTTATACACTGTGATCAAGTGGCTTATATCCCAGGGATGCAAGGTTGGTTTAACATACCAACCTTATACTTATGGTAAATCCATAATACAATTCATCACATAAATGAAATACAAAACAAAGACCATATAATCCTCTCAGTGGATGCAAAAAAGGCTTTTGATAATATCTAGCATCCCTTCTTGATAGGACACACAGGAAAATAAGATTTAGTGGGACATTTCTTAAACTGATGGAGGTCGTCTACAGCAAACTCACAGCCAATATCATATTGAATGGAGAGAAACTGAAAGCTTCTCCACTCAGATCTGGAACTGGACAAGATGCCCGTTGTTGCCACTGCCATACAACAAAGTGTTAGAAGTCCTAGCCATCACAATCAGTCAAGAGAAGGAGATCAAGGGTATTCGAATGGGGACAGAGGAGGTCAAACTCCTGCTGTTTGCAGATGACATGATCTTATACCCAGGGACTCAATTACAAAGCTCTTAGAAGTGATCAAGGAATATGACAGGGTCTCAGGATACAAATCAACACACACAAATCAGTAGCCTTTATATATTCCAATAATAGTCAAGGTGAGAATAAAATCAAAGATGCTATAACTTTTATAGTAGTTTCAAAAAAGATAAAGTGCCTGGGAATTCACCTAACAAAAGGATGTGAAAGGTCTCTCTAAAGAGAATTATGAAACCTGAGAAAAGAAATAGCAAAAGATATTAACAAATGGAAGAACATATCATGGTTGTGGCTGGGAAGAATCAAAATTATTAAAATGTTCACCCTACCCAAAGCAATCTACACATTTAATATTATCACCATCAAAGCACCAATGTCATACTTTGGAGAACTTGAAAAAATAGTACTTTGTTTCATCTGAAACCAGGAAAAAAAAAAAAAAAAAAACAAGTAGCCAATAACAGTTTCTAGAAATAAAAACAAATCTAGAGGCATCATGTTCCCAGACTTCTGGTTACACTACAAGTCTGCAGTGATCAAAACAGCATGGCACTAGCACAAAAACAGAGATACAGATCTACACAATAGAATAGAGAATCTAGGATGAACCCAGCCACATATCGCTATTTGATCTTTGATAAATCAAACAAAAATATGCAATGGGGGTGCTGGGTGCAGTGGCTCACACCTGTAATCCTAGCACTCTTGGAGGCTGAGGTGGGTGGATTGCCCTGAGCTCTTGGGTTCAAGACTAGCCTGAGCCAGAGTGAGACCCCATCTCTAAAAATAGCCGGGTGTTGTGGTGGGCAACTGTTGTTCCACTACTCAGAAGGCTGAGACATGAGAATTGCTTGAGCCCAAGAGTTTGAGGTTGCTGTAAGCTGTGACACCACAGCACTCCACTGAGGGTGACAAAGTGAGACTCTGTCTCAAAAAAAAAAAAAAAATGCAATGGGGAAAATGGTGCTATTTAATAAATGGTGCTGGGAGAACTGGTTAGTCACATATAGAAGACTGAAACTGGATCCACACTTCACACCACTGAAAAAAATTGATTCTCATTGTATAAAATATTTAAATTTAAGAAATAAAACAATCAAAACCCTAGAAGAGAGTGTGGGAGAAATGCTTAACGATATTGGCCTGGGAAGAGACTTTATGAGGAAGAACCCCCTGGCAATTGTAGCAACATCGAAAATAAATAAGTGGGATTTGATCAAGTTAAAAAGCTTCTGCACAGCTAAGAGTGGCACACAGGCAAACAATCAGCCTTCAGAATGGGAGTTGTTTACACATTATGAATCTGACAAAGACCTGATAACTAAAATCTACAGATAACTCAAATTAAAGAAGAGAAAAGCAAACAACCCCATTTCTATGTGGGCAAGAGACTTGAACAGAAACTTCTTCGAAGACGACAGATGAATGGCCATTAAACACATGAAAAAATGCTCATCATCTTTAATCATCAGAGAAATGTATATCAATACCACTCTGAGATATCACCTAACTCCAGTAAGATTAGCCCACATCACAAAACCAGAAACTGCAGATGCTCGTGTAGATGTGGAGAGAAGGGAACACTTCTATACTGCTGGTGGAACTACAAACTAATACAACTGGTAGGGAGAGAAATATGGAGAATTCTCAAAGAACTAAAAGTTGGCCTTCCATTTGATGCTATAATTGCATACTAGGTATCTGCCCAGAAGAAGAAAAGGCATTTTATCACAAAGACATTTGTACCAGAATGTTTATTGCAGCTCAAGTCATAATTGCCAAGTCAGGGAAGCAGCCCAAGTGCCTATCAACCCATGAATGCATCAACAAACTGTGGTATATGTGTACCGTGGAATACTATTCACCCCCCAAAAGATGGAGACCTTACATCTTTTGTGTTTACCTGGGTGGAGTTGAAACACATTCTTAGTAAAGTATCCTAAGAATTGAAAAAAAAAATTCAATGTACTCAATACTAATATGAAACCAATATTTAAATAATTACATGCTCATACAAACCATAAAACACAAAAGTAGTCGAGCAAGAGGGCGAGGTGAAGGGGGGGAGGAGGAAGGCGATTGGAGGGAGAAAGTATACTGGGGGGTCTCGCCTGATGTGCACAGTGTGAGGGTGTTCAGCACTCCCTTCAGGTGAAGAATTCTTCTACAACTTGAAATTTACCTTGGAAGTGAGAATACTGCAACCTAAAAACTTGAACCCTCATAGTAATATGAACTTTTTTTTTTTTTACAGTTTTTGGCCAGGGCTGGGTTTGAACCCACCACCTCTGGCATATGGGACCGGTGCCCTACTCCTTTGAGCCACAGGCGCTGCCCTTAATATGAAATTTTTAAAAATGGGGGAAAAAGCCTTGACAGCTTCAAAATGAGAATTCTGTGAGCCATATTAAGAAATCCTTGCGGGGTGGTGCTTGTGGCTCAAAGGAGTAGGGTGCTGGCCCAATGTGCTGGAGGTGGTGGGTTCAAACCCAGCCCCGGCCAAAAACTGCAAAAAAAAAAAAAAAAAAAAAAAGAAAGAAATCCTTGCTTTTAAAGTGGTGCCTGTGGCTCAAGGAGTAGGGCTCTGGCCCCATATACCAGGGATGGCGTGTTCAAGCCCAGCCTTGGCCAAAACTGCAAAAATAAGTAAAACAGGAGTGAAAAAAAAAAAAAAGAAATCCTTCCTTTTATACTTTCCTATTCATATTTATACTCTAAAATACTTTTTTTCTTTTCTTTTCTTATAGTTTCAGGTTAATTGAGGGTGCAAAGAGTTAGGTTACAATGTTTGCATTTGTTAGGTAAAGTCCCACTTATACCCGAGTCCTGCTCCCAAAAGGCGTGCCGTCCACCCTGACATGGGGCCATGAAGTGGGAGCACCCCCCGCCCCTCGCTCTCCCATTTCCCTACACCCACCTGGAACTGACGTGACTACTCTCTGATGTGGTTGTGCATTACCTCATCTACTGGCTTCATATTAGAATTGAGTGCAGTGGATTCTAGAAGACTGAATTACGTGGCACTAATATTGAGCTTGCTTTTTGGTACATTTGTGCTTGTATATTCATTTACACAATTCACAAAAATTTAGTGATAACCTATTAAACACTCCCCTAGGCTGTGATACACAAAAGAAGGGAAGAAAAGATGGGGAGCAATCTAATCTGACTTCAGCTGTTAGGAAAGACGCGACATAACAGAAAAATACTAGCAATAGCTTTTCTTAATATAATTTATTGCAGATGAAAACACCTGCCAAGTAATAACCAGAAATAAAAATTTATTTTTAATACTCCCTCTTTAAAAATTGTGCAGAATTGTAGGGCTTGATTGACAACTAGAACATGCAAAACTTGGAATGTTACTTTAAAACAGCTTTATGCAGAGTTACCTAAGTCTCATCTTTACTCTGTGTACATACAGACAGGGACATCTGATTGCAAGCACATGACATTATTCAAAAAGCCATTCGGTACCCTGTAAATGGGTCATGGGGGCCTGCTAAAAATACTAGATTCCCTGAAGAAGCACAGAGCTGCTGCATGAACAATCAAACATCTGTTATTTACGACAGGTTTACAAGCAGAGCACGTGTGAGCCCGTCACAAAGGTTTGCCAGCCCACCCACACTTCCCAGAAACAAATGGCAGAACAGCAGATTCCTCTCCCTCATTTCAAAAGTGTTTTCTGTTAATGTCCAAGCACTCAATGTAGTAACCCCCCAAAAAATTTTTAAAGACAATTTTTGGCAAAGTGGCCGTGCTGTGGGCTACAGTGCAAGTCAGGGCAGAGGTGAATGCAATCCAGAGCCCCAGGTCTGTATCCCCCTCCCCCTCCCAGCATCGCGTATTTTATTATTCTCTGGGTCACAGAATTGTATGGATAATGACACTGCAAATCCTCCGTTATGAAAGGTTGGCTCCACTGAAATGATGCTTGGGACTGTTTGGCTTCACTCTGTGATTTTTAACAACTCCCCCAAAATGCAAAATAGTTGCTCTTAAATACTTGTCTAGAAAATGAATCCTTTGGACTTTACCATTTATTAATGTAAAGTGATAAGTTCATCCTTCTACTTTAGAGTCATTTGTTAAAAGTACTGAAAAGTTTCAGTAAATATAAGACCATCTGAAGATGATTTACTAGTTTGCATATGAGTGAATCCATCACACGGAAGGGGGGACTACGCCAAGCGGGAGCAAGCTGAATCTAAACACAGGCTCAGTGACTCGTGAACTAGTTATAACCCTAAAAATATTCTCTTACTTACACATGCACACAGAAACATGGCACTATGCACACACATGCACACTATGCGCACACACATGCACACACATGCATGCATACACATGCATGCACACAGGCACACACATGCACACACGCACACAGGAACACACATGCACACATATGCACACATGCACACACATGCATGCACACATGCACACATACACACACATGCACACAGAGACACATGCATGCACACAAGCACACACATGCACACACATACATGCATACACATGCATGCACACACGCACACAGGCACACACATGCACACATATGCACACACGCACACACACATGCATGCACACATACACACACAGATACACGCATGCACACAAGCACATGTATGCACACATATGCACACATGCACACACATGCATGCACACACGCACACAGGCACACACAGACACACACATACACACAAGCACACTCACACACACACATGCTCAGGCACTCACACACTTGCACAAATAGGCATACGTCCACAAGTACATGGGAGGGACCATAGTCTCTCACTTATCTCTCCATTTTCAAGAAAATGGAACATGAGATAGGGACTTATGTAAGCTCTAAAGAGATGGGCTACAACCCCACCTCTCTGAGTGTTTTTTCATGAAAAACTGTGATAAGGATATCTTCTTTCAAAGCTGATATATATATATATATACACACACATATACATGCAAAGTGCTCCACACGGCTCCTGATGCAGGCAAGGCACTACACATGTGGTGGCTGGTTGTAATCAGGCTGCTTTTGTTTTGAGATCCCTCTTTATCACTGTCATATCCCCCATATGACTTATCATTTGTCATAATCACCTCTAAATCATGATGCCCCACTCTGCTTGGTGTTCTTTACAGACAGTCTAAAACCGTGAAGTCGTTTCATAAAATTTGTTGTTAACTGAGGACTCCAGTACTTGTGTAAGAGTGACGTCCGGTGCTGGTAGAGTTATACCTGGAGTGAGGTTTCAACCAAATTATTGGGGGGCCTTGTTATTTTCAGATCTTGATTATATTTTCTAGCCTCTTCCAGGACTTTTGTTTTGGTTGCAGCCGTCCTTGTTGTTTGGTGGGCCCCAGGCTGGATCCCACCGGCTCAGGTGTATGTGGCTGGTACCTTAGCCGCTTGAGCTGCAGGCACCGAGCCCTTTCCAGGACTTTTAAGGAAAATGCACAATATGCCTGGGATCAATTCCCAGAACAATCAATTAATTTCATCACTTTGAATACTCTTAATCTCTCAGATTTCCATCTTCCTTAACAATAAAACAATGGGATCTGTATTTAATTCAATTTCAATATAAAATTTAACCAATTCATCTCGAATTTTATAGGATTACTTTTAAATACAATAAATAAGAAGTACTTAAAATCATAAAATAAATTTGAGGAATAGGAAAGAGGTATTACCCTAGAGTAGTAATAGATCTTGTGAACATGTCACATTAGCACTGGTAGATAAACAAAAATATCCATGAGAAAGAATAGAGATGGTGGTAGAAACAAAATAAATTACATAGAGAAAGTTTTCATATGATTAAAGTATATTAGAAAGCAGAAAGGAAAAAGGGATTTCAAAAGTTGGTGCCTGGAACAACTAGATAACCATTTAATAAACAAAAAGAGTCAGATCTACACCTCACAAATACATTATGGTAAGAACATACACTTCACAAAAATTACACAACTACTGGCAAGTGATTGCATGGATGACATATGCAGACAGCTCCGTAATCAGACAGCACAGGCAGGATGAGACCAATTCCCCCTCGGGAAGGTCTGACTGTCTGTGGGGACCCACGGCCAACTGTTAATCCTGTGTTCACTGCCATTTACAGGAAAGGTATATTTTTTTCTTGTAATTTTCTGACCTTCTATCTTTCAAGAAACGTAACAGTTTCATAATAAAAATAAAAAAATACCTTATCTATTTTTCTGGGGTAAAACTTCCTTGAAAATTTCTACCTCATTTGTTTCTGAGAACTAAAATCAGATAGAGCCCGCAGAGGCCTTGACAGGGTGGCTGGCAGTCGGCACTCAGGCGGCGGGAGCTGTTCCTTTTGACTTCCTGAAGACTCCGGGAGGCTGCCACCTGGGCAGCCACTCACTAGTGAACACGCCTGTGCATCCTTTAACTAACTGTGAATCACCATAAAGTATATATCCTCCCTGTCAGTCAGATCTTCCTGAAGGAAGGTGTGGCCTCATCCTGTCTGTGGCCTCGTCCTGACGTGGCCTCGTCCTGTCTGTGGCCTCGTCCTGACGTGGCCTCGTCCTGTCCATGGCCTCGTCCTGACCGTGGCCTCACCCTGTCCGTGGCCTCGTCCTGTCCATGGCCTCGTCCTGAACTGTGGCCTCATCCTGTCTGTGGCCTCATCCTGACCGTGGCCTCGTCCTGACAGTGGCATCATCCTGATCATGGCCTCATCCTGTCTGTGGCCTCATCCTGACCATGGCCTCGTCCTGACAGTGGCCTCATCCTGATCATGGCCTCATCCTGTCTGTGGACTCATCCTGCCTGTGGCCTCATCCTGACCGTGGCCTCATCCTGAACTGTGCCCTCATCCTGTCTGTGCCCTCGTCCTGTCTGTGGCCTCGTCCTGTCTGTGGCCTCGTCCTGACCATGGCCTTGTCCTGTCCGTGGCCTCGTCCTGACCATGGTCTCGTCCTGACCGTGGCCTCATCCTGTCTGTTGCCTCGTCCTAAGCGTGGCCTCGTCCTGACCATGCTGTCTGATTACAGAGCTGTCTGCACCCGTCATTCACGCAATCACTCATGATTAGTAGTTTAATTTTTGTGAAGTGTATGTTTTTGTGTATTACCATATTTAATTTTTTTCACAAGTAAAGTGACTTTGTTTACATATATGGGGCAAATATTTTATTTATTTTTTAACTTTCAAAATTACATGTGCTACATAAAAATTTTAAACTCTATATAATCCTATTGATGACAACCAGTCTTTCGCATAATTCTTCCCACCTTTGATATCAGATGAACTTTGCTGCATTATATCCGTAAAGGTGTCATGAGGCTCTCCCTAATACGTGTATAAGAGCTTGCTGAAGTAGAAGAAGATGTATTAATATAGTCATTATATTTTCACTCTAATAATACATCTTCCATATTTGTGCACCCCTAATGTATAAGAAGTTGGTGCAGCATGCATTCCCCAAGAAGGGAAGCTTTTGTTCAGGCCTTGTGCTCAAAGTGTAGCACAGCACGCTACAGGGAAGACGGGGGAGGTGAGCACAGCCCTAACATCAGCGGCAGCGAAGCCCGGCTCACCCTCACTGCAGCAAAGCCCAGCTCACCTTCACTGCAGCGAAGCCCGGCTCACCCTCACTGCAGCGAAGCCCGGCTCACCCTCACTGCAGCGAAGCCCGGCTCACCCTCACTGCAGCGAAGCCCG
Source organism: Nycticebus coucang (assembly GCF_027406575.1). Classification (NCBI taxonomy): domain Eukaryota; kingdom Metazoa; phylum Chordata; class Mammalia; order Primates; family Lorisidae; genus Nycticebus; species Nycticebus coucang. Next base: position 5,152,678 of record NC_069794.1, on the reverse strand, counting down.
GCTCACCCTCACTGCAGCGAAGCCCGGCTCACCCTCACTGCAGCGAAGCCCGGCTCACCCTCACTGCAGCGAAGCCCGGCTCACCCTCACTGCAGCGAAGCCCGGCTCACCCTCACTGCAGGGAAGCCCGGCTCACCCTCACTGCCACCCAATAGAAGAGCAACCTGATATCCAGGGAGGGAGGCGGTCAAGGGAGAGCCAAGGCTGCCCCTGGGAACCTGCTTATATTTGGTACAACCCTTAAGTGAATAGGATGTTAGTGCCTTTTTAAAAATATGTGATTGTTTCCCATTATTCTTTTTCTTGTTACTTCAACATTTCCTGCTCTTGTTCCAAAATCCATCACTAGCACCATCAAATAGCATTCTATCAACACTTGCACTCCTTCCCAAACTCACTGAAACAAACTCTGGCAAGCTAGGGGTTGATTTTAAACTCTCCAAGTGAAAATGTCCTCCAAGGTCACCACTGACCCACCAACAGTGGCCTCCTGACCCCCAGAAGGTGTAACAGCGGTCTCCACCTCATCTTCACCTCTGTTCTCCCCTTATCCAATACTCCTCCCCTTTCCTTCCTTGATTCTTCTTGGGTTCCTTCATGTGGAAATAATATTTGTTACCCCAAATCAAGATGACCAATTCTGTAATAATGCAATAGAGGTAATAGCAAGTGCACAGCCACATAGGAAACGAGACTGCTCATAGCACCTGCACCCAGAATGTCCATCCTGCATCTGTGTCTTCGCTGCTGCAAGTTTGGACTCCGATCATGTCTCCTGGACCCTTCAACAACCCATTATGATGTTTCCTTATCTTCTCCCCATCTGTCTTCCTAACCTCCTTCTCTGTTGAGGGTTTAATGAATCAGTTTAATGGATTTTAGTCCTCAAGGAAAATGCTGTAACAAAATTAGTAAAGGAAAATACATAACAACAGAATAGCCTGTTTCACTTTACTCCTCTGTTAGGAAGGGGTTGGAGCTTGTCCTGGGAAATAATCCAGTCACTCTTTTCTGGAATATGGGGGGTGTCAGCAAAGGAACAGAAGAAGTTTGGTGATTAAGGCTGATTGGACTACATCATGTTTCTCCTACTCGCTCAAGATCAAAAACAAACAAACAAACAAAATTAGAGTTCTTCTGCCAGGCTAGGAAAAGGCTTCTGTGAGCTCAACATCACTATACTTTACAACCAAAAAAAAAAAAAAAAAATACCACAATTAAATTCAAGGGGGGGGGGCAAGAAGGAAAGGGACGCAGTCAGTTTCCACCTAACAGGTCCAATGTAGGGTTGTATGACACACCTCCTGGCTGAAGAGCTCAGCTAAACTTGGACTTTACCTAACAAATGCAAACAATGTACGCTAATCATCTGTACCCTCATATTAATCTGAAATAAAAAGATAAAGCAAGGAATATGGAATGTCAAGAAAATAAAAATAAACACATAAGAGTAATTAAGGAGAACGTGGGGTGAGGGCCATGGGAGATTCTGCTCATCTCAGCCTCCTGGACCTCCTCTGAGTGGGGTGAGGGCCATGGGAGATTCTGCTCACCTCGGCCTCCTGGACCTGCCCCAAGTGGGGTGTGAACCATGGGAGATTCTGTTCATCTCGGCTTCCTGGACCCGCTCTGAGTGAGGTGAGGGCCATGGGAGATTCTGCTCATCTCAGCCTCCTGGACCTCCTCTGAGTGGGGTGTGGACCATGGGAGATTCTGCTCATATCGGCCTCCTGGACCTGCTCTGAGTGAGGTGAGAGGCATGGGAGATTCTGCTCATCTCGGTCTCCTGGACCCGCTCTGAGTGGGGTGTGAACCATGGGAGATTCTGCTCATCTCAGCCTCCTGGACCTGCTCTGAGTGGGGTGCGGGCCATGGGAGATTCTGCTCATCTCGGCCTCCTGGACCTGCTCTGAGTGGGGTGCGGGCCATGGGAGATTCTGCTCATCTCGGCCTCCTGGACCCGCTCTGAGTGGGGTGCGGGCCATGGGAGATTCTGCTCATCTCGGCCTCCTGGACCCGCTCTGAGTGGGGTGCAGGCCATGGGAGATTCTGCTCATCTCAGCCTCCTGGACCCGCTCTGAGTGGGGTGCGGGCCATGGGAGATTCTGCTCATTTCAGCCTCCTGGACCTGCTCCACCTGATGCAGCAGAAGGCACAGAAACATCCCAAGTGCTCTGCTCACATAAGGGGCAGAATCCTACAAGTTGGGAAACAGCTGTTGAACGTCACCCCCAAATTTATCTATCATTCTATTAGTGACCCACACATGGGAGGCAAATGAAACCATCACTAGTTTTCACTCTCAAGTCTCAGAAGGCAGCTCACAAGAACAAAAGCAAAAATCAAAATCAAAATCCCTGCCTGTGTGTCCTCTGCTGTCCTACCAACCCGCCCTGCAACGTGAATTCAACCTGGGAATAAAATGGGGTGGGACACATCTCCACAACTGCCCTGTAGAATATTTTGTTCTCAGAAACACAGGCACACCATCAACCATCTTCGCCAAACCCAACCACCCAGCCTCTTTCCCACTCCATCCTGAGCACAGCCTGTTGGTCAGCCCTCCCTGGAGCACTCACAGGGCTTCGACTATACTGCGCTTCCTAACTGTGAGCTTCGTTTATGCTGTTTTCTCTGTACTTCACGTTCTTCTTTTCAATTTGCTTCTACTGGGACATTCTTTTCTTTTTTCTTCTTCTAAGTGGCACTTATCAGACCCATTTGACACGCCAGAAAACGTGCTGGGCCTGTGCTTGTGCTCAAGAGGCTGAGACTCTCGACTGGGAAAATGCTCATAAAACAGGGATGATCTACAATGTGGATTGCAACACATGCAGATAAGAAGACCAAAGCCCAAATGGGTTTTGAAAAACTTTTTATTTTAAATATAGGTAAGACTGTCAAAGACATGGCAGAGTCAAGGTCTTTCCCAATTTGAAGACCAGGGGAAAGATTAGGTGGCTGTGTGATAGCCAGGTTGGGCGAAGACCCGCTGCAGAGTCGGAGTTGACCTTGAGTCTTCACCCCCCTCCCCAGGTCCGCAGAAGTAAGATCCCATATCAGAAACTTGGAGCTCAATTAGGAGGACTGCTTATTACCTGACTGAGAAGCAGGTGGGCAAAGATGCTGTGACAGGGCTTGTTACACAGCGGGGAGGCTGCCTGGGGAGAGGCCGGCTCACTGCGGCATCGGAGGCCACAGGCTGAGAGTACAGAGGAGCAGAGGCCCAGGATGGGACTGAAGGGACACGCCTATCCTCCTATCATCTTTCAAAACCGCAATTTCACACGTCATCCTTCAGGTTAAAATTTCCCTTCTGAAAGGAAGCTGACATGCGAGGGCAAGAGCTCATCTTTCTGCTCAAGCATCAGTGTATTCACCTTCACGCTGTCAAGAGGTTCCACTTTCTTCCACGACAGGGCACAGACCTTTGGGCGGCAGGGTCAGGTCTGGGTCCCCAGACACCCCCACAGCACCTGCATGTGCACAGCAGCATCACCTCACAGATGCTTGCTGTATAAATGTGAACAAAGAAATTATCATAGCTTTTCTGTGAGGGGGTTAAAAGTCTTTATGTATCTGTTACTGCCATGAGCATCTTTATCATGGGCATTATAACTTCTTCCTCTCTGTTTCTTTTCCAGAAATCTCTAGGAATTTGAAACTGTACCATTAATCATAGTGAGGTCCTAAAGTAAGAATGTTGACCACAGCATTCTGTCCAAGCCTGGGAAGATTTTCAAATTTAACACGATACTAAGTATAAATCTCTTACCCTGCAAAACAAGGTTGCAATTTTAGCTATCATGTTATGTATGAATCTTCACCTCCCTTCACCCTTCAAAAAGTAACCAAATGCAAGTAGTTTTCTAACTCATATAATCTGTCAAGGGTTTATAACATTTTGAGGATAAAGGTCTTTGTCTTGAACCAATGATTCATTTATAAGCTCGAGACAACTGCATGGCCGCTCTGAGCATGTAGCCTTATTTAGCAAGAAAGTCACATATCCACTATCAGTTATATAAACCGGAGACCAGGGAAAGACAAAGAGGAAATTCCCTGAAATCCCTGCCTGGAATCTGAAAGCTGAGGCTGACAACTGCGGAGGGGAAGCCAGGCACCACGGGGACCCTCTGGAAACCAGCATAGCCCCTCGCTGGGTCAGACCTTTTATCCAGATGTGTGTTTTTAAATACACAAATCTACTTCTCAGAAGGATTTCAGGTGGCTTTCTGCCTGGTATCAGAATTTTTTTATTGATAAAAATATATTCACTCACTATGCAGTTTATGAAAATAGATCATCTTAATCAACTTATAGTCTTTGATGCTCATTAAATCCTTCTAGGTAATAAAAAGAAAAAAATGGTTTGGAATTTAAAATAACTTGATATCAAGTTCACATTAGAAGACGTTTATAAGAGAAATCACTACGTCCATTAGGAAACGCCCTTGATGACTCTACAGTCTGCTGATCTGAGAAAATAGGAGACATTGATTGTCATTACTTGGACATTAAGAGTTTAATTGCAATCTTGTCTAATATCATCTAAATAATACAAAAATTTCTTAAGTAATGTTTTTGTCTCATTAAACGGCTTCTTCAATATCATGTGGGCATTAGACAGGCTAAGTCTACTGTATCCAGAAAAGATGGTGCTCCTGAGGTCCCTTGCCTGGGTTCTCTGTCTCCCTTGCTCTGGCTGATTGGTCTTCTTCACTAGCCTTGTGATAAAGTGCTGGTATTCATGGGAGTCTCGTTTATGTTTCCAAATGGCATTATTCTTTCCACACCCTCGGATCATCAACCTCCTTCCATGGCTTTACGTATCACCGGCACATTCGTTTCTTCTAATTTTCCAGCTCCAGGCCTTGCCCCTCTGAGTCCCTCCTCGTCCGCAGCCTGCTCCCTCACTGCTCTCTCACTCTATCAGCTTCTGAGCCACAGAAGATAAAGTGAGGGCGCTTCTGACTCTTCCCTGTGCTTGTGCTGTTTCCTCCACCAGGGAGGCGCTTCTTACTTTCCATGCCATATGACGACTATGTATTGAATAAAATCATACTGTACATTTTTTGAGCCTTTGTCTCTCTGGCAAATATAATCATACTCTCAGCAGTCCAAAGAAGTAGTTTCATTCCCATCTAAGAATTGAAGAAACTGAGATGTGGATGTCCATGCAGTTTTCCAATGTCACAGAGGAAAGAACGGTGGTGGGCAGACCCGGTCAGCAGGCAGGCTGAGCTCTGAGCACCTTGCGGCGTCCAGCATGGTGCTTTTCCTAGGAAAGTCCTCCCTGGTGCCATTAGTAATGTTGAGGCCACTTCCTGCGAACAGACTTTACAAATCACGTGTAAGTTCTGCCTACCATCCTCTCACACATCCAGTTGCATACACAATAATATATGAGGCCTTGTCTTTGATTTTCAAGACTCAGTTACTTGTGCTGAACATACTCTAACACATATTTGTTGCTGTAAGTTTAATGACAAAATGGTTCAATTCAATCAGATGAGTACACCAGTCAATCTGATCAGATCAACACAGGACTTACTGAGCTGAAGCTGTTGGCCCCTAAAATGCGTGCAGTACTTCGTGGTAATTCTGATCCTTGTGCCCTTTTCAGTTACTAGCATAAGGAAATATGTAATTTTATATACATATATACCCTGTCTCCCCGAAAATAAGACAGTGTCTTATTTTAAGGTGTGCTCCCAAAGATGTGCTAGGTCTTATTTTCAGGGGACATCTTATCTTTCCTGTAAGTAGGTCTTATTTTCGGAGGATGTCTTATTTTCAGGGAAATGGGGTATATGTAAATATATAAGAATTCATGGAAGGCCAGGAATGTCATTCATATATGGGAACATATGCATTATCCCCACGCTCTGCTCGACACTAAGTGAAGGCTCTCTGATATTACAGGAAGGTGAAACCGTCCCTGTGTCATGGGGCAGCCACTTGCAACAAGATTTCTGGAGGGTCTAATTGGAAACTGCCCATCACAGGTGGACATGCATGCCGGTGACGTTACCGTCCATTGCCCTCCCTGCTGTTTCTTTTTCATTCCCAAGTGTGCCAAGGTCCTCAGGAACTTCTCAGCAAATGAAACAAGATCTCTGGAAAAACTCAGGCCCACTCAGAGTAGTAAATATTATTTATTTCTTTACTCCCTTGAGGAAGTGTTATTAAATTAAACTAATGCATATGACAATGAAATGACCGCTCCCAGCCTTATAACAACCATCTCCAGTCTACCCGCTTTCAACATCCTTATTCACTGCAAAGAGTCCTACAGACTTAGCAGGATCCAGTTGCTAAAGGTGGAAATGGGGCTGTCAACATTTTAGGAATTCTTATGTAAGATTGAATCTTTAGAGTGCCTTAGGTACTTGAGTGGAGGAAGAATGGAAAGAAAAAACTCTAGGGCATGCTTCATTCAGGCCTTGGAGACAATAAAAATATGTGGGATATTTGAAAAGCATAAATTTGTCTATTAAGGCTCGGCACCAGGAAAGACAGGGCCTTGGCCAGAGAGACGAAGCATTGTTCTCACGGCCTGTTAAAATTAAGCAACTCGTGTGAGTTTATTTCAGAAATGCAATTCTAGCTATAGGTTTCAAAAATGATTAAGGGAAAAAGATTTATATTTGAAATATATATACATCTATGTATCTCACATTCAAATGAATATATATATGTTTATATACACACACACAAACTTTTTAAAAACTGGTATAAAATAGTGTTTATGTTTGCTTTTGGTTATAAGCCAATAAAATTATTTGACTTTAAAAATCATGTGAATAATAATCTCAATAAAGAAAACAAACAAGAAGGGAGTAGAATAACAAAATACCAAAAGAATGGGGGAAAAAGTTCCCATGGGATAAAAAATATCAGCTTGCTAAAATGCCCCAGAGATTTGTGCTTTTAGAAGATACTACCTCTAATATTGGGTCTGAGTCACATATTACTACACAGAATAAGTAGCCTTCAGAGACCATAAATGTGTATAAACACAATTGAGGAAAATATAGTAATATTTATCAAAAGCCTTAATAAGTTTAAACATTCTATTTTGTAACTTCTCTCCCTCCCAAAATTGTGTCATATGAATAATTAGAGTTGGGCACAGAAATGTATAATCAATTATGCTAACTACAGTATTATTTATAATATTTAAAACTCCAAACTCAATTAAATATTCAAAATGTTCCATGGCTAATTCACATAATGGGACATTACACAGACATTAAAATCATTTTTATAAGCATATGCAGAGATATAATAACAAATTGTCAAGGGAAAAAGGCTAGGCACTAAACAAGATGAAAATATAATCAAAATGTTGCTTTAAAAGCTTTTAATAATGTTATCTACCTACTGCTTATTAAATCATGTTATTCTGTCAACATATCTGTAGTCTGTGATTATATCATAAAGAATTAAAATGTAAACTGTGAGCTAATGGAAACAAACACCAACAAGCCAACAAAACAAAATAGTAGGGATCTGCGACTCAGCTGCCTCAGGAAGGTTAAACTGGTTGTATAGAATGTTTTGCATAGTTAAGTAGAGAGTTTCTTCTATTTTGTAACTTTAAAAAATACATGGCTGGGCATGGTAGCTCACACCTATAATCCCAGCACTCTGGGAGGTTGAGGCAGGTAGATGGCCTGAGCTCAGGAGTTCAAGACCAGTCTGAGCAGGAGTGAGACCCCATCTCTACTAAAAATAGCAAAACTAGCTGGGCATGGTGGTGGACAGCTACTCAGGAGGCTGAGGCAAGAAGATTGTTTGAGTCCAAGAGTCTGAGGTTGCTGTGAGCTATGACGCCAAGGCACTTTACCCAGGGCACAGAGTGAGACTCTGCCTCCAAAAAAAAAAAAAAAAAAAAAAAGTACATATCATGTTTCTATTCTGGCATAGAATGAAAAAAAAATCTATACACAGCAATGACCTATATTTTCTGCTGAATTATTAATTTTTGGATTTCTTAATAATCAGGCCATAACAATTACAGAAACCACAAAGTCCATCCTTTCTTGTAGGTCAAAATGAAAAACAATCCCAGCTAGAGTGTTTGTGAAGTCAGTGACCTTCTTTGAAGCATTTACTTTCAGCTTGCACTTGGAAGAGCTTTCTCTTTGCTTCTAGAGAACTCTAGAAGGTACTGTGAATGGGAAGGGTGAACTGAGGGCTCAGCAGGTGTCTGGAGGGACAGTGTGTGAGATGCAGTGGGGAGGGCAGGAATTTCAAGGTTGCAACTGCACAAAACACCCTAGAATGGCCTATTTGCCTCATATAAATGTTTACAGGGCTTCAGTTTTGTGAAACATTGTCACTATCCACACGGACACACGTGTGTGCAGCCTGAGATGTGAGTAGGGACCATCAAAAGGTCACTATAACAGAGCGGTGTCCTTGCTGTCCTCAGGGAAAATCCAAGTCACTGTGACCCACAGCAGGTCACTAACCACTTTGACCATTGCTTTCATCTGATGTGCTCACGAGCCTGTTAATGAGATGTTTGTTGAGTGATTGGTAGTCTACACCCGTGTGTGTGCCCCTTCTGTTAGAGGCCTTCAAGGGCAGCTCCCCTGATGAGTATGAGCTGGGATTTTCACTCACACTCCATTTTTCTGACTTTTATCCCTAGCCGTGTCTGTTTTATCTATTCTGGGTTAGCTTTAGTTTCTCATAGCTTTAAAAAAAAATGTTAAAATATGATAATTTATTGCATCTAGAGTCTATTGTTTAATTTTTCATAACCTCATCAGTTTATATGTCCATAAACATATGGCAGGAAAGTAAGCCTCTTTTAGAAAATATTTTCTGGAGTTTTATTTGGAAAGGGCGCCCATCTTTAACTGCACGCGCGCCTACAATTGCACCCAGAGTGTTTTCTCTTTATCCATTCTGCCAGGCATGGCCATCACTTAGCACATGGTAACTGCTCAACAAAGGATGTCAGACCGTGGGACTGGCTGGGAGAGGGGTAGTTACAGAGCCAGACTTCGTTGTGCAGTTGACTTATTATACAGGCAAAAGCAGGTTAGAGTTATGAAATTATGAAATGCGACTCCTTGGAGCAGATGACCCCTTTGAGTGGAGGGGGCTCTGCATCCCAGAAGAACACGTGAATCACCCTCACAACCTCCTCCAGGCCTCTCCTGGTGTGAGTGTGTCCCTTGCTTAGTGCAGACCCCCATCCCTGCTGACGAGCCCATGGCGCCCTCTGGCCTGGCCTGCTTTTAGGCGGCTTCCCTGCTCTTTCCTAACACTGAATGCTCTGAGCGGCACTGATGCATCTTCTTCTAGCTCACTGATGCTAGACATGCAGGGCACCAAGGTTTAATTGTTTAACAACTGACATCCTTAAACAAAGGCCCAGGGCTCTGCACCGGGGTATATTTCAATCTAGCAATTCAATGAATTTCTAGTTCTGAGAAACAAGAATGCATTTGCCACAGCCCTGTCTTTGCTCCTATTCTTTTAGTGAGGAAACATACATCCCTACGTGGACATCCCCGGCACAGTGCATCTGAGGGCATCTCCTTGGTGACCTTGGGGAAAGGAAAGATGATCATCCAGAGACACCCACTCCCAAGGTTCTGCACAACGTCTTGAAGCCCAGGGACACGGCAGCCCCTCTCACTCAAGACCAGCAGCATTTCCAGGGGAACCAGGTGGCCAAGCAGGCCTCTGCCTACGAAAGAGAAGAAAGGTCTCCCTGTACAAAGGCCGACAGTGATGGTGACAGGCTGTGCAGTTGGTCCTGAGGAAACATCAGCCTTTCCCAGGGCACAGGAACGACCACTGTCTGGGGCCCTGAGGGCCAAGTCCTCTCTCCTGATGCAGCTATGTGTGCAGGCCACACGGTGAGGGCTGCAGAGCCCCTGCCCAGGCACTTTGCTCATCTGGAAGCCTCAAGTTACATACACATGAAGATACAGAGAGACACAGCAAAGTGGAGGAGTCTAAACAACAGCGTGGCCTCGGACGCTTATTTCTCTTCTCCACTAACCACCACATCAGTTGGCTTTTCTCATTATCCATCCCAGGAGCAAGTGTACACTGGACTCCTTTGGAAATTCTATAACCACAGGGTATCCACATGACTTCCTCACCATTTATTTCACTACCAGACATGAATAATCTCTTTAAGTTGACCTCCCAAGGGATGGTGACAAACCAGTCATAAAATGGAGGTGGTCAAGGTAAGGAACTTCTGTGAAGCACATGTGGTGCATGTCCAGTTCATGAAAATTAGGTCAACTTAAGGAGGTGGTCAATGTGGAGAGGTGGTCCATTGTGGAAGTTTTACTGTAATGTATTGGAAATGTACAGAGAAATATAATTTCAGGGTATGATGTAGGGTTTATAAACATTCATCCCAAACTTGTAAAACTCCATGTAGACTTGGATTCAACTGACATCTAATGAGCCCGTGGCTGGCTTCTGCCAAGTTATGCAGGCACTGAGGCTAACCCTCTAAAGATTCTGTGAGGGAGGCAAAGTATTATTACCCCAATTTTGAAAATAAAAGGGAAGATGACTCATGCATTTCTCGAGGACCAAATAACAGCTAGCAAGTATGATGGTGACTCACCTTTCACAGGCCTATGTCACTGCCCAGTTTCGGGTCCCAGGACCCACAGTCCCTGCAGGTTAATCTGCAGCCTCTTCCAGTTCATTAAACCGGCAACGCTCCTCCCCCACCCCAGCTCTGTGTGTTGTTCTTCCCGCCAGCACCGAGTTCTGTCCGATATGTGGCCTGTCTTCTGTACCCCGCCAGTCTCCAGCTCAAATTCTCCATTCTTAATGAATTCCAAGCACCTCCCAGTCAAAATGAGGCTGCACCCTGAGGCTCTTTTCAGATTTCTCAGTATCCTCTTTCTCAACACTTTTGTTCATGCATAATCTTTTGAGCATTCATTTATTCATCTGCTACTGTACAGTTGAACTACAGTCTGTGTGAAGGTCAGGCCAAGTTTGTCTTGTGCATTCTGCAGAGAGAGCCCCGCTGAATATGTTCTGCATGAGGCTATGAGTAAGAAACTCTGAGATTCACTCTGAAGGTCACCCTGACCCAAGTCCAGGAACTTCCCGATGGCCTCCTACCAAAAGATGGCCACCAACTGATTAAAAATCCTATTTTTTCTGAAGTATCACTTTAAAATTAAAGTATATTTAGGGCTAATTTTAACAACAAATATTATTTTCTTGTTCAAACATTTTATTTTTTTGAGGTGACAGATATCCGGTAACCCTGATTTGATCATTACAACTGTAAGCATGCATCAAAACATCACAGGTACGACATAACTATGAACAACTCTTAATAACGTTCTCCTTGTATCCTTTATGTATGTTCATAAATTGGCAAGGTACAAGTGCAATTTCTCTATTCAAATATTTTAAATGATAACCAAATTATACACAGTGAGTTAAATAAACGCAACTGGTGACATAACAAAGTACAATTTTATTTTGTCTTTCCACCATTCCTTTATAATATGTTTGATTGAATAATCTTCCCTGACGCTGGGTAAACCCTCTGGCAGAGTTTACCAGGGTTTACTGGGTAAACCCCATGCCATTCTGCTCAGATGTATTCAAGAGATAGGCATGAGGTCATTTTACGTTGCCAAATAATCTGTGATTCGAATCTACAGTTTAACGTACTATTCTAAATTCAACTTAGCGTTAGGACTTTCCTTCTTCCTCTGCTTCCGTCTGGGACCCTGTGATGGGGAAGGAGAACGCAGTTCCTTCACGCTCTCCTCCTTGTTCCATGTGTAGGCAAGGTTTTGGGCTCTTGTAGCTGGTGAAGTCTGAACGCTGGGGTCCCCAGAGAGGCCTCCACATAACGGAAAAAGACTCTGCGTCCACGAAGAGGCCTCTTCAGGAGTTCCAGGCTGGGCTTTCTCTCCCGGGATTTGCTTGCCCTACACAGGCACATTTCTGTCCTGGTGGTCACACGTGAGTCCTTCCTTACTTCCTGGACTCCCAGTGGTATAGATCCTGCGGAGGTCTCCTGGACTCCTGAGTGACGGGTTAACCCAACCCTGGCTCTTGCCTATATGGCCCACATCTCTTTCAGGAAAAGCATTCATGTGATCTTGCTCTAAAACTATGGCAGCAGGGCAACTCTTGTGCCACCCCCAAAGCATCCTTTCAGCCATTTGCTCCCCACCTGGGCTGCCACTGGGATTCCAGGCCACAGCCCTCCTCAGTTTCTCAGGCAAAGGTAAGCCGCCAGATCTCTGAGGCTCCGAAGGGCAGCACACACCTCCCAGACAAGCAAAGTGCCAGGGCAGGGCCTTCTGCAGGCCGAAAGCAGGATCTACCCCCTCCCCACCTACAAGAAGTATTCACGCCCAGCTCATAGAGTCACTTTACTGAGGGTGTGGGGGCACCTTGCTTATTTCAGAATCTTCTATCTTGTTCTTGATGACTCCTTCACCTCACTCCTTACGTAAATGTGCAAAGGGGAGGAAGTGTGGGCCAGGCTTTGGCATCTGGTGTCTATGTATTGATGCCCTAGGGACTTGAAATCGGAAGAATCCCATCCTAACGCTTCGTTACACTCCTTTGAAGAAAGCTGCTGTAACACCAAGAGGCCAGTCCTCTGCTATTCCAGATAAACAGCATTTGCTCAGGAAAGGATGAGTCCCAGGTGGCAGCACAGTGTATCCAGGAGGTCTCCAGGGAGGGAGTTGGGCCGGAAGAGTATTCTCTGCCCAGTTGGTTTCCCTTCCATCCCACACTCAACTTTAAGACACGGTGTCCAAATAGAATGCTGTGCCTAGACTCTCAGGCTGGTGCAGCCATTTAATTGGCAAGATTTGAAAAACCCCTGGGTGCAGTGGTTCACACCTGTAATCCTAACACTCTGGGAGGCTGAGGCGGGTGGATCCGATAAGCTCAGGAGTTTGAGACCAGCCTGAGGAAGATCAACACCCCAAATGTAGAAAAAAAAATACCTGGGTGTTGTGGCAGGCACCTGCAGTACCAGCTACTTGGGAGGCTGAGGCAAGAGGATCACTTGAGCCCCAGAGTTTGAGGTTGCTGTGAGCTGTGATGCCATAGCCCTCTACTAGAAAAAAGTAAGCCTCTGTCTCAAAAAAAAAAAAAAAAACTATTTGAGAAAACATATCACTCCAGTTCAGTTGTCTCTAGTTAATGACCTAGTACCCACGAGGAGGGCTTTCCAGAAATTCAATACTTGTCAATAGGTGCAACCTCTATGCCTTCTCTGAGTCACTGGCTTCAGTAACCCTGAAGTCCCTTAAGGCCTTGGACCCTCCTGTGGCCTCTGCACACCACTTCCTCCCCAGCGCTGAGCAGAGGTTCATTCCCCAGGCCTCACTAGAGCCTGATAACATGCCACCTACTGTGGTTCCCAGTGTGCATGGCTCATCTTCTCACCTAGTGAAAGACAGACGAACAAACAAAGTTCCTTCAGGACACAACCTCCCACACTGGCATTTCTGTTCCTACCTCTGGTCCTGCTCTTCCCACCACCCCGTGTCCCACATCCCTCCTCCGCCATTTAACACTCATGCGTTGGTCCACTTGGTCCTGAAATGAAACTCTGTTTCATTTATTTTACATTCTTTTTGACAATAAATAAAAACATAAAGTTTAATTTACCAGGATTTAAGTCTCTGGATCTGCCCATGATACTACATATAATCAAGCAACCGTGTATTTTTGATTTAGAAAACGGCTCATAAAATGAGGTGGGGTAATTAACAGTATGTGAGTGTGTGTCTCGTTTACTGTTGTTGAATTCCTGAGATCAACGCTGCCCAACACCACCAGCACGCGTGACATGTAGCTCCTTCAGTTTACCAGACGAAACACCTGTCATCCCCGCGCCCCTGCAATCTTGTCCATACTGACACTAAAAAATAGCTTTGTTGTTTGAAGTCAACATTGAACCAGATACTCTGTATTTTTACTTGCTAAATCTGGAAACCCTAGGCTATTTACATTAAGATGAATTAAAATTATGTTTTACCATTCATATGAATGTGTAAGTGATTATATTTTGATTTCATAGTAGTATTGAGTACAATGGATACTTTTTTTTCCATTCTTAAGATACTTTACTAAGAAGAATATCCAGAAAGTGGAAGGGGAGAGGAAAGGGAGAAGAAGGGAGGGGACGAGGGACAGGGTGAGGTATCTGGGGGGGACGCAGTGGTACATTTCAAAACTATTAAGAAATGAGTATAATTGTGATGGATGTGCTATTTAGTTCAATGTAAGAAGTTCACATTGTGTATCGAAGCAGTACACTGAACCCCATAAATGCATCAACATACAAAGTTAGGATTTAATAAAAAATAATAAAAAGAAAGATGAATTAAAATTAAATAAAACCAGAAATTTGGCAGGTCGATGATACCGGCCATATGTCAAGTACAATGGCCACATGGAGTGTGTGGCAGATAGGCCCACGGACCCCTGAAATTCCCAAAATAAAGATTAAGCAAGCAATCAAACAACAACAAAAATACCCATATATGCATGCATACACACACACGTAATTTAAAAAGTAACAACTAATATTTCTCTAAAGAACATTGGTATAGAATTTTTTACATTAAAAAAATAAAGTATAATAATCGGAATATAATCACTGTAAACACCACTGTTACTATTCATGATAATGGTCTGATGTGCAGCGGTGCTCTCCTGATTGTCTTTAACCGTGTTCTCCTGTCACTTTCATTTCAGTCTGATGACACTGGTGCTGTTATCAGGTGCATTTTGTTGCTATGAAAATTGACACTCACAGTAGTACATGAACTTCCCCAAGGCTATAGAGATACTGGGTGTGGCCCCATGAGTGAAAGTGCAGGCAGCTGACTCCAGCCTCCAGGCCCAAACCACATCCACACCTGACATTAACAAGAGTTCAAAACCCTGTACACAGACACCAGCTAGGATTCTACTCCAGCTACTGACAGGCTTAGCATTAGGAAACTTAAATTATATGCCCTTTCTATTAAAATGGATGAGTGTTAAACAAACCCAGAAATACTAGCTATAGAAAGATATGTTTTGAACAGTATAAAATGCCTTAGACACACATGGCAAAGCTCTTTTCAATTGTTTTTAGAGCTTAGTAGGAAAAATAAAAAATGATAAGGAATGACAATTCTAAGGTGGCTATTCAAATAAAACAAAAGCAGACTTTTTTCTGTACATATGAAAGATATTTTAAGGGAAAAACCCAGAGGCAATGCCAAAGGCACCCTATCTCTACCATTTTAGACCTTCTGTCCAGGAAACCCCACCTCCAAAGACCACAGACCCTTTGCCCAAGAAATGGACTAGAAATTTCCACCCACAGGAAGAATCTGCTCAGAGTGCAGAGAGGTCAGAGGCAGATGTTGGCAGAAACGTGGCTCTCGGGTCGCGTGACATAACTGCATTACTTAATGAAAATGTCACCAAAGTGCAGCAGACACAAGTCTCCAAACAGAGGTCACTGGGAGGATGATGGTGATGAGGAGAAGCAGGAGGGCAGGCTGGAAAGGAGGAGAAGGGCGAACAGCACAGGACACGGAGATCCGCAGGGAAGCTGAGGACTCTGCCCTGTCACAGCCTGGAGAGACAAGCTGACCGCACAGCTCCCCTTGGAGCAGATTTTTTCTGTACTCCCCGTGACAAACTCCAGAGAGAGAGAAGTCACCCTGCCCGGAGGCCCGGCCAGGCTGGAATGGGCACCTGCTGCTGCTGGGAGCCTGGTCCTCGGCCCGGCCGGCACGTCCCGCCTCCCCCTTCTGCTTCTTGTTCTTCTCGCCTGCTCGTCCTCCTCCAGCCCCCTCGCCTTCTCCTTTTTTCACCATCCCTTTATTGAGACCTTCCTGCTTACATTTTATGATTATGAGTTGTAATAACTGTTAAGACATAATCCATACTTTGACCAATTTTTGGCTGTTTTAGAATCTTAGGAACTAAAGAATCTCACTGGCATTGAGTTTTTGCAGTTGCTTTCTGAGAAATAAAATTAAAAATTACTTTGGTCATACGTTGATAATTAAAAGAAATCTACCTTGGTCCTATAGATCTTTGCCAAAACAGAATTTCCAGAGATTGGTCTGGGAGCCTAAATGGAAACTCTAAAAATAACCCACAAAGGTATACAGTCATGATTTAACAAAAATTAAGTTAAAAATAATAAGATTGAAAGACTTAATTTAACAAAATCAGACATCTAAGAGTCATTACAGATATATATATATTTTTTTTACAAGGGGTTTGTTTGGAGGATTTTCAAATTCTCCCTGTGAATCTGAGAATGGGACAGAAGTACCTAAAAAATAAATACCCTTTTCTTCCAGAAAAAGCCTGCAGATTCTCACTATGCATTAGTCAGTGAGTTATGGCACCTTTGAAAACATTTCAGGCCCTTCCTGTTAACTTGGTTTTATTTATTTGTTTTCATTCCCTTTTGAAAATTAAAGACATCATCAAAGCAACCTCTCGTAAAGATGGTCTATATTTTATCTCTAAGGAACCAGACAATACCTCCCTACTGATATATCTAAGTCTTAACTTGCATCATTTCGATGCTGTTATTATTTAAGTCTAGCATCTGAGCAAGTAGAAGTGAGCAAGTTATGCAAATCAAAGTTTCAGCAAGGAGCTAAACGTACATTAATTGCATTTTGCTGTTAAATGTTAGCTGACGTATTACCCCTAAAAATAACAATGTCACTATTTTATTTTTTAAAATGAAGGAATATGAGAGGGAGTTTAAAAAACTGTGTGAAAGTGAGAATAAAGAAAAAATTGAACTGATATTGTAACCAGTTGTGGTATGTTCCAAAGTCCCTTCTAGGCCATTACCCACGTGTTACGCTTTAAGAGTTAACTCAGTCAACTCTTCATATGAGAATGTTCACAATAAAACAGAAGAGATGAGAAAGGAAGCGGAAAAGCGAGGAGGGGGAGGAGAGGAGAGATACAGTGTTTTGTTAAGAGGGAAAGGACGTCGTAAATCAGGGAAGGTCAGATTCTTCATACGCAGCTCACAAATTCAATATCAGCTAAAAATTTCCAGGACTTGACTTCCCCAAGGGGAATTCAATATAGGACATCTGGAATGATAGATTTTTCTGAGTATTTGTTATGAGAAGTTAAAGTGGTTTTTGCTTTGTCTCCTGAGGAATTAGTAAGTGACTTGAACTAAAGGAACCATCCAAAATGAAAGGTATTTTGATAAAGTGGAACAGAGCAACTGCGTACACTGAGAATGCTCTACTTAAATTTTAGAAAATAAAAACTAAATACGGGGTAATGATATTGCCTCAGGGTAGGGCAGAGCGCTACTGGAAAGACAAATACCCTTTGGACCTTTACCAAACCTGCTCAGAGCGCTCACTTTGAGGCGGCGGGGGGCGGGGGCAGGTGGACGTGTCTCCTAATGGTGATGGTGCCTTAACTTAAGGCTCAAATGCAGCGGTGGAGCGGAGGATGAAGGAATGAGAGATAGAAATTTACTTCTTCAGGCTACAGAGCCTTATAGAGTACTTCTAACGCTCACAAAGTAGGTGGCAAAGATACAGGCCACTTATGCCTTCTTGCAGTGAGTTAGAAAATCCATTTAGCTTTACATAAGTGTCAGCCAAGAACTCACTATCATTGAGTTGAATTGTGTCACCCCCCAAATGTGTATGTTGAAGTATTTCAGAATTTGAACTTACTCTGCATATTCAACGGTCAAGTTAACATGGAATACGGTGGGCCCCAATCCAATATGGTGTCATTATAAAAGGAAAAATGTGGACTCAGATGCATGACAGTAAGAACCCAAGAGATGATGTAGGCAGAGCTAAGAGAGATGCTTCTACAAGCCAAGGAAAGCCATATATTTTCAGAAAATGACAACAAGCTAGGAGAGAAGACATGAGGTCTCCATCACGATCTCAGAAGGAACCAACTCCCCTGACAACTTGATCTCGGACTTGTCAGAACCACAAGACAATCAATTTCTACTGTTCCACCCACTTAGTTGACAGCAGTTGGTTACAGCAGCCCTAGGAATGTAACAAGGTCACTCACAATGTACCTTATTTCTGATTATCCATATGGACTGAATCAGATTCTAAAGCCATGGTCCTCTGCATTCGAAGTCAAAATCAAAGTAAAAAGAAGAGCTCATCTTCCAACTCGTATGAACAGAGTCCAGCTTTTCTTCACGTAATTTTTTCAGAGTCAAGTGCAGCAACAAATCAGCAAATGGATAGTGGCAAAGGAAAATATATGATACCTATTTCTGCTATACGATATATCTTATTCTCAAATATTGCAAAGGAATATTATGCTTTTTTCTATGATTTCATAATAAATTCCACTAATGTGAACATTTATTTTTATTTTTTGTGCAGTATTTCTTCTGTTTTTTTTAATTTGTTTATTTTTATTGTTAAATCATAGCTGTGTACATTAGTGCAATCAAGGGGTACAATGTGCTGGTTTCATATACAATCTGAAATATTCTCATCAAACTGTTCAACGTAGCCTTCATGGCATTTTCTTGGTTATTGTATGTAGACATTTGTAAAAACATGGTAAAAATATCATAAACAAAATTTTGCAAAACAAAGCATAAAGTCAAAAATAACAAAATATCTATATGAATAAAACATAAATATCTACATAAATAAAACAAACATAGTATATATATATATATATATATATGTAGTAAATATATACATTTCCCAGTGGGAAAAATGTCAAATTTGTACCAAGATTTGGTAAAGATGCAGGTTTTTTGAAAAACTGTTTAAACCACAATACTCTAAAACTTCCATTATTTGGGGGAGCAATTAAGGACAGACATGTATCATCTTGATTCTTTTTATCTTTGGCTATAAGAACAGATATTAATACTTCGTTCTTCTGCAATAAATGTTCTCAACTCTCTAAATAAACAAATGAAGCAAAATGAAATCTTATGGACATGTGAACTTACCACCCAGCACATTTGCTGTAATTATTTACATAAAAGGGAGATGAATGAAGAAATATTGAGATTTATAGATGATTTGTATTAATTAAAATCATTCACTTGATGACTTTCAATAGGAAAACTTCAAAAATAAGTTAATAGCCCCTCGTATATCCCCTTTAAATTAGACTCCAGAGAGAATGGGTTACAATCGATGGCAGTTTTCTGGTACCTCTCTTTGACCAATATCTATTCAGGGATTCTTTGAGATATCTGAATTTATTACAGACAAAATATAATAGTATGTATTTTCAAATATTGGTATTGTATAAAAAAATAGATTCAGTAAAGCGATCTATTGGCCCTTACATTTTGATGCAAATATATAATGTAGCCAAGAGACAGAAACTTTTCCCACTTAAAATGTCGATTTTCTTGAGAAATTAAAGCTAACTTGATTTTGTAGTGTGCCAATCTGGCCCATTTTGAAGCAGTCTAGAAATTACTTTAATTCTGGCTATTTGAGGATTAAAATACTACACTTGCTGCCAAAGACACTCACACTACACGATTCTTAACTGTTTTTTTTCTGTAGTCTCAATCATAATCAAATAAAAATGGGAATCTGAAGCCAAGCTATCAATTACAAGTAAAAAAATTCTCATAAACCTTGCAGAAGAACTGTGCAGCTGACATATTTAAAAATAATCTTCTTAACTTAGCATCTATTTCTGGCTATGCCAAGCTAACAGCATCTACTTATATGAGTGTATAGCTAGAAATCTACCCATTCACTGTGCCTTAGTAACTAAAACAGCAATAGCAGCCTTAAATAAACTTTAAGAAAATCTCCAAGTTTGCATAGGACAGAAGAGTATGTTTCTAGAATAAACAAATTGGGTGAAACATTTTTCAGTGACAATTGCTTGGAATCCTTGTTGTGCTTGTACATGAGGTAAAGTTCTTTTTAAGCAATCTTTTTTTTTTTCATAATAGTGGCAAAAGGAGCGTTAGTCAAACCTAGTTCGTTGTCACTGTTTATTTAGTAATTCCCACCATATCACCATTCTAATTGCCACTGGACTTCGACTGCATAAATGTATCATATACTACATTTCCTGGGGGGTGAAATGTGATAAATGTACACATTGCATAGAAGCTAATCCAACTTCAGAAATACTAAGATGTGACTCAGATTCAAAATCCATGCTCTTTTCTAAGTGCTGGGCTAGTTGTTTCACACACTTGTCTCATGGGTTCCTCGCAGTATCTTGTTAGGTTAAAATTATCACCTTCATTCTGCAGACGAGGGGACTCCAGAGGACGATTAAAGCATACACATAAGGTCGCAATTGTGACACTGACACTGATCACACCACCTGACTTATTCATACTTCACCATCAACAAGACAGGGATACATGGACAATGGCTTTTTGCTAAAGGCAGATGAGTTACTGCGGGTAATAACTTGCAGCAGGGAGCAGGACTTGTTCCGATCACGGACCAGGGATTTTTCAAACAGATGTTGAAACTAGAAAGGATTAAGAGACGCTGGAGACCCCGTCCCCAGTGCTGCCAGCTCAGGTTCTCAGCCTCTCTCTCCCCTTGAGAATCGACTGTCAGCGGTCCTTTCATTTTCTGCTTCTGCCGTAAACTCCGTGCTCTTTTACCTACCTGATAAATTCATCTTTTCCTGGATCTCCACCTTGCAATTAATTTGACAATTTGAAATATTAAAGAAAGGCGCCTGCATGTGCTTCCCGTCTACACAAGTTTCATTGTTCAAATCAAAATCCCCTGGGAAGCCAATGAGCGGTGTGTGTAGGAATGAATTCCCGAAAATTCTAACATATTTAATTTGGGGGGCCGGTAGGGATAGGATCTGGAAATTAACAGAGTCTGAGAATCATGAACTAAGAACTTAGATTCCACCAAACAACTGACAGTTTATGTTATGACATGGTAATTTTGTCACTTCTTAAAAAAACTTTTGCCCAAGTCTCAGACTGAATTCTAATTACATGAAAATAGTACTGATTTCTTCAGCCAAAATCAATACTACACATACCAATCCTTACTTAGAAAACGGTTTTTTCCCAACATCCTGAAACTTCTGTAAATCTAAGACAATATTTTGAAGTCCGTAGTGGTTAAAGAATACAGCTCCCAAACTAACTGTAACAGTGAGGAAGCTCCTAAGGCTCCGAGCCTCAGTTTACTAACCTGCAAAATAGAACCAATAACTAATTTTAAGATAGAAGGAAATAGAAATAGAAAAAACACCTACAATATGCCTTCAAGTCAGAGAAAAACTACTACGTTCTGGATAGTTGTCAAGAGAGAACTCCTATGATTTAGAAGTACAAGGTAGGATATTTTATACCATAATTTTAGCTATGTAGAAAACCATAGGCCTTGTGGTCCCCTTGGCACAGGAGAACATTCAGTGAGTCTCCGCTCATAAATTTTCTCAACTAACTTTAGCGGCAGATTCATGGTTCAGCACCCAAATAATTCTGCTTCTTCCCTCCTTTTAAGACATCTGCCTTTTTAAATTTGTGCTTTTTCAAAGTCAGGAAGGATCTTTTCCCTTAAATAGAGAGATTTCAACTGTCTTTGAACACTGACTACAACACAGGTAGATAGTACATGAGCAAATAATAGAGCTCTCCCGGTTCCGAACCAGCCCTCCTTCCATTAAGACACGAATCCTCACAGATTATACCCATGCTCTGCCGATAAGTTGTTTCACTTAGGAAACTTTGACAATTAAGCACACCTTTATCAAAAGCATAAATAAGATATAGTTTTTAACACAGTGCCTGCTTCAGTAATTTTTAGTCAAATGAATTAGCGCCATTTTATGGTAGAAAATCTGAGATAGAGTAATGAGCCCTTATCAGTTGTTGCTGAGTCTGTGAGACTAAAACAAAAGAGGAGCTAAGGAACCAGCGAAAGACACATTGTGTGCACTCTACATGTCAGGAGCCAGCGAAAGACACACTGCGTGCACTCTCCATGTCAGGAGCCAGCGAAAGACACACAGCGTGCACTCTACATGTCAGGAGCCAGCGAAAGACACACTGCGTGCACTCTCCATGTCAGGAGCCAGCGAAAGACACACAGCGTGCACTCTACATGTCAGGAGCCAGTGAAAGACACACTGTGTGCACTCTCCATGTCAGGAGCCAGCGAAAGACACACAGCGTGCACTCTACATGTCAGGAGCCAGAGAAAGACACACTGTGTGCACTCTACATGTCAGGAGCCAGCGAAAGACACACTGCGTGCACTGTACATGTCAGGAGCCAGCGAAAGACACACTGTGTGCACTCTACATGTCAGGAGCCAGCGAAAGACACACTGCGTGCACTCTACATGTCAGGAGCCAGCGAAAGACACACTGTGTGCACTCTCCATGTCAGGAACCAGCGAAAGATACACAGCATGCACTCTACATGTCAGGAGCCAGCGAAAGACACACTGCGTGCACTCTACATGTCAGGAGCCAGCGAAAGACACACTGTGTGCACTCTACATGTCAGGAACCAGCGAAAGACACACTGTGTACACTCTACATGTCAGGAGCCAGCGAAAGACACACTGCGTGCACTCTACATGTCAGGAGCCAGCGAAAGACACACTGTGTGCACTCTACATGTCAGGAACCAATGAAAGACACACTGTGTGCACTCTAGATGTCAGGAACCAGCGAAAGACACACTGTGTGCACTCTAGATGTCAGGAGCCAGTGAAAGACACACTGTGTGCACTCTAGATGTCAGGAACCAGCGAAAGACACAATGTGTACACTCTACATGTCAGGAACCAGCAAAAGATACACAGTGTGCACTCTACATGTCAGGAGCCAGCGAGAAACACACTGTGTACACTCTACATGTCAGGAACCAGCGAAACACACACAGTGTGCACTCTACATGTCAGGAGCCAGCGAAACACACACTGTGTGCACTCTACATGTCAGGAGCCAGCGAAACACACACTGTGTGCACTCTAGATGTCAGGAGCCAGCGAAAGACACACTGTGTGCACTCTACATGTCAGGAACCAATGAAAGACACACTGTGTGCACTCTAGATGTCAGGAACCAGCGAAAGACACACTGTGTGCACTCTAGATGTCAGAAGCCAGCGAAAGACACACTGCGTGCACTCTACATGTCAGGAACCAATGAAACACACACTGTGTGCACTCTAGATGTCAGGAGCCAGCGAAAGACACACTGTGTGCACTCTACATGTCAGGAACCAATGAAAGACACACTGTGTGCACTCTAGATGTCAGGAACCAGCGAAAGACACACTGCGTGCACTCTACATGTCAGGAGCCAGAGAAAGACACACTGTGTGCACTCTAGATGTCAGGAGCCAGCGAAAGACACACTGTGTGCACTCTACATGTCAGGAACCAATGAAAGACACACTGTGTGCACTCTAGATGTCAGGAACCAGCGAAAGACACGAGCCAGCGAAAGACACACTGTATGCACTCTCCATGTCAGGAACTAGCGAAAGACACACTGTGTGCACTCTACATGTCAGGAACCAGCAAAACACACACTGTGTGCACTCTAGATGTCAGGAGCCAGCGAAAGACACACTGTGTGCACTCTAGATGTCAGGAGCCAGCGAAAGACACACTGTGTGCACTCTAGATGTCAGGAGCCAGCGAAAGACACACTGTGTGCACTCTAGATGTCAGGAACCAGCGAAAGACACACTGTGTGCACTCTAGATGTCAGGAGCCAGCGAAAGATACACTGTGTGCACTCTACATGTCAGGAGCCAGAGAAAGACACACTGTGTGCACTCTACATGTCAGGAGCCAGTGAAAGACACACTGTGTGCACTCTACATGTCAAAATTCACACGTTGTAAATAGTAGTCACGTTGGCCATTCATTCACTAGGGGGCGATTCAAAATCTATTTTTCATTTCAAAACTGAAAGCCTCACACAGTGGAAAACAGGATGATCACAGGCAAAAGAGGTTCATATAAAGGAGTCGGAGGTCGAACAAACTCGTTTTAAACACCAGGTCTACTAGTTAAGGGTTAAGGGGGGAAATTATTTCTCATCTCCAGGTCTTCATGCACGTGTGTGTGTGAAGTTATTTCTCTGTGTACAACACAGAAATATCAAAATTAATAATCTTTTATTCAAATGTGTTAAGGATTTAAATTAGATGATGTAAACATAAAAGAATCGGGAGTATTTGGAATAAAAAATGCTAAATAAATGGTAGCTATGATTTTATTTTTCTAATTTACACGATGTTTATATTTGGCTGATTTTTCCTGATTCTTACTGGCCTGGGTTTTGAATGTTGTTTAATCGTGTGGTCACCTGCTCCCTACCTCAGATTTGTTCCTTTATTCATATACGTTCTTTCTCTTCTTCATTCTTCCTTTCCTCTGTAACCTGCTTCCTCTTTAATTTTATTTTATATGTATGGTCAAAAAACTAGTATGAGCAATGATCAACCAAAGAGTTTGGTATGTTAAGGTAATTTTTGTGAGTTTTAGGGAATTATTTAGATAGTATTTAAATAATGACTTCACAGAACATAACTTACTGCCTAAGACCAAATATCAACGCTTTGGAAATTAAAATAAGAACTATGAAAACTAAATACATAATTTATAACTATCTAAGGTTTTAAAAGAGTGACTATTCTACGAGACATTTTATAAAAGACTTCAATATGTTTTATTTGAATTTATTAAATTATGCTTAAAAACAATGAATTTGTACAGAATACCTCATATGAAGATACTAATTTACCAAGCATATCATTTACATGAAAAAAAATAAATTCCAGTCACTGGAGTTAGTGACTTGTAATGAACTCTAACCAAAAACATTAATTTACAATCTTGCATTTATATGTTAAGACAGATAATTTTATTTTGAATTTGATACCTTGATGTTATAAAACTTTACTTGTATTAAACAATATTGGGATATGTCTTTCACCTATCATTAATTTCCTAAATTAAGTACGTTCATGTTTTGGGCGTATCTTAAACAATACTAATTAAAAATTCTGTCCTGGAAATTTTATTGGATTTAAATGCCTTCTATTTATCAAGTAAGCTCTCCACCAAAATAGATCTTTTGAGAAAGATAAAAGGAAATTCCATTTTTTCATTATATCTATATATAAATATGAAAGGCAAAAAGAATCATTAGGTACAAATTATTGAATTGAAAACAACTCCATTCCTCTCTAAACTACCTTTCACATAGTAGCAAATTTATAAATACAAAATATATGGGGAAAATTTCCTTCATCTCTGATCCCCATGTATCCATTCATCCAGTTTCCAGTGTATGCAATTTTTATGCAAAACAATTACATTTATCCCTATCCTTTTAGACAAATTACATGAACCAACACCACGCATGCTGTTCTGCATTCTGCTTGTTTCTCAGAAGCAAGCACTATCATCTGATCTAGCTGTTTCTTTAGTATTTAAACCTAAAAAAGGAGCTCTCATACGGGGAATTCTCACATTATATATTTCAGGAATTTCCTACTGCTTTGTTGTGGTGGATGGATGGATGTTTAGCCCTGTCTCTCCTCCTGTTCACCCACTTATCATTTATCTGCCCAAAATTTTTAAAGTATTTCAATATCTTAGCCAAATTACTAATCAGCTCATACATTTTATGATGATTTAAATATTGTTTCCTGCTGGATTCAAACATTATAATGTGTATTGATTCTTTGTACAAATCTTGTTTTACTCTTTTTTGTAAATTTCAAATTAATATGAGGGAACAAATTTTTAGGTTACATTGTTCTCACTTCCAAGGTAAAGTTCAAGTTGTAGGAGAGCCCCTCACCCAGGGGGTGTGCCGAACACCCTCCCATTGTGCACATTACCTGAGACCCCACCAAATGCCCTCCCTCCTCCCTCCAAAGGACCTTCCCTTCCCCTTCCCTTCGGTCTTACCTCTCCCCTTTGCTAGACTATATTGTGTTTTATCATTCACATGGGTGTGTAAGTGTTTATATATTGGTTTCCTATTAAGATTGAGCACATTGGACACTTTTAAAATTAATTTTTAATTAAATTCATAACTGTATACATTTATGGGGTACAATGTGATGATTTAATATACAATGTGGAATGCTTAAATCAAACTTATTAACATAGCCATCACCTCACTTACTTGTTTTATGTGGTAAGACTTTAATTTACTCATAGTTATTTTGAAATACACCCTTGCATTGGATAATTTTTTTTCCCATTCTTGAGATACTTTACTAAAAAGAATGCTCTTAAAGTTAACAAATGCTTTGTATTTCCTCATTTGCTTAAATTTAATTACATATGTATTTTGAAAGTATCTCAAAGGAAAAAAAATATATATAAAAACCCTACGTCAATTTGAATTCACATATTTCCCAATACTGCATAGAACCCATACATTCTATTTTCTCTTACAGACATTTTTCTGGAGGCTTTCATTCTGGAACTTTCCTAGACACGCCGTGCAGGGAAATGCTCCTTCCTGTCTTTTCTGTTAAACCCTTTGGTGCCTTAATCTCTTGCTTTTTCTTCTGCGGTTCATAGCATCTGTAGCTTTGTGATAAATATGAAAAGGAAGGTAAACATTTTTGAGACTTTGACATAGTTAAAAATGTCTCTTTTTTCTCTGACTTTTTTCTTTCTTTTTTTTTTTTTTTTCCCCAGACAGAGTCTTACTTTGTTGCCCTCAGTTGAATGCTGTGGTGTCACAGCTCACAGCAACCTCAGACTCTTGGACTCAAGCGATTCTCTTGCCTCAGCCTCCCGGGTAGCTGGGACTACAGGCGCCCGCCACATTTTCTCTGACTCTTACTGATATCTTGAGTGGCTACAAAATATCAGAAAAAATATATATTTTCCCCTAGAAAGTGAAAGGTATTGCTCCCCATCTTCTAGAGTGCAGTGTTTTCCTTCATACACTTAATAAAATCTGATAAATTTGCATACAACGTTTTCTTCTTGGGAATATTTGGTCCTGGATCTCACACTTGACAGTGTGAAATGTTGTAGTTGCACACAGCAGACTGAGCTTGCCCTCTCCAATCCCTTATTCTGGTCGCTTTGTTGTCCTTCTAATCTGTAGATTTGTGCTTCCAAATCGAAAATGTATTACAGGATTATTTCTTTCTTTGATAATATTCCATTTATTTTCACGTTTTCCCTCTTCATGGAGTTCCAGATAGTTAGATCTAAAGCTTCCCACTTCATATTCTATCATTTAACTATCTTCCCTGTACCAACATCTCTCTTTTTCTTTTTCTTTTTTTTTTTTTTTGTAGAGACACAGTCTCACTATATGGCCCTCAGTAGAGTGCCATGGCATCACACAGCTCATAGCAACCTCCAACTCCGGGGCTGAAGCAATTCTCTTGCCTCAGCCTCCCGAGTAGCTGGGACTACAGGCGCCCGCCACAACGCCCAGCTATTTTTTGGTTGCAGTTCAGCTGGGGCCAGGTTTGAAGCCGCCACCCTCGGTATGAGCCACCCCCGACTGAGCCACAGGCGCCGCCCCATATCTCTCTTTTTCATTTTCATTATATTTTCAGAAAATTTTCTCAACTACAGATTAAAATTCTTCTGTTGAAAGTTTTCATCTTTTTTTTTTACTTCCAAGAATTATTTTTCAGTTCTCTGGTGGTGTATTTAACACATTATCCTATTTTTATTTATAACACATACCATAAGATAGTATTTATCTTGAGCTAATTGTATTTATCATGAGACTCTAAGATTTTACTGTCATTATGTCTTTTATTTGGAATTACAGAATTTATCCTAAAAAGAATCATATAATCTTCAGGTTTTGGAAATATTTGCATGGCTACAGGTGTTCTTAGGTAAGATAATAAGGAGAATGTGATAAATGTTTTTGCTTCTAAACTTTTCCCTGGGATTGAGATAACCGATTCCCATTTTTCTAGCTTATTTACTCAAGAAAGTAAGTCTGAAAAAAAAAAAAATTAAAAAAAAAAAAAGAAAGAAAGTCAGTCTGATGGGTGTGTGGAGGACAAGCTGCTCCCTGACTGTTTAGGCCCTGTGGGTCTATTGGGCAAACAGAATTTCAATCCCTCTTCTATAATGAGTCTCACATCTGGCCTATATAACTTACATAAATTGGTTCTGCCATATTCTGGGCCTCCTTGTCCCTGTCATGTGTCAGAATTTAAATACATTCTCTCTCATTTAAACTTTCTATCAGGCCTTTTAAATAAGTGCAAATATTACTCCCTATGATGAACAAAGAAATATAAGTATTCATAAGTATAGGGATATTTCTCAAGACACAGAGGGGCATTCTCAAGACACTGCAAATAGGTGGTGGCGAGACCCAAACCCAGCTGTCTCCAACCAGGAAATTTATTTATTTTTTTTATTGTTAAATCATAGCTGTGTACATTAGTGCAATCACTTGTATCCATTCTAAGATGCACCATAGATGTGGCCCCACCCATTACCCTCCCTCTACCGAAACCTCCCCCCTCCCTTCCCCTTCCTTGGCCCTTTCCCCATAGTCTTGTGCTATAGTTGGGTTATAGTCTTCATGTCCAACCAGGAAATTTATACTGTTAACCTCTGAATAGTTCCACCTCCCTCTTGAAAACATAGTGCAGATACGCCTGACCACAATGAACTACTGATACAATCACAGCCAAAGGTATTTAAAAGAAATTTGAATTTAAATGAAGTCCAGCCATGTACTGCAGTTAGTCCCAGCAACATACTTGTAGATGGGCATGCGGGTGGGAGTATGCACCTGCTTCTGAAATACTGGCAGATGAGGTAGTCCAATGCAATGAGCCACAGAATGCTCATGTGCCAAATCTAGAACACACACGTACGTACATATTTATACACACACATATATACATATTTATACACACGCATGCATAGTCATAGTTACAATCCAAAATTTTCCCATGTTTACATAGTGAGGCATAAATATAAAGCAACATAGAATTTGTCATTGATCATAACAGCATTATCAGATATAAACAAAATACTGGCTCAGGAAGAAACACAATAAGAAAGTGATATAATTATTCCCTACAATTTGTTCCCAAACCAGGGCTATAACATTAAAAAACAGCTTGAATTAGCTACCAACCTACCAACCTACCAAAACAATTAGGCCTTTCAGCATAAGAAAACATCAACATAAGCTCGAGTGAGCACAGGGTGCAAAACTTGGGAGGCTTCGCTTGTATTATTCAATTTTTCCATGCACAGCTCATATTTATTCATAGATTGGTGGCCATGAGAGAGGACTTGATTAGTTATATTTCTGGATGTTACTTTCTGCAGATATTTCAAAGAAGGAACAAGAGGAGAGGGAGAGAGAGGGAGACACAGAGAGAGAGAGAGAGAGAGAGATTGATTCAGTGGTGCAGTGGCTCAAAACAGAGAGATCTGCCAAGAGCTTAACTTAACAAGGAGTCAGAGTTTCATCTCTGGTGTCACCGGTGACTGTAACCCAGACACCTGGATAAAAGACAAGTTGCTCAGCTTAAGTGCACATTTTGAACATTCTGCTAAGAACATTCTGCAGAAAAAGACAAAGGTGGATTCCTGCAATATTCTAGAACAAGAGAATTCAATCTTTGGTGGTAATAAAATGCCTAAACAATTCCTTTACCTGGCTCCCCACATGAAAGGGAAAGTCAATTATTAGAAATGTAGCCGGAATTGGGTTCTCTCGCAGATATTATAAATCTCTTCTTTGACTTCCTGTTCTGTTTCCTAGGAACTCACGTTCTGTCGAATATACGGACAAGCAACTCAGTGAGACAGATTCTGTGGGCAGTCACTTCACGAAGCCTGATGACACTTCATATTATATTTAGATTTCTGATATTCATTCCTTTTAAGTAGATGAGTTTTATCCTATAATGATTTTATTATCATATTTATTTCACCATGCCTAATCTGCTGATTTCCCACCCCCTAAATTGCTCTCATTGCAAATTTAAATGCAGCATTAGATGCACTCTATTTCATTTGGTAACTTGAAAGCAAGATTAGTTCTTTGCAAAACAGCTTCATCCAGAAAAGAAAAAAAAGGATTTTTTAAAAAGGCCAAATACAATCCCGTCCTAGCTCAGATGGACGAGGCTGTGTAAGAAAGGGCAAATGCACGGGTGATCTTCAGTTCTTTAGATTTCCAATCTTCCTATTTAAAACATCAACAAGAAAATACTTCATCTTAATAGTCCTTCCTCATTAGTAGTTGAATGCAGCTGCTAATTGTTTAACATACACAGGGAGGGGATTATGCCACCAGATTTCGCATTACTAAAGTCCATGTGACATTGTGTCATGTGACCAGGTAAGCTAAAATAAATCTAATGGAAAACTGTAATTTCTTCCATGAATCATAAAAATGATGCATCCATTATCAATGGTAAAGGCATTTAAAGACATTTTACATATAATAGAACCTTTAAAAATTATTTTCAGTTGCTTCATTTCAAAACCCCCTGTTCACGTTTGCAAAGTCTCCCTTCTCTCAGAGACTTCAACCCACAACTACAACTGAAATGAAAATCCAGACACTCCCTTTCCAGTCCTGCCCCAGACACATGACTTAGGTTCTGTCAGCCACAGAGTTCCGTCCCACTTGCACAGGACATAAGTGATGCCACAGCAGGTGTGTAAGCACAGGTCAGTTCTGGCGGGAGTGAGCGATGGCAGGGCGTCCCTGGTCCCCCAGCTGGTGGTGTTTTTTCTCTCTATCTTCCTAGATATTTGGGGGACACATTTCATTGTTCATCCCTATATGGCCTTGAAGCTAGGTTCGTGGCTTTCTCAGAGGTTCTGTTAGCTACCTTAGAGACTTAAATACATGTTACCTTTCCACCTAAATTGGCCACACTCTCTCAGCCAACGTCTTCTGCTTGCAAACAAGCGCTCTTACTGATATGCTCTGTTTTCTGTTTGTACTTATTTTCAGCTTTGGGACTTCCAGAACAAAAAGACACAGTGATCCCTGGGTTTGAAAATGCATGTTATTTTCATGTAAATAATTATAATCACCCCCAAATTGTTTGCAAGGATAGGTATATGTTTTCTGAATGGCAGCAGTAAAAGGGATAAACAGAGTCACAGACTATCAAGAATATATTCAAGTAATAATTTTACCTCACGATAACAGCAGGGACCTTTGAAAAGCATAAAATTTGCTTCTAGGGAATAGTCTACTCACAGGTAAAAATCCATGGCTCACGTTTTTGTCAATTTATGCCCATATTACGGGACTCTTGCCAAGGGAAAAGAGTGACTCTTCATCGAGCTCACAGTCACTCCTTACCATCACATTGAGCTCACAGTCACCCCTTATCGTCACACTGAGCTCACAGCCACACCTTACCATCACACTGAGCTCACAGCCACTCCTTCCTGTCACATTGAGCTCACAACTACCCCTTACCATCACACTGAGCTTACTGGCACCCCTTTCTGTCACATTGAGCTCACAGCTACCCCTTCCTGTCACATTGAGCTCATAGCTACCCCTTATCATCACATTGAGCTCACAGCCACCCCTCACTGTCACACTGAGCTCACAGCCACCCCTTCCCATCACATTGAGCTCACAGCTACCCCCCCTTCCTGTCACATTGAGCTCACAGCTACCCCTCACCGTCACACTGAGCTCACAGCCACCCCTTCCTGTCACATTGATCTCATGGCCACTCCTCACCATCACACTGAGCTCACAGCCACCCCTCACCATCACCGTCTTTCTTTGTGGTTTTCATCATATTTTCTGGAGACTCCCTCAGTTGCTTATTTTATGTTTCTACCCAGAAAAGATCTGTTGAAATAGTCTCTATTTCCAACAAATGCACTTTGTCTAAAGCAGACACAAAGGACTGTGTTAAAGATCAGGAGTGACCAAGTCACAGTCTTTGCCTTCAAGAATCCCATAATCTGATTCTAGGTTAGGCTTCCTGTGCAAATAACACGATAAAAGACAAGCTGTAATTACCCTTAAGTACATAGGAGCCAAGCACCATTGAGATGTAAAGAAATATTTTCTCACCATATTTTAAAAATCACAGAATATATCATGGATATTACTCTAGACCAGTGGTTCTCAACCTTCCTAATGCCACGATGTATTTTCATTGTTACAAAGGGGTCGTGACCCACAGGTTGAGGACCACTGCTCTAGAAAGAGAGTTTAAAAATATGCCATTGTTGAAACAATTTCAACCACCAGTTTGACCCAACAATTTCACCACCAACCAATCCTTTTGTATCCCTTTCTCTATGGTTCCTTTTAGGAAAGTTTCGTTTTCAAAGTGAAATGTATTCATCACATTATCTCCATTCATATTTACCAGAAATGGATAAGAAGTAGAGCTGTTGGGTCAGCACAAAATAAATCACACACCGGGGCGGTGCCTGTAGCTCAGTGAGAAGGGCGCCGGCCCCATATGCCGAGGGTGGCGGGTTCAAACCCAGCCCAGGCCAAACGGCAACAAAAAAATAGCCGGGCGTTGTGGCGGGCGCCTGTAGTCCCAGCTACTCAGAAGGCTGAGGCAAGAGAATCGCGTAAGCCCAAGAGTTAGAGGTTGCTGTGAGCCATGTGACGCCACGGCACTCTACCCGAGGGTGGTACAGTGAGACTCTGTCTCTACAAAAAAAAATAAAATAAAATAAATCACACACCAAAGCCAAGTAACAATACAACAATACTACCAACAATAGGAACTCACAGTAAAACATAACCAAAATTCAAAGGCCTCACATACCTGAGACTATCTGTTTCGACTTTGTTAAAAGAGATCTTATTTGCTTTAGGAAATATTAAAAATAAAGCGGTAAGGAGTCTACAAATGCCACTTGCCAGGCCTCAGTGCCACCTGACGTGTACCTGTATACATGATGATATGAAACGAGTTGGGCTGTTCATGTGCACCCAGCCCTGCCCAAGCATCTGAGCTGGCTTTCTGGTTACCAAGAAGGTGTGTTCTGCAGTGGAAATGGAGATAATTCAGGACACTCTTCGGCAGGCCTCCAGAGCAATGAATCTGGAAGTTTTGACTCGGATTGCATGCTAACCCAACAGCCATGAGGTCATGAATGTGCTCCTGAATGAACTAGTTCTAGAAAGGAAATCATCTAGACTGCCACTACATCCATGCAGTCGCTGAAAAGATGCCTCCTCTGGTTCATCAGTCTCCTGTGAAATTGGTTTTCATTAGTCAGCAACTGGAGACGCATAGACAGTCTTCACATGTACATGGATTGCAGAAACTCTTCTAAGCCATTTTGCCTTTTAGGAAGTACAGACTCAATATTCAACAAACCTCATCACACACGATGTATTAATAACGTAATTATAACACATGTGTACAAGATGGCAATCTCGACCAGTTTTTGGCAGTCCACCATGGCACACCTGCCCACATTCCTGGTCTATTCCGTAGCTCTCAGCCATAAAAATAGAATATTTCTAACAGACTTCTAGCCAGATCTCAGATATGATTGAAAAGGATTCAATATAAATACATGCACCCATACCAACACTGTAGCCTGATCAAACCTCTTAGGTCTCTACTACTTTTCAAAAAAGTAGCAAAAATTGCCCATTAAATAACAAAAATCAAAACCCTCAGACTGGCTCACACTTGGTGAGACATCGTCATTCCATTATCATGGTAGGGACCTCATCATCATCATCTTTTGTTCACTGACACCACCCCCCATTACCATACACATTAGAGCTCACAGTGGACGAAAGACAGGGGCTTTCAAAGCCCAGAAAGAATCTCCAGGAAACTAGATGTTTTAGATCAGAGCACTCTTTCAACTCACTACTCAGAAAATATTTGTTGAATCCCTGAGCAGTGAAAAATTATGGCTGTGCTCCCAAATGAACTGAACCGCAAGGCTGCCCTGTAGGACTTTCTACAGCAGTGGAGACGCCCCCCATCTTCACGCCTAACATGGAAGACGGTGCCCACATGTGGCTTTTGACCACATGAAATAGGGCTGTATTAGGCTAATGTTAACATTAGACAATGCAGGTTTAGTGGACTACTGTAAAGTTGTTTATTTTTGAGAAAATCAATAAATTTTTATCATTTCTCCACTCTTTCAACCTTTGCAGTTTAGAATATAAAGGAAATGATTATTTGACAAAGTCCCTTTTCACGATGAGACAGTCGGCATACTACCATCAGAAGATAAATACACTATTTTTCTTCATCAATTAGTTCTACTTGGTTTATAAATAATACCATAGAAGGAAATTTACTACAGAAGATAAATGGCATGTGTATGGCATCTTTGTTATTAATTTAATGCCTGTTCCCATGATGATATCTTCACTGGGTTTCAATAAGTTAGTCAAGTCCAACTGGAACAGGCACCCCAGGGAAGGGAAAAAGAGAACAGCGTCACTTATGCCAGGGGCTTTGCAGATAGCCCAGGTTTCTTTTTCTTTTTTATTATTTTTCTTTCTTTTTTTTCCAATATAAAGTCAAACTGCTTCCACACAGCAGTTTTCTGTATAAACCAGTATGAATATTTCCCTCTGACATGTACCTTAAATGGGCTAGCAGTGTGTGTGGCTGGGTGTACACACATATCCATACTGTAGATAGAGGGATAGACAGACACCCTCGTTTTTATGTGTGATACTTATTTGCCTGAGAATGACTGAATCTAGGTATTAGGAATCATTTGATGAGAAACTACCTCAAATACTATTTATTTATTCTCCTCTTTCTTCATCCCTCCAAATAACATGATTTGTCCCTTTTCTGAAATGCAGATACATTTTATCGTCGTTATTGATTTTCCTGATTTCTCCACTACATTCTAAGCAACTTGAGAGAAGAGTTTGTATCCTGCACGGCATTATGTTACCTACATGGATTTTTTTAAATAATTGCCCTTCTTCTGGTAGTTATTCTAGAAATGTTTGCAGAACTGAATTATGTACCATATGGTGACGTTACAAGACATAATTTCATTCTTTCATGGAGCCCTCCCTCACCCAGCACACAGCAGGTGTGGTCGCCGGGAGGAAGCCGGCAGCGGCAGCAGCGGGGTGGGGCACCCAGGAAAATCAGCTGCTTTCCTTCTGACTTTGGGGAGATCTCTATCTCACATGACTTTGTGACAGCTTGTATCATAAGAAAACATACCTTACTGCACAAACCTTAGGGTGTTACACGACAAATCTTAGTGTATTCAGCAGGAATCTCAAACAGCATCTCGATGGCGCTTCTGGATACGCGCTACTTCCCATAGACACAGGACGACAGGCTCGGAGAACAGGAGCTGCTGTAGCTACGGACGGGTTTTACTCCCAGTTAACAGCACTTGGTAACAACATACTGTCTCTAATGAAAATGCTACTTGAAAGCTGCTGCTTGAAATCTGAGCATATTAATAGGAAACAATTCCAGATTCTTTTCAGAGCAAAAGAAACCAATTTTTGTATTTACTACCTAAAATCACAGAGTCCTCAGCACAGACATACGAGTTTGATACTAATTATATCAAATCCTTCCATTCCCCAAAAATTGTTTAAAACTTTCCATTTTTACCTTAATTTATATCTTAATACCATAAAAAAACACATAAATTATGCCTTAATATGACAATTAGAATCTCAGAAAATTGTCCAAATGGACCAGCGGCTTCATTAAACCCCAATGTTTACATCTGATTTGGGGGAAATTGTGAAGACTGTATACTTCCTTTTTCTGCTATTTCCTAAAAATACATATTAATAAACACTAGCCTTCCCCTAAAGGATTCAAAAACCAGAAGGAATGAACACAAGCAGACAGTAATAACAGCAACCGAGCAGAGCCAGGGCAGTAGGCAGGCTAACACTAACGGGAGGCGTGAGCCCCAAATGGACAAGCTGAACTCTGAGCTCTGGTTAAGCTGAGATCAAGGTGAGATCCACCAGGATGCACAGAGGCCTGAGGAACCATCGAAAGTAAATGTGAGAGTTCTGTTTTCAAGATCTGATTAAAAGGTAGCAGAGATGACCCAAGGCTGTGTGGACACAGGGAAGCAGAAACACAAAGCTGGGGACACAGCCCCACCTCCTCCAGGGGGGACGGTCTTGCGGGAGGCTGACTTAGAATTTCACTGTGGTGAGCGCTGGAAGGATTAAACATCAAAAAGAAGGCACTGGACTGTCGCAGTGTGGAAGTTCTGTGTGACAGGTACAGAGCTGTCTCTCGCAGACATTCTACACAAGCTTTCCACATCGTCGCCTCGTAACAGCTGCAGTGGTTGATTCCCTAAATTCAAAACAATTTCTCTTCTATGCAACCAGAGCCAAAACTAACATGGAGTCACACAGTCCACCCTGCTCCATGTCCATCTTCCTGCAGATGGACCGTGCCCGGCTTGTTAGCCTGACATGGAGAGCCCCAGAGCTGCGGTGTCCCTGCAGCTCCCCAGGACACCTTCCTGGCGCAGAGCTGCTGGTGGGAACCATGTCCCCCGTGAGGGCCAGTTGCTGCAAAACATGTCAGGTTTGCATTACAAGCCACTCTCCTCAGTGTGTGTTTCAGTTTAATTCTGCTCTCCTAAGTACCCTCTCCCCTCAGAAAGCAGAAGACTCCCCAGATGGGTTATTCTTTGAGGGAAATGAACATGAACACAAGGCTTTTCTGCTTTCAGAACACAGGTGTATAACACAGCATTGTTCCTTTCTTAATACATTACACAGTATTTTCCCTCTCTGCTCTCTCTTAAGGACTCCGGGTTTTGCATTGAGTGTAATA
The DNA here is from genome assembly GCF_027406575.1 of Nycticebus coucang. Lineage (NCBI taxonomy): Eukaryota > Metazoa > Chordata > Mammalia > Primates > Lorisidae > Nycticebus > Nycticebus coucang. The sequence goes on along the minus strand of NC_069794.1, from coordinate 5,115,879 downwards.
TATTCATGAATAATGACAAGGACTCATATTAATGGCTCGTGTACAGAATGGGAGCCACTGCGCCATGTACTTCACATGAATGTCCCCATGTAGGTCACAATAGGGTTGCATATACACGCCGTTGCTATGTGTATTCTATAGATGAGGTGCCTGTGGGTGCAGAGATTAAATCTATCATCTGAGATCTCACAGGTTATATAAGCTAGTGCCCTGAACATCATGCCGTCATAATCTCACCTCAATTTGGCAACTCAGCCCCTGGTTTACTCAGTAAACAACATAGCCTAGGGGCAAAAGAACGATAAAATGGCGTTGAAATTAACCAGCATATATAACAACATGTGTATTAAGTATTTACCAGCAATTTTTTGCATATATCTCTTATAAGGTGGGGCAGATAACAGTATCACCCAATTCCCTGATCTTTCCTGGTACACAAGAACATAGTCTTGTGTGATTAGAAATCAGATCTTTTAAAAAATGTAGCCTAAAGGAGAAAAGTTTTTTTAAACAATGAAGTAAAAAGAAGGAAAATAAAGATGCAGAGAAACAGAACAAGGTAGAAGAAAAGGTCTCATGTTTGGAGTCAGAAGCCTTGGGCATGAGTCTACTTTTAACTTTTAGCACCAGAGAGGCCCAGCCCAAGAATTTCAACTCTGATTTGGGTTGACTTCACCATATAATGAACAGACTGTCTCTCTATGCCTCTTACAACCATAGATTCTGGGACGACTTATTTTAATGTAGAGAATTCCCTTCATGGCAAACATTTCCACTTATGGCTGTTCATAAACCACGATGATGAATGCCTTTGCACAGAGCTGTCCTTCAAAACACCATGCCACCGGGCCCATGTCACCACCCCTCATCCCTTCTTCACAAAATCAGGAACTCCTTCACCTGAGCAGAACATTGTTTCCCGGGTTTGCGTTCTGCTTCGATATTTCGAGTTTACCTCCTACGAATTTGATATAAATAGTACTGTTTCTTTCCATTTTAAATTCCAAGATATTTGGGACTGGGTCCATGACATCACAATGGTTTTTATGCCTGGAAGAGTTTTATCTTATGAATCTCAAAAAATTAACCAGGTCCATCTACAAATAACAGCGCTAGTCCAAATATGACCCATAAGGGAAAGAACCAAAATTGAAGGCATTTAGAAAAAACTTTGCAGTAATGTGATCATTTCTGTGCATGATCTAGAAGTCACCTTGTTGAGCATGTGCAGGGAGGTGAACATGTAGTTTTTGGATTCATGGAATGAGCTACATGTGGTGTGAATTTTGCACAGGTGCATGCAGGAAGATTTCAATGGCTGTAATGCGAGGGAAAAAGTGATTCCTTCTGCAGAGGTTGCAAAGTGTGGTGCCGTGGCACACACTACTGCATGGAGGGCTCCAGCACCATCACGGTCGCCACCGTGTCTGGCCACATGTGAGCATAAATAACTGTGCTGGATTGGCAGGAAGCAACCTTCTGTGAAGTGACTTAACAAAAAAATGAAAGCTCAACAGATTGGTATGCAGGGTTTCCTAAAAGGGGATAGAATATTTTTCCCTGGGATGATGTGTTGCCACAGAGGAAAAGAAGTAAATGGAATGATGGAAAGAACATGGCATGCTTCTGACTTTGTATTACCAAAGTTTGCCAAGTTCAAGGCATGAAACAGAGCTAACTTTGGGGATGCTAAAAGTCTGGTGTTACTTGTAAAACTTAGAGTCCATCTCAGGCAGCAATTGAAACCCATTTATGTCACCCTGCGATACAGCATTAATATCTTACATTCCCTTGCAGTGCCTCTATCAAGACCATTCAGACGGTCTCAAAGGCATCAGACTCATTTGCACTTCTTAGCTGGGGTTATTACCAGTGATAAGAGAGTGCTGAAAGGTTCAAAATTCATCCGGCTTTGCATTTGGAAAAGGGAACTTTCAATCGCTTGAGCACAGCGCTCCCTGATTTCAGACAGGTGTAAAATTCACCCAGGGCAAAAGAGTCTGAGCATATTCTCTTTCACTGTGCCATATTTTATCCTTTCAACCTCATTGCAAAGTCTTTGTCAGTGCTCAATGCAGAGCACAGGAGGACAGAGGACAGGAGCGAGGCGGGCGCGATTAATTTCCTCCCAAGCTCATCTCAGTTCATCCAGGGTCAGGGCCTGATGTGGGTTGGACAAACTTCTTCCTCTTCTCTTCCTATATGCAAGCGACACATTTCGACGTCTCTGCAGGACTTTATCCCATCATGCCGAAAATACCTCCTTCCAAAAAGTGGATGTGCAGAGTAACCAGCTTAGTTGGAGACAGATGTGACTATATTCAAGTATGGGCTTTTCTTTTTTTAGATGAAACTTCTCTAACATTTAGTAAGATATTATGCCCCGGCTGCATGCATCCCCAGAGTGTGGGAAATAGCATGTTTTACAGGAAAAGGATTGAGACATCAACGGCTGTTACTGGCGAGTAGAGTTTCTAAGAGAGACACACCTTTACATCTCCTTTATTGCTTATTCTGGTCTGGAGATCCAGGCTCCATGGTCACGTTTCACTCTTTGCTCCCTTTTCTCAACATTTACGCCAATGTTTCTGCCCCAATTCACCCTTCATTGCTGCTACCCCAGCAATGGCTGCCTCGTGGAGTGTTCCTGGGCTACATTTGCCTAAATTCATCACACATCTGGCTGCCTGGCAGATTTCCCTGACCACAGTGTCGGCGCCTCTCCCCACCCTCTTTGCTCCTGCCTCCGTTTGGAATTCCCTCCCCATCCCCACTCGCTAGACCCCCATCTGCCCTAATCCCATCGTTGGGGTCTCTCTTATTTGTCACCACCTTTCTTCTGCCTCACCTGCTCACCTCTAATAGACACAATTTTTATATCATAGCACTTTGTTGCCCTCCACCCTGTGAACTTGTCACTTCTTAACACCTGCATGAGACTTATCTGCCTTATTAAATCTCCATAAAGGCAATGATGCACTCTACTTGATTTCCTAATAGCCACACCTCCCAGCAGAGTACATAGTGAGTATTAAGAGACCAGTAACACATGCAGAATTACCCTTTTAATTCTGCATTTGCCCACCTAAAGAACTGCAGCAGCTAATTACCCCTGTCAAATGATGGAAGGAATTTAGGAACACAGAGAGAGTTTGCTACTTCCTTAAGGATTTCCCAGCTGCCTGCACACCAGTTCTCATCCCTGTCCTTCTCATGACAGATTACCCCAGGGCAAAATCAAGCTGGGCAGGGGGTACCCCCACCTTCTGGTTAAACACAGATTCTGAGCTTGCAGAGATGTGTTTTTTTCCATACTGGCTGAACAATGCAGCACATTCTATCCGAGCTCAGTCAAATCTGAACTGAAGGCTGAGCTGACAAAAGACACTATTTCTAAATCTGTTTACATCCAGGGGACATTAGTGCTCCTGTGGCCGTCATGAGTCCCGTGTAAATAGTCCATTGGAGTGCGAGAGTGCATTACTTTCCCCAGGACAGAAAATTACTTAAGACTGGCTGTCATTGGATCTTGATATATATAAAAAATTATAAAACAATTGTAAGTTTTGTTTATGGAATAGAAGTCAAGGATGGGACTGTGAGCTCTGTATATTTGAGGCTGCAGATTATGTGAAAGACAGTGAAGGGCAGCACCTGGCTCAAAGGAGTAGGGCGCCGGCCCCATATGCCAGAGATGGCGGGTTCAAACCCAGCCCCGGCCAAAAACTGCAAAAAAAAAAAGACAGTGAATACGTACATTAGGTTCCGAGGGGACACAGCACAGATCCTAAGTGGCTTTGCTGGCAGCTCTGAACACGAGTTGGTCCTTCATCACCTCCCACCAGCACTGGAGGAAAGTACAGTCCTCTAGGGTCTAGCCCAGCTGAGGGAGAGTCTCCCAGAACACAGTGAGAACAGAAACGGTTGCCTAATCAATCAGGTAAGTAGGCAGTGCAGAGAGGCTGAGTCAAAACCTACAGATTTCCTAATTTTTAATGCTAGCCTACATTTAGAATGGAGAAGGTAAAATCATTTCAAATTTGATGTGTTCCTGAAAAATAATGTAGAGTGCTGCTCTCTCCACAGTGTGGTGCACATCTGCCTTTCTCTCTCCTGGTGGCAGGAACCTCCGCTCCCCGCCGCGTGGTCTCATCTGCCGGGAAGCACAGGCCGCTCAGCACTCCCCTTTGAAGGGGTTTCCCTCCTCAGGGCCTTGCCCAGGAAGTGCACTGACTGTTTTTCTGACAGAATCCAAACACCTAACTCCCAGGGAGTGATGGACGCTTGGGAACACCCTCCATTTGCATTCCCGGTGTTCTCTGTAATGATCTCCCTGCCTGGCAGTGTCAAGCAGAATATGTAAAATCCCCTCCGTTCTCTCCCTTAGGAGAAGGAACTGAGCACACACAGGCGATTGGTGACTGCTGATGCCTGATGAGCACAACACACCCCACTGCAGAGTCGTGAATATTTTAAAACTTTCTTGAACAAGATATTTGGCATGCTCTGTTTATCCACAAGCTCTGATGAGTGGTAACGTAAACAAGTCATCAGTTGAAGGTTTTCTCCCCTCACCTTTAAGTTTTAAGATGCTTATCAACTTAAGATAAAGCATTCGGCAATAAGAAATAGAGACATTCTGGTGGAATTGAATGCAGACAGAGGGTGGATTAAAGAATTCCTAAATCTACCTTAGAAAACACAGCCTTATCATAAAGCAAAGTGTGCTGCTCAAATCCTTCCTGTATTCAGAATCCCAACTGAAGGAATCAAAGAGAAACCATGTCTCTAGAACTGGACGATTTGATGGTCTGTGTAATTGCAGTAAGCAGCAGCCTCGGCTACCTTCTCCTTTGCTCTGGCTGCCTGTCTGCAATGCTCAGGAGCAGAAGGGGCAGAGGGGGCACCTCCCTGACGGGCAGGGAAGCTGGGTCTGCTTTCCTGCCTGTGCTTATCACGTGGCCATGTTCCTTCGTAGAATGTCTGCCTATAGCTCTCAGACAGTGTGTGGGAGACAGGCTTTGGATCCAGACAAAATCTGAGTACGTCTAGCCATATGCACCTTGGCAGGTCACAAAATCTCCGCATCCCTCATTTCCCCCTGTAGAATGTGAGTAAAAACATGTCACTAGGGACACAACAATGTCTAGAATTGCATGGAAAGGATTCAGTCCAGTCAGGGTGGCATGTCACAGCCTGGGATGGATTTCAGCGGCGCTTTCTCCTGTCTGAGTCCCTCCTGCGGAACATTATTATACTGGGCTGCTCTGAGCACAGTGCCCAGTGCAGACCTTAAACAGTAGCTGTTTATTACAAAATCGGGAATTTGTTTCCCATGTATTGGTCATAAATTATCAAAACCAAAAAGAAAATCTTAAAAGGCATCTAGTTAGAATTCATACCCAAATCTTAAATTACTTGTGCAATAACCGTGATGAATTCTTTCATGCATTCATGATACTGAGTCAGTCAGTGAATCCCAAGACGGTGATGAATGTGCAAGGTGGCATCTGAGTCCTGGGTCAGGACTTTACAACACCCAGTACCAGAATTCCTCAGTGTCCGAGACTTCTGTCTGTTCCAGGTATCTTTTGCCCAGCAGTCCCCATTTTTAGACTGCTAAGTGTTCCCCAGACCCTGACAAGTCAGTCTAAGGTACCAGCTCCAAAAAAATCAGCTTTTTTTCAGCTGAAAAGAAAGAAGTTCAGAAATTCTGAAAGATGAAAAGCATGAGAGACCCAAAGCGTCTCCCACGTGCCAGGTACCTTACTGGGAGCTTTGGAGGAGCCAGCGTGAGAACTCTATCTGTGCACACACATGCCACACACCCCACATACAGGCATGGACGCCAAGGTTTCAATGAGGACAATGATTGTGGCTGTTCTCCTCATTACTCATCAATGATTATTTGCTGAATGAATAGAAATTTAACATCTTTAAAGAGAGTTCTGAAGCAAGTATAAGATATTCTCACCCCAAACTCAGGACGAAAGGAGGAACAGAAAGGCAGGTAAACTCACTGCAGTCGGTCAAGGGCACAGTATACACTAAAATGGGAAGAAGCTGGGTTTACAAGCAGCCAAAGGCAGTGAGCCACATGAGCTTATTTTAAGGGTGCGGTGATGGTCTGGAGGTCCTTAGATAAAGCTGTCGCCCGAGGTATGTTACGAGTGCATTAAGAGCTCTTGCTATGGTGGGGCTACTTTGTCAAGTAAACTACTCAGGAGATTCCATGCTCACTTGAAAATTTAAGTCTTTATTTGTGTGTAGGTTTACATTTATCTTAACTTGGACCCTGCCACCAGGTTATGTGTTATTGGGGTTTTTTTTAATTTTAGACTAATATGCGGGTACATATTTCGCTTTTGTGAGGTCCAAGTCCAAGTTGTAGCTGTGTCCTTCACCTAGGAAGTGAGCCCTCTCCCCGTGCCATGTACCTGTTGGATGTGAACTCAGCCAACCCTTTGCCTCTCCCTCCTATTTGAATTTAATTGAGTTTTCCTCTCATGTGAGCATATAGTTGTTAATCATTATGTGTTTGATTTGGACCTTATCCACATTTGAGAAGATTTCGAAGTTGATCACTAGGTGAGAGTCACAGCCCAAGTTCAATGGGACAATCTCATCTACTTGGCTTAAACAATCACTTTAAATGTCATGTACGATCATTCATTCAGGAAATAACCATTGAACATGGACTAGGCGGAACAGACGCAATCTCTGTCCTATTTGAAATACACAGGCATGTACATCCGTGTGTATGTTTACACGTGAGTCACACGGGAAAGTCATAGAAACATAATTTAAACTGGATTGGTCAATCTTAGAGCTGGCTAGGTCTCATGTGCAGAATACAAGGCAAGCCAAAATTGCACACCTTCTGAGGCAGGAAATGAGTTATGGGGTAAACATGGTATACACACATTTTCAATGTGTCTAAGTTGGAAAACTCTAAAATTTCTTCTAGGGATTATCCATGACAATCAGCATTAGAGGCTAGATTGCGAGCTGAACGTGGCATCGCCCCCATACAGGAAGGGAACCACATCCAAAAGCTGAAGGTTCACATCCCTACCCATTCAGTATGATGCCTGCTGCCGTAGGGAACCCCGAAAACATCACAGTTCACTTAAATTCAAAAAAGACAGAGACTTGGAGGTGTCCAGCCAGATGCCTCATAAGCAAAGTGCATCTCCAAACACACACGGTCACCTGGAACCTGCGCTGGTCGCTGTCACCAGATACCTCCCACCTTCTCTCCTCTACCGCTCATGCTCGGATCACAAATAGCGAGTCAATCAATTGATTAACTTACAAAGTAACAAATACTATCTGCTTTGGAATTTAAGGGCAATCTTCCTTATCCCAGACGTTGTTATTGAAGTGTTCTCTCCCAAATAAAATAAGATTTAAAAAGCACAGTGAACATCCTAGTGACATACAAAAGGCAATAATGTTATCTGGCAAGCATTATTTTATTGGCGTCTTCCTTAGGGCACTAAAATTCAGGCCTAAAATAGCTCCTCACTGCCTAGTGCTCAAATTCAAAACCAAAACAACCTCCATTGGCGTCCTAAAAGGACGGTCATGTCCTTCGAATATAGAAGATGCAGGCAATGAAGCTGAGGTGACGTTGTGTCTTTTCCCCCACCTTACCTGCCCCACGCCCTCCAATTTCACGTTACACTGAGCATCAGTAACATAGCTCTGGTACTACGGCGTGTCTCTGTCTCTAGAGACGACGTAACAAGGCAGATCTGCATGTTTATACCTACATCTGGGTACCATGTCAGTGACAGTACTGACTGGACTCTGGTACATGTCATCTAGCTAAAGTTAACTTATACTAAACACCCACATTCAAGTGCCATAGTTTCATGGGACAAGCAAACTACATAATATTTTTTATTCCTAGGACTTACTTTACTTTTATTAAATAAGACCTGATTTTCTGTGACTAAATTATAGAAAACAAAAAAGCAAGCATAAGGTATTATAAAATTTTTATAATAAAAGCATGGTCAAAACTTATGTTTAATTTACATTTGTATCAAACTAAACTGTCCTCTATAAAACGCACTGACATTAACAGTTTCTCCGTTAATTGAGTTTATCCATTAGTTACAGTTGTATGTTTTCTACAGATGAGACATATTTAGAGCCTGAACGTATTACCTTTGATGCACTCAGTGACGGTAACGTGTGTATGAAGCCAGTGAACGGCCACATCTATGTACGACCTGTCAGAAGCAGAAACGGGCCCGTCTGTTCAGAATCACCACTGTGTTTAATGTGTGTGGCTGTCAGATGTTCTCCATCGCAGTAGAAATGCCCTAGTGTTAATCTTTTGTAGCCAACACTTAGGAAAAATAACATAACACCCAGTTTCCAGTCAAAAAAAACATCTCGATAAGACAGTGGGCAAGGCCTGCCAGAAAATAAAAGAAAGACACCCAAAATGTGGTATGTCTGTTTTACTGGCTTTTCTTCAGCAAATCTAGGGAACCTCTGCAAATTGAGTTTTGCACTGTGCGACTGTGAAGCTGCTGAGACACAGGAACCCACCAGGCTGAATGCATTATTTTGTTATTTCGATCAAGCAATTAGCACCTAACAATCTATTGCCTGTCTAAATTATCATAGTTAAACATGTATTAAATGTGGCATATGCAAAACAGTGTAGATCTAAAATATACTTTATCAAAATACACAGCTACAGTTGATCTCTACAATATAACCTGCTATATGAAGACATATGATCTAGGTATAAATATATGCCAAATCCATTTTAATATTTATCATATTTTATATGTTTCATATATATAAATATTGTGTCTTACAAATTTCTCATGGATTGTCCAAACTTGAGGTTTTCAACATCTCCCAGAAATTATACATTGCCTGCAAATACCAGGAGGATAAATACACTCAAACTTAAAAATCAATAGGGTCTAATGGATATCTTTTAAGAAAATTGGCCCCTTACAGTTCACATGTAAACGGAATAGGCTTGTAGAGATGGAAAAAAATATATATATACTACTCCAACACAGGTAATGAACAGCAGAGTCAAATTTAAAAACGTCAGTAATTTACAGATAAATACACATGTCTGAAGCTATAGGCACTTCTTTGAAATTAGTTTAGGGCTTGATGTAGTGAATTTCCCATGGAACAATTCTCTATTTCCATTCGTGCCTCATAGAAAATTATTTTAAATCAAGTGGAAGCAATCTGGGTGGTGATTTTTCTTTGGTTTGCCTCACCTGACTGCTCTCCCAGGGCTTTGACAGGCACAAATATTAGTTGTTTGAGTTAGAAATTCATGTGTGCTTTGGATATTTTATCCGTGATATGTAGTCTCCAGCTCACAGCTTCCAGCTGATCTTACCTAATTAGATTATCTAACGGCCAGTTTGTCTAAAAATATATAAAAAACTATTAAGAAGAGGTCAAACACTTTTATATATTGTTGTTTTTATCAATATACCTGAGCTTCCTATGCAAATATTTGAATTCTACATTGATAAAGACGCGTTAGACATGTTCAAAGTTGAATTTTAAGCTAAATAATTTGACAACAAAGGATTCATTTTTCATGAAAAAACAGATGGCTGCAAATTAATGTGCAAAGACATACTCATTTTTCATTTTCTTTTTTTGGCTGGGGCCGGGTTTGAACCCACCACCTCCAGTAAATGGGGCCGGCGCCCTACTCCTTGAGCCACAGGTGCCGCCCAAGACATACTCCTTTTTACAAAGAACACACTCAAAGAAAAGATGAAAATATGGGGTTTCTTTTATGTTTTTAAATAATACACTCAACTCTATTTTTTACTCCCAACTTTCAAACACTCCTGCATCACTTGCTTTTCTCTTCTAAGATCTGTCTGGAAGGAAGTATGGAGAAACCTCAAAGCACTCAAGCTAAACCTCCCATTTGATCCTGCAATCCCATTACTGGGCATCTACCCAGAAGGAAAGAAATCCTTTTATCATAAGGACACTTGTACTAGACTGTTTATTGCAGCTCAATTTACAATCGCCAAAATGTGGAAACAGCCTAAATGCCCACCAACCCAGGAATGGATTAACAAGCTGTAGTGTATGTATACCATGGAATACTATTCAGCCATTAAAAAAAATGGAGACTTTACATCCTTCGTATTAACCTGGATGGAAGTGGAAGACATTATTCTTAGTAAAGCATCACAAGAATGGAGAAGCATGAATCCTATGTACTCAATTTTGATATGAGGACAATTAATGACAATTAAGGTTATGGAGGGGGGAAGCAGAAAGAGGGAAGGATGGAGGGGGGTGGGGCCTTGGTGTGTGCCACACTTTATGGGGGCAAGACATGATTGTAAGAGGGACTTTACCTAACAATTGCAATCAGTGTAACCTGGCTTATTGTACCCTCAATGAATCCCCAACAATAAAAAAAGAAAAAAGAAAAAAAAAAGTCACCAACAGGGAAAAAAAAAAAAAAAAGAAATTTTGTGCTTTATTAATTCTTCAGTTTTAGCTTTCGAAGTTTGGAAATTGTGCCTGTTTCATGGTGTAAACTACATATTACTAAAAATGTGCTTAATAAAAAGAAAAGAAGTCATCTTGGAGAAGGAAAATCCATGACCCACTTTTTTTTAATGTAGCAAAATATTTTGATAAAACCCAGAGAGTGTTTCACTGATGAAATGATATTAACGCTTTAATTGACAGCTTCAAGATTTTGATTGAAAACAAAAACAATGCACAAAACTTGCATTTTCTAGAAAGAGCTCTATTAACAATATAATCAGAAGTCCCTTTTATTGTTCCTTCTCGTTCAGGTCAAACATGGCAGATAGAGCAAACAAAAGGCCTTTCAATGAAGAGGAGACTGTCCCGTAGTGAAGAAGGTAGCCTATTTAAGGAACAGTCTGGAGACCAGTATGTCTGTTGCTAAAGAGAAGCACAGCTCGCCATGAAAAAAAAAAAAGTGATAATATGCATAAAGAAACAAACTAAAATAATCTTGTAAAAATTTCATCTAAAAAGATTAAAATAGGTAGATGCATTATTTGCATATCTCTATTTGACATTCTATGAGCTATTCCAAAAAGTCTGCATAAAGAAAGTTCTCAGTCTTGTGGCACTTCTCATGAGAGTTCCAGGAGCTGAAGTTTGCTGAGAACCTGAGTAGAATCATCCCCATTCTAAAGGAGAATCCTTTGGACAATAGAAAAAGATAAAAAAGAGTGTCTGCAAGTCCAGCACGAGGCATTTATTACAGCTCTTGTTTCCATCACTAGTTCTTGTAATTCTGTCAGCATCCGAACCAGGAGAGAAAGGACAGCCCAGCCACAGGGAAATGATGGGAGAGATTCCTCTTTGAATTGCACAACCTGGTTTGAAAGTAGGAGACTATTCTCTTCTGAAGTTGGCATGGTTGAGATGTCAGGTGTAAGTGTAAGGGAAGGATTCATGGCCAATAAGTAAAAAAGATGCCCACTGAACAAGCTACCATAAGGGGAAAAGTAAAGACATGCAGTCACAAAATATCTGGACTATAAATTCTGAAGATCAAGAAATTGTCCCTATTCAGTGCATTTGTTCAACATGGCAGAGAAGGGCAATTTTAATGATTCTCCCTTAGGGGAGGCACCAAATTGCATTCGAAAGAAAACATTTACTCCTGAGGTGAACGTGATCAGATTGGCAAACCACAGCCCCATGTCTGAGTGCATCTGGTTTTGCGCTGCAATGATCTAGGAATGCTTTTTTTTTTTTTTAACATTTTAAAAGAATTGCATAAAAACTCACATACACACACGCACACCCACATTGTGATACAGACAATCCAATGCCTATGAAACCTAAAATATTAAACATTTACTATCTGATGCTCTGCAGAAAAGCTCACAGATCCCTAACCTAAACCTTAATTTGGCCTGGCATAAATCTCCTTTTTGCTTCCTCCTTTGGCTATGAGTTTTATTACTCTTTGTTAATACATTATAGTGCTGCTGAGAAAAACCAAATGTGAAAATGTAATGTATAAAGGTGCTCTTAAAATGTTAGGTATTAATGCATGTTTAGTTTAAAACTAGTTTTAAATGAATGGAACTAACGTGGACAGTGCAGCTGCCTCTGGCCATGTCTGATTTGTCGGTCACCAGATGGACTTTGGAGAACACAGTCCTGCTAGAACTGACTCAAGCTACCAAAAGTCATTTGTTAAATGTCTACTCTCAAGCAATGTAGTCAAAATCATCCTACACTTTCTACATTTATGTAACTTTTAACTTATATATCAAACCCATTTCTGCTGATCATCAATAACATAATCTCTAAAGCATCTGTTTTCTAAGTTTGTTACTAAAATTGGTAGTGGAAAGATTCAATATCTGACTATATGGGGGAAAGCGGAGAGCAGGCCTCTAAAGCAGACTTCTACAGACAGACCTACAATCAAGAATCTTCTCTTTAGTGTTACTATTACTATTACCATTATTTTGCTTAAAGCAAAGTGATTTCTTTTCATAGAATTATTGAAAACATTGATGATCCATTACTCACATTGTGCACATCAGAGCAAAACTTCGGCTTAAGGAATATCTCCTATAAAAAACTCACTTACATCCTTCATAACATGGACTTTGGTTCCTAGATTTGTTTTCATTTTTTCGTGACCAACATTAGGTGCTTGGAAAAAAAAGCCTAGGTGAGGTCCCACCAAATCATTCATATAAAAGCGTGAGTAATTATATATTGGTTTCATAACAGTATTGAGTACACTGGATACTTTTCTTCCATTCTTGAGATACTTTACTAAGAAGAATATGCTCCAGCTCCATCCAGGTAAACATAAAAGATGTGAAGTCTCCATCTTTTTTATGACTGCATAATATCCCATAGTGTACATACACCCATAATTTGTTAATCCATTCATGAGTGGATGGGCACCTGGGCTACTTCCAATACTTGGCAGTAGCCTAGTAAGCACAAAGCAAGGGTACATGTCAAACCTATTAAGAGCAGAGTATAAATGCTGTAACACAACAAATAAGTAAGTGAGGTGAAGGCTATGCTAACCAGCTTGATGTGAGCGTTCCAAGTTGTACATAAAACCAGTACATTGTACCCCATAAATGCATTAATGTATATAGTTATCATTTAATAAATAAATTAATTCATTAAAAAAGATTATAAAGCATCACAAGAATGGAGAAGCATGAATCCTATGTACTCAATTTTGATATGAGGACAATTAATGACAATTAAGGTTATGGGGGGGAAACAGAAAGAGGGAAGGAGGGAGGGGGGTGGGGCCTTGGTGTGTGTCACACTTTATGGGGGCAAGACATGATTGCAAGAGGGACTTTACCTAACAATTGCAATCAGTGTAACCTGGCTTATTGTACCCTCAATGAATCCCCAACAATAAAAAAAAAAAAAAAAAGATTAACTTCCTACCCACCAAAATTGTTATTGTCTAGGCTTAGACATAAATAAACTTTCAAGTCTCCCCCCCAAAAAAATCTTTAGTCATGATGGCAAATTAAACTTGGGACTGTAATTTGATTTAGTGATTTCTCAATACTTCTGTGCTCACTGATTTAATTCATCGGCTAGAGTTGAAATGACTGTCTTTTAATTCCTTGTGCTCCATTCTAATACTTGACTTCCTTAAAAGACATTCATTATTATGTTGTATTCACCTATGAAATTTTAGAAATGATTTTTAAAAGTCTTTGAAAATCATTTTCAATGTGCTTTGTAATAAAAATATATCATATTCCCTCAATGTCTTCAGGGTACTTAGTAACACTACCTACACTCAGGTAACCATTTCCAAAGGAATTACCACCATTTACTTTACTTTTTATTGTAATTACAGAAGCGAATGATACAGTCTAAGATGAGTGATGGTTCCTGCAGCTGAGACCTCTCTGCAGGCTGACGTGCGGGAATCCCTGCATTCAGAGCCTGAGCATAAGCCTGGGCAATGTGGTGTATAAACACCATAAATTACCTCTGGGTTTTCAGCCTCGGACGAGTGAGCGAGGGCTCGGCATCCTACTTCACATGTGTGCTAATGGAATGGCCATCTTAGGGCGAGTCCTGCCTGCAGGAAACACTGGAAGAGCGTGGGAGTGGCTCCTACAGTATAAATTACAGAAATGAGGATTATTAGAGCATGATGCAATATTATTTTTGCTGTGGTCTTTCTTAGGTAGTTAGTATGCTGATTTGTTTTCAAAAAAATTAGCTGTGGAAAAAATCTTTGCAGAAAGGTATGGAAAGCTTCCAGTAACTTCACACAGAGATGCTTTGAATTTATGTGAGTCACTCTCAACAATAATCTTTATATCTTACGTGGCTTTTCAATAAAATGTGATGCTTTGGGGGTGATTGGTGAGAAGAGCATACGTGAGAAGCCACATGTTCCTTCAGGCTACAGTAAATTTTAAAATTCTTTAACACCTTTCTTTCCTGCTTCCTTTGTTCTACAGAATTATCTGCAGGGCTGTCTAGATTCGGAACTGAAGGATTTGTATGATAAAGAACAAACAAACAGAAAAAGGAATTAAGAATAGTAGCAGGAGTCCTGTGCCTGTAAGCCCACTTATTCCTCACGCGCTATTACCCTCATTTTTAACAATCTTCCTTTCCCAGACTCCTGGGCAGTAACTTCAGCCTAAAGCTTATCTGGATCCCTTTCACTTGATTTTGAATTGCACAACACACCTTGTGTTCCACGTACGATAACATGCTGTGAACTGCGTGTACTCGAAACAGACTACATGATACATGTTCTGTACATACCATGTACTAAATATGAGTGTATCTATATGAAAGCACACACATGTATGTGCACACACACGTATACATGTACCGTGGGCACTAACTTCAGTTCCATTTGTCCTTCCATGCGCCTGGTGCAAAGTACATACGGTGCATTTTTCATTTGCTGGCAGTGCTCTGAACAAGAAGAGAACTTGAAAAACTATATCAGCTTCCTAAAACCAAACTGTCTGGCAACTCGGGTAGTCTCACGTGGAACAGTCATGCTGTCCCAGATTTCGTGATAACCACATATGTTCTCTCCCAGCAAGAGCGAGGGCAGAGCTGCGACTGCTCCAGCGGGTCGACTCTCCCTGCGCTTCCTGAGAAGTTCACCAAAGGATTACTCACCCCCACGTCGAGGACAGAGACTCCATAAAAGTGCAAGCAGCTCCAGACGGCGGGAGACTGTACCTTCTGGTATTTGTTTATTCTAACCGACTTTTCTCAATAGTGACGTTTGAAGCTTTCTTATCTTTTAGTTACTTTCAGCGCCATGGAAAGTAGGTAAAAGGAGTAAAAATCCATTTCACATGAGCACGCAACAAGTCCCAGCCACTGAATCACGCCTCATCTTTCGTCCTGTCCTCATGAACAGAAGCCTGCACAAACTTCCATGTGGCTCACCCAGGAGGTAGAAAGAAACTTGAGTTTTCCAAGCAAATGATTTTTAAAGAGTTCAGAGAAAGATAAGAAGTATAGGACGAGGGCACCACTGTTTGAAATATATTGTGCTGATTTCATGAACTAATAAAATTCATGAAGTCAGTCGGCCCCTGGAAAAGAAAGGACATCTGTATTAAAAGCATCTTCACTCAAATCCTCCAGAAAGATGGGGGATTCCTTTAGGTTACTAAGTTCTTCTATGAGGATAACAGAGCCCTGAGAACATTCGTCCATGACTCATTCATGACTTACGCCAATTTTTAAAAATTGTTTAGTCTAAGTGACCCCAGGTGAAGTCGGAGGCTCTGCGGTGGCCGGCAGCACATGGCAAAGCCCAGTTCTCACAAACACCTTTCATGGACTACACCGCTGCCTTACCCTGGACACCCCAGGGTCACCACATTCAAGCGCGTTTATTTATACGACAATAATTGTGAAGACTTCTGTGTATCAAGAATGCTTAATTCTTAGTCTTCTTGTTGAACTTCCACAGAAACTGACAGGATTTTGTCATATGGAAGATTTCAATGGCTTATAATGATATTTTTTAATTTATCTAGATGTGTCTTTGAAAAAACATACACAGTAAAAAGTAGTGATAGATTTTATATCTATTCTTTTTTTCCTAAAATCAGAGGTATACATATATTTTTTTAATTTTTTATTAAATCATAACTGTGTACATTGATGCATTTATGGGGTACGATGTAGTGATTTGATATACAATGTGGAATGCTTACATTGCACTGATGAACACATCCATCACCTCGCTTAGTTATTTGTGGTGGTAAGACAGTTATACTCTTTTCTTAATAGTTTTGAAATGTACCATTGCATTATGCACATTAGGTGAGGTCCCCCCAAATACCTGCCCTCCTCCCGGCCTCTTGGCTTTGTATTAGCTTACAAATAAGGAAATAATTTTTACTAATTCCCAATCTCCATAATGAAAATAAATCATTGATCAAAAAAAAAAAAAAACGAATAGAAATATCATGGCATTAAAAGTCACTAGGGTCATTACTGAAATTTAATTTATTTAAAGAAAGTTAGATATTATGTGATATTAAAACTTATTCCTAGGAAACAGTCTGTATCTATTTGCCAGAAGAGGGGGCAAGAAAATGGAAGTTACAGCCAGGCACTGCCTAAAGACAAGGGTGCATTCTGAAAATGTATCCTTAGAGATTCTGTCATTGTGTGAGCGTCACGAGTGCACTCACACAGACTCAGACGAGGCCACCTGCAGCCACCTGTGTTACACGGCACGGCCCCCTGTTCCCGGGCTGTGACCCACACAGCTTGCTGCTGCTCTGCGGACCGCAGGCAACCGTAAGGCAAGGGTAAGCATTTGTGTGTTTCACCAGAGAGAAGGTGAGGTGCTTGGCTACGGGGTTAGGAAAGCCATGAGCTCACTCGGAGGAGGGACTTTCCAGTTCCAGTATAATCTTACGGAACCCATATATGCTGTCCCTGGCAGAAATGTCCCTAGGGGGACACGACTACTTCTGATAAGGGGTCTGTTCTTGCCACCACATCCCTTAATCCTGCTAGCTCACATGGTAGCATCAGCCACCGACAAACCCTACAATGTAACTTTAAGGAAGGTCATCTCTAGGCAGCATCTACGATGTTTCACTGGGAGGCAAGAGAAAATCTGTGGATCTTTCTTTTTTTCATTTCTTCAAAAAGCATGAAAAAGTAATTAAGGACAGACACAAAAGCTAGCTGCAGGATTGCACATATATATTTACTTTCCTGCTTCAATACCAGTAGTTTTTCTAAAAAAAAAATTGTTCATGGTGCTATTATTTTTTTTAAGCTGTAGTAGACAGGAAAATCTGTTGTGAAATGGAAATAAGCTTTGTCTCTAGGAAGATAAAGTTTCAAACCCCAGCTCTCTTCTTTAATAGATGGGTGATAAGATTAAGAGGCTTATGATTTTGAGCCTCAGTTTCCTCATTTGAAAACTATGGATAATAATGCTTATCTCACGAGAATATTATAAAGATGAAATACGATAACATACATGATGTGCTCACATTAATAATAATGAGACCTCCCCTGATGGTGGACTCACACTGCATGCTGGCCGTGGATATAAATAATCTTACATTCAATCCCCCCAAATGATAGTGTTTCCATCTGTGCTCTCCCCCCCACTAAGCCCAAGCTTAGACGTTGCTCTGGAGCCCCTTCTGTATGTGGAAGTGAGCTGGTAACTGACAGAACTAAACTCCATCTGGGGGTCCAGGGAATCAAAGACTAGCACTCCTGGGAGAAAAAAATATACCTGCCGATTGGAGAGCCTGCCTTCACATCAGGAATACAGTTTTTCACCAGGAAACCTGGTGGGCTGACAGCCCAGAAACACTAGATATGGACTTGATCCAATTGCAGGGTTCCTTCCACCAGGGACCTCATTCTCTTCAGAGTCCTGGGAAATGGGATTAGAATAATATGCTTTGGTTTTGTTAAGTCTTACTCCACATATACAAGTAGGCCTGGGTAGCAAAGGCACACAGAAGCCAATAGCCCTTGTGGCAGAGTAAACAGTGGACATTTCTGAATTCCACGTGATCAAAAACACAACATGGTTCGATGACTAAAATAATTAATTTGCAGAGAATGGCCACATGTTTTCAGCCAGTATTTGAGTTTTGGCAGCTGGCCTCTTTCTGGTGGCTTAGAATACTGACTAGTTCTTTTTTTTTTTTTTAATCCAGGAAGGTACTATGAAATCAGAAAAACTCACCTCTAAATTAGTCATTTGAAGACACATTTTTTAAATTTCTCTTTTCTTTTAGGTTAAGTTAGGAGAGGGGTACGTGGCAAGGAGTAAACCAAAATGCGACCTCTGCACAGCTTTAAAATGGACTCTTATAGAAGCCATAATCATACAATTAGGGGCTTTTGACTAAAAAGCTTAATCATTTTGGTAAAAACAGCAGACACTGTACAAATAAGCTGCAGCCTTATATATGTGAATTTACATCATTAACAGATAAAGTAGTTCTTTCCCGCAGCGTACTCTTCCCCCAAAACGCTTCCTGGTACAGGGAAAACAGAAATGTGCAAAGCCCTGGGTTTTGCCCTTCCGTCCCCACCGCTCAGGAGAGAACTAGACAGGGCCTGCCCCAACTCTCCCCTCGCGGGGTGATTCTTCTCAACTCTGAGTCGCGTGCTGCTCTTAGGACACTGAGCTCACTTCATCTGGACTGAAGGTGTTTTATGTTAATCTCATATTCCTACTGAACCACAAGGACTCTGAGGACAGAAACAGTAAATCAATAAATGTGTGCTGATGGGATTAAACTATTCGTGATGTGACTAGCAGCCCAAGGACATGTGGAAGAATAAGGGTGATATCTTCACGGTTTCTCTGACATTGGCATCAAGATACACCCACACCCCCGCCCCACACACACGCCCCCAAATATCCACATCTACATCATTGCACCGTGTTTGTAAGAAACGTGGGCAGCTCCATCAGAGAGCCCCTGGACGGCAGCCTCGCCCAGGGGGCTGTTTCCCGGTTGGAGTTTACACGGTGAATTGTGGGTGCAGGTTGGTAACACCCCTGCCTCTGCCGCTGTCAGTAAGCTTCCCCGAAAATAAGACGCTGCGATCCAGTAGGCGGGAATAAATCAGCACAAATAAGCAGCAAACCCACTCGCTCATTTGTGCTTTAAAATACCTAGTTACGAATCTTTCTAAAATGTACATACTGTTAGTTCTCTAAAGACTCCAAATTACAGAGTACAGCACCGAATTCTGTTGTGTACCCCCACTGTTCAATTTGGGTGTGATATTATATTAGTTCAAATGTCAGGGGGTTTAAATGGTCTCTTCAGCCCAATCTTGCTGCCTATAAATTCTAGTCATTCAAGTTACTGCTTTTACTTAACAAGTTAGGAAGAACAGCCAGAGAGAATCAAAGATTCCTGGCTAACTCACAGAGTGGGAGGCGTTGATCCAGGGAAAAGAAAATAAAAGCTAAGAAAGAAATGCCAGAGTAGAGACCAGCAGGATCTTTCCCCAAATTTAAAGTGAATCAAAATGAAAGTGATGGTACCAGAGTAACCTTGCTTTTCCTAGAGCACTTAGCAGGGGATCCCCACGTGGTGAGGAAACCCTAATGTCCTGCCAAGCACTGGAGCATCTCAGCTTGTCTAATTACACATTTTTTCCATGAATTATAACTTCACGCTTTAGCTGTTCAACCAATTTGGAGGACAACTGAGAACCACATCAACTTTTCCATGTTCTTTTTTATTCTGAACATTAACACAATATTATGAAGACTTTGTAAATGATGTTCTTAGCTTCATAAGGGTATACAGGTAGAGCTTACAGAAGCAGGAAGGTCCTCTTTTGTAGCCCTTACATAATTTCTAGATTTGTATGATGACTGTTAATGATTTCATGAGACTATTTCTCGGTAGTTGGTTAGTATTGACAACTGCTGAATTGCCTAGGTCAAAGGTGATAAATATTTATAAGCTTAGTGACCTAAATTATTTTTCGAGTAGGTTTTATTAACATTCCCGTGTGAAACAGAATTCCCATTCACTGATTACTAAATAGCATCAGACATTCTCATTTCAAAAATAATTGATTTTTAAAATAAATTGATGGGATAATTGGAAGATCATTATTATTAAATTTAACATTACTTTGAAAATGGTACGTGATCATTTCCGATGTTTATTAGCTATTTGTATTTTGTAAACTTCATTTTCTTAAATCTAAAAAATTTTCTGATTTCTGGAAAAAAGGAGCCAAAACGGAAATCTAAGTTTTATTTGGTTTAATCACATACATTTGCATAAGAAACTTCCTGAGAAGTTGAAGGGATGAGAGTGGAAGGAAGTTTCCTAATTACCTGTAGATTTCTCTTTGCATTTTTTTTTTTTTTTTTTTATTGTTGGGGATTCATTGAGGGTACAATAAGCCAGTTACACTGATTGCAATTGTTAGGTAAAGTCCCTCTTGCAATCATGTCTTGCCCCCATAAAATGTGACACACACTAAGGCCCCACCCTCCTCCCTCCATCCCGCTTTCTGCTTCCCCCCCCATAACCTTAATTGTCATTAATTGTCCTCATATCAAGATTGAGTACATAGGATTCATGCTTCTCCATTTTTGTGATGCTTTACTAAGAATAATGTCTTCCACTTCCATCCAGGTTAATACGAAGGATGTAAAGTCTCCATTTTTTTTAATGGCTGAATAGTATTCCATGGTATACATATACCACAGCTTGATAATCCATTCCTGGGTTGGTGGGCATTTAGGCTCTTTCCACATTTTGGCAATGGTAAATTGAGCTGCAATAAACAGTCTAGTACAAGTGTCCTTATGATAAAAGGATTTTTTTCCTTCTGGGTAGATGCCCAGTAATGGGATTGCAGGATCGAATGGGAGGTCTAGGTTGAGTGCTTTGAGGTTTCTCCATACTTCCTTCCACAAAGCTTGTACTAGTTTGCAGTCCCACCAGCAGTGTAAAAGTGTTCCCTTCTCTCCACATCCACGCCAGCATCTGCAGTTTTGAGATTTTGTGATGTGGGCCATTCTCACTGGGGTTAGATGATATCTCAGGGTTGTTTTGATTTGCATTTCTCTAATATATAGAGATGATGAACATTTTTTCATGTGTTTGTTAGCCATTCGTCTGTCGTCTTTAGAGAAAGTTCTATTCATGTCTCTTGCCCATTGATATAAGGGATTGTTGGCTTTTTTCATGTGGATTAATTTGAGTTCTCTATAGATCCTGGTTATCAAGCTTTTGTCTGATTGAAAATATGCAAATATCCTTTCCCATTGTGTAGGTTGTCTCTTTGCTTTGGTTATTGTCTCCTTAGCTGTACAGAAGCTTTTCAGTTTAATGAAGTCCCATTTGTTTATTTTTGTTGTTGTTGCCATTGTCATGGCAGTCTTCCTCATGAAGTCTTCCCCCAGGCCAATATCTTCCAGTGTTTTTCCTATGCTTTCTTTGAGGATTTTTATTGTTTCATGCCTTAAATTTAAGTCCTTTATCCATCTTGAATCAATTTTTGTGAGTGGGGAAAGGTGTGGGTCCAGTTTCAGTCTTTTACATGTAGACATCCAGTTCTCCCAACACCATTTATTGAATAGGGAGTCTTTCCCCCAAGGTAAGTTCTTGTTTGGTTTATCAAAGATTAGGTGGTTGTAAGATGTTAGTTTCATTTCTTGGTGTTCAATTCGATTCCAAGTGTCTATGTCTCTGTTTTTGTGCCAGTACCATGCTGTCTTGAGCACTATGGCTTTGTAGTACAGACTAAAATCTGGTATGCTGATGCCCCCAGCTTTATTTTTGTTACTAAGAACTGCCTTAGCTATACGGGGTTTTTTCCGGTTCCATACAAAACGCAGAATCATTTTTTCCAAATCTTGAAAGTACGATGTAGGTACTTTGATAGGAATGGCATTGAATAGGTAGATTGCTTTGGGAAGTATAGACATTTTAACAATGTTGATTCTTCCCATCCATGAGCATGGTATGTTCTTCCATTTGTTAATATCCTCTGCTATTTCCTTTCTGAGGATTTCATAGTTTTCTTTATAGAGGTCCTTCACCTCCTTCGTTAGGTATATTCCTAGGTATTTCATTTTCTTTGAAACTATGGTGAAGGGAGTTGCGTCCTTAATTAGCTTCTCATCTTGACTGTTATTGGTGTATACAAAGGCTACTGACTTGTGGACATTGATTTTATATCCTGAAACATTACTGTATTTTCTGATGACTTCTAGGAGTCTTGTGGTTGACTCTTTGGGGTTCTCTAAGTATAAGATCATGTCGTCAGCAAAGAGGGAGAGTTTGACCTTTGCTCCCATTTGGATTCCCTTTATTTCCTTGTCTTGCCTAATTGTATTGGCTAGAACTTCCAGCACTATGTTGAATAGTAAAGGTGACAGAGGACAACCTTGTCTGGTTCCAGTTCTAAGAGGAAAAGCTTTCAGTTTTACTCCATTCAGTAAAATATTGGCTGTGGGTTTGTCATAGATAGCTTCAATCAGTTTTAGAAATGTGCCACCTATGCCTATACTCTTCAGTGTTCTAATTAGAAAAGGATGCTGGATTTTATCAAATGCTTTTTCTGCATCTATTGAGAGGATCATGTGATCTTTATTTTTGCCTCTGTTAATATGGTGGATAACGTTTATGGACTTGCGTATGTTAAACCAGCCTTGCATCCCTGGGATGAAGCCTACTTGATCATGATGAATGACTTTTTTGATGATAAGCTGTAATCTATTGGCTAGGATTTTGTTGAGAATTTTTCCATCTATATTCATGAGTGAGATTGGTCTGAAGTTCTCCTTTTTGCTTGGGTCGTTTCCTGGTTTTGGTATCAGGGTGATGTTTGCTTCATAGAATGTGTTGGGGAAGATTCCTTCTTCCTCAATTTTTTGGAATAATTTCTGCAGTACAGGAATAAGCTCTTCCTTGAAGGTTTGATAGAATTCTGGAGTGAAGCCATCTGGACCAGGGCATTTTTTAGTTGGAAGCTTTTTTATTGTTTCTTTAATCTCAGTGCTTGAAATTGGTCTGTTCAGGAGGTCTATTTCTTCCTGGCTAAGTCTAGGGAGAGGGTGTGATTCCAAATATTGATCCATTTCCTTCACATTGTCAAATTTCTGGGCATAGAGTTTCTGGTAGTATTCAGAGATGATCTCTTGTATCTCTGTGGGATCAGTTGTTATTTCCCCTTTATCGTTTCTGATTGAGGTTACTAGAGATTTTACTTTTCTGTTTCTAGTTAGTCTGGCCAATGGTTTATCTATTTTATTTATTTTTTCAAAAAACCAACTCCTTGTTTCATTAATTTTCTGAATGATTCTTTTGTTTTCAATTTCATTGATCTCTGATTTGATTTTGGATATTTCTTTTCTTCTACTGGGTTTAGGCTTAGATTGTTCTTCTTTTTCCAATTCCATAAGATCTCTTGTGAGATTGTTGATGTGCTCTCTTTCTGTTTTTCGAATGTAGGCATCTAAAGCGATGAATTTTCCTCTCAAAACTGCTTTTGCAGTATCCCACAGGTTTTGGTAGCTTGTGTCTTCATTGTTGTTATGCTCAAGGAAGTTAATGATTTCCTGTTTTATTTCTTCCTTCACCCATCTGTTATTCAACAGAAGATTGTTTAATTTCCATGCCTTTGGGTGGGGTTGAGCATTTTTGTTAGAGTTGAGTTCCATCTTTAGTGCCTTATGGTCTGAAAAGATACAAGGTAAAATTTCAATTCTTTTGATTCTGTTGATATTTGTTTTGTGTCCCAGGATATGATCAATTTTGGAGAATGTTCCATGGGGTGATGAGAAGAATGTATATTCTTTATCTTTGGGGTGGAGTGTTCTATATACGTCTATCAAGCATAGTTGGTCTAGGGTCTCATTTAAATCTCTTACATCTTTGTTTAATTTCTGTTTAGAGGATCTGTCCAGCTCTGTAAGAGGTGTGTTAAAGTCTCCTGTTATGATGGTATTATCAGATATCATATTGCTCAGACTGAGTAAGGTCTGCTTCAAGAATCTGGGAGCATTTAAATTGGGTGCATAAATATTTAGAATTGAAATGTCTTCTTGTTGTAGTTTTCCCTTGACCAATATAAAGTGACCATCTTTGTCTTTTTTGACTTTAGTTGCTTTAAATCCACATGTATCTGAAAATAAGATTGCAACTCCTCTTTTCTTCTGAATTCCATTTGCCTGAAAAATTGTCTTCCAACCCTTGACTCGGAGCTTTAATTTGTCTTTTGAAGCCAGGTGTGTTTCTTGCAGACAGCAAATGGATGGCTTGTGTTTTTTAATCCAGTCAGCCAATCTATGTCTCTTCAGTGGGGAATTCAAGCCATTAACATTTATTGAGATAATGGATAAGTGTGGTAGTATTCTATTCGTCTTATTTGGTGAGAGTCCATTGCTTAGTTTTATCTTTTGCATCAGTGTGGAGGTTAGGTTCTGTCCTTTGGTTTCTGAGTTCTTACTTTGCTGCTGATCCATTGTGGTGGTCAGTGTGCAGAACAGGTTGAAGTATTTCCTGTAGAGCTGGTCTTGTTGTGGCGAATTTCCTCAATGTTTGTATATCCGTAAATGATTTGATTTCTCCGTCAATTTTGAAGCTTAGCTTAGCAGGGTACAGAATTCTGGGCTGAAAATTGTTCTGTTTAAGTAGATTAAAGGTAGATGACCATTGTCTTCTTGCTTGGAAAGTTTCATTAGAGAAGTCTGTGGTAACTCTGATGGATTTGCCCCTGTAGGTCAACTGGCGCTTACTCCTGGCAGCTTGCAGAATCTTTTCTTTTGTCTTGACTTTGGACAGGTTCATCACAATGTGTCTTGGAGAAGCTCGGTTAGAGTTGAGGCGACCCGGGGTCCGATATCCCTCTGAAATCAGTGTGTCAGAATCTTTGGTGATGTTTGGGAAATTTTCTTTTATAATATTCTCTAGTATGGCTTCCATTCCTCTGGGGCATTCTTCTTCCCCTTCTGGAATTCCTATAACTCGTATGTTGGAACGCTTCATAAAGTCCCATAATTCTGACAGTGAACGTTCTGCTTTCTCTCTCTTCTTTTCTGCCTCTTTTACTGTCTGAGTTATCTCAAGAACTTTGTCTTCTACCTCTGAAATTCTTTCTTCTGCATGGTCTAACCTGTTACTGATACTTTCCATTGCATCTTTAAGTTCCCTAAATGACTGTTTCAGTTCCTTCAGCTCTGCTATATCCTTTTTATATTCTTCATATCGTTCATCTCTTATTTGATTCTGTTTTTGGATTTCCTTTTGGTTATTTTCCACTTTATTAGCAATTTCCTTCATTGTTTCCATCATTTCTTTCATTGTTTTCAACATGTGTATTCTAAATTCCCTTTCTGTCATTCCTAACATTTCTATACTGGTGGAATCTTCTGCAGTAGCTACCTCATGGTCCCTTGGTGGGGTTGTTCTAGACTGGTTCTTCATGTTGCCTGGAGTTTTCTGCTGATTCTTCCTCATGAGTGATTTCTTTTATCTGTTTGCTTGCCCTAATTTTCCTTTCACTTCCTCTTGCTCTTTAAGTTCTTGTGCCTGTGGACTAAAGGTTACAGGACCATAAGGGTGAGAAGGTTGAAGAGCAAAAAAAAGGGGGATGAAAGAAAGGAGGACCGAGTGATAAGAAAAAAAGAAAGATAGAGAAAGGAGAGGGGGTGGGTATAAGGAATATTGACAAAAAGAAGAGAGGCACAGAAAGAGGGAGACAGGGCAATATAGGTGTACAGTAGGGTACTTTGACACAACCTTAAAAAACCCCACCTTCTGGGGGTGCCCAGTTGCGTGGTTCCCTTGAGGTCAGCAGCTCTTTGCTAACCTGATCAGACACAGTACCCCACCTCCACCAAGTAGAGAGGAAAGACAAAAATGCTATAAATCAAACCAAAAGAAGCAAACAGAAAACTTTACAGGGATAAAATTGGGTGAAAAACCAAATTATATCGGTAGAAACACTAGCAAAAATGAAGTTGAAGTTATTAAAAAAAGCAGCAATGGGAAATTATAATTAAACTAGGAAAATTGAGAAAGAAAAAGGGATCTGTGTGGAAAAGATTGAAATTAAAAAAACAAAAGAATATCAGCAACGTCAAAATAAACAAACAAAAAAAACAACCAAGCAAAAAAAGAAAGAAAAAAATACACAACCAAAAACAAAGCAGTTTGTATATGTTATTGAATATTGTCTGGGCAACACGTGGTCTTCTGGGGTATGAGATGTTAGTCACAGTTCAGATACGACTGGAGGCTGCTGATTACTCAAACCCCAGCATGTAGACACCCTGAATCTCTCTTCAGCCTACTTAAAAGGCACCTCGAACTTGTAAACTTGTTGAGCAGAAGCTTTCCCAGCTTTCTTGCTAGAATCGCTGCTAAAGTGGCTATCCACTTACTCAGTGTGCCAAAACCGGTCTCACTCTGCCCCTGAGGGTTAGGGCTGCAAGGCGGCTCAGACCCCACCCTTAGGCTACTTGGTTGCTGGGTTACCAGCTCCCACCCATTTCTAGCTCTGCGACCCTGAGGGTGGAGCTTGCCGGGGCAGATCGCTGACAATGGATCCGTGTGACCCACCGCCAAACACTATTAGCTCCGTCTGGCTCAGTGGCTCAGACTGGGGCCCTAGACAACGGCCAAAGTTCTCGCACTCCCGCTCAGGCCTTCCCCAAGGCAGTTCAACTCAGTGCCAAGTCCAAGGACATCAAAACAGTTCACAGGTAAGGCCTTTCTGGTTTGCAGTCTCGCTGCTACTGAACTTACAGTTGTGGGCGGGTTTAGACGGATTGAACACACGCGACCACTTGCCGGTTTTCCACGGATTTAGTCCTCCTCTTGGGGTCCAGAAGTCTCTCGCTGACTCCCTGTATCCTCATAGGAGTGATGATAGGCAGTTCCCACCAGCCAGAGACGCCTGGAGTCCTATCTCCCCAGACTCACGGTGCCCAGATGCAAGGAAGCTGTTACTCGGCTGCCTCTTTGCATTTTATATGAGTGCATCGGTTATCTGTGAAGCTATTGCAAAATGGTCCATCACATTGTATAGTTTGGTTCTGTTTGGGATTTGATATGCCTAATGAAAACAGTCTCCTTCTTCCTCTTTTAACGTAGAGTCAGAATGCTCTTTCTGAAGACTAGAAAACACACCCATGTCACTTAGAAAATACAAAACTTCTGCAGTCATAAATACAAGCAAACAAGAAGCAGCAAACATGTGCTGCTTCCTTACTTCGATACTAAGGCACACCACTAAAGCAGTGGTTCTCAACCTTCCTAACGCCACGATGTATTTTCATTGTTACAAAGGGGCTACAACCCACAGGTTGAGAATTGCTGCACTAAAGTATTTAAGAATGTAAGTTTTTGTCAGACAAGGGCTATAAGCCCCAAACATAAGTCACCATTAGTCACTTAGCATTCATGAGGGATGTTTTTGAGAATTCTCCCTTAAAACTGTATTGGCATACCCAGTTCATGTAAGTCTTATCACACAAAAGGCAACTGAAAACACTTTCTAGAATGTTTCCTCAAAGATCCCCATCCTATGTATGAGAAGTTTGCTGTAGATGAGAGATCACTACTCTCTGTGCTACAGACTCATGATCTTGATGGACAGACTCCGTTTGTCCAGTTGAACAAGAGCTGCATCAGACCCAATGACTCTGACCACAGGCGCTGACTTTGCCTAGTCACCTTTTGTTCCCATTTCCATGTCCACAAATACTTTCCTAATTGCCAACTTAGGTCAGACAATAACGTGAGAGACTAAATAAGAAAATAATACTAATGCCACTCTGTTCGGCCACAGACTTAAAAAATTTTCCCCTACAATCACAGAATGGTTCAGGGAAGAGGAGAAATGAAGTCAATTCATTGACAGAAAAACTGTATATAATTTGCAAAAAAAACACTGAAATTAAATTTTATAAACAAAGAGCATGTTTGCTCAGAACTCTGGCTGCAGAGCTTGTCAGTCATATGCTGGACCAACTGCCTCACCTACCGATACTGACCTCACTGAACCATCAGGAACACACGGTGATGGGTCGATGCCTACTGCGTAACTGGGCTGACGCTACCCTGATCGTTCAAAGTAAAATGTATTATTTAGGGACTGAATTCCACAGTACATCCAAACCAGTAAAACTCAATATATACACTGTAGAATATATGACTATTTTAGAAATAATATTTTCATAAATGTGAAGTAAAAGTCTTATTTATATGTATACAAAAAAACCCCAATGTATTTTCCTATTGGAAAAGATAAATAAAGCCATATATAAAACAGAAATAAAACCACAGAATATGTAATTGACTCAGGATACATACAATCCAAGAGGTATCTGGATACCTATTGGAGATTAGGTATTTATCTATTTTTGGAGATTAAAGATGAAAAAATTCAAAGTATTTTTGGTGTGGGGGCATTTACTATGGAAAAACACAAAATCAATGAAATGTAATTCACACTGAATTTCTTAAAATCACATAACATCTACCATTAGATTATTAATCACTATCTTTCGGACTCATGGGCAAAGTATAACAAAATAAACACACATAATTAGAAAACTAAAAGTATTTACATATTACATTTCACCTATTTTTTCATAAATTGAGTCATTAATAATCCAGGTCACTTCCAGACATTCCTGATGTGCTCACCTTGTTCACATGGTTGTTTTATAAATAGGCAACATTTTGCAGGCAACACTGGCCTACAAATGCTGTGCCAAATGGGTGGAACCCTTTGCCAAGCCCTGCCAGCTTTCTTGGAAATCAGAAAAACAAAATTCTACGGGAGCCCCCTCACTCGGAGGGATTAAAATACACACTTTGGAATGTAAATAAGAGAAGAGTAAATTATTTCTGTGGATTAAAGGGACGGAGAGAGAACAAAGGTAGTGAAGAACATGTTTGAACATGATTAAATTCAAGAACCAGAGTGGCAGTGACCACTCTGGTGTCCACTGTTCATTCACTACCCATTCAGTAATCATTTGCTGTGGTTTCAGGACACACCAGTCATGAAATTGATTATTCTGTTTGATATTAATCACATTTTGTTATTTACAAGGCAAAAATAGAACCACCATTAAGAAAATTCAATTGTGACAATATATAGGTTCATCAAGAGCATATTTTACACACAATTCCAAGACCTATTTTTGATATTTTATTCTGGTGCCAATTTTATTCTGGAGTTTTTGATAACTACTGAGATTTTCTCTAAGTGCTGTTTTCCTAAACAACAATGTAACTGTAATATGTTCTACCTTAATTCAGCCTCCCCTAGGAAAATATTTGCAAAAGCAAACATTAATCAACAAAACAATTTATTGTTAATTTATGTGTTGTTTGTGTATACAAGGAGGATACAGAAGAGCAAAGTGCTTTCATTATTACTAAGAAACACCTGTTGAGTATCTGCCTCAACTAATTGAGTCTTTTGAAGAGAAAATCTACTGAATTTGTATGTCCAAAGTATCATAAATAATAGAAAAAAATTCTGTAACTAAATGGCCTATCTTTTTAATATAAAGGCGGCCATTCTAAATCATGACCACTGTTGCATTTATCGATCCTAAAGCAGAGGTGCATAGATAAAATGAAACCTTTTTGATGTAGTTTTGCTTCTTTAACTTAGCTGTAGGCAAATAAAATGTTGTTTACAAATCTGCGAGCACCGAGAGGAGTCTTGAGACCTGCCCTTCTCCACTGGCTCTCCACTAATTGTCTCCCATCTTTGATGTGCACAATTCTCAGCCTAATGTAAAGTGCTCTGGGGAAACAGTTCTTAAAAATGGATCCTGTAGCTACCTTTCTCCATGGAAATTAGGTAGTGTTTTCTGCTGTGGAGTTCACCTAATAAATTTCTATATCGTGTGCACCTTTTGATTCTAAATTCTCTGCAATCAAGACTCAAATCTTATTGAATTTGAGTGTTTGGAGCAAAAGAAGAAGGCTATCTTCTGATGAATTTGTGGCTTTGGAAGAGATAAAGGTCAAACAGAAGAAACAGCCACCCAGCCAGGCAGACCAACCAGGGACAACCATTGGGAAAATATACAATAGCCAGATTTTCCTCTTCTCTAAGAGATGCAATTGAAGCCTAGGTTCTGGATAAGTTTTATGGACAAAATGGCTTCTGAAGGAGATAAACACATAAAAAGAAGAAGTGAATGGGAAACGTGAAATGTCAGAGGTGGACATGTAGCTGGAAAGATCAGGTAGGGAGAGTGTTTAAGGAAACAGAAATCTGCTTGATACAGAAGATCCTGTCCTGAGTCAGTTGCTGTGGTTTATATCTCATTTTGGTTAAGTTGGCAGGGATGATTTGGGTATCCATGAAAAAATTTGGGATACTCCCCAAAAGTAAACAGAATGAGAAAAACGTGGAGGCCATAAAACAGATCTGTATACAGAATGGGGTGAGCGCTGCTGTTCCCTGGCCCTGGGCTGGTAGAGAGTATTGGGGGAGAGTGGGCTGAGAGGAACTCTCAAGATGGATGTGGCCTGCAGTGATCATTTTACATGGACAAAAGGAGCCTTGACAATTTCTTTCAAGTAAGTAGCATAATCAGAATATGCCTTAGAAATTGAGCCTATAATTATGTAAAATAGATTAGAAAGGAGAAAAGAGTTTGCTAAATCTTTGTAGAAGACAAACACAGTGGTCTAGGTAGCAAATAATGATGCCCAGAATTAAGGTTACAGCCACGGGACTCCAAAAGAAAAGACAGAGGGGTACATTAGACCCAGCATGACTGACTTTGAGATGAGAAAAACAACTATAGGGCAGCACCTGTGGCTCAGTGAGTAAGGCACCGGCCCCATATACCGAGGGTGGCGGGTTCAAACCCAGCCCCGGCTGAAGTGCAACCGAAAAATAGCCGGGCGTTGTGGCGGGCGCCTGTAGTCCCAGCTGCTCAGGAGGCTGAGGCAGGAGAAACACGGAAGCCCAAGAGCTAGAGGTTGCTGTGAGTCCTGTGACATCATGGCACTCTACCGAGGGCGGTAAAGTGAGACTCTGTCTCTACAAAAAAAAAAAAAAAGAAAGAAAAGAAAAGCAACTATAAAAACCCAGCACAGAAAGTACAGTAGACAGAGAGAGCTTGAGTCAGATAGACTTGGGTTTAATCCAGGGTGAGATCTTGCAAGCTGTTAAAGCCCTCTGAGACATGAGAATTTTCATTTGCACGAAAGGAAAGAAGGCACAGCCTATGGGCTCATGAGTCCAACAAAGTGCACGGAGGATGTTAGACATGCAAGTAATTGATGGCTGTTATTGTCATAGTTGTTAAATCGTAAGTATTAAAGTATTTTAAAAAGGGATATCCCCAAGCCCAAAAACCAGGCCCAAAGTATTAACATTTTATTAAGGAATTATCCAATCAGAAGATAGGTGCAGTTTATTGGCCTGGAATTCGCTGTTAACAGAAGAGGACACAAGACAGACAGCTGCACCTCTGTCGTGGGGCCCAGCACAGCAGGCTACAGGAGTTCCAGGTCTCAAGCTACAGGTGCACCCCTGTTGCGCGGCCCAGCACATCAGGCTGCAGGGGTCCCAGGTCTCAAGCTACAGGTGCACCCCTGTTATGGGGCCCAGCACATCAGGCTGCAGGGGTCCCGGGTCTCAAGCTACAGGTGCACCCCTGTTGTGCGGCCCAGCACATCAGGCTGCAGGGGTCCCAGGTCTCAAGCTACAGGTGCACCCCTGTTATGGGGCCCAGCACATCAGGCTGCAGGGGTCCCGGGTCTCAGGCTACAGGTGCACCCCTGTCGTGGGGCCCAGCACGTCAGGCTGCAGGGGTCCCGGGTCTCAGGCTACAGGTGCACCCCTGTCATGGGGCCCAGCATGTCAGGCTTAAGGGGTCCCGGGTCTCAGGCTACAGGTGCACCCCTGTCATGGGGCCCAGCACATCAGGCTGTAGGGGTCCCGGGTCTCAGGCTGCAGGTGCACCCCTGTCGTGGGGCCTAGCACGTCAGACTGCAGGGGTCCCGGGTCTCAGGCTACAGCTGCACCCCTGTTGTGGGGCCCAGCATGTCAAGCTGCAGGGGTCCCGGGTCTCAGGCTACAGCTGCACCCCTGTCGTGGGGCCTAGCACGTCAAGCTGCAGGGATCCCGGGTCTCAGGCTCCTTCCCCTGCTTTGATCACCCACAACAATCTTGCGATTATAATTTGGCTATTCATGTCAGTCTGACGATAAGGCCACGAGATGCTGGTCATGCCAACTTGAGGACTCCGCCTTCTGTGAAAGTTGTGTTTTTATTGAAATTTAATAAATTCCCATTTTAAATGTATAGTCTCTGATGACATCATCTAATATGCATACTCTCAGTATCGAGACAAATCTAAGTTTCTAAGCATAAAAAGTTTAAGATGAAAGAATTTGCCAAAAATGTCTGTTCATGTACTTCATTCATCTCGTGGTGACTGTCACTTGGTGGCCCTTGGCAGCCCTGAATGAATGACTCTACCACACAGATTTTTCATTCTACTCCATTTATATTCACAGTCGGTTGCAACAAGCATGTTGGAACTATAATCGACTTTAATAAATGGCCCTTAACAAATATGATAGAGTAGATTCCTGTCCAGGAAGGGAAAAGTCTGTCAGGGAACACAAACATCGGCTTTTCATTGCAACCAAAACTTAAATAGAAACACGATAACACAGAGGCTTTGTTATACTTTCAAAGAAGTTTGAGATTCTTACAGACTGAAGGCAGACCCTGTGACTGCAAAAGGAGGATGGAACAAGAGTCTGCGAGATGCTGGCTGTGTGACATTAGTCAGATGAACAGTGCTCTCTACCACTTGGCTTCAATTCAGGTATATTCATAAGGTTCTTGGGTTAGATGATTGTGCAAATCTCTGGAGTTTCTCACATGCTACTGGAAATTGCTATTACACTTTAGCCAACACCTTCCCACAGGGTTCACACAGATAAATAATAAAGAATAAATAGAATATTTATAGTGACCCGTGTTTATTTTTCTTAAGAGACTCAAATCACGGAATTCCTCTTCTTGCACAGAGCCTCAGTATTTATTTATTTATTCGTTTATTTATTTATTTCTATTTTACTGCCAGCAAGGCAGAAAAATAACGTACCCAAAGATGCCTAATAAATATCGATAACTAAATCTGTATCCAAAGGAAAAACAATCAGCTTTCTTTTCAAGACATTGGAGAAAAGATTCATTTTGTTTTAGCAGAGACTTTTTGGAAATCATTCTTTAATTCTTTCACAACTGTATATTAGCATGATTATGTAACATTCGCATTAAATAGGAATCTTACCATCGAGATACATCTGTATTCTAACAGTTATTTTCTACGTCTTTACTGGGGATGCTGCTTCTGGATGGTAATGGGAGAGGAATGCTTAGCTTGACAGCACCTTAAAAGGGGCCTTTTTGTAGACTGGGAGTGCTCACATTTATTTCTGTCCTCTCTGTTCTGTTCCAAGATCAAATTGATGGGGAAAGGACAGCCTCGTCAATACATGTGGGGAAAACCGTCTACCATCAAGCAGGAGAAGGAAACCGGGTCCTCGTCTCACTTCATATACAAAACTCAACTCAAAATGGATTAAAGACTGAGACATAATACCTAAAACGGCAAACTACTGGAAGAAAATATAGAAAGCTTCCCGGCATTGGTCTGGTCAGTGATTATTTTTATGACCTTCGAATCACTGACAACAAAAGCAAAAATAAACAAATGGAATTTCACCAAATAAGCTTCTGCGAAATAAAGGAAACGACTGACAGAGTGAAAAGCCAGCCCCAGAAAGGGAGCACGTATTTCAGGCAGACGGGGTAAATGAGTTCTGGAGACGTACTGTATAACCTGGTAACACTGGTTAATAATAATATATTGTATACTTTAAAATTGCTAAGAGAGCGTATCATAAATGTTCTTACCACAATAAAAGGTATGTGCAATAGATGTGGGATAAATTAAGTAGCTTGACTTAATCCTTTCACAATGCATAATACACGTATCTAAGCATCATAGTCTGTATTACAAATATATATAATTTTTTTTTTTTTTTTGTAGAGACAGAGTCTCACTTTATGGCCCTCAGTAGAGTGCCGTGGCCTCACACGGTTCACAGCAACCTCCAACTCCTGGGCTTAAGCGATTCTCTTACCTCGGCCTCCCGAGTAGCTGGGACTACAGGCACCCGCCACAACGCCCGGCTATTTTTTGATTGCAGTTTGGCTGGGGCCAGGTTTGAACCCGCCACCCTCGGTATATGGGGCCGGCGCCTTACCGACTGAGCCACAGGCACCGCCCCCAAATATATATAATTTTTACCTGTCTGTTATACTTTAATAAAGAAGGAGAAAGAAAATGGGCCTTTGCAATTTTGTACATTTCACGATAACCAGATTGAAGGAAGATTATATCCCATCCTTCATGCAGGCCCTTGGTTATCCTTCTGAGATGGAAAAAGTTTCTTTTTTAATAAAGGTACTTAAAAGACTTCTGTGTCTACTACATTAGATGAACCTGTGGACAGTATATACACCAAAATCCAAACCCAAAGGCATCGTGTTTGGTGTTTAGAAAAAGTTGACAGTGAAATTAAGATTGTCTGGGGATGTATCCACCAGGCTAAGTTCAGTGCTGGGGAGACACACCAGGTCCATCTCTGGTACTGGGCAGTGTCCCATAAAGACATCTGACGCTGCAAGGTGAGTCAGGGGCTCGCAACCCTGGCCACCCATGTAAACTGCTAAGGAGGGGACATTCAGATGCCCAAGCTAGCAACCACAAAGTGCTGTCACCTAGGATTTGCTAAAACGTTTTCAGAGCTGCCAGGGATAGAACCAGGACCAAAAACGTGTCTTCTCCAGTGTCTGAGATTCAGTGCTATTACCCAACATAGTCAAGAGGAAACGGAGGGATTGTGTGGTTCTGTTTGATTTTGATGGTATCCTCCTTCCCCCTCTCCCTCATTCCTTCCCACAAATTCGAGGCTCCCTTTTCCTTTATCTTATTTATACCCTTGCTCACCCTACCCCTGTTATGCATCTTTCTCCAAAGCCACCTGGGCAGTGTTGCCTTACAATACACCTAATGCTTCAAAAAAGCCATCCCCTTACCCACTAGTCCTGGACTGCACAGAACTACTACTGTTTCAATAACAGCAAATTCATAGATAATCCAGGTATTTTCCATACATCAATTTATTGAATTTGGATGATTTAAAAAACAAATGAATAGCATATAGCTTAATTTTTAATACTATGTGCAGGATTATAATAAGTAATGTGTTGCTCAAATATTTATCTTTGCTTATTTTTCATTTCCTCGACCTATCAGTAATAGAGAAAAAAATGTGTTGAAATCTCCTATTAGATAAAATGTATTTTTACAAGAGTTTGTTTCTGCTATTTTAGCAATTGTGCCTAGTTTCCAGATTAGTGTCTTTTGCTAATTGCATACAATTCCAAAATTATTATATCATTCTGATGAATTACAGTAAACTCAGATGAAAAGTAGGCTGAACTGATTTGTACTAAAATGTGAAGGAATCTCCCTTTAAGCTTTCCACATTCAATCATATTTTGAGCCAACTGATTAAATTTAAAAATTTTAATAAACTTTTTACTTGTAAATGTTTAAAAAAGTTCTTAATGGAAAATTTTTTTTGCAGAGTATTTTCCTGCACTGCTTTAAGCTTATCAGGACACTCATCTCAGAGACAGCTGAATTAAGCCTCACAAAACTTGCCCCATCTCAACCAATGTATCTCCAAATTCTATACTCTAATCCATTCTACTGACATTCATTCATACATTATTTTTTTCATTTTCTACTGAATAAATCAGCCATTATGATAGTCACAACCTTGATAAAGTAACTTTAATTTCCATCTTGAGCTCTGTTACCTTATGCTTGCCTTACACTATCATGAAAGAATGATTCCTACACCCTAATCATGATTTAGATTTCCTCTCTTACGTTTATTCTGTCTTTTCTGTTTCCAGGTTGCCCTCTCCATCGCTATGTGCAAAAGCCTGCCACATTGCACAGCTAACTGCCCATACTGCTCATTTTGTGAAGCTCAGAGG
This sequence comes from Nycticebus coucang, assembly GCF_027406575.1. NCBI lineage: Eukaryota > Metazoa > Chordata > Mammalia > Primates > Lorisidae > Nycticebus > Nycticebus coucang. The sequence continues at coordinate 5,079,738 of NC_069794.1, read as the reverse complement.
GTCTCACTCAGCTGAAACTAAGGGATTTCTTCCAGTAGTTAGAAAGCAAACTTTCATCCTTTGGTTTTTGTTAATTATATGCATATTAGTTTGATCTTTCTCTGGATACTTCCCCCTTATATTCTGAGCATTCTGAGGGAGCAACGCAGACTTTTGCACAAGGCCCAAACTCTGTTGTAAAGCTAGTATTTGAAAGGTGGCCTTAGCAACCAGTGGAGAATCATATGATCACACTCTCAATGCACATTCCCTAGGTCTTTCACTTTTGTCAGATATAGATAATTAAATTCTTCCATGTCGCTTCTTTCAGAAAATAACTCAAGAGTTGTGGCCTGTTTTTTAATCCAATAACTCACAGTTAAAATGTGTATATGACTCCTTGCTGATATTGTAAAAAAAAAAAAAAAAAAAAAAACAGAAAAACATACACACAAACAAACTTAAGGGAAAACATCCCATTCTGAACTTAATTATCTCTGATTTGTTTCCTATATGCAATCAGCAGTATATAGGATCATTTTATGTCTCACCACGTACTTTGTATATTCTGATTACCTATGAGAAACATCTTATGTGAAGTAGCTAACAACTGAAATAGCCCATGTTACTTCCGTACTAAGGTTTTCTTATTCTAATAAACTGACAAATTTGAATCTCAACTACAGTAATCTAACGCTTCTTCCTTGGCCCAGTGAAAAACATCCTCAATTTCTCCACTTCTCTTCAGGGATCAAATGAGATGTTATATGTTAAATCACCCTGAAAAGAATAAAAGCTACAAGAAAATGAAAAGCAGGGAAAAAAAATCCTATAAAGTAATGGTCAATCTGCTTTCTCAGGAGATAATTTTTTAAATTAATTTGAAGTACATAAAAATACTTCATTTATAGTTTATGGATTATAAAATGGAAAATTCATTTTTATCTCAATTTATTATGTGCAAAATATTGCTTTCCAGTACTTGTTCAATGTAAGGAGCAAAAAGAAAATCTCAAAATAAAAAAAGTAAACAAATCTTTACACTGACTAGTTTCACTGCATGCACGGCATTTATTCACAGCTATGATCATCCCCTGTGAGTTCTGATTATCAAGTTCCATGTACGCCTGTTACTGACGAGTCTCCAGTGTCTAAAGTACAATTCCTTGAACAATGTAAACTCTCCATAAATATTTGTTAACTGACCTGACAATTAATTAATACTCATTAGTCAAGAATAAATTTTGAATCAGTAGCATCAAATACCCTCTGGTATTTAACTTAATGTCTTGAATATTCAATTGAAGGTGATGATAAGAATTAGAAATATTTAGCATGTGAAAATATATGTACTAGACACCTGGGTAGGGATTTCACATACATCATTGGATTTAACTACATTATTTGTCCTTTGGCCACAAAGGATAAGTCTGAAAATGAGGAGAGAATAAAAGAAGGAAGCTGAGGAATTTAAAGTCACTCCAGTGGAAAAGGCCATGTGGCCACGGGGAATGGGCCTCAGATCACATGAAGAGTCCACAGGACAAGAACAGGGAGTGCTACGTCAGTAACTGGAGTGGACCACGAGAGCAAGAGGTGACCCAAACAGTCACATAACTGTCACTATACCTTCAAGGTATGACCTACAGAATGCTGTTCCTGACGGATGTTCTTTGAAAAGTGGATGATGAGCTAAAATCAATTTGGGGAATGAATCAGGCTATAAAATATATAATGTGTGCATGTACATATATGTCACATACTAAGTCTCTAGAAAACCTTTCTAATTTTTTAAAATACATACTGTGAAAAGTCTGCATTTTAAGCTGATTTAGTAAAACGTAAAGGAAACAGAGAAAACTTTAAGGGAGAATTTACTGCCCTGTTCCCCTTGATGAAGAGAGCTCTAACTGTCTCCCTCCAGGGGATCTGCTAGAGCCACAGTGTGAACCAGAAAGGAAACACACGCATGTGCACAGTGGGGGGGTGCACAGACACACGCATGTGCACAGTGGGGGGGTGCACAGCACACCCGGGATGAGGGCCCAACCACAGCTTCACTTCACTAACAAACGCAAGCGATGGAACCTGATCATTTGCAACTTCATATTCATCTGAGACATATTTTTTTAAAAGAAACATAATGCAAACCAAATAGGCCATTTTATACATTTCAGTAGCTACGTTAAAGATTTTTTTTTTCCAACGGAACCTATGAAGCTATATTTAATTTAACAAAACTTTAACATCCTAGCACAGTCACTATAAAAATTATTCCTGGAATATTTTACTTACTCTTTTTATCCAACATCATCAAAATCTTTTACTGTATTTTACATTTGCAGACTGCCTTAATCAGATGCAAACTTCTAAAGTATAAGGTAATTGTAGTCTTAGCAAATCAACAGGGCATACTTAATACAAAATGATTTGATACTGCATCTGTCTTTACATTTAAATTTATTAAAATTAGATAGAATGTTTTAGAAAGCATTTCCTCAGTCTCACTGACCCACTCTACCACTGCCTGGGCACACGCTGCCCGGGGCTGCCATGTTTGAGTGTGGGGGCCTGGAGACCCAGCACTCCACCTGCAGCCAGGGAACCAGCTCACCACAGGAAAGCATCACACAGCCTAGAAACACAGGTGCTCAAGCCGCCTAATGAGAATGTCTACCTTGCATAAAGTAACCACGGGAATTGGATTTCTCAAGAAAGAATATAAGAAAATATTCAACCACTGATATTGACTTGAATTACAATTTTTAAATCCTCATAAATTATGACCCATTTAACTTTTTTTTATATGTGTATGTGTTTTGCTATGAAAGTGAATAATATGAAATGTTATACTTATGGAAAAGGAAGGTTTGGCACAGGAAAAGGGAAAAAAAGAAATATAAATAAATGCTATTTGGGGCAAATTTCTATCCTCCAAAACTGATACTAGATTTCAACAACATGACAAGAAAAAGAAATAATGAAAAGCAACAAACAGAACAAATTTATAAATAGTGACATAACCATAGGTTGCAATATTTTTAAGTAGGTATTAGTTTTCCACTAAAATAATAATTATAGTCACATTTTTTTGAAGAGTAGCAGATCCTGAATGATATTTTCTTTAATGTTACTATATAAATTCTTTACACTAAAGTATCATAAAATAAAATATCAAAAGATATTTAAAGTTTTTAAAGGAAAAATATTTTTATTTAGAAAGCTCAATGTGTTCTATAAAGTATGATAACCCCTGACTTTCCTCCACAAAAAAAGAAGACCCAGGTTAAAGACTCCATCCTGGAGCACACAGGTGAAAGTTGGGCATGCGGCGACCTTAATTTTGAAGCCTCCTGACTGAGTGACAAGATAGACTAAAAATTCATTAATCTCTTGAACTACAAATGTGCCACTAAACATACTAAAATGACAATTTAATTGCCCTTAGCTCAAAGTATACTTAGCAGGGAGGCTGCTTTTGCTATAAAATCATCTACTCTGTAGGCTGAGGTCTCAGCTGGGGAGCAGGGCTGGCCCCTTCTGCAGTGTGGGCTCATGTCCAAACAGCAGAGGACCTTCCAATAAGGTTCAGATTGCTGTGCCCAACGAAGAGGGGAAGAGAAGTTGCATGCGCAGGCTTACAGAAACCTCGTTTAGTGGTTAAAGATGATGGAAAACTGATCTTGGAGCACATCTGTCCTTTGTGATGAGTTAGAGAATATTATTTAGGTGAAACAGCTATAGCTGTGTGATGTCCAACAACTGGTTTTTGGATTGATTGTGAAGAACTAAGTGGCTTGATGATTTTCCGTCAAAAACTTATCAATTACAAAGTCAGGTCAACTTGACACATACACACCAAATGGACTGGACTAAAATGATTCCTTCCCTAATATAGACCCAATTAATGTTACCAGATGTTCCCATTGCGCATATGTGTGTGTAATATACACCCTAAGTGGTACGGTTCATGTACAAATTGCAGTCCTACTAAGATGCCACCTAGTTATGTCTGAAATGCTAAATCATGATGAGTAATGCAACACAGAAATTCCTAAGTACATAAATATTATATTCTGTAAGAGGCTGTTCACCCCTTTTATATCAAAGCAAAAAAATTGATGTACTGAGTACTTTCTGCAAGAAGATTTATATAACTTTTGTGTTCAATTTATTTTGACAAGCTGAAGACACTAAAAGTAAAGTTTATAGATATGTATTATCATTTTTAAAGTTCTCATCAGAATGCAATACTGAAACAAAACTAAAAAGATAATGTTAAACAGGGAAACATATAAAGTGTGGCCTTCAGATTAAAAATGTAAATGCATGAATGAAGATGTGTATCAGCCAGGCTGAGAGCTTCGTCTGACCGTAGATGAGCAAACAGAACGTCACCGCTGCCAAACAACAGAAGTCTGCACCTTGTCCAGTTGTGTCTGATTTTGATATATTTTTAAAAGAGCTATTGACAAAACAGGGGCCATACAGAAAGGCGTTTCCAAAATGTTGGGACAGTTTAAAATAAAGAGATTTTCTCTGATCCATCAACAAAAATGAGAAAAATAAGGACTATATTGTGTATTGGTTTACTGTGAATGATATAATTGTTTCAGAAACTGCCTTATACTGAGATTACTTTCTTGCCACTTTGAAGTGAAATTTATAAGTTTATTTATGCAATAAAGGTGAAATTAATTAGATGACAGTGATTTTTTTTAAGCTCACTTTGACAAATCTTTCAAATGACTTGATTTGATTGGTCTATTAAATTCAAAAGCCAAAGAAAAGGATGCTAGGTTACCTAAAAATTAGGGGGGGGGGTGTATACCATTTATATGTATGTGTACATATACATCATGTAATATGTCAAACATTTGTAGAATCTGTGCATGTTTAGCTTGGAAAAATGTTCTAAAGAGAGAAGCGTGACAATTATGGTCAAAGATCTAAGTGGAAGGAATAAACGTGCTCTGGCCGGGGGGTGGGGGGTTAGGGGGGAATCACGTGCACCTCCCTAGGTGTTGGCATTTTTTCTGATTTCTGGTTGACCTGAGGAAAAAGAACTTCCCAAAAACTGTCTTGAAAAAGTGAATCAAATTGTTAGCAAATGAGTGGAAACAAAACTTGAGTGAAAACTAGAAAGGTGGTAGAAAGGATTTCTGTCTGATCAAAGGTGAGAAAAATGACTGTCACTGCCATTTCCTTCTGAGACTACATGGTTTCCTAGTTAAGTTTATACTTGTCTTCCAAATTTACTTGAATATTTTCATCTACCAATATTAACATGAGCATGGCCTTTATATACCTGCCTAGGCTGTTAGAAAAAAAGAGGAGAAGTTGTAAATATTGTGGAGGTGGTAATTACAGTATCACTCTCTCCAATATTTTAAATTAATTACATTTTTTTCTGAAATGTTTTTCACTAAGATATTAGGATAGTTAAAGTCTTCAGGGCAGTTCAAAAACAGTATAATCCCATGTGTCTTCTTCAGTCATTGTTTAATAAAATTTCAAACCCCAGCTCTACAATGGTTGATAAACTGAGATAAACTCTGAAGGCACACAGAGTTAATGTGCTGTGTGCCTCTGTAATAAAGACGAGGGATCTCGTTACCTGTGAAAGCAGTGAGGCTACAGACATCGCACCACGGTTATTAGCAGTCAACAGTCAAGAGGCAAAACTTTCCAACTATATTTCAAACACAAAGAACTCCTTTAAAGCTACAGAAACATTTTTTTCCCGTTTCCAGATGGCTTTGCTCTGGGCTTAGTTAGGTCCTTGTCCCTCCACAAAGCCTTGCCTGTGGCTCTTTATCTTCCCCATGAAATTGAAAGCTTTTTGTTTAGCTTTTGAACCTGCTGGTGGGATCCAGCTTCCAACAGTCTTCACCCACCACCCCTACCTTGCCAGGCTCTACAACTTCCCCCAGTGAAACTATTACCTCTTCCTGCCTCATAATTTTTGGTGTTCTTGTCATTGTTCATCCCATTTCTTCCAGTTCAAATGTTCCTGCTTTTTTCTACTCATTGGAGTGCTAGATACCTCTCCAGGTCATGTCAGTACCGGGTTAGCCAAAAAAATGTCTCCTGATTACCCCATTCACAAGTCATCAGAAGCTCCTTTGTTGCATTTTCATACCAAAGTGATTTGTGTTCCAGCTCTGCAACGGTTTAAACCATTTAAAGCAATCCAAAATGTTATATTTTTTACATTCATACATACATGTTACATATTTACATTCTAGATTATAAAGGCCCAGAAGGCAGGAGTTGTTCTCAACTTACCTTCACCACCTGCCACAGAAGCCGTGATAAACCCCGGTGGATAGGCAAAACAATTAGAGCTGCTCTGCATTAATTCAACACATCCTTGAGTACATGTGTGTGGGCACACACACACATACACACATGTGGAGGAAAAGTTACCATTGCCTGCAGGTTGAAGATGACCCAAAGTTTCAGCCATAAGCATCTGTCATCTCCAAACATATAAATATCTTTGAGCTTTAGAAGCCGCAGCATAAATCAGGTCCAGCAGGTGCATTTGTCCCTACGTTTTATTTATGTCCAATTCCATGACCGTCCTCTAGGGGTCCACAGCAAATACAGACATGATCACTGAAGTGAAGGAGTCCATGTGCAAGCCCAGGACGTTCACAGTGTCTCATCCAGTCTTGCTTTTGGGTCACTAAAGACAATGCATCTAATGTTTTTTAGTAATATTTTGTTTGTGTGATTATTGAATACAATCTCCATCTGGTAAACAGAAGCTAGAAAGAAAATGTTTTTAAACAAAAATATTAAATGATATTTCTTGGGGCACTCACATCTTAAAAATGAAAGCAATGTTTCAAAACCAAATACCATCTCAGAGCCCTATGTAGCTATGAATTAGTATTTGGTTTTGAAACATTGCTATACTTTACATAGATGCAGAACAGCACTCAAGCTTCACTGTGCCTGCAAAACACTGGGAGGAGGAATCTTCTTAAAACCTAGATTTGGGCTCTATAGTTCAGGTTAACACCTGAGTTCTGCATTTTTAACAAGATTCCTGATGTGACAAAGCCACTGGTCCACTGGCGTGCACTTTGAAGAACACGGTTGTGAAGATTCATACTTAAATCAATTAACTCATAATTAAATATGAATAAGTTGAATGGCAAATATATATAGAAAGCATAGATACACAAATGCATATGAAATAAATATTAGTCTGGGCAAGCCTACCATGGCTTTTGTATTCTTTAAACTGTCTTTCAAAGTTTGTATCCTTTAGTAATCATGCATGCTTGTTTAACTGTATTAAACACCTCCAGGGATTTGTCACCATTTTAATTATCCCTCATGGCCCATAAACCGTGAATATCAATTTTCACAAGCACATCACAGGTCAGAGGCAGTCCTACAGAAGGGCGGGAGCGAGGGTGTGTCTGCAGAGAAAGCAACAATTAACCCTCAGAACTAGGCCCTGCACTTCACTTCTCATGCAGTAAACAAGGACAGAAGCCCTCCCTCACTGAAAAAGTAATTATTTGTCCACATACAAAGGCTTGAGAATCTGAATATGCTGTAATGAAATTAGATGTGCTTATCACACGTATCTCCATAGTCTTAGGATTTTTGGGTGCATTTTTTGTCCTGAGTTTCATTTAATAAGCTCATATTAAAGGCTACAAATTATCATGTCTCCTAACTCCCAGCTGTTTTTCTTTTTTATACATTGATTTTATTTTATTTTGATTTTGTTTTTGAGGCAGAGTCTTTTTTTTTTTTTTTCCGCAGTTTTTGGCTGGGGCCAGGTTTGAACCTGCCACCTCTGGTATCTGGGGCTGGCACCCTACTCCTTCAGACACAGGCACCACCCCCAGCTGTTTCTCATTAAAAAACATTCCCTCAAAGATACTTTATAAAGGAAAAAATCATATACAGAGGTAACTGTGGACTAACAACGTGGGTTAATACATAGAAGCTTTGCCCACACAAGTTCTAAGGAGATGCAAGAAACGGCTCACACTTTTGAAGAAGGAACAAGATGATAAGCCAGGCAGTACGTACTGACGGGCAGCAGTAACCCAGTCACTGAAAGGCATGAATCTGCGTGACCCAGCTGATGACGTGAGGGCAACTCCATGTACACGGGAGGGAAGGAAGACATGTCCTGAAAGTCACCAGTGTGAGGGCAAGTGGGAGATTTGTGGAGAAGGCGGCCGTAACTATGTCAAGGCTTCATCTATTTAGGGGAGATGACCAGCAACATTATGGAGTTTCACTGTCCAGTTAACAACAGTGGCCTTGCTTTATTTATTATACTCAATCAACAGATTATATTGAAAGTCTACCTGTGGCTAGTGACAAGCTAGAAATCTATAAAAATGCAAACTCTAACTCTGAAAAACTGATTTTAGTTTAATAGATAGCAAGAAGCCATCATTTTCAATTATTTTGTAAATATCGCTTTCAACTATTTTGAAATGCTTAAGTAAACATCTGTTTCTATGTATGCACATACACACATGCATGTATACACATATGTGCACACACATGCACCCATACACGCACACACACACTTTCCCCTTGTGTGTTTTCTTAAATTATTGATGTTTGTCACCAAGGTATAGACCTAAGACTTTAGGAAAAACTCTTTTAAGAATTTTATTAGCCAATCAGTAAAATAAAACATCTGTCAAATGAATCACTTGATTAATCTGATGTTTTCAAACTGCACATTTAAATGATTCAAACAGTTTGAAAGATTGTATTATAGCAAATAATCTTGGGTTTTGTGGTTATATCATTATGTCATCTTAATGGTAACAGATCAGCAATAACCTCTTATTTTGGACATTAAAAATGGCACTGAATTATATTCCAATATCAATTGTTCAGTGATTGATTGAGCAGATAAATTGATGATCCCTTTATTTGGCTATTACACTTACCTATTCAACTGGTGGTCACATCTCCCCAACAGCACTTCGCAATAACAAGGGGAAGTGACATCAAAAAGCAGCCATTCCCCCGTTACCTCGGCAACGCGAGCAAACCATCTGATGGAGAACCTGACTTAAAAGGTCAAAAGAATTCTGATTGGATTTTTATTTCAAGAGCACTTGCTTGTCTATTTCACTGCACTCCACACAACTATTAATACCGAAGTGTATCTGTTATGCTGACCAAACTGAAGGTTTCTGGAGTAAATATTTACCCATTTATGTACCTACACCATTCTATATTCATAAATATCTAAGCTACCAAATAAATTAGTTTTAATTTTTATTTAAAAATACCGTCTTTACATCCTGTTACAATTCATTTCCTGAGTCAATGAAAAGCATGTTATATTTACCATTATTTTGGCTTTCCCACAAAAAGCAAGCTTAAAATAATTATCTCACGCATAATGTGAAAAAATTCAGGTGTGGAATTGTTTTATTCAAAAATCTCAATACAGATTTTGAAAGAACAAGAACACCCAAAAACCGGAATTCAAATTGCACAACCATCTGAAGCCAGGCCTGACGGTCTAGGCTGAGAGTGCACGGGGCGACCTGCAGGGTCAATTCCCTTAGTCTTGCCTGGAACCTTCCAGGCCTCAGGGCGGTGACATGTAAAGTGCTGGTGGGTTTTGTAATAGCCTTCTGTCCTCTTACATGCAGGAAGATTAATAAGTGGGTTAAGAAGACACAGCAACCAGCAGGGCTTGGAACAAGACCTGCCATGGTCTTTTAAGGATACTCCTGTGTCTCGGGAGAAATGAGTCCAGTTGATCCTCTGAATTTTTTGCACATTAGTCTGGCTCTTTGGGGTCTCAAATCATATTCCATTGATTCCTCAGGGACTGGCTGGCTTTACTGCTTCCTGTCAGATTGACCCCAGCCCTTGGTGTCCACAGAACCCATCTACCATCACTCTGCCTGTGTTTGCTCTTCCTGACCTGGCCGGCATCTGTCTCCATTCTGTTTGGGCCCTAATTAGTTCCTTGCTCCTTTCATTGGGACTTAGTGATCACATATCTTCCTAGGAAAGCTGTCATTCTTACCAGCTTGTCATTCCTCCATCCTCCAGCAGGGTTCTGCTGAGAATAAAGAGTCTAGATAGACGGCACCTGTTCTTTAGGTTGGGTGAAACCAGAGCAGGTTATGACAATGACGTCTTCACTGCATTCAACATCCTAGAGTGTGGAGTATCGACCTAGACATAATCTATACTCTACTAAAATACCAAATTACCTTTCATTCCAATAAACAAAGACTTATAACTAAGGTAAAAATACAAAATGAATCCAATCGACAGAGAATTCAAGTAAACCTTACCAAGGTATGCCAGCCTTTGCCGCCCATGCTCAGGGCATTTCCTCAGCTGTACAGAAAGCATGCCAAAGAAATGCACACATGTTAAGAAAGGAAAAAAACTGTATTAAAATTGTAATGCTCAACACATACCGATAACACAGGTGAATACAAGCATGTTGAACATCTCTTATAATTGCAGAAGTCAAACATGATTGAGTATTATAAGTTTAATACAGTTTTTTCCTTTCTTAAAATGTGTATCACCTTATATGGCATCACCTAGTAATGACTTTCTCTATATAGTCATAGCAGCAAGGTCGATTTCTCCTTTATTTTTTTCAGTTAGACACATGTTTGATTTCACATGTGTACATGGGTATAGCAAATGGAACTCTGGGAATCTAAGGAGGAGGAATCATTCATCCTCCACAGATCAAAGGAGTGGAAGACTTTAGGTCAAGGTGATGCTTATTAGGAATGAAAAAAGAAAAGATAGATGAGAAGGGAAGAAGCTGAGCACAAGGTACTAGTCCCTCATCTCCTGACTATCCCTGCACAGAACCCCTTGATGTCAGTTCTCCTAAATTGATTGTTAAGTTCCCCCTTGTTTTCTCAAAAAGATCTTGGTTAGATGATGAGATATATTTTCATAGAACATGTAATCTGGAAATAAGATTTTTAAGTCTTATTTGGACCCAACTATTCTTATCCTCAGCAACTCACTGAGGGCTCTTTGTAAAATGGGAATTGTCATATTCTATCTTTCTCTTAAAATCAGCTGTGAAATAAAAATGACATGAGTGATGTGAACACACCTCTCAATCTATAGGTATTATTCAAATGTCGCACCTTCTAAATCACAATCCCAGCAAAGTATTAGCAGCCAGTTACAGGATGCTGTGTTTTTCTGAAATTTAGGCAATTCTTCTAAGCTTGTAATGATTATAATTCATGTTCTTGGTAGCCATTAAAAGATATCCCTGACCTAATTTTTATTTTTGCACTAGTAGTTGCCGCTGACTTGTTCTAATTAAGGAAGAAGAGAGACAGAAGAAAGGAGCTAATATTGATTGGAAACGTGCCTCAATCTTAGCTCTGGGAACGGCACTCGGAACAGCGTATGGCAGCAGAGATGTCATTTGTTGAGATTCCACTGCTTGCCAGGCACTGTGCTGAGCAGCCTGACTAGATGAAAACATTTCAGGCTCATCACCCATCTTTGAAATGGTCATAATCACTTATTATATGTAAGGAAATGGGTTCCCGACACACAACGTAATAAAGTGTCACGGCCTGACTTCATATGCAGTTTGCTGATTCAAGCAATGGTTTCGTTTCTTATGAACTGGTCACCTTGGACAAATCACTTAAAATCTCTATCCCATCTGACAACGGACATAATCATAGTACCTACAGGAAAAAGTCATTATGAGGATCGGATGGATTAACATAAGTGAGGGTTTTACAATGCCTTCTGAAGAGTAGCTGCTTGTCCACGTCAGTGATGCCGCTACCACTGCTATTATCACTGTGATTAATACAAGTATTATTGTTGTCATTATTGTCATTATCTTTATTTATCCAAGCGCACACAATGACTGACAATTAGATTCAAATCCAGTATTTTGAGTCTTGACCTATGTATTTGGTCATTTCTATTTAGTGTGTGCCATAGTGCTAGGAATAAAATGCTGAGTACGACTGGGGGACCTTATTCACACAGTTACTGTTTCTGGTTTAAAAGGGCTCACATTCTATAAGAAAAAAATAGCTACTGATTTGATGTTTGGAAACATACTGTGCTACATAAAAGCATAAGGTAGGTGTGTTGCTGTACTCTAGGAAGGGCTTAAAGGCTGTACCTGTTTGAAAGATGACTTAGAAGATGACCATTCAAGGGGTGGAGGACAGGTGTCAATGAAGGTCCGGAAACGGGGGGCTAGAATGGAAAATAAAAAGACGCTGTTTACAGCAACAAAGTGGGTTTCAAGGTGGGTTGGAGAAATCAAAGAGAAGAGGCAGGAATCAGATCAAGAAACTTTTGTGGTTGCCGGGGCTAGAGGGAAAAAATGGAGTCATTGTTCCCGGAGAACAGAGTTTCAGTTTTGCAAGGTCAAAATGTTCTGGAGATCTACCGTACAACAATGCGAGTACACTCAACAGTACTGAGCTGGGCGCTTACACATGCTCGAGATGGTAAATTTTGTTTATTATTTTTTCCTTCTTTTTTTATTGTTAAATCATAGCTGTGTACATTAATGTGATCATGGGGCACCATACACTGGTTTTATAGACCGTTTGACACATTTTCATCACACTGGTTAATATCACCTTCCTGGCATTTTCTTAGTTATTGTGGTAAGACATTTATATTCTACATTTACTAAGTTTCACATATACCCTTGTAAGACTGCAATTAAAATTGTTTTCAATATGAAAAAGGAAATAAAGTCTTATAAATTTGTTAAGGAGTTTGGATTTTATTTGGCATGTGGCAAGGAACTCTTACCGAATTACTTTTTAGAAAGAAAAACGATACAAGCAAAACAACAGAACCTCCACCTTCTGGATATCAGCTTTAGTGGCACTCTGAGTAGAAACAGCGCATCTGCATTGGTGCTATTTTTTTCTAGTGGGCTTCAAATTGTAGCTTAAAGACAGAAAACTGGATTTCTCATTTTTTAGGCATTCCAAAAATAATTTGAAATCTTTTCATGCATTTTGTAAAAACCTTTAAAATAAGCATAATACACAGAAATTTTAAACATGAAAAAGTAAATATCTAAATAAGAAATATTCTCAACCTCTCCTCTTCCAAGAATTAGTCACCAAGCAGGGCTCGAAGGGTAAAAATAGCAACCAGAGTAAATTCAGTATCATTAGATGCCGTTCCCCTTAAAATGTCCACTTAGAGCCTTAAAATAGTTATTTAGTTGTCGTGTTATTTTCTTCAGACTAAATCACTGGTTCTCAAATTATGTACTTTTAGAACATCTGGATTCTATACTGAAGTGCATCTTACTGAAACTTGAAAAAAAAAAAGGTAACCGTCCCCAGCTCACTGGGGATATGAATAGTTGATAATATTAATTACCCACTAAGAGCCCTTAAGAAATATTCCTTGCAGCTCTGGGGTCTGTTTATGCTTGTTGGAGACAAATGACAGGGGTGAAAAGCAGCAGGTAGGTGCAGACAGTGAACTTGAAACAGCTCTGGTTTCTCACGGTGACTTATATGCTCATGGTAACAGGGACAAACAAGGAGGAAAATCATAAAATTTGAGCTGTTTGGTATTAATTAAAATATCAGTACTGTGCAAAGTTCTATAAAGACAGCACTACAGGATTTGGATGAGCTTTCCCTTGGTTAAAGGGTCCACCCTAATCCAAAGCTGTGCCATCCTGCTGTCACACTATCCTAAGTGTGTCATCTTCCTCTTCGTTTGCAATACACATATAAATTAATAGTCTCTGTAATTAGATCTTCCTAGTTTGATCTGAGAGTTTTCTGTTCAATAGTCTCTGTGAAAATCTGCCAGGCCATGCAGAGATAGAAAGCCAGTGAGGCATTGAGGACCTTTCCCCTGGTGACTGGTATTTTCCATTCCCATAACTTTCCACCAGGATGGAATATTATGGAAGTCGGAGTGTTAGACGATTTAGAAAAGGAAGATAGTGCAATATGTTTAGGCAAAGTTTATTCCTTTTTAAAAGTGAGTAGGTGATTATATTTATATATCCATATGTAAAATTATACACAGTACAACCTCTGTAAGTTGACCACCCAAGGGGCTGTAACAAACTGGTCAACATACGGAGGTTGCCAACATAAGGCACTTCCATTGAGTACATGTGGTGCATTTCCAGCCTTTGAAAATCAGGTCAACTTAGGGAGGTGGCCAATATAGGGAGGTCTTCAGCTATGGAGGTCCTGCCATATATTTAATTTACATGTGAAACTCACACACACATACATATATATATATATATATATATATATATATATATATATACACAAAGAGAGAAAAATGGAGACCGTGACATTGTTATATCAGTATCTGTTACAGTATTCTGGTGAAGGGAGCTTGTCTCATCCAGGTGGCAATAATACTAAGGAAAACCAACAAAGGGAAAACAAAGTATGCCTGATTTCCTACAACCAGCATCTAACAACTTCCATAATGTATCAAAACGGTGATTCTGTATTGTCAAACATTACAGCACCAGCGCTAACATTGAGAAATCTTTCCTATCACAAAAATATCCATGAGATGATCCCAATTACCACATCGGTGTGACGAGTGCAAGACATCCAGTGACAGACCGCGATTTACTCGAGCAGAGTTTCAGAGATCCTCTCTGCGCACACGTGAGCTGCATGATCCCCAGTCAAGCCCTCCAGAGGGCTGCATGCAATTAGTAATTTTCCAGTCATTGGACTGAAAGAACCAACACAGATTATAAAGTAACTTATCTTCTAACTTGGGATTACTTTATGCATGGAGAACTTCCAGCACCTGCATTTCGAGTCCCTGCAAATGACTGCATCCTTGCTAAGTTCTCTCTAAAACAAGAACTGCTCCTCACCCACTGAAAGAGACGTCTAGATATATTTGTCATTTCTCTGAATGATAGTTACAAATGAATGGAAAGAAAATACGTTGCTAGGATTAGAATATCCCAGAGATCCCCCCCACCACACACACAGCCGCAGAAATACTGAAATCTCACAACTTTCTTTATTTTTCAGCTTTGTTGTGTTAATTGCGATTTACAGATTTCATTGCACCACAAATGTTCAACGAGCCATAAATACCCATTTCCAAAGAGCTGGGTATCGTCTGAATCTGTTCTGAATGAATCCAGTTCAATGGGTTTTCTAATTTTCACTTAAAAATATTTATCCAACAACAAAGGTACAAGGCTTGGTGTTGGTTTAATCTAGATGGGACAATATTATTGGGTTATGTAAGTTACAGCATAGAGAAATGCCATTTTATTTTGGTTATCCAATTATTATAAGCTAGCACATAACTTGCAAACCCACTTACATAATATTCAGTTATTCTGAATATCATTCTGATTATATATGTATCTGTATAAATGTCTATATGTTATATATATACACAATTTAAGAATACATTTATATATATCTAAAGTCATTTAATAAGCAGAATTCCTGCCCTCTTTCTCCTTATATTTATAATAAATGAAAATAGATATCTTGTTTGCAACATTTATAAAACCCAGGCTCACTGAGTAGTCCTGAAATACTGCCTTAGTTTGTGTAAGCTAACTAAATGAGTAAATATTTAATGCAATAAATATTATCTAGGTTGGGGGGGTTTAAAGGAATGAAAATTTAGTATGTCTATTGCCAAACCTCAATAAATATTTGAGGATCATGTCTGTGACAAATCACACCCTTTAGGATCTAATCAACTAGTTGCTTTAAATTCTTCTTTATCTAGGTCACATTGCTCTCTTTTTAAAAAATAGCTATATTTTAGCTGTTTCTTTTTCTTTGTTCACTATAAAAAGGCATAAAGAACAGAAAAAAATGCACGTAATAGTTCCATGAGAGCCGACCGCTGTTTACATCTGGTAATCTCCCTTCATACAGATTGAGGAGGGACTGTAATTACAGACGCACGTGCAGCAGTCCTGAGGCCGTGCTGCCTCCCCATCTGCCTTAGCAGCTTAGTAAATCTATTCTGAGGAAAGTTTTTGCGAGATGAATCTGTACCATCCCTAGTGATCAAGTAAACACAACAGATTTCTTTCATTTTAGACAGCAGTCTAAAGCAAACAGTGGCCTCCCAGATGTGTTTTAAATGCTGCTTTGCAGAAGTATGAATAGCAGGTAACAACAATGTGCTCACCAAAATTTTTTTTAGTCAAGTGAAAATAAGCCAGAGAAAATGTAGGATTAGGTCACTAAATACTAATTTTCTTTCAAGTGAAATTTCAGTAGAAAAATCAACTGTAATGCAGAACTGTTAGCATTAATGGTGAAAGGCAAAATTCTTACTGAAATCTGCAATGAATTTGTCACAAATTCCTGCTCGGGTAATGGCATACAACAGGCAGTACATATTTAATCAGATAGTGTTAAACAGGATATTTTAGAATTGGTTTCAACCTATGAGAGAAATATGTATACCATAAGAATAAAATACCTTTGATATGGTGAACATATTGATATCTTTGCATTAAAGCAACATTTAATAATTGACAATGTTGCTTTTAATTTAAAAAATTAAAACTGCATTTCATTAAAATAAGTTGAATATAACCAAATTTCCAACTTCCAAATTATTATTTGTTTCTTATTCGATTCAGGATAGGCAGAGGATGTGGACTCATGCCTCATTCTTTGTTTTAGACAGTTACAGAAGTAAAAGCAAATTTGTTTATATTTTCGTGTTAAAGTCAGAGCACAAAAACTACTCAAGAGTTTTTGGGGATTTTTTTTTATATATAATTTTATGTTATGTCAAGGCTTAAGGAAGAATGCAACTGACACCAGAAGAGCTTCGAAACGTAGAAGGCAAAACAGACAGTGTCAGAGCCGGAGGAGAATCCAGCCCATTCAGTTTGGGTGAATTTGGAGAATTCAACCCAGAGAAGACACAGGTAAGAAAAGAGAGACATGCAGGCAGAAAGTCTACCCACGACGTGCTTCTCTCCTGCAGAAACTAAGTGACTGTCGCTCTTGCCCAGAAACGGAGATGAAGAGTGACAGAATTGAAATCCACAGCACATGACCTACTGTGGTGGTGGTTCTAAGGTTAGAGTCACCTTGAGCTTATAACTAGAGGCACATGTGGCTTCTGACTTCCTGCCACTTACCTCCAGGGCCAGACGGAGTTTAAGCCCCGGGCTCAGGATTCACGCTCGCTGCTCTGTGTCCAGTGTCACTGGGCAGCAAAGCCAGACACCAGCCCTGCCTTCACGCTCTACAGCAGTAACCCATCATTCAATGGAGTTCCTGTGTCCTAAAATGCTCTAGAACTTCTGACAAGGAATTAGTTTGTTGGTTCACGTCAGAATATTCTAGGTCACATCTCCATATGTGTATCAGGTGACGATTGCTCTCCTTGTGTGAATATCTTAGAACTGCGTCAGCATCTTAAAGCTACAGGGTAAGTACGTTTTCAGATGTATCACGTGCTGGCAGGTGGCAGCTTAGCGGTACAGGGTGCCACATGAGGCATTTTGTTTATGCTACATGATTCTTTAAAAGCATCACGATTAGTAAATTCTTGGAATCTTACTAAGCCACTCTGTTTTGACTTCATAACCCAATATATTTTCATTTTGCCCTTTTTATAAGAGAACTTTCCTCTGTTCCCATGTGATAGTGCACCTTATTACATATTTTAAGCTACTGCTAAATCTTTATACAGTGGTTTTGTTTTTTTTTTTTTTGTTTTTTTTTTTTATTTTCCTGAGTGGGGAGACCCATATAAAGAGAGGATACACTGAGAAAGCAAGGACTGTAAGAGCTATCCCTGGGGAGATCTCTGAGAAAATTACCTGAGGAACCTATTTACTGGGAGAAGACCAGACCAGAGGGCATTAAACGGAGATCAATGCCCATCTCACAGCCTCTCTTAAGGGTCATGTTTTTGTCAGCCTGTTACGTTAATTATTTGAGCCTCAGTTTCCTTAACTGAAAACAGAATCAATAATACATATCTCACAGGATTATTCTGAGAATAAAATTAGACAATATATGCACAACATTCTGAAAAGTCTCTGGCCAAGAGTGAGCCGGTAGTTAAGTGGATACTAATTTATTTCTAAAATCATGGCTCTGACATGGCAAATACTGTATGATTGGGTAAGTTATTTAACTACCGTGATGCTTGATTTGTCTTTAACAATATAAAATTAAACATATTTACCAGCAATAAGACTCATTCTAAGGAATAGGTTGAACATGTGGAAATATCCTAACATAATGGAATATCACATGATATTTGTTGATAGGCTAAAAAATTTAGGATGTGAACAAAATTACTGACTCCTACTTTTTTTCTACTGAGATTTCCAAAAAGCACTTATTAAGAGCACGCGTGGACAGTCTGAATTATTCTCGGAGTAAGTTGCCCTCCACTTTTAACATCTGACAACCAGGCAGAAGAAAAAGGAGTCGAACTTTTTTTGGAAGTAGGGTCATAAATTTTTAAAATCAACTACCAATAAAATTTACTAGCAACAATAACTGATTGAAATATACAGCAATCTTTAGAGTTTAAAATTATAATTCTTACCCTTAAAAAACCATTCCATTAATCTTAATGTAACCAGCCAGGTTCTGAGTTCAAAACTATGTTTGGGCACAGGCGGTCTCTCAGGTTGGCCCAAACTGTGGTGGGTTACTAATACTCAGTGGGTAATTTTACCAATGAAGACCCTCCAAATAGCTCTCACTTCAAAATCCACCTTATTTTTTTTTAATCATGATAATCTCCAACATTAGCCAAAGTTGCTGAGGATATTCATGATTATTTCTACCTAAAATTCAAAAGTAGTTGTTTATTTCCTATAACCCATTTAGTCTTGCATTGTTAAGTATGGATGAGGAGTAGACGGTACACTTCATATGTGATACAGCTATTGCCTGCCTAAAATTCCTAATTTTCAACAATTTAATATTATTTACACATAGTAAATTATTCAGAGATACATGGAATAATGGTCCCATGCTCAAGAAGACTTCTACATATTAAGGAAAGATATTTCTCTTAAGTATCTATAACTGGGCTTTACTTTCTAAAACAGACTTCAACGTATCATGGTTTCATGAGTAAATAATATAGATTTTCTTATTCAATGATACTTCCAGTAACTTTCAAGCATTCTCCAAAGTACAGGGTTTACTAATAGCTTTTCTGTGAGTTGCCTATGGAATCAGAAACACTTGGGAAGACATGTTAACAGCCTGAGTGAAATATCAAAGGGATCATTGAAAAAGTTCCAAACTATTTGATGCCTTTGTTCTCTTTAACATCACTAGTCAATTAAATCTTTGATGACCCAACTTTCATTTTTCTCTCCTCCTTTTAAAGAACTTGCTAATTTCCTTTTTCATTGCGTTTTCTTTGCTTCTAGCTATTCTTTTTTTTTAACTCTTCCTTTTCAACTAAATACTCTTTGACCTTTAACAGAACTTTTGGGTTACTATTCTTCCTTTCTAGGAATTAGAAAACATGGATTTCACATCTTAAATAAAATCATCTGACATGTTTTCTCAAGGGGACATCAAATGAAATTGTACTTAAAAAAAATTGTACTTATATATATATATATACAGGTCAGTGCCTGTGGCTCAAAGGAGTAGGACACCAGCCCCATATGCTGGAGGTAGTGGGTTCAAACCTAGCCCCAGCCAAAAACTGCAAAAAAAAAAAAAAATAGATAGATAGATAGATAAAATCTTGTAGTTTAAATTCCGTCATGTTAGAAATTAAATTTCAAAAAATCTAACCAAAATATAAAATTAACAATAAAATTTTTAAATTTTACTTGCTGGATGTTTCTTTTTTTTTTTTTTTTTTTTTTATTAAACCATAGCTGTGTACATTAGTATGATCGTGGGGCACCATACACTTGGTTCATAGATCGTTTGACACATTTTACTAAATCCCAAATTTCTGGGTTGGGTTGGGATTATTTAACATAAGGCCGTTTTTCTTCTTTATTTCAGTATAATTATTTGGAACTAGATATTTTTAATGATTTGCAATTGAAAATGTAAAAATTACAGAAAGTTCACAATTATGATCATAATTAATATGTAACATACTTAATATTTATCAATAGATTTGATGTCATTTTGTGCACACACAAAATATTTGTTTTCTTTACAAAATAATGCATAAATATGTGTGTATATATAATATCATATATAAGTGTATATATAACACACTATAGCATAAAATATATATTAGTAGTGAAAGTTAATAAATATTCAGGGAGGAGGACCATTTGGCTGATTCATTATGCATTCTAGACAACTTCCACACTTGATGTGGAAAGAGAACCCTGCCCTTTCACAAATAACACAAGCATGTCTCTTTTTTTGAAATAGAGTCAGTATAAAATGGAAATTCAGTGATATTTCCGAGGAGTTATATGACTATTACGTGGGAAAAAATTCCTTATTAACACATTAGAAAATACATCTATTTCCTGTTTAGTAAAAGCTGAATCAACTGATGTGAAATTTACATATCATTTATAATCATTTATAGGAAGCTTTTCTGAAATACATTGAATGAGAAAATAAATTTGGGGATAAAATAATTCTTGAGAATGCAGTGAACTATATAACCCTCCTTGGTCAAGGCCATGCATGTTAACCTAATATATTAAAAACTCTGAGAAGCTTAGATTCCTAAGAGAGAGAAACCCATATTAAAAATCCCTGAAAGTAATGTTCTATGGGATAGGCCGGGGGTGGGGGGGGAAGCTACATTTAAAACTTCTGAATAAAATCTTTACCATATGTGATTGTTTCCAGTTAAAAATTAATGTTTAAATTTTATGTGATGTAAAATTTCAGGACAGGTCTTTATTACCCGTCACACTTCACAAGATTTTCTGCATCTTATATTTGCTTGATTTAATGAAAATTAGATGATTCTCTAGAATGTACCTCGCTACAGACAAATAATGTAAGATGAATAATTCACAGTCCTTACTTTTAAGAAGCTCATTTTCATCAGAGGATAAGATGAAAGTACTAGTTCCTAATTAAGGTAAACAGTATAGAGGCCATGTGTTTGCAGAAGCTATTTGACTTGTGGAATTGTTTTATTCACAGACTTTGACACAGTTCACCTTGATGGTCATATTCCATCATGACGGATTAGTTTCAATTTTCTCCGTAGAAACATGGACTGAAACAAAGATGGCGCTAGAAAATATGAAACTACTTTGATATACATGATCAGTCACACCTCACGATTATTCATCATGCTCGGAATAAGCAAGTTCAAAAATAATGTGTGATAGAGACTAATGTCTTCGATTAGAGCCACCATACAGCTAGACTTTGAGGATATTCATGGAATAATTTTGTGATTACTTTGCTATCAGGTGAATGAGCTGAAATTTTGGTAAAATAATCTAAAAGGATTGCATTCTCATTTTTGTTTTAATGACTGCATGCCTCTCCATTTCTTAATAAATTCTTTTTTAAAATCAAAAATCATCGTATTAAAAAACATTGAATTTAGTAACAGCCTGTGGATGTAAAGCTTTCATTTCCTTATCAATGAAAAATAAGTGAGAGTCACTGTTTTGTACAACTTTAAAGTCAACTAAGTTATAAAGATTATCTTATGTTTTCAATCCTAAAGATAATTTATGCACTAAATGATCAATTTCAAATACTTTAAACTATTCATTATTATTTACTTAATTAAGTCAGCCTGTTATGCTTTTTTCATAAACAATTAGCTGAGTATCTACTGTGCTCCAGACATGTAGCTGAACATTCACTCCTTGAAGAATGTGAGAACAGTCATCACTTCAATCATTTTTCTTGACATGTCCAATGTAGTTAAGGAGATTGATTTATTGTAGCAGTAATTCTGAATCAACTTCGATATGTGTGTTTGTGTTTATGTGTGCAAGTGTGTTACAGGGCTCCAGTTTGGTATGTCATGTTATACCTTTTTTCTGAGTGATTTGCAAATTATCAGCAGCAGCTCCTGCCCTTACTGTGGCTCTCAATAGATTAAATGAACTTAGACATTAACTAAGAAAATGAAGCTCACATGCGCCACCACTGGATTCAAAAATCAATTGGAATGCTCTATTTTGTGAGGGCATTTCTTTCAAATAAGGAGGATAAAATCCCAAGAAACTACAGTCACATTATTAGAGTCAGAAATTCTATGTTCCTTTATCTTTTCCTGACTAGATGAATCATATTGGCCAAATTACAGCATCACTGAGCCTAATTTTTTTTTTTTTTAGTAAAATAGAGTGAAAAATGCTTCTTACCTAACACCAGTATATAACTTATTATTAATACATTCTCTATTGTGTAACAACTCACCCAACAGATATTTATGGAACTCCTATTGTATGTAAAGCTTTTGTGCTAGACAGTGGGGAGAGAGAATAAAAAAACAGTCCCTGTCCTTGCTCTCATGTCTTTGCCTCCCATATTTCTGGACTTATGGTCCATGGGAATGGATCTCAATTAAATGAGCCATGTTCTAAAGGAGCTGAAGACCTTCAAAAACCAGCCAGAAATCCCAGCTTTTACGGGCTTTGCTCTCTCTTTTCTGAGCCAGGATGATTCTTTTACCCTGAAAGATCTCAAGATCTCTCTGGCTCCCTCTCTCTATGTTCGTGTGTGTGTGTGTGTGTGTGTGTGTGTGTGTGTGTGTGTGTGTGTGTGTAACTAGTACAGCCCTTTGGAGGAAAGAATGGAGAATTCTCAAAGATCTAAAAGTAGACCTTCCTGTTGTTCCTGCAAGCCCATTACTAGGTATCTACTCAGAAGAACAAAAATCATTTTACCACAAAGACATTTGCACCTGAATGTTTATTGTGGTTCAATTCATAATTGCCAAATCGTGGAAGCAACCCAAGTGCCCATCAATCCATAAATGGGTCAACAAACTGTGGTATATGTGTACCATGGAGTACTATTCAGCCATTAAAAAAGATGGAGACTTTACAGATTTTACACTTACCTGGATGGAGTTGAAATATATCCTTTTGAGTAAAATGTCACAAGAATGGAAAAATAAATATCCTTGTACTCCATACTAACATGAAACCAATATATAGACAATTACATGCTCATATGAACAATAAAACACAAATATAGTCTAGTATGGAGGTAGAGGGAGGTCGGGGGGAGGAGGGAGGGCAATCGGCAGAAGGAGGGAGGGCATGAGGCGGGATCTCACCTAATGTGCACACCTGAGGGTGTATAACACGCCCCCTGGGTGAGAGGCTCTTTTATAACTGGAACTTTACCCTGGAAGTAAGAATGATGTAGCCTAAAAGTTTGCACCCTCGTATTAATTTGAAATTAAAAAAATAAAAGGAAAAAAATAAAAATAAATTTCAGATTCTTGAAAAAAAAGGAAGTGACCAAGTTACCAGAGGAGGTGGGCTCCCACGTGCCTAGCCTATTATTGCTGAATGGTGATATTCTAGTAACACCGTCATAGTAAAATTTCCCTAAGTGACTGTTGACCTTGTTTTCCTTATACACCAAAGGCACAACTCGTTGGCCTCAGCAGCAGAGGCAAGTTGGAAGTGGCAAGGCCCATTAGCTGTAGCTCCTCAAAGCCATCAGGAGAGAACAAAACAAATGTGCAAATTGACCTAATTACGGTGCATTTTTTTTAAAAAACCATTCCTACCATCAGAAACAGGGAACTTGATTGACTGAGCAGCGTAGGCAGCAGTAGGGGCCGGTGCAGGTGGAGAATGTTCTGGCTACAAAGTCAGTCAGGCTTTGGTTCGAATCTGCTCAGCCACCAACAAAAAGCAGAGAAACTTTCTTTGGGTAAATTTCTCTTCCTCTAGGGAGCTCTGTTGCCTCATCTGTGAAAAGAGACTGGTGGTCTCAAACAGCTGAAGCAAGGATTAAAGGTGAAGTTGTACATCAACCGTTTCTGGCTAATGGTAATCTCTTAATAATAACATACGTATAATATCATTGTTAACATATGAAGAATAAATCATGGATTTATACTAGATATGACGTGATAGGCACTGGCACTAAACAACATCGTGGTTTGATCGATGATGGCAGATGACAGGGAAGAAGGGACTATTTCTAGAAGGGACTGCGCAGAGGGGTTCGGCATGGACTAGACCTGCAGGCTGTGAACTCTAAGGCTTCCCCCCAACTCCACGGCCCATGACTCAGTTCCTTTGCTGTCCCCTCTTCCTGCTCTTCCCTCTCATTCTTCAGAACCAACAAGGGCTCTGCCCACCTCCACTGTTCATGATTCTTTAGAAACAGACAGTGGGGCGGCGCCTGTGGCTCAGTTGGTAAGGTGCCGGCCCCATATACCGAGGGTGGCGGGTTCAAACCCAGCCCCGGCTGAACTGCAACCAAAAAATAGCCGGGCGTTGTGGCGGGCGCCTGTAGTCCCAGCTACTCGGGAGGCTGAGGCAAGAGAATCGCTTAAGCCCAGGAGTTGGAGGTTGCTGTGAGCTGTGTGAGGCCACGGCACTCTACCGAGGGCCATAAAGTGAGACTCTGTCTCTACAAAAAAAAAGAAACAGACAGTGGCTCTTGATACTCTTCTATATTCAGCTGTCACTACGCACTGTCACCTTCTAAATGTATATTTTTATCCACAAACTCTCACATTTTTCCGGTACCAATTATTTTTACTAAAAAAAAAATTCATATTTAACTGTTCTCAATCTTACATTCCTCACTGTCAATAGGTCATCAAGTTCTGCATCTTTACTAGGTCAGGCAGAGTCATAAGAGCCTCATTTCATATCTGAAATATTTTGGGTGAACTGTTACAGAAAAATGCAATATTTCACAGCCTTGTGCTTTTCTCAGACATGAATCCCATGGGCATTCTTTCAGTTTTCTGCTGTACACTTGATCATCTTACCATATTGATCTAAATAAGGAATGGACCTCTTCACACCTGCATTCTTAGGATAGTCATCCAAATATCTGAGTTTGTGGTTTCCTCTTGGGCCATTTCAACCACGCCAAGCAGCCCTCTCTAATGCCCCCTTCACTACCACAGGTCGGTAACACCAGTGGAAAGGTATTACATCTTTCAATATTCTCCATTCCGTATTTCCTTGAAGGTACACCTGGTACAGCTCTGCTACATTATAATCTCTGACTTGTGCATATGCTGATACTGCTTCCAAATCAGATCCAGAGGCTTACAAACATTGATAATGTCCCTGAGCCCTGTGCTTATAAATGAGCAGGGTAAAGGCGCTTCTTCCAATTCCCTGGACACCCTTGTCCCTTCTCACATCCCCCTTAGCCAAACCACTCAAAGCTCACCAAGTGTGCTGACTCCCAGCGTGCCGCAGGCTCGTTCTTTATTATGGGGCCTTTCAAAGCAGGTTTGACATTGACATTTTTATACGTTACACTGATACTGCTATTCTCGGATGATTTATTAATCCTCTAAAGCTGCCTTTTGAATTTCTTCTCTCACACCTTTTATCACCACCTTCCTCTATAACCTCAGCAAAATTCTTTTTACATACTGAAGCAGACACAAACAAACAACTCAAAATTGCTTTCCCATTCCATGCTAGAACCTTGAAGCTGGACATTTTCTGCTAAAAATTGTTAACTATGATTACTGGTCTTAAGCCACTTTTGGAAAACACAACTGTACTTTTAAAAAATTGGTATAGAATTTTTATCTTTATACAAATGTAGTATTATTGCTGTGTTCTCTACATAAAGTCACACATATTTTTCCTGAAAATGCTTTAAAATTGCTGTTGCTGCTTTTGTGTGTCAGGTATTGCAGTAACATTCCGTCCTTGGCAAAATATATACTTTGTTTTTAAAAAGCGTGATAGGCACTGGCTATCACGTGGTTATGACTGGCTGTTGGCCAGTCTCAGGCTCACCTTATACTTACTTGTATAACCCTTTCACTGTTTCTGGTTTGCTCTCTTTCTTGTTTCTCTCTTAATTTCCATATTTCTACCTTTATCCATCTAAATATTTTAACTTTTACCCAGGTTTCTCCTCTTACTCCAAGTACTTCCTTGCATTCTACACAAGCACCTAACTCTTCTGAGCCCTAGAAAAATATCCTGACTTTGTTAATTTTGGCTTCCAGTTGTATGATGGTGGAGTGAAAAACAGAGGTAATTATTTCGAAGAGGTGTTGCAAGCATGAAATGAGATGATGTATTTGAAAAGAGTTTTAATTTCCATAACATACTCTGCAATGATGATGAAAACATTCCGTATGGGCTGCCCATTGACTTAGAAACCGTTCTGTCATGCTCTGCTGCTAGAATGTGAGTTCTTAAACAATGAAGACAGGTGTTTATCCATCTTCTCATTTCTAGCATTGAGAAGATTTCCAGCCACATTTATATACTGAAGCAGATACAAACAAGCAACATGAATTCATTCATTGAATTAATATATTCTAAATATTTTATCAGCTTCATAAACCAGAACATACTTATAGAAGAAATGTCAAATGTTTATCAAATTCAGAGTGGATCTAACTCAATTTTTCATGGTGAAAATACTGCAAATTTCTTCTTGCGCCAAGAGAAGAAAATAATCCTTATTGTCTATGTTAATATTATTATATTTTAAAAATCATTTCATTTCTATATTTTGGGAAACCAGAGATGCTTCTGCAAAAAAGGACATTCATTTTTAGTTCGGTGAAGCTTTTGCGTATTGAGCACTCAAAGGCCAATCAGTGTATGAGAGCCCCCTGCAGCAGACGGGCGACACGCCTTCCGTGGTTTACAAACCAACCTGCCATTGAAGAAACACCCTGAGTGATTTTTTCATGTTTTTTATTGTATCTACATGAGCTGGCACCCACCCACGGCAGCCAAACTGTGTCCCTTGTAACTCCAGAGCTATTGGGTCTATCCACATCTGTTCTTCTCTCAGTAATAACATTACGTGTTTGAATTATGTTTTGAGAGTATGGCGTTTGTTCCAAGACTTCAAATTTATTAGCACACATTTGCCAGCTTACTGGATAGTATCAAAGTCACACCCGCCTTAAGCTCCTGTGTCCACACACTCTCTCTTCAGAATCTCATTTTGAGTTAGTTACCACGACTGTATGCCTCTACAGGCTCTGCGCTTTGATTCTGAATATTATTTACACTCATGTTGCTGGCACTGTCCACATTATCTGGACTACACTCACATTACCATGAGTCATTACCATGCCCTCACAGCCTCGCTCAGGAAAATGTGTTGAATGAATGAATTAACCAAACTGACTAATCTATGATCCTACCTGTGAGCATTTTTCTGCACATTTTTCTGAGCTACTACAAACCAGCTGCTGTTTTGTTGTGATTTTGTTTTTGCTTTACTTCCTAGCACAGTGATAAGAATTATAAAGGAAAGCTACGTCACATTTCTGAGGACTGGTTCTATAAGAAAATCTCATGAAAGCCCTTTATTGTGAGAAGTTTATGGCACTTTCTCTTCTACCCAGGCCAATGACAAGACTGAGGCCCCAGAGGCAGGAGGGTGACTGTGAACTGAAACCACCAAATACGCCCTCGGTTAGAGGGAATGACAGACAGAAGTCTCTTTCCAAGAGTCATAAGCAGGTGACAGCTGAGACAGTGATCTGGAAGACAGGCTCTACATACGTGTTTGTTTTAGAAAAGTAGATTTCCACAAAGACATGCAGAGGACAGCCTCAGTAACTGCTGCCCTGCTGACTTTGAGTGATGAGTCTCAAATAAAAATTGTGGTGATATGAAAATTGCATGCTACAATTAACCACTAAAATAGCAAGTGTCCTGCGCTATTACTCAAAAACATCCAAAAATACCAGAAGAGCTGTTCCTGAATGTCAGTTCATGAGGATTTTTCCTACTAAATTATTCATTCTCTCTTCTTTATATAGAATAGAAAACTCCTCAGGTTATCTAAATGTGTCACAGGTGAACCGTTATTACAATGGCATTAGCCTATTCTGATCAATATTTAAATTCAATATTTGAATTGAAAAGAGAGGCAAAAGAAGTTCATGCAATAATTGTTCCCCTTTACAGATTTTCTGATGGTTTACTTGAATGACGGTGGCATTTAAACCTATAAAAACAACAATTCGTTTCCTGTAATTCTAGAGCTCACTTATGAATCAAGGTCTGATGAGGTAAAGATGTCGCTCAAATTGGATTATTGTGGAGAGATTTTATTTCAAAAAGACAGGTGTAGGCAAGAGGTAGAGATTGCATAAGGTGGGAGGGAAAAGGCCAGGGCTAGTCGTATCTTATTGGTTCCCACAACAAGACCCAAAAGGCAAAGGGAGGGAGAGGGCTGAGATGAGAGACAATCTCCTTTGGAAAAGCAAAGGTCATATTGAGGACACAGCCAGGACAGGCACCAACACCAGAAGGGAACCAAGGGAATGAGCATCTGACCTCAGGTTCCTCCCTCCTTCCAATCACCTGCTCACACAACCACTTGCCAGACCCAAAGATTCGGGAACTCGCTGAAATAAAGCTTAGAAATAAAAATTGTGGTGATATGAAAATTGCATGCTACAATTAACCACTAAAATAGCAAGTGTCCTGCGCTATTACTCAAAAACATGCAAAAATACCAGAAGACCTGGGATAGCAGCTACAGGCCCAACTCCCAGAGCTGAGGGCAGAGCAAAGAATGTCACATGGGCGAGGTGTGTCCCCGTCTGGCACCTTCACTTGCGAGGAAAGAGCACAGCAGTCTAGAGAGTTCAAGACACCTGCTTAGGGGCCAGGATACCCAACAACGTTAACATGGTCCTTTTACACTACTGTTCTGCCTCGCCTTCTATTCTTACCACTGGCCTACACTAAAAATGTACATTGAAAACTTCAGATGTATTATGTACTTCTAACATTACTATTTTATCATTGTATTAAACTGTCATCACTATCTATTACTAAAGATTTAAAAAAATTCCTTCACCCCGTTCTGTAGATACCCGTAACAGTATACATCCTTATGTTGATGAGAAACCCACATGTACATCCACACACCAACTATTTCCAACAAGCTGAAACTCTAACCTTACATTTTTCCAATAGTATCTGTATAGGGCAGGAATTATCATCATCACAATTATGCATGTATGATGAGAATGTCTATGTAACTCGGCTTAGTCAGATATACAATGCCTTCACAGCCTCCAAGGTATTGCAGATCCACAGGAATTGTGTCATTATGACACACAGTTCATGCACCTGTAGTTTTACAACCAGTGATAACCAACTTGGTCAGGTGGCTCAGAGTGAAGCAATTAGCTATTGCCAGTGCTCCTAAGTCTTCCTATAAGCTTGGGGAAATGGGCTTCAGAGCTACCTGACTCTCGCCACATTCCTTGCTATCGTGTCTCATTTATTCTAGCAAATCAATAAGTAAAACGAAGTATTTCTGTTATGTCTTTAGACCAAAATTGCTACCAGTCTAAAACCTCCTGTAAGCTGTTAATAAGACATATAGTCGTGGAAAGCATCAAAACCATTCTTTTCTGAATATTGTCATGTATGTACTTAAATTATTCGTAAGTATGTTCTAATCAAATCTTACTAGATGGTATAATTCCTCTTTATTTTTTTTTTGGGGGGGGTCTTTTAGATCCTGATGATTTCATTCATTACTATGACTCCTGAAATTTTAACTTTAAATTTTCACACTATTTTAAATGGCATACGAACTTCACGGACACCCTATTGACATCTTTACCTCCAGATCAGATGTGCGTGTCTGCCCACCAGCTGCTCTCCCTGATCATCCCGGGTATCCCCAGGGCCGCGAGTCTGTAAGTGGCTTCCCTGTTTGTTTACCTTGCTGGTGGAACTATCATGTAAACATCGGGGTGAAGCTGCGTTCTGAATGTGTCCTGAGAAGGAGTCTCACCCTTGTGTTTGTATCTTCTAGACGCTACCCAGATTTTCCTGTTTGTCTTCCTCCTATCATCACCAAATTAGCTTACCTTTATTATTTCTCAAATGGATCAGGATCACAGCCTCCTAACCTTCTAATTATTAGTTAGGCTTTCAATTTTGCCTTTACTGAGCGATCTTCCATATTTCAGCCTGAATGCTATTTTTTTAAATGCCCACTGATCATAGCGTTTTCCATTTTCAACCCTTCTTGGGCCATTCTTTTGGCATTCTCTCTCTCTCTTTCTCTCTCTCTCTCTCTCTCTCTCTCTCTCTCTCTCTCTCTCTCTCTCTCTCTCTCTCTCCATTGGTGGACCTTGTTCAATGAATGGACTTTTTCCAAATGTGTTCAAATAACGACCTTCCTTCCTGCCATATTTCCCCCCTGCTCTCTCTTCCCAAGGCCAATCTCAAGTTGGAATTCCAGGTTCACTCCACCCTCTCCTCTTCCAAGGACTGTTCCTCACACGTGATGACACTGTACCTGGAGAACACCTGTCCCTGGCTTTTACCAGCAATGACACAGCATGGCTTGTCCCTGTCACCCACTGCAAGGCAGGGTCCAGAACACAGCCATCTATCTTGGT
Organism: Nycticebus coucang; assembly: GCF_027406575.1. Taxonomy (NCBI): domain Eukaryota; kingdom Metazoa; phylum Chordata; class Mammalia; order Primates; family Lorisidae; genus Nycticebus; species Nycticebus coucang. The sequence goes on along the minus strand of NC_069794.1, from coordinate 5,049,228 downwards.
GACTCCAGCACCTAATTTAGTGATTAGAATATATCTGCCAATCAACAAATCAAATTTAATTTCATGCATTGTTTTTTTGTCATGGAGAGGGAAGATTTTGTCTAGTTGCTGGGGAATAGCAGCTATGAGAGTTTGTGAAGAAAAATTCAGCAATATAGACAATATATTGAACTGAGGGCTGAATATAACAGAAAACAAATATGTTTAACCTAGTTAAGTGAATGGAACCTTAATTAGACTGAGGAGAGACTCGGGTGCCTGTCACAAAGGGCATCCTGACTGCAGTGAGGAGAATGCCGAGAGGGCAGAGCTCCTGGTCTGATGTGTCTGTGCTCTTGGGTTGCCATGGAGCGGGTCATGGTCCTGTCTGATCATGGTTAATCAAGGAGCTAATTTTTAGCCATTTATGGGGAAAGTATTAAATAGAATTGGGGAAAATACATAGAAAATGTGGTCAGGTTAGGCTCTTATTTTAAAGGTCTTTCAGTTATTATATAAGGCTAAATAAAGGTTAGTAAATGCAAGTTTATAAAAATGTTACATCTTACTAAAAATCTTGAGATTCTTATTCTATAAAAAGCTTACAGTATCATTAGGAAAAAACATACCCCAAAGGGCATCTGACGTTCTCAGGTATTACACTTAGGAGAACATGAAAACTACCCACCAGCCTGAAAATATCATCAGCCTTATTTATCATACGTTATATATTTTTAAAAAGCTTGATGGGGTGGCCAACTGTAGAAATGAGATTCAATTTCCCCTGTGTACTTTGCTTATTTTATTTAATATAGAAAAAAATAAACTGATTAACAGTCACGTTCATTCAAGCTATAGTAAGATTAATAAGAATATAAAATGGTAAAAAAAAAAAAATTGCCAGGAAGCTTGGCGATATTGATCAAATATTTACTAGCATTTTTAATAGTAGAAAAATAATTATGCTGTTAAGAGAAAGGGCAAGATTTAATAGCATGTGCACTATAATTCTGTTTTCATAAAAAACAATATGTCTATCTTACCTATTTGTCACCTGCCCGTCTCCCCATCCTGCACTGACTACTCCTTGGCGTGGGTGATTCTTGTTCTAAACTTACACTATTTGCAAATTTTCCACAAGGTCACTTCTTACTTTTATAACTTGACATATTTTTTAAGCGAAGAGGCAAAGAGAAAACAGTTTAGAGAACACTGTGATTCTTTGCTTCTTTGAAGGATTATTTTATTTTTTAAATTCCTTCTGTAGCAAGTTATAAGAAGAAATACAATGCAGTCAGAATTAACAAGGTTATAAAGTGTTGTGAAAAATAACTCATTTACTAAGAATCCTCAAATTTGAAGCACATAACACACACCCTCTACAAATAATGCTGTTTTAAATTTTGATCAAGAGCTAAAAGGCATTTCAAATTAATTTTACCATAAATATGCAAATGAGGGGAGGTAAGTATGGGATTTAAAACTGTGCCATTTTTGCTAGAAACCTATTAACTCAGCTTTCATTTCATTAAATCAAACTTGCTTTTAGAAAGTTTATAATGGTATCAGTTTGATGATGGAATGCCTTCTGCAGTGTGTGGACACCTCTCTCACGGTGTTCCCTCCCTTTGGCTCTGAAGTGCATCCCTGGGATGTGGGCCCACGGGTTCCGAGAGGGAGATCCTATCTGACAACTTTGGAATAGAATCCGTGCCCTTTCACTCATAGTGACATTGTTGTCTTTCCCATCGAGTGGCACTACTAATTCTACTCAATATAGTATTAAAACTTCACAGCCTGACATTAGTGAACAATTTTTAAATCTTTAAAAATATTACACTGTGCATGGATTGTGTTAATGTCATAGATGGGACCTTTTAGAATAATTACTATAGATTTTTTTTTTAAAGTTTCTGCCACTTTCCAAGAGAAAGTTTCAATTAACGATACTCACAGATTCTTCCCTACCCCCACAATAGTTATGAAATACAGATGTTTGTTGGCTAATGTTCATAAAACAGATGAGATATTTACGTAACAGTCATAGTAACTAAAAGCTTTTACAATGTGCTATGAAATTAAGTATCTTAAGCTTAATTCTTAAATGATTTAGCTTCATTATCCTTAATTTTTTTTTTTTTTTTTTTTTTTTTTTTTTGGATTTTTGGCCGGGGCTAGGTTTGAACCCACCACCTCTGGCATATGGGACCGGCGCCCTACTCCTTGAGCCACAGGCGTCGCTCATTATCCTTAATTTTTAAACAATATTTGTGGACGCCAATGAGACTGAAAATACAACAACAAACAAAACCTTGCTCTTGTTTGTTAAGGTCAGAAGTATCATGGTTTTGACAATAATTTTTATAGTGAAAGGATCATAGAAAAATGCATAAGTTTGTTCTATGCCCTTTTTACTTCAAGTGAGCTAGTTTATTTTGATCCTTCATGTAGGTGGCAAGGCTACTGACTTTCATCCTCTCCGTATTAGGTACCACAATGCCATTGGAAGAAACGCATACCTGTGAAGATCCCATGTTCTGGATAAGCACAGTCTATGGAAATGAAACATTTGCATCATCAACACTTGAACTGATTACGATGCAAGAATTGTTCTAACAACAAGCCAGGGCATGGACTTAGGGTTAGTCATACCACTGTAATATATTTATCAAATAAAAAGATTCACCCAAATATCATGCAAAATGCTATTCTGAACATTTTACTTAGTCTATTTTTAACATTTTCTCAAACTACACTGGTTTATGCCAAGCACAGATCAAGTATCATCTGACGTTGCTTCTATTAAGTAAGTTTATGTCAAAATTTTAATATTAGTATTTCTTTTTAAATCTCAGCTTCAAACTTTCTGCCATTAAAATGTCATAAGTTTGAGTCAGACCTAGTTATTCTAAATCAATTTTTACTGTGATTTTAGGTTATAAAGTCTCTCCCACCTACACAGCCTATTATAAATTCTGGTATCCAGACACAAATAAACCCACTTCAACTTAACTCCTTTCTTTAGTCTCTAAATTGACAATGACACATCAAAAGCTTTCATTTTTAATTTCAATTTCTCAAAGTTATTTGAAATTGGAGGAAAAACTTTGTACATATGAATTTCACTCACTCATGCTACTTATTCTTATTTCGAAGCAGGGTAAGCAAGGTAACACTGAAACCATCCCAACAGGAGAGAAAGCCATCGCTGTTTGAAAATACGTCTAGGAAAAAAAGTTAAATATCTTCCATTAAGAAAACTCTTCCCACAGCCAGTACACATTTAACCAAATGCAGGGAGCGGGTTGTGGGCGGCACGATCCCCACAGCCTAGAGTCCAGCTGGCCCCCGACACCATCCATCCCTAGTCCCATGTATCCCTCTTCTTCACTTCCCACCTTTCCACTCAGGTCAACTCTCGCCGTCCAGCACAGGGTCACGAGAGATCCCTCTTTCATCCTCTGGACTGTACAGACTCTACGTAGCATGCATCTTGCCCCTGTCCTGTGCCCTCAGAAATGGGGGCAGCTACCTCCCTCTTGTCATTCATCTCTTTCCCACATAAATCCCAAGTGTTTGCCTGTGAGCTTCCGACCTTTGCTTCTCGAATAATTGCCATTTCCTTTTATCCCCAGCATTGTTACAACTGCTCAGTCCCTAAACTAGAAAGATACACACAGAGTCTGGTAATGCTACTTTTCATGGGGAAAGTCTTCTGTTCTCTACTCAGACTAGCATATAATTCATTTTCTTCTTTATTGCAAGAGTGATGTTTAACACAAATATGTCAATATATTGTCATTTTCTTTCAAAATTTCCTTGCCCACCAAAAAAAAAAGAAAGAAAGAAAAAGAAATTCTGGTAAAATCTGACATGGGATGCCAATTTCTACAAGCATGCTTGGAATCCACATAATTTGGTTAAAAAAAAAAACCTCACAAACTACTATCTCTATATTCTATCTATGGACGTATGGGGTGTTAGTAATAATGGCAACTCTATTACAGAATAATTATAAGAATTTAAGATACTTTTAAGGCAAGATAGGAAGCACTGCATGATTATTTTTATTTATGCACTTTGAGTTATATTTTGAGTGCTTGTACAATATATTCAGGTCTAAAGCTATGTTTAAATTGCACTAAATAACTGGTCTAAGTTCTTAATGAGAAAGTATTTTTCTAAAGTTCTAACATTGAAAAGACAAAAACATTTTTTGAATCACTGATTGTCGCTAATTCTGCTGAGCTGAGAGTATAATAAGAAAAACGAAAAGGAAAATGTATATATAAATGCAAAGTAAGCAAGTGCATTGATTTTATAAGATGTTTGTTTGAATATACAAGTAATTGCAAATAAAGAATGCACGTTAAGTAAAACAGGCAAAAATTCAGCAGGGTAATGCATTTGCAATTTTTATTTAGAAGTATAAGGGTAATTACAAACCAGGCCTGTGTTTCTGGATAAAGTAAAATTCAGCCAAGTAATATTTAGGTCAATCTAATTTGCTTATTCTCAAGCAACAACCAGTAAAACAAAATCAGTACACATCTTGTAGAAAAAGAGGGGAGAAACCAACTGACCTGGGGAAGAGAAAAGTTTGATAAAAACTGACCAGGTGACATGAAGCTTACGGAGTTAGGTGCCCTTTTGCAAATAGAAGCTGCAGATCAAAACAGAGAATGGGAGTCTCCTTAAACAAACTAGCCCAGCCCCCTCCATCTAAGGATGACCTGCATAGGCCTGGTCTGTAATAATAAACCCTCGTATAACAAGCCCGTTCTACAATATTGGAAGAAAAGGCCTTTATACTTTTCTGTATGAAGTCATTCTCCTAAAATAGGTTGCAAATTCAGAGTGTAGAAGGCTTTATTCTTTTAGGAACTCAAGATAGTCCCTTTATCTTAGTGTATTGCTATACACATAACAATTGTAACTGTTATTATTCCAAATAATTCTAGAGTTCATATACCACTTTACACTTTGAAATTCATATACACAAATCACCACAAATTAGCAAAGGATGAAGTTTTAAGGTACGTTTCAACTCTTCCACTGACTATTTCTTGAATATGAAAAAAAATTGTCTTTAGTTTCATCTCATTCGCCTTGTGCTGTCGATGTAAGTGAGGAGCCATCGCCAAACACTGCTCTCCTACATTGTCAAACATGTCTTTTCCTTTCTTTCTTATTCTTCTGTGCAGTATTCTTAAAAACCACCTGTTTCTTACCCATCGAGTGTCACCACGCGCTGATTACTGCTAGGCCTGGAGGATACCGGTGTCAATACTGGTGAGTGCCTTCCTAAGCCATCATTTCCTGACACATCAAATATTGATGAGTAAAAGCATTTTTAACATCAAAACATGTTTCATGGCAATATAAGGTAGTCTTTGTGTACTTCTTGTAAAATGCATCTCTTTAATGTAAAGCATAGTTATTGAGTTTTCTTTGTTTTATTTACCTTATGCACTTTGCTTCTTATAACTTTCTGAGCCTTCTAATAAGCTCACAGTTACGTTTGTTCCCATCAAATAGCATCTGTTTGTCAACATTCGTATTTCTTTTTTCTGGAATTGCTCAGCTACATTTCTTACTTTGAGTTTTTTGTTCTGGTCCTTATGTTGTACTATTTTGCTTGAAGAGATTCTTTCTACCATCATTATTTTCCAAGTATTTTTCTCCTATTCGAAGTAAACAAATAATTGAGATATACTTGATCTCACTTTTCACTGGCCAAGATTTAATTCTACTTTTCCACGTCAACTCCATCTGCAACTTCAGTGGAACTCGCATTTGTCCCGGTAATCATTCACCATCTCTGGATGCACTCCTCCGTCTAGCCTGCTGACCTTCTGTGCCTGTCCCCTGCCCTCAGAGCCTCTTCTCTGAGCCGTCAGAGCGTCCATCTCTGGCTGTGAGACACCTGCCTGCTCTCTTCCTGACAGGCACCATCCCAACTTATTCTCCATGATACCATCAGAGTTATTTTTCTAAAATACCATTCTGACTTGCCATTAGGACTTACCTGAACAACATTTTTCCAATGACACCCCTGTAATTACAGAACGGAGAAAAATTCCTTGACAGGAAATATAAAGATCTCTGCCACAGGGATACCCTTCCCTCATTTATTTTATTGTATTTTACATGCACCCAGTACTTGTCCTATGAATAACCTCCATTCCCACAAACGCCAAGTGTCCACACCCATTTCCACAAATGCAGGCCCCCCACAACCTGAATTGTTCTCCAGAAGCACTCACGTGTAGTTCAAAGATCACCTTCGCTAAAAAGCCTTCAGAGCCCGCAAGTTAAGGTATTTCCTTCCTCCAGTTTTTCTTGGTCCTGTCACTCTGAGGTGTCACCATATTGTGTTCTTCTTTAATATTTACATCTCTATTCCTCATCACCCCCAATCTGTACAGACCTTTGCTTAGCGAATAATTCACAATACTTGCTTTCTACAATATGTGAGTCAGTGTCCTGGGAGGTAGGAGTGCATCAGACAAAGCAGGTCTTCAGAGGAGTTACTTACAGTCTAGCTGAAGAATGAATTAAGCTCACAAGTTAAAAAATTGATTTTGGGCAGCGCCTGTGGCTCAAAGGAGTAGGGCACCAGCCCCATATGCCGGAGGTGGCGGGTTCAAACCAAACCCCGGCCAAAAAATGCAAAAAAAAATAAATTGTTGATTTTCAGATTTTATATTTTCAGATAGGTTTCACTAATACTTTAATATTTAAATTTAGCAAAGATATGTAAGGAAATATTTTACAAATCCAGAGTCAATCATATATTTGAATAAATTCATACCACATTTCTTATATTATTTTGTGTTCTTCACATAAAAATATTTTCAGTAGACCTAATGAAATACAGTTAATATAATTAGCCCAAGATGGTTGTTTTTTTCAATATGTTAAAAGTCTGAAAGCAATTTGTACAAACTGAATAGCACACCCCCCTGCCTTCAGCTTAGGCGGAGCAGGCTGTGTGTAGGCGTATTGCTGTGCTGTGGAAAACAGGATTCGCGGCCACAGAAGCATGTTGACGTGTAATAAAGGATTCACTATTTTTCCCATGATTTATACTTTCTGCTTTTATCCTTCAGAATATGGGAGGCCTTGGCATCTGTCCATTCATTAACAATGAATAAAGATCATTGCAGTCAATTTTAGCTGTGTGTGATTTCTTGTCCTTCGCATGTTAGATTATTTTTCAGAGGGAACAATTAGCAAAATGTACATTCAATATATGTTGCCAGTTGAGTCCGCTCACTTCTTGGCTCTAGAAGTTAATATGTTCACCATTCAGAATCGAAATGCTATTTTTAAAATTAAGAACAAAACTTTCCTAATAGATTAACTGAAATTCCTGAAACTATAATTTCAAAATGATATCTGATAATAGTGTTTCGAGATAGCCCCAGGATTCCCCATCACGTCGTCTTCCTTTCTCTTATTGTCTTACATTTTCCTTCTCTTCTCCATTCGTTTTCCTCACGTTTTCTTCTCAATTTTGAAATATGCTCAAAGAAGCAGATCCACCACTAATAGTACAATTTAACTGATCGGAAGCAGTGACCCAGACTGGAACTGCTTTCAGTGTGGACTGTATTAACAGTTTATCTTAAGCATTTCTAAATAGAGTTTGCCAGTGTGTTATAAGAACAATACTTCTTTTGCAAGCTAAGCCTTTCTGGCTAAGTCCTATTTGAATATAGTTCATACTCATGAAGTCCTGCAAATAAGAAAAATTAATAAATAAACTGCCACAAAAGGAAACCACTTTTCAAATTCAGAATAATAGGAAAATCATAAATGATGGCCTTTGAAAAAGATATATATGTATATATAATCAGGAACTTTATGTTTTCTATTTTAAGCTCACAACAACTCTTTGATAGTCTCATTATAGAGAAAAAAATACGCCTCAGGGATCTAACATATTAGAAGTCCCACAGTCTGAAAACTGCAGAATTGATGGTCCACCTTGGCTAAGTTACCCCAAATCCTACGTTAGCACCTAATTCTCACCTATCAGCTAACAGGAAGCCTTGCAAAAATGACGGCCTCAGGCTTTTCCTGCAGTGATTTAAACACCTTCTGTTGGGATATGAAAGCATAATTGTAAAATGAGGAACAAGTGTCAGTGGAGCCACAGACCCCTCTCCTTAATGCCCTGTTTACAGCTTCTTCCAGGGGCTTTGCTCAGCAGCAGATCCCTAGTTGGTACTGACAGGAATGTGACATGCCTTGAAAGGAGGTGATATGTGCAGAAGTGCTTAGCTCAGGGCCAAGAGCAGTATACAGCTTAGTCAAAAGCAGTTTGTTTGAACTTTCTTGAGCCTTCTTTTTCCACAGATATTTAAATGTGGAAAGCAACTGCTAATAGTTTCATGTTCACAGGCTTTTCCACATCACCCTCCCTGACCGCTAGCTACCACCATGGATAGCAACTAGAAGTTTACACCTGCAATCGCTCACTTTTACAAATAACTCCTGCACTGTGAAAAGCTTGTTTTGCTTATAATAAATCTTAGGATAGAAGGATCTATGGATTAATTACTAGGTGCTTTTAAAAATATATTTGGTACAACGTAAAATGCTTTATGCCAAAAAGCAACAAAAGAGTACTGAAAATTTGAAAACTCTGTTATGATTAGGTCAGTGGATAAAGGAAAAATAGCAAGATTGAGAGTCCAAATGCTGTTTGATTCCCTGAACCTGCAGAGGGAGGCAAAAATAACAGCAGTGGCAATGGAAAAAAAAATCAGATAAACAATCTCCAGAATTTTAGTTACTTGTTCTTGGACTGATTTTCAGAAAGCAACATAGATTTGAAGGAAGTCAGACAAAGGAAAAATAAAGAAAGAAAACATGGAGGAAGAAAGAAAAGGAGGGAGAGAGGAGAAGCGATAACTGTGTAGAAGAAGCAAACTGTGCCCACACTGAAGCTCAGGGTGAAGCATTCTACAACAGACACACTCTTATTTAAGACAATGTGAATGTTACTGTCTTTGCACTATTATTATTATTGCTCAATATTTCATTCCAACAATCGTCTGATTTCTTTTCTGAATGTATTTATCTTCATTCGTTCTTTACAAGGTTTTTGTTTCTAGTCCTTATCTTAAACATTGTTATTGTTATTAAATTTTAAGCCTTTTTAATTTTGTGAAGGCAAAGAGTGGAATCCAAATAAACACATGTATACACGAAAAAAAAATTTTAAGGACCATACTATGTCTCATACTTTTTTTACAATTCTTGTGCAGAAAGAACATACGATTGATTTTGGTTAACTGACCAAAATAGAGAACTAGAAGATGAGAGAAAAGAAAAAGATACAAAGAAAAGGGCAGTATAGTCTGAAGTTCTCACTCAAGAGTCATTTAGAATTGTACTTTGCTAAATTTTCCAAATTATTATGGGTGCATAAGGGTCGTCTGCTTATAGACAAACATGCAATCTTTTGGTAGACACAGATCTCACACGTTCTCACTAATATCTGGGAGCTACATATTATTTATAAACAATTGATCTGATAGAGACAGAGCCTGAACTGAAGGTTAGCAGAGTGGGGGAGGTGCAGAATGGAAGTGGGTAACTGGTGGAAACAAAGATGGGCAGACGGAATGAACAATAATTCACAGCATAACAAAGTGACCCTGCCTGTCCTTTGGGGGCAAGAAAATTAATGTGATATCCAAGTAGATGATTCATAATACTTTACTTTCAAATGTGATATTGGGTATAAACTCCATGTATTTTACTGTATCATTATTATTATTATCGTTACTGTTATTTTGGAAGCTCTGTCGTGATTGCACTTGTATAGTTAAATGAGTTTAAACATAATAAAAGCAATTTATTTTATTACAGCTCTTTTCCTTATTATTGCTTGGATTGAGTTAGATCATCATGTTTCTTTCTAAAATATTAAGCTATAAAGATTTAGAGCATGGCTTTTTACCTGAAAAATAAAATCTAAGAGCAGAACAGCAACCTATATCAACAAATTGCATTTTACTAACTCAAATTTCCTCAATCATATTTCAAGGAATTTTCATTTGCATAATTCACCTTACTATAAGTTCTACAAAATCTGTCGATCAAACTATGGAAATGCACACAAATAACACTCACTTTCATTTGCTTTTTTCCCTAGATCAATAAAAACGTAAGGTACACCAGATAGCATAGTATTAAGATGTCTGTTAGGAGAACACTGAGAAGCATGACAGGGACAATTGCTGTCACAGAACTCTAAACATTCTATCTAGACCATTAGATATAATTATTTCCTTAAAACATTCTACCTCGCCTCCATCGCTAATTTTCTTTCCAAGGTACCCATGCACAGAAGGCACAGTGCTAAGATAGCTCCCAAATACTTCAGAGTAGATTAACTGGTGTACTGGGATGCTGTCAATTTGTTGTAAAGTATTTGCAAGAATAGTTCTGAGCAACACATCAAACAAATTATACACCATGACCAAGTCGGTTTTATCCCAGGGTCTCAAGGCTGGTTCAATATACGTAAATCAATAAGTATAATTCAGCACATAAACAAATTAAAAAACAAAGACCATATGATTCTCTCAATTGATGCAGAAAAAGCTTTTGATAATATCCAGCATCCCTTCGTGATCAGAACACTTAAGAAAATTGGTATAGAAGAGACATTTCTTAAACTGATAGAGGCCATCTATAGCAAACCTACAGCCAATATCGTATTGACTGGAGTTAAATAGAAACCATTTCCACTCAGATATCAGGAACCAGACAAGGCTGCCCATTGTCTCCACTGCTCTTTAACATTGTAATGGAAGTTTTAGCCACTGCGATTAGGGAAGAAAAGGTGATCAAGGGTATCCATATAGGGTCAGAAGAGATCAAACTTTCGCTCTTCGCAGATGATATGATTGTATATCTAATTTAAGGCTTTCATAGGAAAGCTAAAACCCAATTATAACCTAAGAATATGGGAAAGGGGGAGAAGGAGGGGAGGGAGGGGGGAGGTTAGGCAGAGGGAGGGTGATTGGTGGGATTACACCTGCGGTGCATCTTACAAGGGTACATGTGAAACTTAGTGAATGAAGAATATGATTGTCTTAACACAATAACTAAGAAAATACCAGGAAGGCTATGTTAACCAGTGTGATGAAAATGTGTCGAACTGTTTATAAAACCAGTGCATGGTGCCCCATGATCGCATTAATGTACACAGCTATGATCTAATACTAATAAAAAATAAATAAATAAAAATGAAGATAAAAGATGTAAAAAAAAAAAAAAGAGAGAGAGAGAAGAATAGTTCTGAATAGAAGAACAATGGCTAAAGAACGCTGGTGCAATTGCATCACAGTTGCTGGGCATGCTCATATACTGTTCTTACATACAAGAAATTTCAAAGAAATCCAGTCAAGGGACGTAATAATAAGACAGACGGTTTGGGTAGGGTCTTGGCAGCCGTTGATGGAAACATAGATCAATGTGTTCATTCCTTGCAAGGTTTTCCTAGAAACCGACTACTGCAGAAAATTAAAATCTTGTCGGGCTAACTGAGTATGTGCCCTCTACTGCTGCCATCGTATTCAGTTGGCTGCGAACAGATTTTAATTTCACATCCTAATTAACACTGATAGAGAGCAATTTCAGAAACGTTGTGCGAGGAGGAACCAAGTCTACCCCGCTGCTCTCTAAAATTGGCCATGAACATTTATTTGCATAAACCGCCTTCTCTGCCTTTGTTCTTTCCCTCTCCCCCACATACAATCCTTCCCTGTGCTGGGTGAATGAAATGACTTTGCACTGCCCCTGACCTTCACACATTTTATGGGCTCAGTTCTGTAATTGTTTGTATTGTAGCCATTTAAGGAGTTACCTCCTTTGTCTATGCTTTTAAGTGAGAATATATTTTAGAAATTTTTTTTTAAAAAAAGAAATGTCTGAAATCTGTCCAAACACCTCAACATGAAGTTCTCTTCACTGGAAAAATCCTTAGCTCCATTATCAAGAAATTAGTTGATAGATCTGGTCCCCTCTCCCAGATAAAAGGAAGACATCTGTATCAATGACAAATGTAAATCACCAGGTTCTCATCTAACAGTTTTTCTAATTGATCTGTCTCAGTTTTTGTTTGTTTGTTTGCAGTTTTTGGCCGGGGCTGGGTTTGAACCCGCCACCTCCAGCATATGGGGCTGGCGCCCTACTCCTTTGGGCCACAGGTACCGCCCTGATCTGTCTCAGTTTTTCAGAGCATTCTCTACAGTTGTCACTTGGGTAAATTCTTCACTTAGCATATTACCAATTAGACTGCTGGGTAGGTTTTCCTAGGAAATATTTCATCACCACAAATCTAAACAACAAATTAGTCTTCCCCAAACATGCCCTTGAATATTTTCATTTTTCCCTTTACAGCCTTCATCTAATTTATCTGTATATATATCTAAGATTGCTAAAAAACTATAAGCAATATCAAAACCACATTATTTATAAAAATATATCCTTCTAAACATCTTTCTACATTTTAAATTTTTAATTTTCTAAACATCTTGCTTGCAATTTTTCTGATCATAATTTATGAATGATTCTATAAATCTTAGAATAATTAAAATACTGTATAACTTTATTTTTTCTTTATTCTGTCTTTTTAAGTTTTACTTTCCTGCTAATCATCCAAAAGTTATTGAAGCACATAATTGCTATCGACATCCCTTTCCCAGAATGGAAGTGGTTTGCACAAAGCACAGCTTCCTTAATGAAGAACACTGTGGCTTTTGGTGTATCAATTTGCAGTACTCCACCCAATGCGTAGCAGAGAGTATATACCTTATATTTAATATAATAGGCCAAGAAATAAATATAGAAATATAATATGTCAGGATGTATGAAGAAATAAAAGAGAGGTTGTTGAGTATTTTTAATAGAATAAAAAGAAAAATCCATTTTTATACAATGCCCATTATTGTATTAGTTCCAATAGTTCACTTTAAGACTGAAGATGATCACTTATGTGATAGAGCTAACAAAAAATAATAATAATAATAAATCTTAGCAGAAAGTTGGGTTCAAATGGATAGTAATTTAATGGCAAGAAACTCAATTGTACTAAATGGTTAAGCCTTGGTCAGCACCCTTTGGGCAGAAATGAAAAGACTTCTTACATGCATCTGCCTGAAAAATCACAATTTCGGTTCCATTCATTTATGCAAACCCTATTCAATCAAGATTGACTAAGCACCTTCTAAGGGCTCGTATTTTGCTACTAGGAAATATAGATTGCACTCATGAAAGAGGAGGTCTGTGCCTCTCAGAGTAGAAGGTAGAGGAGCTGGGCCTTTTACTGGAGAGAAACAAATAAATGGCCTAGAAAACCAGAGGACACTGGATCCAGTCTGCAAGTTACATTAGTAGGAATTCAAAGGGAAATCACATAATTTCATGGCATTACATTCCTAAATCTAAAACAACTTGGTCAATTTTTCTCTCAAAATTCCAGTTAATTTTCAAAAAATGGTGATGAGAGCCAAGTGGCAACAATTTTATGAAGCAAAATTACATTTTATGGCCTCACCTGGATTAAGAATCTTTAAAATAATGTCATAACAAAGTAAAAAACCACTAAGAAATCTTTGATGAAACCTTTTCATGTTCTAAATATCACATTTTCACTTTGCTGTCCTGTTTGTACAAAATTTTATAGTATTTTCTGCTACAGAATGGTGTCTTCCCCCAAACAAGTGCTGAACTCTTTGAACTAATCAAAAATATGGGAGTTTGGGGGGCAGTGCCTGTGGCTCAAAGAAGTAGAGCGCTGGCCCCATATACAGAAGGTAGTGGGTTCAAACCTGGCCCCCGGCCAAAAACTGCAAAAAAAAAAAAAAAAAGAAAAGAAAAGAAAAAAATAATAGTTTTTATTGTGTTTATGGTTTGGGTTTGTCAAACTAAAATTAAAATGGCTCTCTAAACTACAAATGTAATAGACTTTTAATGAGCACTGTTATAAACCAGGCACCTGCATCTGTGTTAATTAATTTAACTCTCACAACAACAGGATGGATTCAGAGGGGATAGTGCCTTGCCCAAAACCCACAGCTAAAAATAACACTGTTTGATTTAAATACTGCCCCATGATGTCACTACAGTGTTTTTGTTTTTGTTTTTTTCATGTACCGAGAGGCTGCCTCTATAATTTGGGCCCAATCTCAGTGAATCAACTAAGACAAAAAATTAGGAGCTTCATTTGCTTCTCCCCTGTAGCCAGCATCACAGCCCACTGCCAAGTCCAGCCCATTTCCCCACCATATTCTCACTACTGCCTCCTTCTCTGCTTTCTTGGAATTCTCTTTTTCCTGAGCAGAAACGTAAACACACAAATCCCCTTCCATAAACCACTGCGTTCCCATGCACACACAGCACAGGCTAAAACACGGCCTACGAATGTCTGTCCCACGTCACAGGGCTCTCCTCTCGCCTGCCCACCTTGATCCAAGCAGTGCCCTTCCTGAAAGGCTCACTCTACCTCCCCGAGACTCCCAGGCTCCATCTTCTATCTGGCAAGCTCTCCACCCGTTCATTTAACAACACTGAGCAATGACTATTCTAGTGCTGCTGTCGAGCTGGGGAAACGAAAGTGAAAAGGTGGACGCGTTCCAGTTCTCATTTCTGCTCTCTTCCCTTTCCTCCAGTCACATCCTGTCTCGCCTTCTGATTCTGCCCCACCACAAACACAGCTCACGGCCTCCCTGTCCGTGGACTTCAGCTCCCTGCAGTGAAGTCCTGAACCAGCACCTGAGCTCTGGGGGAGGACACTGTTCCATCCATGCTGCTTCCTGTCCCCCCTCTCGCGAAAACCTGGCACAGAGCGTACACCAGCCAGGTGCTTGCTGAACTGAACACTGTAGGTATTTACTTCACCTTGGGAGGATATTGGTGCACTGTCCTATCCCTCTCGGCATAGGGCAATCCGAATGTCTGGGCACATCTGTCATTCTAAAAGATGAAACAGTGTGTGTACTCAGATCCCAAGCATTTAACATATAATGAAAAATTAAGGTGCAATGGGCAATGCAATGGTAACTCCAATTTGTTCAGTTGTCTAAAAGAGTGATTACATTCAGAATTTATTGCCCTGAAAAAGAAATAAAAAGAAAATACTCATTTGTTAATATAAACAAATACGTTTTGCCCTATACATTTAATCATAATTCTTTTGCTTCAAATTACTTTATAAGGAAATTAAACAATCAAATACATGCATAAGCAAAATTTGCATCATCATTTGTATACAGTAATTACAGCATAATTTATGTCATTGAATATATGTCATGTAGCGTGTCACTGACTTGGGAGGGTGACCCTAGAAAACTGACATAAAATAATCACCTTTAGGTCAGACAGTAAAGTGTAATCACCCTTCGTTTATGTTTTTCTTCTTGTTGAAGCCTAGCAATGCAACATTTGAGATGACATTACATTATATTGTAAATAAATACTATAGGTCATTTCACCATTTTTTTTTAAGATTTCTGTGTGTCTGGGAGTAATGACTCACACATGTAATCCCAGCACTCTGGGAGGCCAAGGCAGGTGGACTGCTTGAGTTCAGCAGTTGGAGACCAGCCTGAGCCACAGTGAGACCCCAATCTTTACTTTAAAAAAAAAAAAAAAAAACAGAAAAATCTAAGGTAAGAGGATTGCTTGAGCCCAAGATTTTGAGGTTGCTGGATTGCCATAGCACTCTACCCAGGGTGACAGAGTGAGACTCTGTCTGAAAAAATAAATAAAAATAAAAATAAATATTTCTAAGTGCTCATTCTTATAGATTATAGGCAGTCTTATTAAACAGGCATGTATCACCACGGATGTCTCTCCCAGGAGAGTGAAAGCCGACCTGTGCCGTTGGTACTGGTTAAGAAACAGGTTTTCCATGTGCTGTCTTACTTTCATGCTTTGTAGCAGAAGCACAGACAATATTTTAGGATGTTCAAGATAATTTTACTTCTTGATGATTATAAAATAAACATGTTTATTCTCTACCCTCCCTGGATCTCTTTTGTTTTTACATATGGACAGGAGGGGAATCTGTAACAGTCTGCAAAGAAACCCCGCCTTCTTCTGACCCCTATTTCCATCCGGAAAAAAAAAAAAAGCAAGGTTTCAAAATTTCTAAGATATATGAATTAATAAATATTAAATTGAAAAATAGACTGTTTTATTTACTCCTTTGTGCAATTAACCCTCAAAATTAGTTATCACAGGAACAAGTTTACATACAAATAAAGCATTCTCTCTGATCACGGAAGTCTTGGATAAATATTTCACAAGTGTCTTCTTAATGACTGGTAGCAAATCCAACCAGGCTGGTGCTAGGTGTTCCCTGCAATCACTTGCGGCTTCCTCTCCACCAGACCCCTGAGATGCACAGGGCTGCTGATCGTAAAATCATAGGGAAAATAGCACACACCAAATTAAAAGGGCCGGTCCAGGCATCTGCAGGGATTTTTAAAAGTCAAGACAGACAAATTGCCCTAAATATACTTCTACTGTTATTCACTGTTCTAAATAAGGTTTTGTAGGATTATACAGGAAAAACCGACAGAGAAACCTTCAGAACTGGCCCCTTTTTCCATACCAAATGAATGCCTTCCTTCTGTAACAGCTTCAGATGGCCAGCAGTTTCAACTAAGTGAAACTCAAAGTGACCTGGAGAGAGAAAGCAGTGTAGGGGCAGTCACATGCATTTGTAGAGGGATGACCTAGTTTCTGGAGTTCTGTTAACAACAGGTTTAAAATGCTCTGTACCTTCAGCTGTTTTGTTAATGCAGTCACTAATGAGGTGGCTTTCTTTTTTTTTTTTAGCAGTTTTTGGCCGGGGCTGGGTTTGAACCCACCACCTCTAGTATATGGGGCGATGCCCTACTCCTTTGAGCCACAGGTGCGGCCCTGATGATGTGACTTAAATGCTGACCTTTTCAATTTGGAAGAAGATGAAATAGAATTTATCATGTTTTACCACTTGTGAAAATGTTAAAGTACTGAAATGTGAAAACTCTCTAGATCAATTTTTATTTTAATCTCAGAAAATAACCTCAAAAAGGAATGAATCTTGAGGCACACTCATGTTTTAAATAGTCAATTTATATTGTATCCCACTCTTAGTATCTCATAAAACTTAGAAATAATAAGAACATACAGATTTACGAGGTTTAAACAACAGTGGATTATTTATCATTAAACATACTTTCAAAATGTGACATCTTATAAGAAAAGCAAAAAATGTCTACATTTGGGGTTAAGAATACCCAGTTGATGAGAAAATTTGAAATAACTTTTCAGAAAATTTCTTACAAAAGTCACTTCTTAATCACTGGCCTACCATTATGATAGTTACTAGTTAAAGTGAAATGTCTGCATTGTATTTTTCTTTTTTTTTTTTTTTTGAGACAGAGTTTCACTTCCTTGCCCCTGGTAGAATGCCATGGCATCATAGCTCACACAGCAACCTCGAACTGTTGGGCTCAAGCGATTCTCTTGTCTCAGCCTCCCAAGTAGCTGGGACTACAAGCGCCTGCCTTGACCTCCCAGAGTGCTAGGATTACAGGCGTGAGCCACCGTGCCCAGCCCTAATAAAGACTTTTTAATAGTCCTTTTTAAACCCCAGGAGTTTCAGTAGGATAAATCAGTAACATGTACTTAAAAACTCCTGACTCACAGGCACCATGTTTTATTTCTTTCTTTCAAAATCAATCTTATAAATTATATTACCTTTGCTAGTAGACACTCTATAATTCTTTTTCAAAGTTAAAACAATTTTTGGCAGATTCGTCTTACTTCTTATTTTAGTGAATTCTAAAATGTGTTTCAGACTGTAAGGGTCTAAGCCAGTAGACAAATATTAAAGTATCTAACACTGGCATGTACTTCCAAAAGAACATAACAGTATGTTCAGTTTCTTTTATTATTAATACCTTCATGACTTTAGAAATTTAACTATAAAATGTTTAGTATTTAAGTATGATTTTATCAATATGAGATTTTACTCACTTAGCTTCATAAAACATTTTGTTCTGTGGCAAAATATTACTCTCAATACCTGATGTATAGTAAACTATCATCTGAAGTATAAACTATCCTCATAGAAGATATATATTAAGATAAATTATTGAATAATAACACTGCACCCAGATGATTTCACGAAGACTGATAAAATCAAAGTGGTAAAAACAAAAGGCTTACCACCTCACATAAACTATCCTCAAATGCCCAAAATACCACTCAAAAACATGAAAACTTTCGATATGGAAGAGCATTAATTTTCACCAGAAAGAAAAATCGCTGAGCCAGTAGATAGCTGCTACCTCTAGATTTTTTTCTCTCCCCGCTGCATTACCTAAATATTGTGATAAAATGGAAAACATATCCGTGATAAATGAACTCAGACGATTTCAATGCAGTTCCTTCTACAAGCCATAATTTATGCCAGAAGCAAATGTTATCTGGTGAGTTCTAGGGCTCCCTCATTAACAAACTGTCTGGTTTAGGAAAATTATTTTTGTTCCTCTTCAGGCCTCATTTAGTTTATTTATAAAAGGGGGCTATAATGATCACCTGATTTGCAGGGGCACTGTACAACCCAAGTGCCTTATATACACTCCATAGGGAATACCTTGTAAGGACTACCATACAAATAACTGTACCAAACAATGTTAGCAATGAAATGTTTATGATATTTATTTAGATTGTCAAACCTAAATAACAGACACATTTTCTCTAATAGAAAATGACATTTATCTGCGAATGGCCCTGGCCAGCCAAACGTGCATGAGTATGTTCAGGGAGGTCAAGGAAGATAATGGTTTTTTTAAATAGAATAAGGGGCAGGGGTTACATAAATTGTTCAAGTTATTTTGAGACAATTATCCTTGGCTACAAGGTTCAATAACAAGGCTTGCATTGGTCCAAGATAGGACAAGCAATTGCTGGGCAGACGTCCTCACAGAAGTACATGTTTTTCATAAGGTTGGAGTGGGTTCTGTGCAAGTTGGATGATTTGCGGAGTCTTTGTGATAAATAAAATGAGAACAGGACCTTGTTTCCTGAAATCATATATTATATAAAATTTGCAGTGAAAATCATACGGGTTAGAAAGAAAAAAACCCACTCTAGGAATCTGGGCCACTGGAGTTGCTCTGACACAGGAAAGCAGAGTCGACTTAGCCCAAGGTGCAGAGCTGAGCATTCCATGTGTACACGCAGCTCATCATATCATTCGTAAAGAACGGAACCCCAATCAGAGGTTTTTTTCTCAATACTGCTGTTAACCAGGCTGTAAGTTTCCTAAATCATGTTTGTAAGTAGACAAATACAAAACTGCATGAACCATGTTCCTTTCCAAGCCCCACAGCGCTGCTTCCTGTACAAAGTTTTCTTTCCAAGGACAGCCCTACCTTCTTGGTTCCTTCCAACTCTTGAAAAAGTTGCTGAGACAAGCAATTGCTGAAAAGATTCTTTCTTGTCACAATACCCAATTTGAAGTTGTTTGCAACTTCACTCAGAACATACTTGGAGTAATTCAGCAAAATTCCAAATCCTAGTAAAAGCCCTTCTGCACTGCACCTGAGCTGCCGGGGTGTGCTTCCTCTCCTGCAGCAAATTAAAAATGCTGAGTCTGTCTTTGGCTGCCGGCCTTTAACATTTTGAAGAATCATAGGGGTGCCCCCAATTTCTGGAAGACTCGTTTTTGATGTGATCAACAGTCACGTACTGGATCTGACCCTCACACCTACAGGGACATCTTCACAATGACTTCCCAGGACTTTCCCTCCCTAAATGTGAAGACTTATAATTGACTCTCCGTCTATGTCCACCCATATTGGACTCTAAGAAAACAGGATTCCCCCATGTGAATATCCTCCTTCCTTCATTCTGTCTCAAGGAAGAAATAGGCTCGCTGCTCGTCAAGGGGATCCACTCCTTCCTACTTCGATCTCGTCCTGTTTCTCATTTCTTCTCTCCTAACTTACTGCTTTTGTTTCCTTAACTCGTGTACATACTACGACCACATCATATTACTATTCCAGCTAACTCTCCCCACTGACAAATTTTTCTGAAAAATACAGTAGAACCTCCAACGTCGAGGCCCTCCCTACACTGACTGCCTCCTTCAGTTGCCCTAATTTGCACAGACCAGACATGCACCACATGTGTGCATCAGTACAGGAGGCCTCGTTCCTTCTGGTCACCACTTTCCTATGTTCACAAATTCGTCACAGTCCCTTGGATGGTCAACTTTCAGAGGTTCTAGTGCAATGCACATTTTCGATGTATACTTTCTTACCATTTCCTCTTTCCTAAATAAAATGAAACTGGTTTCTTTTTCCATTTCTCCATTTCTGTAGAAATTATTTTCTCTAAGGCCAACTACCACTTCCCTATGGCAACCCACAGTCTACAGAGTACCCAATACAAAAGACATTATTGAAATTTTGAAATACATAAAAATCAAGAAACGTAAAATCTTCATGGACAGAAACAAACGAAGCCCTCCCAGCAGCACCAAGAAGCCCACCCGGTTGGAACTTACACGGGGGAACCAGAAAGGTCGTGTCGGCCGGGTTTCTCGGATTTGAAAGGATGGATAACAACACAATCTGTCTGGAAACGTTTGTAGTGACCCACATCTCTCCACAGATCTGACACTTTGTAACCATTCTGGAAGGCTCTCCTTCCCTGCCCTTCTACAGTGATTCTTTACTGCTTGTCTTGCTCTGCCACTGGTCACTCATCTCAGAGTCTCTTCACCTCTCATTCTACATCTTCAAGTTAATGTTCCCCAAATTTCTGGCATCATTTCTCCTTTCTCCTTGTTCTGTGTGTTCATTCCCATAATTACATGGATTACTTCCCCGCAGACCAGCCCTGAATCTACACATGTGCCCTTCTACCTTCACTGAATTTAATACCCTTGTTTCCAATACTTTGGTTTACATATGTACTGATGTCCTGATGACACCTGACACTGCATAAATCACAGACACTTCTTCCCTCATCGCCTTTGTTATTACCACCATCATTCTTTTTATGAGCCACGCTAAGCCATAGTGTTTGTCTAAGAATGCTTTACCCCCACTTTATCTCACTCAGTCACCAACGCTCATCAATTCTCAGTTCAAAATGTCTCCCATCCAGCTGTTCCTTTTACATCTAAAAAATGTCATCCTGGGAACCAGACTTCCATTTCTTTCCATAGAGATACTGTGTTAGCCTCTTGAATAATCTTCCTTCAAGCTCCTGCTCCTCCATTCCCTCCCCAGCTCCTCAGCCCGTTACCTTCCATACAATTCTCCATGTGTGTGTATAATCACACATTGCCCATACTCAGGGTATAGGTAACCTAATGGATAAGTCGGTTCATAAACACATCTTGTGATATACGGCGACGCATCATACCTCTGCTCAGAAACACTTATCTATAAAGTACAATGCAAACTATTCCTTATGAAACTTGAGCACTTCAGGGAGGTCAACTTTTTAGACTTCGTATTTTTCTTAAAGCAACCGCCATGCCGCAGCAGAGCACCATCTAAGCTGCATCACGCAGGACGATTAATCGCTAACGAAATGTGCTGCGTGACTTCAGCCTTGCTACCATTTATGCTCTTTCCTCGGGGGAAATGTTATTTCTGTTTCGTCCATTTAAGAAATTCTACAAACCCATCTAACCCTAATTTAGATGTTATTGTCTGTAACTGTCCCTGATTCCTGAAAGTGAAATAATTGTACATGTCACTCCAACTACATAACTTTTATACTTTATGTTACCCTTTTTATACTTATGTTAATTGACCTTATATATATAGCATATGTATCCTTCTATTAAATTATAAGTTCACAGAGGACAAGAAGAAGAAATGTGTATTATTAATCTCTGTAGCCCCCTAATTTATAATTTCTAAAATACACTTTTGTTCTTTGGCAAAATTTTAAGTGTAAATGCTTTTGCAGTTTTGTACGATTATACCTTTTTTCATTCGTTTTCTATGGCTATAACCAAACACCACAGATTGGGGAATTCATAAAGAGAAGAAATTTCCTTGGATCATGGTCTGCAGGCTGGCAGGGCCCAATCTGACAGTGGAAGGGTGATGACTAACTTACTTCTGTGATAACAGCATAATCTCTTTGTAAGTGCAGAGTCCTTGTGGCCCAATCACCCAGTAAAGGTCCAACCATCTAATCCTGTGATCATGGGGATTAAGTTTCTAACACATGAGCGCTGGGTGACATATCAAACCACAGTAACACCTTACATTGTTTTCCAGGACATGTAGGAATGTTAATCACAGCAGTTGAAAATTTCCTCCATTCAACATTTTCATAAGCCTAAAAAATGGCATCTAATAAACAGAAAATATTTAATATTGGTTGGTATTTAGTGTTGTTATACTTAAATATAATTATTAACAGCACAATTTTAAAATTGATGAGATCTTAATAAACTTCTAAGAAAAAATAAAAACCGTTTATCAGCTAGATATATGCTAAATTAATGAAAAGTCTATATGTAGCGTAAATGCCATAATATCCAAGCATAAATGCAGATTTATTTTCATTAAGATGAAATTACTACTACTACCAACAAAATTTTGCCATCATGAATACAGTTCACTTGATTTAATGAATTAAATGTTTTTATTACAATAATATGCTAACTATTCAAGAAAATACTATTATGATATCTGAAGATAATCTGATCACTCAGCTTAAATCAAAAGAACACCTGATATAGGTTCATTTGAATAATGTACAG
Organism: Nycticebus coucang; assembly: GCF_027406575.1. Lineage (NCBI taxonomy): Eukaryota > Metazoa > Chordata > Mammalia > Primates > Lorisidae > Nycticebus > Nycticebus coucang. The sequence goes on along the minus strand of NC_069794.1, from coordinate 5,026,430 downwards.
AGACGGTGATACACAGATGCATCTCCCGGTAGGTCCACCTAAGAATGTGATTTATAGTAGGTCAATAAAAGAGCACTCCTAATAATGATACAAAGTTTGTGTTATAATACGAACATATAACAACTACAAGTTGCTGTACTGATGCACATTTTAACTTTTGGACCTATCTGGAAATTTATACAATCTTTTTAAGATCTAGCGTGTAAAATTCCTCTTGGTTATAAGTAATCGGTATTTATTTTTTTTTTAATTTTCCCAAGCCAAAGATTCTGTTTTCAAGCAGTATAACTCTGGGAACATTTCCAAACAGCTACGTTATTTCTATCCATGTTACTACAACATTTAAAATACTCACTCTACCTTGGCCTTACTGCAGTCAGATTAGCAACTTTCTTCATAAACATTCATGATGGCACAGGCTTGGTCAAATTTTGATAAACTGTGAGTTACTGGGCTTTGAATAAATACGCTTATTTTTATGAGTATTTGCCCACAGCAAATTATCACAGTGAACAATGAAACCAAAGCTATAATTAAGAAGATGGGAAATGACTATTATATTCTGCAACAGCGTCGTAGGTCTCAAAGGTGAGCTGTGTAGAAACACAAGAGTATTGCATAGGGAAACAACAGGGGTAACAGATGAGCCTACCCAGGGAAAGCCAGTTTATCTCATTGCTTTTATAACAGTTACATTTTGAGATGCTCAAAATAAATTTTGAAAAACACAAACATGTTTTAATGTTTGTTTATGTGTGTGTGTTCATGTTTTTCCATAGGTTGGCTGTGTTGCTGGCACTATTTATTGAACATTACTATTTGTAGACTCCATATTTAATAGGTGCTATATATTTCATGCACAGAAGTACTTACTGAATTAGTAACAACTGGCTGTCAATAATAGAAATTTTCTGCTAAAAATTCTAGAAAAGTTCCATAAAGAAGATAAGCAATGATTTTTTTTTTTCTATTTTGACATAGGGATGAGGCCTGCGGGTTCAAACAAGGAGATGAAAACATTCATTCAATATATGTCTTCTAGCTCTTCCACATCTACAAATAAACATAGACATTGGGTGAGCGTTGGGAGTGCAGGAGGTTCTGACCTGCTGGGATTCAAGATCATGAGTTAAATTAAGGCTAACAATTATTGATTATGCTGTTGTTTATCTACGTGTTAAAAATTATACATAAAGATGGAACCAATGCAGGTATGCAAAATATATGGGGTTTTGAGCTTACGGCATGAGAAGGTAAGAATAGAACACAAGGGGAGAGGCAAAGAAGTCAACTAGAGGCATATTCTCCTTTACTCTGCAAAGTGGGGAAAGAATTGTGAATTGAAGACTCATGTTTAAGGAGATTATTTTGTTACTGGACAACTGAAGTTGTGCCAGAGAATGGGGATGGATTTGCTGATCTTTATGCCAAATGCCACTGGGACACACGCATTTCCGATGCGACTCACTTTGCCACGACACTGCCAACTTTCCTTTAAGGTGGGGAGGCGTTTTTATGGACCCAATCCTGATCCACCATCCTCAGTCTGTCCCGACCACAAGCACATACAGTCATGGAGGCCCCAGGCTCTTCCTTCCACTGGCCAATCCAGATCATGGGAGAGAAGAGGAACTAACACCCATTTTAGATTTTCTCAATGTTTAATGGATTGTCTGCAGGAGAAACTTCAGACAGAAAAATGTAAGTCATTTGAAATAAAAGATTGGAAACCTCATATTTTACAAATAGCGCCCAAATAAAGACTGTTTACTATACTAATATCAGAAAAATCTACATTAAAACGACAAATGAAGTTATGAGAAACAAAGAGGGACATTTTATAGTGATAAAAGAGTCACTTTGATTAGGAAGATATATAAAGTGTAAAAATGTATTCACTGAACAGAAGCTCAAAATATGAGTCAAAAACTGAAAAAAAAATTGAAGAGAGGAAAAGATAATTCAAAAACAATAGCTGGACACTGCTACAACCCATTTTCAATAATTAATAGGACAACTGAGCAAAAGATTAGTAGGAAAACAAACTAGAACAAACCTTATAACCAGCCAGCCCTAGCAGACTCCACACAACACAGCTGAATGAAAATTGTCTTCAAGTGCACATAGGGAGCACTCTCCAGAGTAGAACTTGTCCCAAACCATAAAATAGGATTTAATAAATTTGAAATGTTTAAAATAATACATAGCATGTGCTCTGATCATGTACAAAATTAATTCAAAATGGATCACAAACATCAGTGACAGATGCTAACACTTTAAAACTCTGAGTAGAAAACACAGGTGTAAATTTCTGTGACCTTGATGAGGCCATGGTTTCTCAGATATGACACCAAAAGCCTAATCAAGAAAAGAAAAAATAGATAAATCTGACTTCATCAAAGTTATTAAAAATGTTTGTGCTTCAAAAGGCACTGTCAAGAAAGCTAACAGATAACCCAAAGAATAGAAGAAGATATTTGCAAACCATATATCTGATTTGAGGGAAAAAAAAAGTGTAGCTAGGATACATAAAGAATTCTTATAACTCAGAATAAAAAATAAATGACCCACCTAAAAATTGGGCACATGACCTGAATAGGTTTTCCAAAGAAGATATACAAATGCCCAAAGAAAACGCTTGAAAAGCAGCTCAACATGCCTAACAATCCCTGAAATAAAAATTAAAACCTCAGGGAGACGCCACATTACACCTACTGGGATAGTTACAGCCAAAAAACAGATAACAAATAAGAGTTAGAGTGGGAAAGAAAGGATGTGAAACCTTCATGTATTGCTGGTGTGTAAGTGTAAAATGGTGCAGCTGCTTGCAACAGCTTCTCAGGGCCTGAGGTAGTCCAACACAGCATTTGCATACAGTCTGGAAACTCCATTCCTTGCTATGCACACATATGAAAACGTGTGTCCACGCAAAACACAACACGTGGATGTTCACAGCAGCATCATTCACAAAGGCCAGAAATAGTGAATGAAAGAAAATATACAGCACATCCCTATTATAAAATACTATTAGGCAAACAATTTAATGGACTTTGAAAAGATTATGCTAAGGGAAAGAATCAGTTACAAAAGACCACATATAATTGTAAAATTCCACTTCTATAAAGTTTTCAAGACAGGCAAGCCTCCAGAGGCAGAGGAGGTTAGACACTTCCGAGTCTGTGGGTACAAAGAGGGCACAGGGGGCGGCGCCTGTGGCTCAGTGAGTAGGGTGCCGGCCCCATATACCGAGGGTGGCGGGTTCAAACCCAGCCCCGGCCAAACTGCAACCAAAAAATAGCCGGGCGTTGTGGCGGGCGCCTGTAGTCCCAGCTGCTCGGGAAGCTGAGGCAAGAGAATCGCGTAAGCCCAAGACTTAGAGGTTGCTGTGAGCCGTGTGACGCCACGGCACTCTACCCGAGGGCGGTACAGTGAGACTCTGTCTCTACAAAAAAAAAATAAAAAAAAAAACAAAGAGGGCACAGGGAGCAGCTGCCAGCCACACACATATCAAGCTTTTGGGGGAGACTGAGAAAAATGTTCTACGTTTGCTTAGGGTGATACTTCTGTAACTCTGGGAATATAGCATATGCCATGAAGATACTTTAAAAGAGTAAACTGGATGATATATGAATTATATGGCAATAAAGACGATATAAAAATAATTTTTACTGACAACAAAGCATAGGTGATTGACAAGCACATGACAATTCTTGTGACCTACTTAGTGTTACGTAAGAAAATAAGAACTTTTCATTCAACGTATAATGACGTTTGGTTGAATTTTATTTTTATGCAGGGTATGTCCAACCGATTCATAGAACTAACTTTATATTTACCCATCGAAAAGTAACCAGGGAAATTTTAAAGCAAAATATGTGGGTCTGCTAATCAAGCAAACCTATTTTATGCATGTTATTATTTCACCTTTTCCTGAATATTTTACATATATGGACTTTGGGAGAATTTAAGAAAAACGTGTTTTTGTATATTTTTTAAGTTTAACTAGTCCTGGGGGAAAGAGAACCAAATTGAGGGAGAGGGCGAGGCCAAGACAATTTATACGAACTATGCATACTGGAATTAACAAACGACGAGGTGAACATGTGAACAAAATGCCAAGAAATAGATAAATAATGTGGTTCTTATTACAAGATCATCTAAAATATACCTCAAGACTAAGAACAGAAAATATTATGATTCGCAGAATGTCATGGAATGAACGCTGTGATTTGTGCAAAATGACACATCTTAGGTAGTGCAACAACAAGGCACACAGCTGGGTGTCTCTGTGCCGCTGAGAATGAAGAGTCTACAGCATTCTGTAGACTTGACCAAAGGGCCGTCACTTGAGAAATATAAACAAGTAACCACACCCAACCAGAGCTATACAAAGGAATATACTACGATTATCTTCGGAAATGTGCTTACTATTAAAACTTTCACCATGGGGAGTGAAGAAATTTTTATCCCGGAAAATATCTTCTATTTTCTCTCTGAATTCCCTCCACTTAAAGAAATCTTTATTTTTTCCTTTTTTAGGTAATCCGTCCATCTGTGCCATTTCACTTTTTAAAATTTGTTTTCAATGCCTCACCAAACATAGGAAATACCCCATCCTTTCCCACTCCTACTCAAATCTCCCAAACTCTGAAGGGCTCTCTCGCCCTCTTCACTGGGTGGTGTTTCTGCTGTACGCCATTCCCCACGGACGGCCACTCCCTATGAGCCCTGCACTCCCTTAGTACACCATCCCTCGTAATCTAGCTTTCCACTTTGTACTGTTGTTCAGCACAACTCAAAGGCTTTTCTTTTAGATTGAAAAATATTTATTGAATGCCATGTGCTCTGTTCAGTTTTGTGGATATGCAGAGGAATAAAACATAGTCTTTGCTCTTAGCCTTTAGGTGGTCGAAGTCGACCTAAAATAAAAGATAAATTCCTGCCCTTCTTCAATTCAGCCTCACAAGGTGACCAACACTATCTGTCTTGTCGGGCTGCCTTCTCTGGTATCTGAGGGCATCTAGACATTGACAAGCACCCCCTGGCCAGGTCGGGGTGCATTAATCTCCCAGGGACATCCTGTGGAGAGGTAAACCTGCTCGTGTTCAGCAGAACATGTGGAGGGCTGTGGGTCAGAAGGACTCTGCCACTCTCCCTTTTTAAGGAGCGGCGGAAAACCAAAGTGGAGAGAGAGCACGAACACTCAGGGACTGGTGCCCAATAACATCTGCTCAGCACCACCTGTTTCTAGGAGTTCCTGGAAACAGCACGTGCTCAATACCTGGAAACACCAGCAGCAAGGGCAGGGGATGGCGGGGGTGCACGCAAAGCTCCTCCTACTGGAAGAGCTTTGTGGAGGGTGAGCCTGGTCCCAAAGCACCCCTAATCGGGCAACATGGATTGTTGGCATTCAGTTGGAGATTGCAGAGTTAAAGTTGCTTATGTCTCACACAGGAGATCGGAATTGGGCATGGATAGCCAGATGAGTAAATTTGAGACTTCCAATGTGCGGGTGAAAACATTCAACTATGTTCTTGCAGGCCAAGGAAGTATGACAACTTGATTCCTGAAAGTCACATTCAATTACTTCCCTTTTGTTTCTCTGAAACTACCTTACACTCTTAATTAGACACCCTCCTGTTACAACCCTCTACTCCCGTAACGCTGACTACGATTGGGCATTTTATTGCTCTGATTTCTCAGCTTAGAAAGTGTCTTGCAGATACTAAATTCTCAGGAAATATCTATTAAGTAAATGACCAAATGATTTTTAATAACTTACTTGAATAAGCCTTTCTTTCCCTCTAGAATATAAGTACTATTAGGTAAGGTGCAACATTTACCCTATTCACTCTGAATTTCCAATATTAACACAGTAACAGCCACAAGAAGAGCAGGCATTCAAGAAATGCCTTTAAGCCAATAAATGATTATATAAATAGATATCCTTTGTCAGAATCTACATCAACAGCCTCTCTGGCATTTGTATCATCTCTTTTTCCAAACTTAGAACATCATCATCTTTTGCTCATATTACATGAGCTCTACATACCTCAAAATGGTTTCATTGTCTTTGGCCAAATAGACCTCCTTAAGGTGCAACTCTTGTGTATATTCCTTTTCTACTAACAAATAACCACTTCCATTCACCACCGAGTAAGGTCTAGACTTAAATAATTTACCGACTATACTGACTGTTTTCTAACACTGTATTCCCACAGAATGAACCTGCTGTCTCCAGCTGGAAATTCTGGGAATTTTCCTTCTCTTCCTTCCTCCCTCCCTCTCTCTCTCTCTCTCCACCCTATTTTGCTCCATGTCTGATATTTCTCTCACCTACTTGTCTAATCTGGTTCTACTCTACTATCAGTTTCTTCCCCAACAATGGATTTATTCATAGGAATCTAGAAGCCGAGACCTTCAAATGCACATCACAGACATCTTGCTTCAGACAACGCTTTCTCTTTCACTGACCAGCCATGGGCTTCTGGATACACAGTTGGATAGAACCTCACTTACCCTGTTTCTCCCAGAAGTAGTACAGACACTTGGGAGTAGATCCATTGCCTGATATATCATTCGTATCCCCCACAGTGCCATCGATAGTATTTTGCACAAAGAAAGAGATCAATAAACACATGTGCTATCAATGACACATCATGTGATATAGTTTGTGAATGCAAGAATTTCCTGTTCCTCCAAGAAATTTTATAGCCAGGTGGACTTTTCACTAACCATATATTTTCTTGAGTAGGACAGTCTTCAATTGCCTGATTCACACTCATATTTTTAAAATTGAATACACATGCAGATCTGACATTTACTTTGGAGGAATTGTTCCAAAGTCTTTACAGCACATCACACAAGTAGACTAAAATATCGCTGTCCGCTTGTTAACTACAACTCCCTACCTACCTTGTCAGGGTTCTGCCGTGCAAACTCATTTTTCCAAACCCTTCCAGGCAGAAGCTTAAGGTATTCAGGGAGTTGAAAAGCCTAGATGACAATTTCCAAATGAATACTGGGAGACTTAATCTATTTCCCCTTATCTACCATAGAGATCTCCCCCTTCGTGCTTTAAGGGCTTCACATTTTAATAGAAAACGCATGTCTCCCAGTATGTACTATATTGATATTTCTCTCACAGAGCCTTCTGCTTACAGTGATTTTCCAGTTCTAGTCTGTAGCTTAATAACCACCAGAGATACTGATTAGGCAAAATATGATGTTATTTCATAATCTAGTTCATAATCAGCATCAGAAAACTGGCAGCAAAATGCACTTGCCATATATTTATTCCAGATAATAGCGAAAATCATCCAATATCATGCGTATTCTCATCCATGTCGACAAAGTGCATAGCTGGTACGCGCCCTCCTCCAGCATTTTATCACGTGCGGAAATAGGAGCACAAACTCATTACGTGCACACGCGGGTCACTGCCTGTGCTCTCCAATGTCCAATATGTCACCACAGCTGAAAACAAATTTTCTTTAAAGATGAAAAATATTTCTGTACGTAAGTATTTTATTTGTAGCTTTTTAACAAAGTTCATCATATTTTGCTGAGTGCCAGAAAGATTTATAAGAAAGAGAATTTTCTAGCAACATTGCTGATGGCTTACATCTCAGAATCCTTCAACAAATTAAATATGAATTTTCTTAAATGTTTATTATCGTGTATTTGCTGCAATTTAGCATCAGGCTCAAGTCTAAAAGTAGATGACGCTGTGGTGTCATGTGGGTATCACGCACCTTCCGAGATGACCCATGAGAAGGACACTTCTTCTCTGTGGGATTCTGCCGTATGGCAATACTGAGAAAAAGATGCAATGATTCTAGATTCACAGACATTTTTCAGAATGCCTGACAATATTCTCCAAACTGTCAAGGTCGTGGAACATAAAGAAATACTGAGAAACTGTCACAGACCAGGGGAGACAGAAGACATAGGACAATGAAATTCAATGGGGAACTTGAATGTGATCTTGGAACATAAAGAGGGCATGAGATTGAAATAATCATGTCAAGAGAAAAAGGGGAAAGGGTTTAAACTAATCCTAATTTATTTGTAAAAATATGTGTCATATCCTTCCTTAAATCTTTAAACAATGTGTCATGTCATCATAAACGTTTACAATCCAGCATTTTTTTTAGAGTGCCATGGCATCAGCCTGGGTCACAGAGATTTGAAACTCCTAGATTCACGTGATCCTCCCACTTCAACCTCCTGAGCAGCTAGGACTACAGGTCCCTTCCATGAGGACTGTCTAAGTTTTGTATTTCTAGTAGAAACGGGGTCTTGCTCTTGCTCAGGCTGGTCTTGAACTCCTGAGCTCAGGCAATCCTCTGGCGTCAGCCCCCCAGAGTGCTAGGATTCCAGGTGTGAGCTGCCAGACCTGGCCTGCATTTCAGCACATTTTAAAAGGACAATTTGAATCAGTTGGCCACAGCAACTGAATATTCAAAGTAACTAAATTCACAACAGATGTGGACAGCCCTGGTGTCCAAACGCATTTTCTTTTGTCAGGGGTTTTACCCTGTCCCGTGAACATAAAGTTAACTACAAACGTGTCTCTCTTCTAGCAAATGTGCGTGCATATCATTTTGAGGGACATGCATACTTCGAAGGACAGCTGGCTTTGCACTGGATAGAAAGCCTCTAGTTATAAAAGCCCCAGAGCAGCTAGGAGATGGGGTCACAGCCCTGACCCTTGCAGCAAGAACAGCTAAGCCCAGTCGGCCCGTGGCTGCCTCCACAGGAGGGCGCCTGAGGGGCACAGCTCTGCTTTGCCTCCAACTGCTGCCCCATGGTGTACAGTGTGTTTTAAAACCACCTTTCTTCACGCCCCACTGGTTCTCAAAGCATGAGCTCTATATTAACAGCATCATCACCCAGGAACTCTTCAGAAATGCAGATGTAAGACTTACTGAATCAGAAATTCTGGGCAGTGAGGCACAGCAATCTGAGGTCTACTGGCCGGACAGGTGAGTCCAATATGCATGCAAATATGAGAATTATATTAAACAGGCTACAGCATGTGTGTTGTCAGCCACATACGGTCTTATCACTGCAGTTAATAAATCGTGAGTATTGTTCAAGTGCTGAGACCACTCTTTTTACAAACTGCTTCACATTTTCTCTTTTTATTTTAGCACTAATGTGATTGAGAATATTCCAAATTTGGCAATATCATCAAAGGGAAAGATTCCATTGGCATTCTGAAAGATAGGAGACTATTCAGAAATATTGTTAAATAATATAAAAAGATCAATAAAAATTTCTGGCTTAACAAGATGAGGTCAAGGATTGATATGGTTAGTTAAGCTGCTAGAGTTAAAAAAAATTATGGAGGGTGAATATTCATCTTTCTCAGAAAGTCTGCTAAGTTGGGTTTTAAGAACATGTTTGCCCGTGGCCATAACAAACAGCCGAGTAGTGTTGTTGCTGGCTGAGACTGAGCAGCTCTGTGGAATGTGCTTCCACACAGCTGAGCACAGGAGCTGCTCCTGTCAAGAGCACTGTTCAGTTGGCTGCGACCGTTCAATGTACCCACATTTCCTGTGTTCGCATCTACCTCTTTCCTCGCTGACAAAGGCGGCTCACCTTCCTCGTTTGCCTGGCAAATCCTTGCCTTTCAGTCCCATACTGCTGTTCCTTTTCCGTTGCGTCTATCTTTAACAAGGAGCTCAAACAGGATTAAAACCTCCCGTCTCCATGGTCCCCAACTCCTGCCTTCACCACCCTTACCCTTGTGCGCAGCATCCTCTCTCACCTAGCCAGTGTGATGACCAGCCATTTAGCTCCCAGGCTCCCATCTGCCCCTGGCTCCCAAGGCTCTCAGGCAGAGGAAGCGTCTCCACCCCTGGCCTAGACCTGCCGTGCACGCCCCTCCAGCCTCACCCCTGCCGAGCTCCTGGGACCCCACTGGCTCTTGTCAGCTTTTCTCCCGTCCTGTGTCCCCCTCCAGAGGGCCTGGTCATCTCTCTTGCTCGACACCAAGTCATGCTTCCAAGGTTCATTCTTTAGAGAAGACTTCCACGACTTTCCAGGAGCCTTTTGTGATCCCCCTTCCACAAAATTTTACATGGCTGTGGGTTAAGTATATGGTTTGGGAGCCAAGGCACTGGGGCTTGAATGCTGGTTATGCTACTTACTAGCTATGTGATACTGGGCAAGTTATTTAACCTCCATGATTCTCAGCTCTCTTATCTATCCAATGGGAGTAATATTAATAATAATATTTATTTCATAAGGCCCTTGATTGAAGAAATCAATGACTTAATGCCTATAAAGCACTTGCGGTGGTGCTCACATTTACAACATGCTCCATTCCATCACTGTTGGGATCATTCTTACCATCAGACTGTATCAGCCTCAATGCGAAGGTTGTTTCTGGTGTTCTCCTTCTGTGTAACACGCTCATGGTATATAACTGGCTTTCAAGAAATGTTTGTTAAATAAACAAATAAGTATTTCCATATAATCTTTGACACATATTACAATAATTACAGTAGGTGCATAATTCTGTTTTTCCACTAGATTAGCTGGCTATTAGTAGTAAGGACCATAGCAGAATGGCCCCGTGTATATTTGTTTTGACTCTAGCGCCTGACATAATACTGGCATGTAACAAATATTTGATGTAGAATAAATGGGAAAAAAAGACTGTGAATAGATAAGCGTCCCTAAAGCTATTTTCTTCCATAATTTCCTTAGCAGCCTACATTTTGAGTGACACATCATTGGACTGGAGAAGCTGTAATGGAATTCATTCTCAACTCACACAAAGCCTGGGGAGACATTCCTCAGATTTGAGGACACAAAGTAAAGGGAAGGCTGGAAGTCAGGAGTCTGATATTCTAGACAGGAAATTCTGGCCTGTATTAGTCCAGATTAAAGGATTAGAATCACCGACTCAGACAGAAAATTGCTTGTCTCTCCGCTCCCCGATGCGTGTGTGGAGGATTCCTCCCCTCTGCATATATAAATATAGGTAATCACGGGGTTTGGGGCAGGAAGTCAACTGCATGTGGATCATGTCTGAGGAGAATTCTGACGCCTGTTTAGACGCACCCGGCATCGGGTGTGCACAGCTGGGCTTTTCCATCTACACGTCACTGTAAATCACGCCTGCTTTGCACCACTGCTCTTACGAATTTTAGTTTGCCACTTCAGTGGCCAACTCAGACATGTGAAAATAGAAGATAAAGCAGTGAAGTGCTTTCCACGTTTCTGAACACTGGGACATAACCTCAAACCACAAATCTAATAGCTTCAGACTCTGCGTGTGATGGTTTATTGACTGTCGGTTTGCATTCTAATAGCATTTTGGTTGTTTACAAGGGAAAGACAATGCTGACAACAGTAAACGATAGCAAATAGTTACTTTTACAAAAGTAAAACACACAGTTTCCTGAAACAATTTGAAGTAAACAAATATTAGACTTGGTTTGGTAGAGTTAGGGGTTCTGGTCTACATTATTAACTAGCTTTGTCATTTTTGCAATAAGTAACCTAAGATCTAGCTCCCAAAAGTTACCTCAGATGTAAGAAGGATATTAACCTACTTTGGATGTCTGACTAAAAGACTTTGTAACTATAATATACTGTCTATAATATAACCTTCTCTCTAAATACACACACACATACATATACACATATACAACAATTTTCTTCTCTAACTTAAGCTAAATTAAGCATGCTATTTAGTTGGTAAGATGACATTTTTCATATCAAATGGCATATATTGGAAAATACATTGATGCTCCTTAAGTTACTTTAAACTTTGATATATAACCCTTCATCAGAACCTTCCTTTCTTGATCTGAACTCTTCTCAATCCACAACATGGACTACGTTAAAAAAGAAGTTCACAGAAGGCATGAACTGAATAACTGCAGAAATATTACTCAGTAACGGAGGGCAGAGGATAACGGAAAATGATTGTAGAAAATACTCAACTTTACTTATTACAAATATAAGCAATTCTCCACGTAGGCAAATCTATGAAAAGAAGAGAAACTTCACAAACTTTTAATGAAGAGTTATTCCAGCAAAGACCAGTAATGTGTCTGCACTGTGAGTAGCCCTGGTGTCATCCGTTACAGAGGAACAGCAAGTGGCTAGTTGCCCCTTCAATGGAGCCACTTTGCTGACACGTGAAGAACATTTCTGATAGAGAAAAAGAGGAGCAAGAATTCATTTGAGAGCCTTGAACACTGGTTGTGTTGAATTAGTCCATTTCTATGTAGGTGCCAGACTCCTCGTGCACGTGTGTGTGTGCAGAGTTTAAAGTTTCTCAGCCAGTGACATCACCTGAGTGTGCACCTCAGGAAGATCTGCAGTTGAAAGCTCACAGCCTGAAGATGGCACGTGCTGAAGACAGAAGAGGGTGCCCCCAAAAGAGCAAGAAAAATGATCACATATAAGGATCCAATGTGAGCAGAAGGACACCAACAAGGATCCAGGCTGAGAGTTCAATGAGAAAAAAGGACTCTTTGAAAAAAAGAGGATGTAACTTAAAAACATTTTAAGCAGCAATAGGAAAGCCCTCTTAGCATTATAACCGGTTATGTTAGAGGGAAATCTGTCTACATAAAATAAATGCAAGACTAACAGAGAAGACCACAGTTAATTCACAAAAAGAACTTTTCCTTCTTAAGAGGCAGGCTCAGGATTCGGAAACATTCTGATCAGAATTCTGCTCCCCCTCGTTATTTATGACCTTGGAAAAGGCATGGAACACTCTCAGCCTCACTTTTTTCTTTGGAATAAGAGGCATCATTGGTCAGAAAGGGTAGATGGAAAACAATGGTGATTTTACACCTTGCCTGACACACAGTAGGTGTTTGTTCTTCTTAGTTTATAAGAGAAACAAGACCCTATACATATTGTAGAGAATTCTGGAAGAGCAGGTGAGCACATGGAGCTACCTGGGGATGTGTCAGGCCACGGACGCACGCGCGTCCGCCATTCACAACACCCAGCACCGTCTCCCCCTTGCCTTAGGGTGTATGGAAACCTCCTCATAAAAGCACAAGTACTGCAATATACCTGCTTTAACCAATCAAACCAAATATTATTTTAGTCAACTTAGTAACATAAAAATAAATACTTACGGGGTAGCTTTGGGGGAGGAAGGCACCGTAATCACTGGGACACTCTTCCCAGTCTTCTCAGTCTTCTGCAGACTTACATTGCAGAGTTTTCTCTGTTCTCCCCTTTGCCTTCCGACCACCCTTGGGTTCACCTCTGACCTGAAGGGTCACAAGGACTCCTTGATGAACAGGTGTGTCTTCCCTGTTGCAGCATCCCACGCAGGTTCCCAGGAATGACATTTGTCAGAGCCACGGGGTTTGCAGCAGAATCTCTGAGAACAGACCTGCTCTTAGGAACTAATCCCAGGGGTTCTACAAAGATGTCAACTGGACCAGGCCGCAAGGCAGCACCAGATACAGCTGCCCCAACCCACTTTCCCCAGCCAGAGAGCATTCGCCACGCTAGACCAGCTCCCTCCATCTGCTCTAAATTAATGAGTATTCACTTTTCTTGGCTTTATGTTTATCTGCCACCTTTGCCCTGAAAATCAATACTCTAATTTATTCCCACATATTTAAAAAGCATTCTGATTGTAAACACTCTGCTTTACTTTCCATGGACATGTACAAAGGAGATAAATCAAACAATTTCTTCATCACTGTAGTACCGAATTGATATTATAATAACTAGTCACAATTTTGAGAATATTAAAGTTGGGTAAATATTGAAAAGAGCAGTAAAAAACATGTCTTTTAGAATAAACATTTTTTAAAACTCTTTTGATAATATTTTACTTTTGTATTTTTATTTGAACAAAACTGGAGCCACTGGTGGTGGGAGGTGCTTTTGTCCCCCATCACGATCTGCACCTGCTAAGCTTGCCTGGCTGGTGTGTATTCTCCAGGGAGGAGCATCTTACAGTCAGAATAAGCCAAAGGCATCTGTGAATTAGATTTCACATTATTTCTCATTTGGGCAATTTTCAGCTTAGTCTTCAAAGGCTGGTAGCAATTTTACTAAACCACACAATCTTATCTTCGGTTTTAAAAAATTGTTTATGAGTAATTAGAATTGAGGTTCCCCTTAGTACTGCTGGCATTCCAGATTTCGTTATTGTTGTCTGGCTCAAATTCACATCACTCTCACTGCCTGTGCTTCTAACCTGCAGCGACCACAGTAGGCACAGAAGCCACATCACAAAACAGGTTCAGCTCAGGCTCCGTAATGTAACAGCTGTATCTGCATACATCATCATGTGCTGGCCCTTTTCTTAGAACCCTTCTCATTTAATTTGATTAGATCAAACCACTCAGAAAGCAGAGAGCTTTTTAGGATTCAGCCATAGAGTTCTTTTCCAAAGAGAACAACACTTCCAGGTAATTCAGAATATGTAGTTAATCATATTTAATTCTATCAGACCACGTGCACACGCACACCCCTTCCATAACAACAAACATGGTTTCACATTTCAACTGCATTCCAATCCAATATCTCTTTTGGGAGATGTATTTCTGCTTGGAGAAGCAGATAAACGAACAGTAGCTTAACAATCGGTCTCCTATTCAAAACCTGTACAAGACAGACATAAATCTGTACTTTCACTCACTACCAGCATCTCAATCTACATGAACAAGGACACAATTTCAGATCAGCTTGGGAGGACAGCACCAGTTTCCCCTTTTTGACGACATGGGCGTCACTTCTTGGACAAGGATGTTTGTCCAAAGCAGTTAGATTATATGCACTGTTTGTTCTGGCCCAAGGGTCAATAAAAACTATAACCATTGTCTCATCTCAGAAGAGTTTCCAAAGTTGGCTAGACCATGGAGATGCCCTCTCCTCTGCGCCTAAGATTGTAGCTAGCCAAATAAGCAAAAGTAGGCAGTAAATATGAAAACGTACGACGTGAGCTACTACTGAGACTGCTCATTATTTATCCAAAACAAAATGAAGAAAGAACATTGGAACATGTCAGAGTGACAAGGGATTGAAATAAAAACAGCCTTCCCTCCAGCTTCCACATTCTCACGGGTGCTCATCTACCTAAGGCAGCCATTTTCAACCAGGGTGTGGAGGCCCCCTGGTGTGCTGCCCAAGGAACTCAGATATGCCACAAAAATTTTTAAAGATCATATCGTTCATTATTTTCAAAATAACTTCAAAGCACAGAAGCATAATCTTTTTATTACTCGTTTTTTTTTTTAATCAGCATAATTTAAGTGTGCTGTGGAAATTTAACTATAGGTTCAAGTGTGTGTGTCATGAGATAAAAAAAGTTGAAAAACACTGGACTAAGAGCAAACATCTTTGTATCCTTCATTTATTTAAATATCTAGTTTATAGGAATAAATTAAGAACAACATAAAACTAATTCACTGTGTATATAACAAAGTACGCCTCCAGGGCTGTCTTTACTACCTTTTAATTATGCCTATACAAATTATTTCACATTTTCCATTCCTGTGACCTCAGTTTCTTTTTTCTTTAAATAAATAAAATAAAAATTTTTAAGTGTTTTGTGCTGCACACTGAAATACATGCTTTTTTCTTTTTTTTTTTTTTTTTTTGGCTCTTTGATACTTAGAAAGCTCTCAAGAAAAAATACACTCCTGGCTCAAATTATTGAAAATCTGTCATTAGTAGTATTTAGACCATATCTCCTTATTCTATGCTGATTTCTAAAAGTATATTCTCCATAGGACTAGCTCCAGAAATGTTTTGATCCATTTCCTTTCATTTAAAAGCGGAACCTTTGACAAATCCGAAGTTACTTTGTCTTGCATGAGTGTAGCCCTTGACGTTGAGGGAACACCCGGCCGGTGCTCCCCGTTTCTCCCCCAGGTCACATCTGCAGGTCAGGCCGAGGGTGCAGCCGTGCAGCGGTCTGGGGCCTGCGCGGGGGGTCGGATCCGGCTCACTTCCAACTCCACCCCGTTCCTAGGGGCCTGACCGATTCGCTTCCTTCTCAGGATTCGTCTTCTTTGCTCATCTGTACAATGGCCTCTTTGCAGGTGTATTTTAAGGATCAAGCCAGTGGTCGCTGCTTTGATGATGTTCTTTCTGCAAGCTGCCGATGTGTTTTCCAAGCCCCAATTTACGTTGCAGAAGAAACATCTTTCAAAAACAAAACCACAGTGATGGAGGGCCCCTTCTCCAGAGCATCTCCAGCTTCCCGCTGCTCAGGGATAAACTGCGAGCTCCTTCTGCTCCGCAGCAGGTGCCCCGGGCCGCCGAGCGCCCCCTCCCCAGAGTCTCACGGCCAGCGGGTCACTGGCTGTCTGTTCCTCCAAGGGGCCTCGGTCCATCAGTGTTTTGCTCGCGTGCGCCCCCTCCTGGCTACTCGCGGCGACCCCGCAGCTCTCCGGCCGAGGTGCCCGACCGGGCTTCTAGAGGTTTCCAGAGCATCCGCCACGGGCGCCTCCGTCAGCGACGGCTCTAAAATAAATCACTCGAGGCTTCCACGGTAAGAACCAGGTCGACCGCTCATCACGGTAGCCTCCGCGAGCCCCCACACACGCCACACCTGCTGTTTATGTATTTATGTGTTTACCTATTTATATTGTTTGGGATTCATTGAGGGTACAAGGCATCAGGCAGCACGGATTGTGTTCCTTAGGTCAAGTGCCTCTGATAATCGTGCCCTGCCCACACTGTGACCCCCATCCCCGCCCGCTCCTCAGTCCCTGCCCCCCACCCGGTATCAGATCCACACCTGCATTTAACTTCAGGGTGGAAGGTGCACACGCGCCCCTCTGGTACCGCGCAGGTCAAGGTCAGGTTCACCTACGCTCTGCCCTGCGCTGTGCGTCTCAAATTCGCTGAGACAACTATTTTTGTAGAACTATTGCAGCCAGTTGTGTTACTGGGCTCTTACTTCGATCTCTTAAACCTCATCTACCTTCCAACCTCCCTACCACACTGAAGTGCCAAACACATTTAAATATTTGTACGCTGTGTTTAGATTTGCTGTTGCTGGGGCAATGATTCCCTTCTCAATTCTTTCCATGAGGAAGATGCTAAAAATAAGATATGTGACAGCAAAGAAATGGAAAAACAGAAGACTAAGATGTAAGTCAAAAGTTTCTGAAGCAATTAATAAAATGTTGAAATGGAAAACCCGGTTTCTGACCCCCAGGTCATCCAGTGCCATCCCAACGCTTCCCAGGAGGCCGTCACTCCTTGCACTCTTTTCCTTTCTTCCCCTAATAATAGTTCATCTTTTTAATATTTTGCATATTAGAGATAAGCTTTTTTTTTTTTTTATTGTTGGGGATTCATTGAGGGTACAATAAGCCAGGTTACACTGATTGCAATTGTTAGGTAAAGTCCCTCTTGCAATCATGTCTTGCCCCCATAAAGTGTGACACACACCAAGGCCCCACCCCCCTCCCTCCTTCCCTCTTTCTGTTTCCCCCCTCCATAACCTTAATTGTCATTAATTGTCCTCATATCAAAATTGAGTACATAGGATTCATGCTTCTCCATTCTTCTGATGCTTTACTAAGAATAATGTCTTCCACGTCCATCCAGGTTAATACGAAGGATGTAAAGTCTCCATTTTTTTTAATGGCTGAATAGTATTCCATGGTATACATATACCACAGCTTGTTAATCCATTCCTGGGTTGGTGGGCATTTAGGCTGTTTCCACATTTTGGCGATTGTAAATTGAGCTTCAATAAACAGTCTAGTACAAGTGTCCTTGGATGTGGAGAGAAGGGAACACTTTTACACTGCTGGTGGGACTGCAAACTAGTACAACCTTTCTGGAAGGAAGTATGGAGAAACCTCAAAGCACTCAAGCTAGACCTCCCATTTGATCCTGCAATCCCATTACTGGGCATCTACCCAGAAGGAAAGAAATCCTTTTATCATAGAGATAAGCTTTTTAAATAAAACCATAAACCAATGATTGCCGTTAAACAAACTATGACAACTTTAAGGAATAAATTCTATAGCTAAATGAAAAATTACACAGTTGGTCCTCGGTATCTACAGATTCTGAATTCATTAATTCAACCAACTCCAGATCAAAAATATGTGAAAAAATTAAAAATAATGGCACAATGATATAAATTAATAAATATGAAAAACAATACAGCAAGGCAAATATTCATGCAGCACTTACTTTGTATTCGGTATTTTAAGTAATCTGGAGATAACTTAAGGTGTATAGGAGGAGGATGTGTGTGGGTTCTATGCAAACACTAAGCCGTTTTGGAGAAGGGACTTGAGCACTAGAGATCCTGGAATCTGTGGGAGTCCTGGAACCAATCAATCCCTTTCAGATACCAAGTGATGCCTGTGTTACATCAGGCCATTTTTGTGTTGTATCTGTGCCACTGTGCATGAGTCTGAATTTTTAACACATTTTTTAATAACAGTGAAGCTCTTACCATTGATGTCAAGAGTATGGGGGAAATGCAATGAATCATGCCCCTATTTATCAGCCAAGCTGTGAGCCAGGCATCAGAGGAGTACTGGTCCAGCAAGGGTGCCAACTAATAATGCAATAACTGAGTGAACAATTAACTAGTCTAATTAAAAAGATTCTGAATCTCATGTCTAAATGTCAGACAGCTGAATTATTTGTCTGGAGAAAAGCTTTACTCTCCAGTTTCTCATAAGAAATATGGTGGAATCAATTTTCATTCTCATATTCCCTATTTACATGATAAAGGTAACTTTTTCAGGAATATACACATTGAGGTATTAAACTCTGCTAAGGTATGGTATGCAATTTAATTTCGAAAGTTCTGTCAAAACACTATTCATCTGTAGCCTTGCTTTCCTAACTGTGGGACGATAATTTCCTGTGTAGGGAATTCCTCAGAGAGGTTCCTAAGGAAACAAGGCAAGAACAGCAAACTGATTCCAGGTTGAGTCTGACAGCACATGGCACAGGGGAGGGAAGAGGAGATAATTCACAGGAGACGTGGCGTAAATGAGAACCTTTGAGACTGATTTTGGGATAATGCAACAGCCACATACCCGTGTTTCCCTTTGTCTCCTGTTTCATCCTTTCGTGAGACTGTATGTTCACATATTGCCAATAACATCTGTATGGGGTTAATTACTAGTTACTTATTTTTTTTCTTGGATGTAACATGGTATTTATTGACAAGATGCTGGTAGACATATATTGTCTTCTGGGTTATAAATGGAGGTCACAAAAGCATAGAAGAAAATTGCTTCACGTGTAAAACGGCACAAAATATTTTTTTCTATTCTGAGATGCCAGAGATAAAAAACTTTATTCCATTTCTTTACACATGTCACCACTATACCACCCATCACCAAATGGTGGCAGTGGAAGGACAGAGTGACCCCCTTCTCCCCCCTGTGAAAGCTCTCACAAGGCAGAAGGACTCAATGAAAAAGAGGAGCCATTTAACCTACCAACCATTCCCCAGAAAGGGGAGAATCAACGCTCCTCTTTGGAAGCATCTGTTCCCTCAGCTGCTTCTGCCCTGAGAATAAGGGAGCCCGGACTTCTGTCACTGGAGTCTTTGGTGTCAACTATGTGGAAGGAATGGAAAGTCCAGAACTGAAGGGAGCTTCACAGCAGGCAAGGCTCAGCATGCCCACCAGTGACGGGGTGACTCAGGACTCAGCCAGTTAATAACTATGGCTTTAAAGTACATAAATAACAAGGGTCAAGAATAGCGACATAAAACATGTGAGATGCCGGTATAATTAGAGAGCGAGCTCTTACATGCACCGCTCTGTGCCAGGCTGTGGGCTCAAAATTCTTATTTAATCCTCAGAACAGCCCCTGAGAACGTGCGCTCTGTTGTTCCCACCTTACAGATAAGGACAGAGGGGAAGAGTGATTACAACTGTCCTCATAGCCTGGAACACAAGAGCTGGAAAATTCTGAGCAAGGATCTGAAGCTCGGAAGGGGGCCAGAGCAAGCCGGAAGCTAAACAACACAGAAGCAACTTTATACAAATTTTAGGAAGCATTTTGCTTTCAACACTGTCTTAAATTATTTGTATTTAATATAAAAAGAGCTTAGAAGAGTGTAGTAAACCTTGAAATTAAGATATTTGAATATTAACATTTCTACAGTATTGTTTTCTTTTAAAACATGCCCGTAAGAATATCACCCCAAAATGAAGAATTTCTCACAGGAAAATACATTACTCCATTTGTTCATGAGAAGGGAGTTTAAAAATTTTTTTAATTTTATAAAATTACGGTTTAACTAGGAAAATAGTAGAAATATATCATAACATAAAAAAGAAGAAAAGCAGGATTCAATGATGTTCTGAGTTAAATATTAACTCTACGTAGGCTATTTACCAACATTTTTCTAGTAGTAAAAGTCGAAGCCTGGCATCAAAATACCCCTTTAAAATATTGACTGGCCTGGGGCAGCGCCTGTGGCTCAGAGGAGTAGGGCGCTGGCCCCCTATGCCAGAGGTGGCGAGTTCAAACCCAGCCCCGGCCAAAAACTGTAAAATATATATATATATATTGACTGGCCTGCGTTGTTGTTGGGGTGATCCATGTGGAGATGGTAAAGCTCCCTGTGGGTGCTGCCGACATTAGGAGATGTCTCCACAACCCTCCTTATAGCTCATCAGTCTCCTGTGATCGTACAGCAAGGCTGGGCCACGGCAGAGCTGAGAGGAAGACACGCTCCCAACACTTCAGGTTTTGACTTTCCAAGTGAAAAATGCCTTGGCACCATAACAACTCCGGATAGCAGTAAAGAGCCTCTTCTTGCTCTTTCCCACTTCTTGTGCTGGTCATCCTTCGTTCACGCCCCTCCCCACTGAAAGGAACCTCTACAGTTATCCCCGTCGGTGAATTTAGGGGCAGCTCTAGTATGGACAGAGGAAGTTGTGTACAAAGGGTCCTCAGAAGAGAAAGGAGATGCTGAGGATGCAGAGAAACCGCAAAGCGCGAGTGACAACGTAAACTAGAATAACCTGGGGAGGGTTCGGGGACCCTGAATGCTGCACCAGCTGCACAGACTCTCCCAGGAGTCGGCATGACATCTGCTTTCACTTCTTCACAGAGCCTTCCGGGTTTTTAAAAAGACATTTGATGAAGATGATGAATGCAAATGATCCTACATCAGTTCTTGCGGCAAAGAGCCCTGAAACCCTCTCAGATGGTTTTATGGAGGTTCCCCGGCGAGAATGCAGTCATAGCTGACTTACAAGGGAGGCTCTTTCCGTAGATTCTCCAGATATCCTTTAAAATATGGGTCTAAAACCTCCTGATAGACCACTATGCTTCATAAATGTGGTGTGGTCTGGTCTCTATATTAATTCCGTCTCAAAACATGGGGAGAAGGGGCTGTGACTTCTCTTTAGACTGAACTTCCCAATGCAGTCAACCAACCCCAAGAAACATTTATGAAAAATACAATTCCAAGGAGCCTTCTCAGATCTATTTAGAAATATGTCATTATACCAAAAAAACCTTGATATTCTACATGCAAAAAAAAGAAAGAAAAAGAAAAAATGCCAGCATCTCCCCCCCGATTTGAGACGTGCACTCTCAGACCCCCACCTTCTGCTGACTCTCAGTCTGCAAGTAGGACTCCCAGTTGATTCACATAAGCAATAAAATTTGAGGCACCTTATTTTTCTTTGATGATAAGTTAAATGATGAAATAAAATGTCCTTTTCAGCTACCATATTTTCCTCTCTAATTGCTGTCCTGCACCGTAGAGTCCTACAATTGCGGATCAGTTTGTTTCCTCTTCACAGGGGTTTGGAACTCATTCCTGAAAGAATGTTGCACTGACCATTCACAGGCGGGAAACACAGCTGGCCGCCCGCCCGCCCGAGTGTGCAGGCGGAAAGAGATCTTAGCAGGAACAATGGAGACAGCAACAGTAGAGATCTGTTTTATTCAAGCTATCATTTAAATTCATGCCAAACACACCTCCACTCTAGTCTTCCCCTCTAGTGATCTCACTTGGCTTAAAAAAAAAAAAATCCATGCTGTTAGAGGTTCCAGTTATTCCCTGAGCAGGTGGGAGGATGATGCAGAGCTCTTCAATCACTCATCTGCAGAGTTCGGGGATGTTTTGAGTATGAAAGTCATTATACGACAACAAATCCTCTTCTATCACATTTCATTGGTGAGTAATTATTGTGTTCTAGCGAGTGAAGGATTAACAGTTCTGCCTGCCTGCGGGGAGCGGGAGTGCGGCAGGTGCTCCTTGTCACCTGCAGGGGATGTCTCTTTGGCTGCAGAATCCTGATTGTGTTTGAACCTGGGTCTTGCTGTCTCAGAGAGCCAGGATTCAAGATGACTTCCACCACCCTGAACTATGCTAATAATCTCCATCTCCCTAGGAAAAAAATAATTGTTTTGTAATAATAAATAAAGGGGTAAGGGGCAGATATTTAGTTGCCCTACCTAGTTTAGTGCTTCATTTAATGCATGTGCCATGCAGGTGAAAGCAATCTCACTGCTCTTATTCTAGTCACTGTGTGTAAAAGCTAAGGTGTTATTCAAATGGTGTTCTAGTATTTTCACTTGGTCCTACTTCCAGTCCACCTCCCAGACTGCAATCTCTTTTAACCTACCTAAAATTCCAGATCTTCATCTAGTACACTTCCGCTCCCCATTTAAACCATCTACATTTACACATGGATAAAGTTTCAACTCTATAGTTTATCACAAAAAGATGTATATTATAATAATTCTTCGTTATTTATGTGTTTATTGATGCCAGGCACCTACAGGCACTTTTTACATATTAGTGCAATTTATTCTCTGATGTGAGTTTTATTATCCCCCAGATGTGAGGAAAACAAAGGAGAGAAGGTTTTAAAACTTACCCAAGGTCACGCAGCTGTATCATAACCTTGGGTCCATAGTGGAAAATAGGTGGGAACGTTTAAGAAAAAAATATTTCTAAATATTGTTTCTATTTTGGATAAAAGGATCTCTATGGCCCATAAAACATTTTGGAGACAAGGAATAAATTTTGAAGACAGGGAATAAAGTGGAAAAAAATAAATAAAAATGACAAAAGGCCATGATTTTTTTATATCTTGTATAGAACCTGACTCTTGTGTGGATAATTTACTGCAGTGAAATGGAATCGTATGCTATATTCCATTTGCATTTAAACTTCTGTGCTGTTCCCTTTGGCATACAAACACACAGCCACACCACAGACACTCTGCAAATGTGTGGACTTTCAATGTTCCTGATCCTACAATATCCTAAGATCCTGTACTATCCTAAGATATAAATATAAAGAAACTAAAAAAAGTCAGCACAGACGATAAGGCTCTTTAGTAATGTCACTGTCACGTATATTTTCAGCCAGTCATTCACAACTCATTCTTTAGTCAGTTAAACACAGCCTGCCGTACACTCACCCTGTACATGCAACGGTGCAAATAGGAAAGACACAGAGTTTCGTCTTTGGATTGTCATCTCCAGGAGAATTACACTCTATTTGAGGAATATATAGGTCCGGAGTCCTCTTTAGCTCCACATAACAAGAAAACCCCAAGTAACAGAGGTTACAAGCAAGTAGTTCATTGTTTGCATTAAGCAAAATTGGCACTAGTTGGTTTACGTTAGCTTGGAGGTTCAAGATACTTACTCTGTCCCCTCACTGAACTGTACCAACCTTAGGACCTGACCTTTCCGGTTAAGGTCCATTTGCCTTCCAGAGCTCCTGAACATCACATCTGCATTCCAGGTAGCAAAATGGAGTGACAGAAGAACAAATATTGCTTCCCTTCCACCGGAGGATTACACTAAATCCCGTGTGCGTCTTTAATTTTTTCTGTTTTAGTTATTATGCACATGTATGGACACGTAAGGGCCATATGATGGCTGCATGGAGTACTTGGCCGTATTGCGCATGGAGCTCCATATAGGTTCAAGATATTGGGATTCTGATAGTACTCAGCAAAGAAAGAATGTCTATTGGGAAGTAATTTTGTCTGTAATACATATAGAAACCAAAAAAAGAACAGACAAAAACAAAGGATTCAGGATTTTCAGTATTTCAGTCAGAGGCAGCAGGCTTCTTCTGGCCACTCTGCCTTTCTAGGCTCTGGGTTTGCTCTTGGTGCTCTGTTCACTGAGGATGCCCTTTTATTCTCCTTGTGCTAAGATCCTACTCACCGGCATCATTCCATTTAAAAGCCATTTCCTGAGTAAAATCTTTCCTAATCCTTCCCTGTTGAACTTGACCTTTCCTCCTGATCTACAGCATCCTGGCTTGGAATACAGTTTTAAACAACTCTGTTTCTCCTGTTCAGTCATATGCTGTGGAGGGGCAGAGGTCATCTGTGTCCTTACCCATTCATTGAACAAATGTGGATCTGAGACCCTCCCCCAACCCCCAACTGAAGCAACTCCAAAAATATATCACTGGGATCTGATCAAACTAAAAAGGTTCTGCACAGCCAAGAGCACAGTAAGTAAAATAAACAGACAACCTTCAGAATGGGAGAAGATTTTTGCAGGTTATGCTTCCGACAAAGGTCTGATAACTAGAATCCACAGAGAACTCAAACTAATCAATAAGAAAAGAACAAATAACCCCATTTCTATGTGGGCAAGAGACTTGAACACAAACTTCTCTAAAGAAGACAGGCACATGGGCTACAAACACATGAAAAAATGCTCACCTTCTTTAATCATCAGAAAAATGCAAATCAAAACTGCTTTGAGAATCACCTAACTTTAGTAAGATTAGCCCACATCACAAAATCTCAAAACTACAGATGTTGGCGTGAACGTGAAGAGACAGAAACACTTATACACTGCTGGTGGGAATACAAGCTAATATGGCCTTTTTGGAAAGAAAGTTGGAGAACACTCAAGGAACTAAAAGCAGACCTACCGTTCAATCCTGCAATTCCTCTACTTAGGTATATACCCAGATGATCAAAAATCATTTTACAACAACGACATTTGCACCAGAATGTTTATTGCAGCCCAATTCATAATTGCCAAGTCGTGGAAGGAGCCCAAGTGCCCATCAACTCATGTATGGATTAACAAATTGTGGTCTATGTATACTATGGAATATTATGCAGCCGTAAAAAAGATGGAGATTTCATATCTTTTTTGTTTACCTGGATGGAGCTGGAACATATTCTTCTTAGTAAAGTGTCTCAAGAATGGGAAAAAATGTATCCAATGTACTCAATACTACTATGAAATCAATATAGAATCACCTACATATTCATAGGAATGGCAAAATATAACTACAGTCCAGAAGGAAGAAGAAGGGAAGAGGAGGGAGGGGGGAGGGGAAGGGGAAGGCTTGGAGGAGGCAGAATATTTGTGGGGACCTTACCTAATGTGCATACTACAATGGTACATTTCAAAACTATTAAGAATAGAATATAAATGTCTTACCACAGCAAATAAGTCAGCAAGGTGATGGTTGTGTTAATCAGTGCAATGTAAGCTTTCCACCTTGTCTATCAAATCAGTACATTGTACCCCATAAATGCATCAATGCACACAGTTATGATTTCATAAAGGGAAAAATAAAAATAAAATAAAATGCTTAAGAGGAGGCTGGGTGCAGTGGTTCATGCCTATAATCCCAGTGCTCTGTGAGGCCGAGGTGGGTGGATTGTCTCAGGTCAGGAGTTCCAGACCAGCCTGAGCAAGAATGAGACCCCATCTCTAAAAAACCATAGTCAAAAATACTCAGGAGGCTGGGACAAGAGTTTTGCTTGAGCCCAAGAGTTTGAGGTTGCTGTGGCTATGATGCCATACAATAGCACTCTACCAAGGGCAACAAAGTGAAACACTATCTCAAAAAATAAATAAATAAAAATAAAATAAAATAGTGCTTAAGTGGAAAAAAGGGGGAGAAATGCAAAAGAAATGTTGGTATCCTTCTTCCAATATTTTGTTTAACTTTGATTTGCTTTGTTTTGTTTTTAGACACCACATTTCATAAAGCACATTGTTTGAATAAGTTCTGAGAAAGATGTGAATTGTATGTGCCTGGTTTACTTGTTATAACATTATCTGCATGATGGGAGTACCACTGAATATTCATGCATCCATTCATTCTCAAATAGTCATGCAGAAGAGTGTTTTCCACCAACCATATAATGAAATAAGTATTTACATAATAATTACAATGTTAGAAATATATAAAATGTAAATAAATATTGTTATATATTAAGAATGAAAATATATTTATTTCTTTTTATATTTATGGAAACTTTATTACTTGGTGAAATATCCTATTATTCTTATGCATACATAATTTTTTTTAAATTTTGATCTCATTTAGAAATATTTTAAACAATTTGACTTCTATGTATATAATAAGGTAAGAGAAGCAACATAAAATAGCCTCTTTTAAAAATATCCTATATATCATTGAGGTAAGCATGGTCCAAAATCCACATTCTCACAGGTATTGGAATTGAAAGAAATCTCACCCCATTTACAATGTATGAATATAAGGTATACCTATCTTTATTGATAAAAAAATCAACACTATGAGAGATCAAATCATTTATGAAAAATCTCAGAGAAATAATGGGTCTGTTACAAAAATTTGGTATATTGTCTTTAATAAATTCCTTAAGTGGGGCGGCAGTCGGTAGGGCACCGGCCTTATATACCGAGGGTGGCGGGTTCAAACCCGGCCCCGGCCAAACTGCAACCAAAAAATAACCGGGCATTGTGGCGGGCGCCTGTAGTCCCAGCTGCTCGGGAGGCTGAGGCAGGAGAATCGCCTAGGCCCAGGAGTTGGAGGTTGCTGTGAGCTGTGTGAGGCCACGGCACTCTACCGAGGGCGATAAAGTGAAACTCTGTCTCTACAAAAAAAAAAAAAAAAAATTCCTTAAGTGGTGACTGTTATTATGAAACAAAACTATAATTGCTTTCAAAATCCAATATGTCGATAAAAGGAAATTACATATAAAGATTAAAGGTACAAATACCAACAAATAATAGTATTTGTGGTAAAGCCATTTTAGAATTGTTTGATTTATTTTAGTGTCTCATACTGTACTGGACATATCCCCTGACAAAGTCTCTGAAAGCAGTTTCATATTTAAATGAGTCTGGGGATTCACATAGCACATTATATACAAAAGAACTGACATATAATTATAACATCGACGAATGTACAAAGGCAGATTATGTAACCATAATATGTTACTCTGAAATTAAAATTAACATAACATAAATACAATTGACTTTCTTTAAAAGCTAATAGTATGTGATTCTTAGACATGCCTGAAGAAAAATTTCCTTTACCTTTCAACAGCTCTTAACTTTCTAACTTAGCACACTCTTTGGAAGAACTTGGTGCTTTAATCCTATCTTGGCAAATCTCTGGGGCGATGACATCTATCAGTGTGATATTTACTTCCGCTTTCTTATTTAGGTAATACTAGGACGTCCTCCACCCCAATCAATTTTGGAGTGTTCTCCTCAATAAAAGCATAATCCAAATGTTTCCCTAGCCAAAGAAGCTCTCAGGCGCCATGGATCACAGGAATGTTATCCAGGTCAGGGATGCCTGCCTGGGTATTAGAGACCCATTTCATATTTAACTGACAACATCCCTCAGCCCATCGGCAAAGACGGATGGCTGGCTGTTATTTTTTACCTACAAAGCATATTTTATTGATCTAGGAATCAATAAAATCAATGGCACTTACAGTGTTCCAGAAACTATTCTAAGTGCTTTATCAATCTGAATTTGTTTAATCTCTCTGACAATACCAAAAGGTAGGTGCCGTTATTATCCTGTTATTACAGAAGAAGAAACAGAGTGTCAGAAAATGTAGTGAATACTTTGACATGTACACGGCTTATCAATTGCAGAGCTGAAGTCTGACGTTAGAAATCCTGACTAGGTACTTCCTGCCCCCCTTAGAGAATCCCCCGTGTGATCTGCTGCTCCACCCAAGTGGGTTATGACAGGAGCCCTCAAATCTCACTTTCCCGATGGTCAAGTCTTCCTGTTAGAACCCACACCACGGTCATGACCTGAGAACTGTTCAGAAAGGCTGGTGCTCAGCCCCACCCAGGACCCACAGAGCCAGGCTGGGTGTTTTGAAGAGATCCCCAAGTGGTTCGCCTGGCAAAGGTAAGTGAAATCCACTGGGGAATGAACCCAACCACTCCAATTCCTTTGTTCATCTTTGGTTTCCGTCAGGAACAACTTCTCGTGCGCAGGTGGAGGACCTCCTCACCACCTTTCCTAGGATTGAGGCCAGATTAACCAAAAATCAGTAGACAAAAGAAGGGCCAGTAGAACTCAAGCCATCTGCAAATGGAATCGAGCCAAAAAAGAAACTGAGAGTAAACTTAAGAGCATATCAAGGATGTTTAGAGGGAAACTAATATTGACTAATGATCAAAAATCCTGTTTAGTAAAATAGGCATTGCCCATAGCATCAGCTATGATAACTACTGGTTGTAAAGTGTTATAAAAGTGTGTTTCATTGAGTCATTTTGCACACATGTACTGAAGCACAAAAAGTACTTGGTTTTCACTTTCTCAATTAAATATATTGTGAATTAGCAAATAATCAGGCATTAGTAACTTACTTTTATTCAGTTTCTAAAGAAGCCTTTTTGTTAAGTGTTCTAAAAATAGTTGATTAGGATAATTAGAATAACAATGTCTTCTTATCTAATGTTTATGGCTAGAAATAAGGACAGTCTTTCAAGTATCAAGCTGTAAATAGCCACAAATCAAATACGGATTTTAAGAAAATTTTAAAAGTCAGTAACTAAACAGAGAAAGTCTTATGACACAACCAGAAGAAAACTGGTAATGATAAGCATGAATTTAAGCTGAAAAGCTAAGTCATTATGCCAAGATTTCTTCTTCTTCTTCTTTTTTTTTTTGCAGAGTGCTAATAAGAATTTAAAAATTCATCATTATGTAGGTCATTCTTAAAATATACTTTAATGAAGTTGTAGGAAACAAAATGCCTTATCTTTGGATTCAATCTTATTAAAAGAATATTCAACAATAACTATCAGCGAATTCAATTTTTAGTGGTTCTCACTACACACTAGCTCCTCACAGTTAATCTTTTTATTCGTCACAAACCATTAAAATATCTTCATTCCTTTAATAAAGCTAATCATAATACAGTAATTACATGAATCATGCTTTGATTTGAAGAAATCCAACGACTGATAGTTTGACAATGGAATGAATACACTTTCAAATGAAGACAAGGATTTGTTTAAATTCCTTCTCCCTAATTCAAACAAGATTTTGACATTGTGACCCAGCATGACTTTATCTAAAAACCACACAGAAAAAGACCACAGCTAAAAATGTCTCGTTTCCTCCAGATCAGAGGCTGAGGATAAGTGTTTCTGAAAGTCACACCAGATTTGGATACTCATTAGCTGTGGGATTTTTTTTGCTAAGTTTTAATTTCCTAAACATATGAAATGGAGATTCTCTTAACACAGCACATCAATTCAAAGTCAACAGTTACTGTGTAGGGGGAAATCCCCCACCATACACACAGCTTAATTGTTGGTTCAAAATATCCAGGAAGACAATGAGTCCATTTATGTAAAAGGGACCATCCAGAATTTTTGTTTTTACTTCGTAATTTTGGTCGAATGCACTCATTTCTTTTATTGCTTTGGCCTGACTCAAGTCCAGCTGAAAGATTGCTGAATCCATTCAGTCCTTTAAATGCCAAGATGAGCCCAAGGTGTGTGTGCTTAGAATCACATTTCTTAAGTAGTAAGATGTGTTTGCAACGATCCATTTTGACTTCCTTACACAACTTCGGTATCTAGTCTGTACTATGAAATAGAGCTGCTGGAGTCAAAGAAGAGGTGGAAGTTGTGGTGGGCAAGACCAAGGGAAACCTCGGCCTTAGTCTGCTTGTCCGACACACCAATTTAATTTTCCCTTCTCCACAAAGAACCATACCAGTTCCTCAGTGAGAAATACAGAATTTAAAACATTATCTCCATGCAGTACAAAGCATTCTATCACTCTTCACTTACTTAACTCATGAAACCATAATTGTGTAAGAAGAGATAATGTAATTAAGAATGATCATTCAATCTCAGGATTCTTTAACTCCTGTGCTTTTTACAAGAAAATTTCAAAATGTTGCTATACACATATCTCCACTCTATCTCTCTATTGCTTCCACTCCCCCAGAAAGTTATAATTTGCTTACTGACAATTACAGGTAGAAAAGTCTCAACTATCAGCTGTATTAATTTTTTATTGCCATTTGAACACTACTCAAAAGAAAGCCACTAAGAAAGTATTCTGTAGAACAGTTTCCTGTGAAGGCCTAGATTTAAACATGGAAGATAATGGTGGAGTTGAATATAATTCATATATGTGTGAATATATATATGTATATATACATACATACACACACAAATACTAGAATATATATGCTAGAAAACCAGTCCTTACAAGTGCCACCCTGAATTACACAAATGTGTCCGAGGCCAGAGTCCCTGCACCTTACGCTAACCCTTCTGGCATACTGCATCACTGCTCACCGAACATCCCTGGTCTGCTGAACACAGGAGTGGTGACATAACTTGCTTCAGTCGTGAAACGTAACTGCAAATGTCATGTATGACTTCTGAGCTAGACTTCTCAGAGTCAGAGTACATTTCTGCCTCTTTCCCTTCTGCTATGGAACCAACAATGTTCTAGAAAGAAATTGTTCTGTCAGGCTGAAGGCTAAAATGTGTAAAGCTGAGGCATTGCCTATCTTGAAAAGGCATTGAATGTTATCAAGAAAGAAGCCATTTGCCAGAGCTGTTGTAAGTTCCTGAGATTTAGGAGGACTGTTAATTCAGCATAACCTGATCTATCTTGATTTACATACCCTCCGGCTCCCCAGCCTGCCTCAATACACCCTCTCCTGCATCAGGAGTATTCTCCCACTTTCCCTAACAAAACCATAGGAGTAAGCAAGAATTTGAAAACATTTTACATAAAAGTAAATGGATAATGAAGACAGACATCTAGAATTTGTCTTTTAATGAGAATCAAGGACTGAAGACAAAAGATGGAACTCCTAGGACAGCTGGAATTCTAGAATTGGTGGGAAGACACAATTCGGCCAGTAGGGCCAAAACAGTTGAGGAACAGGAGTTTTCAGACCTCTGTTCATAAAGGCAGTTGCCCTGAGGTCGCTTCATGTTTATTTCAAATCCCCTTGCTGAAACCTTTAATCTGAATTTAGCGATATGGGCAGAATTCCAGACAAATGAGATTGAGATGGATGACTAAATAGGCACATGTGATTACTGCCTTGGTCTAAATAAGCCAATCTAATTATGAGAGTTGTAAGTCACCACTTAGAAACTATAGGGTCTCAAGATTTGTTAATTTACATAAAAATACATGCTTGGGAAACAGAGGGCATTCTTCTAAGGCAATCGAGTGGTAATTTTTATTCCATAATTACAACAAATTCCTTAAATTAAAAAAAAAAATTACAGCAAACTTTAGAATTTATTTTACATACAAATAATTTCAGAAGGAATGAGAAAACCTGATGTGTTCATTTTCAATTCCATTATTTAAAATTCCATGTTCCCTAGGCAGAATAATGCTTAAGAAAATTTTATTTACCCATGTTCCTGAAATAAAGCTTATTTGCATTTAATAATGCTGATGGTTTCCTACACTTATAGTTAAATATTTATCAAATATTTATTGATTTATTGACAACACAAAGCAACAACAAGCACACATTTTTCCTGAGATGATTAGAAAATGAGAGATTATCTCTGGTTATCTAAAGAATGATGTAATTGACGGACCTTCAAAAAGTGATCGATGTACAATCTGTACGGACGCTCTCTCCTGCTGGCACTCCTGTCCTTACTCCATGCCCTCTCCTTGAATGTAGTCAGAACCTGTGAGCCGCTTCCAGCAAATAGAACGTAACAAGGGGAGGCATGTCACTTCCATGATCACATTACATAAGACTATAATCTGTGTCTGACTTCGAAACTTGCCCTCTTCTGGCTTTAAGGAAGGAGGCTGCCAGATCATAAGCTATTTAGAGAAGGCTCCACGTAAAGAAGGAAGGGCAGCACGCAGCCAGCAGAGCGCAAACAACTGAGACCCTCATTCCAATGTCTGTAGAGAACAGGATGCTGCCAGCAACCACGTGGGCTCGGAACCCCTCCTTCCCTAGCCGGGTCTCAGATGAGACCCCACCCCGGCCCACACCTTGATTTCTGCCCTGCCAAGGACAATAACTAAGCTGTGCCCAGACTTCTGGCCACTTAAAGTGTGATAAAATAAACATGCATTGCCGTGAGCCTTTGAGCCTGTGAGCAATAGATACTTAAGAGGATGAAACTATGTCTTGTATAAAGAAGGAAAAATGGAAAAATAAACTAAAGCTGCTTCACTTTGATCTAAATCATAAGAAGAAAGCACATGTAATATTATTTCCCTCTTGGAATTACCTGTGAAAAATGGCAATTGCTATATTAAATAAAAAGCCTACTAACTCGCTCAGAAAATGGATTTAGTGCTTTCCTTAGAGACAACTGACTGTCTCTTTGGATTGTTAGATAATGTCTCTTTCTTCTGATTATACAATACCTGAGTTTTATTTAGAATTTATCTATGAATATTAACTTTTAATTCTTCCTCAAATATTTAATGTACAAATTTGCACACTCTTTAGAATATTTGAAAGTATGGTTGGTAGATGCGTGATCAAAAACGTGTGGATGG
Organism: Nycticebus coucang; assembly: GCF_027406575.1. Classification (NCBI taxonomy): domain Eukaryota; kingdom Metazoa; phylum Chordata; class Mammalia; order Primates; family Lorisidae; genus Nycticebus; species Nycticebus coucang. The sequence continues at coordinate 4,993,687 of NC_069794.1, read as the reverse complement.
ACGCATAACCACTGTCTCCTAAAGAACAGTAAAAGCGCTGGCTGTGTCCGAATGTTTGTACCATAAATGCAGAATAAATTGTTCAATTTCAAGAGAAATAGTATTCTGAATATTAGAAAAAATAACAAAATATGAAGATTTCAACTAAATTTTCCAGGTAATGCAACTTTAAAATGACTTTCCCCTTAAAAATTTCAGCAGATATATTTGGATGCTTTCCTTATTTGGACAGTTAATTTCCATTCTGCTTGCCACATGGACATACAGTAAACATATTAGTATAATCCAAAAGAAAGAAACAAAAATGTTTTCTACCCTAAATTCCCTGAACATTGTGCTGTGCCTCCCATAGCACTTCATATTCAGCCTCAAACTGTACCTTTTCAGCTATACTGTACACAACCTGTCCAGGGTTTATATCTTATAAACACTGCATTTTGGGGTGGCGTTTGTGGCTCAGAGGAGTAGGGCACCGGCCCCGTATGCCGGAGGTGGCAGGTTCAAACCCAGCCTTGGCCAAAAACTGCAAAAAAAAACCAAAAAAAACACTGCATTTTTAATATGTTCTCAAATGATGAGCTGTACAGGAACGTTTACCCTGTAATATTCACTGATAAGTGATTTAAGTGAACTGGCAGGGGAAAACATCATAATAGCTTCAAGAATCTGGTTACCAGCATTACTAACCAAAGAAGAAAAGAATTCACTCAAATATAATAGGTTTCTCTTATTTTGATGTTCATTTGTTTTACTTGGTGGGACCTGTCACGTAATGGAGATTCATTCACCAAACCACTATTGAACACTGCCCTGGTTTCTTATTGCTAAGTAACAAATCACCTCGAAATGTAGTTTAAAACAACCATTTTGTTACATTCAAGGATTTTGTTGATTAAGAATTCAGACTTTGCATAATAAGGGCAGCTTTTCCCTCCTCTAGAACATATGGGGCTTTGGGGAGATTTGAAGGGTTCGGGGAGATTTATGTGGCCGGTGGGGGCCTCACCTGGAGGCTTCGCTCACGTGTCTGGTGCCAAGCCTGGGCAGATGCAAAAGTGGGCTCACCTGAGGAGGTCTGCGAGAAAGCCAGCCATGCCCTCTCTGTGTGTCTTGGCCTTCCTCACAGTATGGCAGTCGTGAGTTAGTTAACTGAATGTCTTACATAACAGCTCGTCGCCTTAGGAATATCCCAGCAAACAGCATAAATACTGCAAGGCCTTTTATCACCTGCCTCGCAAGCCGTAGAACATTACTTCTGCCCTCCTCAATTGGAAGACTGTCCGAGCATCTGCTGCTCCGTTTTATAACTACCCAAAACATCCTCTTTTTTTCTTTCTTTTTTTCTTTTCGAGTGACTAGACAAAAATAACTAAGACACAACTCCTAACTGTAAGAGTATTCTGAAATCTAATAGGATAAATACGTGAACTGGTGTGCACATATGTAATACTTTAAAATGTAAGTTATTTACACGAATGACTAGGAATTGTCTTCAAGCTCATATTTTTTAGTAATTTCTTATGTTCTTCCTTTTCAATAATCTATTATCTTTGAATATCAGGATTGCACTTTTGCCACAGCAATGTGCTAAAAAATATATATATATATATTAGATGACTGTTAAAAGCCTTGGCCAACAACCTTGTACCTTAGGCCTATGTTTCCTTGTCTGCAAAATGGGGATAATTATGAGACCTACTTCCTAGAGTGCAATAAACTGGCCTGGCATCATCGCTAAGTACTAGTTATTAATTACCATTATCTTACTGGAGAAGAAAACTGTGTTCTAGCTTCGGACATAACTTTGCTACTATCTATGAGTCAAAATTAAAAGGTAAAGTTTAATTAAATCACTTATACAGTATTTGCAAAGATAGAGAAATAGTTTATATGAATTATTTTCCCACATTAGGGTTGCTGACTGATAGCAAACTGTCTTTAACACAGGTGACCAGCCCAGGCAGAATACTTCTTTGTAACTGTTTCTGTTATGACTAAGACACTTTCCACACACCAAGAAAAACACAGAACAATGTCTGAAAAGTAATACTTCAAAACATTTGCTGTGCGTGCTTTGAATTTTGGAACTATTTCATTGATATATGTGACTTCTCACGTGGTATAACAATGTTGTTGTTATATCCTATGAAAGTCGTCTAAATAGGATCTTGTATTAAAAAAAAGTTTCAATTATGCCACCAAATCGTCTCTTGCTTTGTACATGGAATCTGCTTTCAATCTCATCTTAATTTTGGTGCCCAATATGGTAACTTTATAGCATCTTTCCAATGTCTTCAAATTCACAAATTATTTAGCAGAAACAAACAGTGACATATTTTTCTTAACACCTTCTAAATTTGGAGAACAAGCAATATTATTTTTAAAAACTTATCTGGAAAGGTTCACAGATGAACAATTATTTTCTTGTTTTAGTGGCCACGTAAAGGAAACACACACTTCCGCTGCAAGCTGTGGAGTAATCACACTGCTGTTCATTACTTTTTCTAAATCTTTTTTTTTCTTTTTTTTTTTTGTAGAGACAGAGTCTCCCTTTATCGCCCTCGGTAGAGTGCCGTGGCATCACACAGCTCACAGCAACCTCCAACTCCTGGGCTGAAGCGATTCTCCTGCCTCAGCCTCCCGAGTAGCTGGGACTACAGGCGCCCGCCACAACGCCCAGCTATTTTTTGGTTTGCAGTTCTTTCAAACCCACGGTTAGCCATAAAGAAGCATGTACAAATAAAATACTATGTTTATGGTTCCCACATAAAAAGTTATGTTGTTCAGTAACACAGACATCAAACATCACATTTTATAAAATTGGTATTTTATAATTGACTTAGGACCTACTGTATTTTAAAAGGGAAACAAAGAATCTTTCATAACCAAGTTAGAAAGAATAACTTCAGGTTGAAATTGCAGCACTGTCCTAATTTCAAGGATCAGAGTAAAGTCTAATTTTTGCTTATAGGCTGAAAGTGAGAGCATTTGAAAAGGAAAATGTGATACTAACATTTATTTTTAGTAACATTTTTTATGAGTATAACAGCTTTTGGATTAAGGGATTTACACGCCCTTTCATCTTGTTCTCATTAACAGGCATCTAGAAAAAGAAAAGCAAATATTCTCCTGTTATTCCTTCCTTCCCTTGCTTTAATGAATCCCATTATTAATAAATAAATTTCTTACATTTTTCCAAGTACATGCATGAGTCACACATGATGAAATGCCTGATTATTAATTCCTTTTTTAACTAGGGGCACTGTGGGATATCTTTGATCTGAGTGCCTAAATTACTATTGCCAGATAATAACAGTGCTCAAATTACCCAACACCAGTTTCCACTAAAGATCTATTTTTAAAAGGCAATATTCATTTGCCTTTTTCTATGTTTGTTTTTCCATGTAGTACACCAAAAGTGTATGACAAAAGTCATTCCCAGAGGAGATGATCACAAATTAAGATATAAAATGTTCTTTTTTATACTCTCATATGATCTTTATTATAAATATATCAACATCTAGATAGTTACGATAAAGAGAAAAGAATGCAAAATAGTAATGTCGAGAACAATACTCTCCAAATTATTGAAAATTGGCGTTTTTAGGAAAGAGATTAATAAATAAGTTATTGTACCATATTATCCAAATAGGACATTATATTAGCCTGTTAAATACAATCTTGGACAAGATAAAAACGTCGTATGAGGATGACAACCAGCACAGCCTTTGCAGACTGTCACCGAGTCTGTTCTGAGGAAATGCCTGTGCCCTTCCCAGGGCTGACAGTTCTTGGTCCCTCTGCTGCTCCTGCTCATTCCACAACAAACTTAGGCAGCCCTAGAAGATGGTCCCCAGGGTCACTTGGAGAAGTCAGAGGAACTAAAGGAAACAGCCCCTTGGGAAAGTCTTTTTAATAATTTACTACATTAACAATATTATCCATTGTTGTGGTGTTGAGGGTGGCTCCTGTGGCTCAAAGGAGTAGGGCACCGGCCCCATATGGCGGAAGTGGTGGGTTCAAACCCAGCCCTGGCCAAAAAAAAAAAAAAAAAAACTGCAAAATAAAAAGATGTCGTTATGGCGTTGAAAACAGAAAAACACACACACTATAATAAGAGAAGGGTCAGGGCATTCAAAATAACCCAGGATGGAGAGAACGCTTTGATGACAATAAGAATTATCACTAGAGTAGGAAGGGAAGGGCAGGAAGGTTGAGAAACAGGGGCTCTCAAGTGGCACATCCCGTGTTTTCCTTGGCTTATCTGTAGCATCAGTTCAGCTACCTTATTTTGTCCCATGTATTTCAAAGGTCAGGCCATTAAGACGAATTAATAAATTTAGGTGAATTACATGATTTTTCCCTGATCCATGTCTATCATAAATTAACTTTTCTACAATTCAACTACTCCAGTTTTCATATGGAAAACACATGAAATTGTTGAGTGTTGTGCAGTATGTTTAGCTGTATTGTTTTAATGTTATCAATGTTATTAAGTTGTGAAAAAATGCAAATTTTTGCATTAAACATATTTTGTATGACTCTCATTAAAGTAGATATTGTGACAAAAGTTAACAACCATTCAAGTGAAGTGTAATGTCGGAAAGCTAAGTATCGTTCCCTAAACACTGATTCACCCTATTTCTGACAATTAGCCACAAATGTTAATTAACAAAACAGTGTTTTAATCTTTACCTATTTGCCTGAATTATAGTTATTTATCAGTGCTACTTTTGTTATCGTGTGTGGATATGATCAAAAAGGGAAATAGGAAAAGCTGAAATGCATCAAATTATTCCTGCAATTGGAATGGTTTATAAAATGGTACACTGTGAAACAACGGAGGAACTTCAAAGACTGTCCCCACAAACATGTACTGTGACAAATTCAAGTTCTTCATACCACAATATCTTTATATATATGTATATGTGTGCATATACATACACACACACATATATATACATAAATATATATATACTTTTTTTTTTTTTTTTAAGAGAGAGAGTGTCACTCTATCACCCACGCTGGAGTGCAACGGTGTGGTAATAGCTCACTTCAGCCTTTATCTCCTGGGCTCAAAGTTACCTAAGTACATGGAACAACAAGCACATTGCCCTGCTATGCCCTGCTTTTTCTTTCTTTCTTTTTTTTTTTTTGGTAGAAATGAAGTCTTACTCTTGGCCTCAAGTGATCCTCCCACCTCAGCCTCCCAAAGTACTTGGATTACAGTCATCAGACACGGCACTCAGCCATAGTATCCCAATATCATAATATCACAAATTAAATTCTCTTTTAGTACATTGAAATTAATTTCAAAGTACAGCTAACAATTTAAGCTTTATATCAATGGACTTTCCCAACTTTCCAGATTTTGAAGTTACTTGGAAATAAGAAATGTATTTGTCAAAAACAAAATGAAACACACAAAAATAGGTTGGGCACTCTTTCTTTTTGCATCTGATTTTGTCAATGAGCAAGGTACAAGGTCTGTTGCCTCATTTTAGGTGGAATAGCATAAATGCAATTGGCTTATTTCACCACTGAATCATAAGGACAACAAAATACTAAAATTTCCTAAAGATTGGATCAATTATTTTAATTTTATTAAACAGCCAATTAATTGAATGAGGAAATCAAATTAGTTGACAACAATAATGGTGAAAAAACAAAATCCCCACACATTCATCAGGGAAGTTGGACTATGTAGACAGGATTTCCCTCACTCAGTTGAATTTCCTCCCCCTTACTAGAATTTGTATGAACACTTAATAGAAAGGGACATTCAATGTAAAAAGCTAAAATGGAGAGGATATTAAAGGATTCATTTTTATATAAATGACTTTTAATATTTATTTTACATATATGTATACACACACACACACACACACATATTCAGAAGCTTGCTGGGACAAATAGAATGTATTTGAAACGGGTCATAATTTACCAAACCTCCACACAGCAGATGGGCTGTCAAGACTCAGGGCCACTGACAAGATCACTTTCATTTGCACGTGGTCTCTTTTATTCACAGTTTCATTTGGGCTTCAGGATGAAGCCATTTCCTCAAAGGAACACCTGCCCCACAACTTGATCCCTGCTACCCTGTAGCAGCCAGTCTACCTTTCACTGTGGGCAGGAGAAGTCCTATTTTTAAAGTGATTTAAGACTGAGATGGATCTTTTTAAAAACATGTGTTTCTCTCCAGACAGACTCTCACTCATTGAGGGTCACTGTGATTTCTGAGGTTGAATTTATGAGCAGTGCCTTTTGAAAATGCCAAGCTCAAGATCTCTGTTAGACAGTTGATCTGGACCAGAAAAAGGACAGCTCTGATTAGAAACCAATTACTGAGATTATACAGATAAACTGGTGGGTGTTTTCTCCTGGCTCCGCAGCTGGACGGCAGGGAGAGAAGCGTGTTGTCACAGCGCAGTACGAAGCCATCGCCTCCTCTCCAAGTGGCTCACTTCACTGAGAAGAGGACGACTTTCTCGCTCCATTTTATTAGACACCTGCTCTGTTCCTTTTCGCAGAGACTCAAACTGGATGGTCATATTTTTAGTCCCACACTCATTCCTTATACCAAGCTGCTGCAACAAAATTTTTGACGCAGCATGGGATGTTATCTTTTATGTTCCAAACAATTTTACGTTCTATCCATTTCTACTGTGATGCACCTGTCTTTCCCACCTTCATAAACAAAAACAAAACCAACATATGAAAACTAGACATGGGGAACGACTTGTAACAGAGTGAACAGTATAATGTAATAGTAAAGTTAAGCTTATTGTGTGAACAAGATAAATGCATGGCATTCCATGAAAGGGGGCATTTTTTTATATAGTATATTCTTCCCTGTGGATAAATCCCCAAATAAGTGGATATGAGAATGAAGTAATATGAGAAAAGATGTGCTTAAAACCAGTGGGTAAAGTTCCCATGAAATATTTCTTCCCAGTCCCACCATAATGTTGAACTCTGCTTTGCTCATGAGGGTTGTCTGAAGTTTATAATAGTGACTGATGTGTCTGCGATCACAAGAGGTGAAAGAATATATGTTCTTATCACTGGCAATAACAAAACCATCGGCTTCACTTCCTATCTATCTCTAGGATGAGCAAATAGAGTTGATATATTAGTTTTTTAATTATTCAAGATAACAATATGAACAGGCACCAGAGAACTAATTTAACTTGAGATTTTCTTTTTAAATGCAACGTGTTATTGCTATAAGCAAAGGTTTAGGCTAAAAAAAAAGTTGTTTTTTGTGTAATAAAATTTTTTCTTTGACCGGGACTGGCAATAAGTACTATCTCACTGTACAAAGTCACTTCTGAGTGCCTCATTCTATGCCAAAGGATGTGGATGAAATATTTAAAATTATGTAGTCCAACCTGCAAGACACAGGCAAGACGCCCTCAGGGTCATGGCAGACGGCTCCAGTCCCATCTGTACATTGTCTGTGGTAACATCTCCCACTTTCCTCAGATAGCCTTTGTTTGGTTGGAGAGAAATAACTCTTTTAATAGGAAATAGAGATCTTCCTGCCTAAAACACTGATGCAGAGATTCACCATTCTCACCCCAAGAGTCAGATGGAGCAGTGGCTATTAAGACTCACCTTCCATGTGATATTTTCACCAAGCTAAAGAACCTTGCTCTGTCCCCCTTCTCGCTCTTTCTCAGGATAACCATGCTCCCGTTCGTGGTGTAGAGCTCACAGCCTTTTTTTCCTACCTGCTCAGTCTTCTCTGTCTTGGCACTTGCTACGTTAGCCTTGTCTGGTAGATCTAGGTCAGTGTCAAGGTTAAGCTGTTGCCCCACTTCATGTTTCTCCCCAATCAATAAAAATACTAATTATGGAAGAGCAGATAAACGTGGGGTGAAACATAGAAAAAAAGGGACAACACAAACAGAATACAAAGCCAGGAACAGAGAGTCCAAGAGAAAGGCCTCAGCTTTTAAAATGGAATTTGGAAACCCATGACTTTCCAATGCCTAACAAACTACGTAACCCAAAACTTTCCCTGAGACTATTTCTACCCATAGGTTTACAGGAGATGGATGGGCACTACAATGATTCTCTGACTGTCCTTCCAGAAAGTCTGTGCTCAGGTACCACATTCAGTCCAAAATGCAGCCTCTGTTAATTTTTAATTTGAAATAACAGAGAGAAAAAAATCCAAACTTTAGAAATAAAACTTTCTTACTTCAGCTAATATTTTATTTTCCATTTTATTCTAAAGTTGTTCAATAATTTACAGTTACCTATCTAGAGAAGCAGAATAAATGTAGATGCAGTAAATTGGAGGATTTTACCTTATGAAATGCAAAGTCTGCTAATAAAAACTCTTAAAAATTTGTGCTATTTACCAGAAAATTCATATGGGATCATTAGTGAGGACTCTAGTAATTTTACTGATGTTTCCCGGGGGCTGTAATGAATTGCTAGCATTTATTGGGCATTATCAAGCCCTAGGCAAAGTATATTTATACACACAAAAGTCTCTTAATTTATTCCACCACCACCCCCAATCCCCCCTTGAGAGAGGAATTAGAATCTCTACTTTGTTAGGGGACTTGGGCAGTGTCATCTAAGTAATAAATGATACAACTGGGAGTCGAATCCAGTCTGTCCTCAGTCACTCTTTAAACCATTTTACTACACTTTCCTGTTTGGGTTAAAACTCATTTCTATTTTTAAATTTTCCATCAAACATATCAATTATTTGCCAAGAAAACCTAAAAAGAAGCCACCCATATTTAATCCAATTGGTTCTATAAATCTACCATTGGATCCCAGGCAGCACATCATCCCTATAGAAAATAGTGACACATAACTATGTGATTGTGCATGATTCCATATTCAAAGCCAATAATTATTTTTCATTATTTGAAAATAAATTTTCTACTTCATTCAAGCAGATTCAAGTTGATATTGTGTTTATTTTTTGAAACTATGAAGGCAAATCATTGTAAGAATTGCGGTTGTATAGCAGCATGTACAAAATGCGACCTTTCCTCCTCCCCCAGGCTGAGAAATAAGATGGAACCCATCACCTATTATGTGGGATCTGGTGCCATCATTAATTTTTTCTGAATATGGTTCTTTCAATCATATACTCCCAACTGGATCTTAGATCAAAAGTTGCAAATATTGTAATGTTCATTTAGTCATAAATCATTTATTTCTATAAACTCAGATCCATCTTCCCATTTATTCTGTTCTCTTCTTTTCACCACCAAACTTAGCAAAGAGTGGTCTGAACTAATGCCTATGAACTCAACTCCCACTTATGCCTAATCCATCACATTTTGACATCTCTTTCTACCATTGTACTAACACTACTCTTGTAAGGTGACCAAGACTTAATAGCCAAATTCAGTGACATATTTCCAGACTTCATCCTACATGCCCTGTGTGCAATGTGGAATACTCTTGACTGATTTTGTATCTTTTTAAAAATTCTTCACTGGGCCTTTCATAACATCACAGTCCTATGACACATTCTCATGATTCTCCCTTTTCCCTTTCCCTTCTTCTTTCTCTCCTTCCTCCCCCTCCCTTCCTCGCTCTCTTTTACTTACCTCTCTCTCTCCCCCCTCACTCTCACTCACATGCTCACTCATATTCCTTGTCCTTTCTCAGTCACTTTTCCTGTTCTCTTTTCTGCCAAACACTTGACTGTTGATCTTCACCTGTTTCTGTTGCCATGGAGTCTCCATCCCTCCCTTCCAGATCAGATCTACACATGGAGAGTTAACTTCGCCATCAAGTCCCCATTTCACATGGCATGCTATCCACTGGACACCTCCTCATATCTCCATCTCCAAAAACAATGGCCTTCCTGTTTTTCAACTGTCCCAATCCCAGCTTGTTTCTCCTTCTTTCCTTCTTATCTCATTAAATGGAACCAACATACGCCCAGTGGCACAGTTTACAAAGTTTGATTCCTATCCTCCCTCTACATAAGTTGTGCACTGTGAATTTGGTTTGGACTCATGAAAGTCTCCTGAATTTGATATTTCCTCTCCACTTGTATAGCCATGGTAATCACTTAGAATTTTCTGTCCAACATGTGGTGTCCACAAGCCTGCTGGGAGAATGGGGACTGAAGACCCCATTCTTGGCAAAGGAAAGCACCCTCAGAAAAAATGGGAAAATTAAAAAGTAAGTTGAGTGAGTCAGAACAAAGAAAAGTCAGCTAGTTTACATTTAAGCTAGCCATTGCTAGCAAGCTTCCTGCCTTTTCTGAAATCCTAGCTTGTTGGGGATACAGCTTACAAACACCCTGCTGAGTCTGTGAGCACTCTGAGGAGAGTAATGGCCATAGAAGGGACTGTGCCAAGTCCTAGGAAAAGATACATCTTCTAGGGCATTTCCTGCCTATTAAACAGGCAAAGCAGATGCCCATTGTGGAGATTCGCATTTACCTGGGGCAGAGATCAAGAGAGTAGCTCAAGCCCTGAAATATGGGCAGAAGAGCTTATATCCCTTATCACAGAGGAAGATCCTCTGCGGTGGTGATGGGAGTAAAATACCTCCCTCCCACCAATTCCTCAGAGGAGATTAACGCAGGTGGTGGTTTACTCCACAGAGAACTATCAGAGTTTAACACCTCCCTAGAAATCTGTGTGTATGATCTCAAGCAGGAGGCTCTCCCAATACAAGGCTCAGATTTCAGATTTCTGAAGGCTACCCTTAGGGTTAATAATAATAACAATAGGAGCTGATATGCTTACTCAGAAACCGCTGACATCTTTGTTCCTTCCCTCATCTTACCCTCTGGGCAAATAGACTTCAATAAAATCAGAATGGAGCAAACACTCTGGGCCATTGCCAGAAGCCCACAAACAGGCAATGGACCCCTGAGCTCCTGCCTTTAATTCTACTCTGTCTCATGTCTCTTTCTTTACCACTGTTTCTGACTTTATAATTCTTTAGTGGATTGCAGCCAGTTCCCAGAGTTCTTAGCAGACCCTGCTCCTGGGTGGGACCCCAACATAGCTACATGGGGCTATTTAAATTTGGACTAGTTAAAATTGAATAACATTAAAAATTCAGGTCCTTATTTACCCTTGCCATCTTGTAATTGCTTAGGAGCAACATTCAGCTGATGGTGACCATGTCAGACTGTGCAGGGAACAGAGCGTTTCCATCTCCACAGGAAGCTCTATTAAAGAGTGCTGGTTTAGAAGACCATCCTATTGCTCCCAAGGAAGACAGTGGCTTTTGAATTGATCTTTCTACCAACCTACTGCCACATGATTGCCAGAGATAATTTTTGAGGGGAAAAAAAAAAAAGGTATCTCAAGCAAATCCCTTGATTAAAATTTGCCTCTGACATTTTTTCAGACAGATAATAAAAGTCACAGACATTTCATGGGATAAGTAGTACTTCATAAGTGAGCACTATTATCTCCCTGGACATATCCCATAGCCTTTGACACACCTTACTCAGAATTACAGGCCAAATGTGCCTCTTCAAATTTTTAGGTTGAAGCCCTAATCTCCACTGTGACTACATTTGAAGATAAGAGCAATAATGAGCTAACAAAAGTTAAAAGAGGTCATAAGGGGGAAAGAGTTTTAACCAAGAAGACTAACAACTATATAAGAAGAGGAAGAAACACCAAATCTTTCTCAATGCAGGCACATGAGGAAAGACACAGTGAGAAGGTGGTTGTGTGTGAGCCAGGAAAAGAACTCTCCCTGGGAACAAAATTCTTCTGTATCTTGTCATGAACTTCCAATCCTCCAGAACTGAGGGAAAATAAATGTCTGTGGTATAAACCATCTAGTATGCAGAACTTTGTCTTGGCAGTCCAACCAGATGAATGCCCTCAATTGTAGTGAATGTATGAGTTCACGAAAATTATCACAGGTCTCCAGAATTTAGTTCCCTCTGACCAAAACTTCACACACATCCTTTCTCTGCTCAGCTCCTAAATGTGAAATAAATTAACCTAAGTTTAGTTCTGGTCTTCACACTGCTCAGTCACATACATATCCCCTAACCTTTTGATAGGAGAAACCTGGCCATCCATCCCAGTTGCCCTGTACTCTAAAATTTCTGTCTTCTTAGTTTTCTATATCATCTGTCAAATGTTTTCAAAGATAAGTTTAAAATAAATAGAAGAAGTAAATATGGCATAATTTTTAATAGTTGCTAAATTTATAGGGTTTACATGGGCTTATCATTCTAATCTCTTAATTCTTTGGAGTGTTTGTAAATATTCCTAATCAAAAGGAAACAAAGAAAATAGTTAAAATGATGAAGTGAACTTGAGCTGTAACATCACCCAGCTGTTTGACCTTGGGATGATTAACTGTGTGTCCTTGACTAACCATGTGTAAAATTTATGATACCTCCGAAGTTGACATGAGAATTAAATGAATTAGAATAGTTTCTGACTTCTAATAAACTCTACAGCCTATTAGTTGCTATGAATGCTTGCTCTAGGAGTTAAATTTCTGAGTGGTTCAAGTGATTTTTTGTGATAGCTAATACTTTGTTATGATCACCCATTCATATGTTAGTACAATTCTCCTTTCAAATAAAGTCCATGATAGTTTAGTGACAAAGAAACCAATCCTTTTTCATGGAAGTGACAGCATAGAGAAGAAAAGAATGAACCCTCAACTTGGGTTTCCTAAGGTCCATGGTCCTTGCAAGTGCAGCTTCCACGTGGCAGGAGAGGGCACAGCCAAGTGGCACAAAGAAAGCAGACAAGGGACAGAAAAGAAATCTGGGGTGAAGTGGGTCAATCTCAATCAATCTCACGATTTTGATAGAATTCATGTCTAGTGTAGAACAAAGCAACTGACACACAAAACCTCCAAGTATTTGCATAGAAATGATCATTGCACTCACCCTCACGAATACGTACGGTTATACTACTGTTAAGATTAACAACAGTATTTAAATAGATATTATAAATATACATTTTGCCGAATTTTTTTACCATCTATGATAGTTTCCGTAATATTTTGTTTATAAATGACCGAATAAAACACCAAGTGGGAAAAATCAACTATTATTTTTTAACACTTTAGACATCCAAGAATTAAACAGCTTCATGCATTCTAGTCCAATGCATGGTATACATCATCGTTTCTTAACAATGAACACAGGTGAAACTTCTGTATCTTGTACTAAAGATCAGAATAAATTGGAACAATACTTTAAAGAAATTCCATTATTTGGATTATAATGATACTTAATTTCTTAATCAATAAAATTTAATTTAGTTTTATAGAGTATCTTGTGTTAAAAATAAAAAGATAACTAATAATACAATCACTCCAGAACAGAATAAGGATAAGGTCTTATTAAAACTAAATTCCAAATTAAATTTGGTAGTAATCGTTGACTACTTAGCAGTTTGTATCTCCAAAATACTATATGAATGCCAACTAGTTATTCCACTGTTATAGAAATAAGTAAAAAATAAAACATGGTTTATCACCACAATGAAAAAAAAAATGAAAAAGAATGAGTAACTTCCTAGGTCTACTGAAGTGAATAGATGAAGAAAGAATAGTCTTGAATCATTTTCTCTTAAAACCAGCCATATACTTTTGCCCATGGGTATATGACTATCCTATCCAAATGGGTAAAATTTAGACTTTTACCCATTTGGATAGGATACAATCTGAGACAAAAATAATGAGGCTAGGACACCTTTAATCAAATCGTTGATTAGTCTCCCAAAGACAGTCATTCAATTTCTGTGCTCAAGTACTCAGCCCATTATGTGAGCACCAGAATAATGACTCAGTCCTGGCTAAAAGACAGAAAATGCACAATCAGCTGACAAATCCTTCAACATCCAAAACTCTGCCACTTTACACATTCACATCTACTTCTCTCCGTGTTATCTCTGGCACAGTCCCTAAGCTGGGACCCAGTTAGTTCGCCCCTCATCCACTTCCTCCACCTCATCAATACATATTTGCTCCCCTGTCCTTTAGCTATATTTTATTGCCTTCATGACTTTAAAAAAACAGATCTGAGTTCTACTATCATCAGCTGAGCAAACTGGATTATTACATACTCCTGAGACATAGGAACTGAAAGGTCATTCCACACTCATTGTCACTGTCAACCAGGATGTGTTTCTCCACCTTGGCAGCACATCTCAATCACCAGGGAAACTTTGACAGAGCCTAGGCTCACACGTCACCTGCAGAACAATAACATCAGAATCTCTTGGGGTTGGGGATACCCAGGCTTCTGTGCTTTAAAACTCCCCAGGATAGCTTATTGTTACCCCAAAGGCTACTAATCTAGAGTTAATGTTCACTACCGTTGATGAAATATCTTTACAATATATGTTGATATAAACCACAAAATATTTGATGCGTAATCATTGTGAGATTGACACAGAAGATAAAGTTGACAAAGAAATTGAGAAATAAAATAAAAGCAATAGTTCAGATAATTCAAATCAAAGCCCTTTGTTTTAAATATTTATCTGTGCATTTTTTCTTATATATTTAATCCAGCAAGAAAAAATTACCTTCATAAATAGTGATTTATATCTGGGAAGGGATGAGACTGAGAGCCTGCTTGCTTTCCTTTCTTTCAAACCTGAATTCATCTTACTTATGCAAATACTCATCTAGGAAGTGATTAAAACCAATATCGAAGAACAATTATTCTAACTTTTTAAAAACCAATATATAACAGCAATTACTCAGATTACGCTATGTACAGCTACTAATTTGACCCAGTTACAAGTCCAAAGTAAAAATATGTATTCATTGACATGTAAGACAATAGGCATGTAATAATAAGATATAATTTTAGGTGTTTCTCTATGAAAATAAAACAGATTACAAGCAATAATTGTACATGGCACAAAAAATATGAAAAACAAAAATTATTTTAAGATTGTGATACTCTTTTTGATCTTATAAATAGCCTTATTAATGGTTAAAGTAGTCAAAATATGTATAATGACTATGTATCAATAAAAATTTTTTCTTAAGTCATCATCTGTATGATCAGACTTTTTGATTTAGTAAAGAAGCAATTCAACTATAAAAATAATTTGAAAATGAAGTGGTGGAATATAAGAAAAGATCCATTTACTGCATTTCTCAACAGTGACATAATATTACAACAACACTTCATCAATAGCAAAATAATATATAAGGTTCAAAATTTCAGTTAAATATGACATATTTCTTTTAAAAATACTTCTTTTGGATCTATAATGCATGAAAGTAAAATAAATAAAAAAATTAAGAACTTTTTTTTTTCAAATTGCACATTAGGAAAACCAAATTCTATGTTCTAAAACTGGGTAGTATTTGTAAGTGATGCCTACAAACAAGACAGAAACTTTCAGGTACCACAATTGTTATCCATGCCTAACATGCCTAATATTTGTAAAGTAAACTTTTGGTCAGTATCTGTTAAGTAAAAATACACAAATAATTTTCATTAAGATTATGAAAATAAAAATATGAGAATTCATAGATTCTGAAGAGTATAAATATTAGCATTACTATTGAAGGAACTAATGTATAGATAGTACAATGATTTATGTTAGAATGTAATCTCAAACTTGGCTTTCACTGACTAATTGAGAGTATAGTAAATAATGCTATCAGTAATGAAAAAGTTTAACTTGTAACATAAAAATTTATATTCCCTAAATACCTTATTTTAATAATATTTATTCTGAAGAATGTTCAGGAACTAAAAAATGGCACATGCAAGAGAAAATCTTTATTTAAGTAAAAATCAAGAATTTAACAAAATCATTTGAAATTTTGTGGCTTAGAATATCTCGTTTTTTAATATTGGTGCCAACTTGAAGATTTTGACAGATTTGTCTTGTTCTTACTAAATATTTTTAAATAATACTACAAACTACAGGGAAAGATTACTGCCATAATATTTTCTACTCCATTTATGTAATATAGCAAATAAAATTCTACAGTAAATGATATATACAACATTCTTATTCTTTGTTTAACCATAAATTATTTTCCAGGTGAATACATGTATTTACTTTTCAAGAAAATTAACTCAGCTATTTATCCGAATATTATATGTAAAAAATCTTCTTTGGTGTAAATGATTGCTATGATGTGTTACAATACAAAGGTTTATCAAAGTAAGTCCACACTACATTTGATCTCAGTTATTGAGAATTCAAGTCAGTCACTTTAATTCTATTAGATCTATTTTAAAAGGTTTATTTTGAAAAATTGGTGAAAAAGTTGTTTAAACAATTTTAATCAGAGTTATATTTAATCATTTTATATATATTTAGAATTTGGCAACTCCTTAATGAAGGGAGAATGTACTACTAGACAATAATAAACTCTAAAACATCAGAAATCAGTGTATTAATTATATATGATATGATAAAGTTAATATTGTAAATATATTTTTTCTAAAATATAAATCCTAACAATTTGATTTCTATCTACAGTTTCATCAAATATATTTTAAACTACTAAATCAATTTTTTTCATGAAAGTATTATCAATTACAGAAATATAATGCATTTACTTTTAATGTAGCCTATGACTTTGTAGATGCCTTTAAAATTTTTTTAAATGCATATAATTTACAACTTGAACAAAAGTCCTAATAATAGTAATTTCATAACTACAAGAATATCTGAAATAAATCAAAGTGTTCAGAAACAAAGTCAGACACAATCTTTAAAGCCAAATGACATTTTAGCCCATGTAATATAGTTTGTATGTGAGTATGTTTGCGGGTTTTTCAGAATCAAAGAAAAAACATACAATAAACTAAGACACTATGCCTCAATTATATTTCTACATTGAATTATTAGTCTTAAACTAAGAACTCAAGCACTTTAAATTTGAAATCTTAATTTTTGAAAACAGCCATTATGAAATAAATGTTTCAAACTGAAAAACAACAAAAATTCTACAACCAAGAAATATCTATATCACAGGTAATTAGGTCTCTGCTGCAGTGATGACAAACTTAAGTGTCCGTGTTTACTTTTCAACATGAGGAAGGATTTTTTTTAACAAGTTAAGGTTTTTATAACATGCTTTTTATATATACAGTTAACAACTCCTACTTTACACAAACATGTAACCCAGAAGCATTCAATAACATTATAAATGAGTTTAACTTACACTATGCCTTCTACCTAGCAATGATAATGTAAACATAAAGCTGAGCATTAATTCAGGTTAAGGAGAAAGGTAACTTTTAATATATTTATTTGGACATGGGAACAAAGATACCTTTTGCATGCTTATTTGAAAATATGCTGCATTTTACTGACAATAAAGACTATTTTTAAAATACTGAGTACAACTTGAAATTATTAGAAGTGAGGGCTCACCTCTGGGGAAGTAGGGGAATTCTATTATTACAAGGTGCCACTCTTAAACTTAAATATACAGAAAAGTCTGCAACATTTTCATTAGTAGTAGAATTAGCAAACACAGCATTTACTTTTCTTTGCCATTTCAGTCCACACATTTTGTCCAAATCAATAACTATGCAATAAATATACTAGTAATTTATTATTAAATATTTACCATTAATTCCCAGGCATGAGTTATAGTGGTATGGTTAAAAAGAAAAAACAAGGTAGCAAAGTTTAATATACATTTAACTAAGTCAAATAACATTCTAAATTGTATAGACTCACATTTACAATTTCACAGATCTATGTTTCTGATCTTCAATAATGATGATAAAACAAGGTCAATCTGAGTTTAGTTTGATTGTCAAATACCTAACTAATCAACCTAAAGTAAAATATGGCTCTTGAACTACACCCATTTACAATAGGCACCGCGTAGTCCAGCTGTATGGTCAGAACGTCAAAAATCCTTAATCTTTATTACCCTTGACTGCACTTCCCGGTGCAAGCACTCAAAGCAAAGAGGGACAGTTGCTCTGTTTATGTGTGGGGTTCTGGTGATGGGACAGAAAATGGGAGACAGGGAATGTGGTGTATTATTTCTTGTTAAAAGCAATACCAGTTTATTGTTTTGTTTAAGAGATTACCTTTGGGACAAAATATTAAGGCTTACAGAGGTTTTATCATTATATCTTTCCTACTAAAAGGTCACTGCAGTGTATCCTCATTTTCAATGTATCTCTTGGGTAAACCTCATTTCAGCACCACGGACAGTGGCACGTCTACAGGAGCTGTGCACATGGCTGCAAGGACTAATTATTAAGAAACTTGCGCAGATTTCTCCTTTCCCAAAGCAAGAGTTATATTCTTTATTACATTCAATATAGATATCTTAAATATAATATGAGTCACGAAATATTTCAGCAAATTTTAATTTACAGCATCAAACATTTGCCATCTAACATTCATGACAAGCACACTGAAAAATCCAACCTAATTACATAATGTGTCTGATAAATAATCCAACATTACTAACCAGTCACTAGACACCTAATTAGAACCTGCCACTCATAGTGAGTCTCAGATCAATAATTACACAAATTCCCCAAACAAAACAGGAAACTTAGAGTACATAGGCTCAAGTAGGCCCCCCAGACTCTCCAAACAACCAGAACTACCCTGAACAAGCACATTTTTTTTCCTACATAAACTTCAAACACTTTTTCTGGTTCCCTTGGTCAACCAACTCCATGATGTCACTACCAGAGACTTCCTGCTCGCAGACCCACATGCCAAACCAGAAATGCCTTTCCCTGACTCTTCTGACTTTTCTCGCGGGCATCAATATTCAGTCCCATTGCCATTCTTCTGACGAGTCTTAGTCATATCACATTTTTGAAAAGATGTAGCAGAGTTCGAGCTAACTGCACAGGTGTAAGGAGCAGGGTAAGCACCAGCTTTATTATCTCAAAAGGCCAGGACTTCCCTGATCTTCAGGGATTCCCAGATGAAGGCGTCAGTCTACCAGAAATCCACCAAGTGTCTCTCACCCAAACAGCAAGTCAAGCTCTTATAACCATAAAATCAACTATTAAAGTCACAAAACCAGAGGCAGAGGAAAAAAAAAAATAAACACAAGAAGATACCCCAGCAGAGCAAACGCAGAGAGAAAAGAACAAGAAGGGGCTAAAAGTCCACTGTTCCTACCTTGCAGTCTTCAGGACACGATTTCACCGAATACTCCTGGGACTGTAAATATTTATGGAGCACACTTTCAAACTCTTCGTATTTCTCCTGCGCATGGTGGTCGTAGTCTTGGTAAGCCTCGACGCACTGCCTGCAAGTGGCCATCTCGCCGCCCTCCGTGAGCACCACATCCAAACTACAGTTCAAAGTGTTGGGGCTGGACAGCCCGGAGAACAACTCCCAAAGTGTGTAGGAATTACAAAACGAAAGGTAAAAATCCGACAAGTTCCAGAGAGGAGCGGGGTGCTTGCTCCTCACCTCCCGCGCCTCCCCGGCGGCGGCCGCCCCCCGACTCCAGTTCCTGGCGCACACGGCGTCCGCATTCTCCACGGTGAAGCACTGGCCCGAGGAGGCGCCCTGGGGGTAACAAGTCTCCAGGCGCCACACAGGTCTGGCGGAGTTTCCTAGAAAAAGAGCCTTGCTCCGGTTGTTTTTGCCTCGGCTGCCCTTGCCGCCACCGCCGCCGTTTCCCGGGGAGGGGGGCAGGGTGGGAGACGAGGAGGCGGAGAGGAGTCTGTGTGCCTGGGCGGCGGGCGAGGACTCCCCCATGCTGGCCAGGAGCGCGGGCCAGGAGGGCTCCTGCTGCCGCGGCCGCTGCTGCTGCTGCTGCTGCTGCTGCTGCCGCTGGCGCTGCTGCTGCTGCTGCTGCTGCTGCTGCTGCTGGCGCTGCTGCTCCTTGTCCCGGGTGCGGGTCAGTTTGGCCTCGGCGCAGAACCACAAGTGATCAGAGAGCAGGACTGTGAAAAACAAGAGAGATGCCAGAGACAGTCGCCATTTCTGAGCCCTCTCTGAATCGATGAACGGTTTCTCGTTCTCCCGGGGTGCTGCCAACCAGATTTTTAAGCCGTCGTCATACTGCCGACACATCCAAGCACCCCTGGTCATATTTTGGGAACGCACAGCCCTGGCCGACTCCACCGTGAGGGCTCCTGTGCCAGTGTCACCACAATATGCATTGACTTAGAGGTTTAATTTCCTTATCCCCTCCTCCCGTTTCTTCTCTCTTTCTCTCTCTTCCCCCTCTCCCTCTCTCTCTCTCTCTCCCTCTCGCTCTCTTTTGCCTACATAAATATTACCAGGCTTTGAAGACAGATCTGACTTGCTTCCGACCTAATCATCAGCCGACCCCATCCCCTGTGGTGGGAAACAATAATGCAGAGAGAGGGAGAGAGAGAGAGGGAGAGACAGGCGGAGGAGCCGAGGCTAGAGCGGGCGGCCAGCGGCGAGGCTGAGTGCGGGAGGTGACGGTGGAGGCGGCGGGGTGGCTGGCGCTGCTCCTCTCACCCGGGCATGGTCAGCGCGCGGGTCCCCATGGCGCTGCTGAGGACGGCCCGCTCTCCCCCGCCGGGGGCATGCCGCGTCTCCGCTGCCCACTGACGGCGACCAGAGCGCCTCCCCTCCTCCCCCCTCCTCCTCGTCTTCTCCTCCTCTTCCTCCTCCTTCCTTTCCTTCTCCTTTTTCTTCTCCTCCGCCTCCCGCTCCTACTTCTCGCTGGCTCTCCCGGAGTCCGGAGCCTGGGCTGCCAACGCCGGCGGGGCTGCCCCTCCCCCCCACCCCCCACCCCGCGCTCTAACTGCTGCCGCCGCCGCTGCCGCAGGTCTGCCCGCGGGCGCCGCCGCCGGGGCTCCGACTGCTGACGCCGCCTCCCGCCGACCTGCGGGCCGAATCGCCTGGGCTGGGCCTCCGGAGAGCCACAGTCATCTTCAGTCCCTGGGCTAAGTTGCCGCCATCTTCGTCCTGGAGAAGCACTTTTTGGGGGGCAGCGCTGGCTTTTGCGTCATCTCCTCCCGCGCCGAGATCGCTCCCTCCTGGCGCATTGGCGCCGGGCTCGGCGCGGGAGGCGGCGGCCGCGAGGACGCGCGGGGCCGGAGGCGGCGGGCCGGCGGCTCAGGGTGGCCCCCGCCCGGCACCCGAGCCCGGCGCCCGGCCTCTCTTCCCTTCCCGAGCACCCTCCCGACTCGGCTGTTTTCTTTGACCACTGAAAAAAGTCAGAATGCGGACTGCATGGCCGAGGACGCTGAGGGCTCCAGCGTCTCCCACGCTCTGGGTCTGTGGGAAAGTCCTGGCTGCGGGCGCTGGGTCGGAGGTCTCCGCCGGGGCGAGGGTTTGGGTCTAGTCGGCTTCAGTAAGGAGCGACGCTTCCAGGGGGGAGGGTGGAGGTCAGGGAGGAAACGCGAACTGGCTAGACAGAAACGAGGTGACATCTGGTCCCTTGGAATGTCTCTCGGGAGCCCTGGACAACTACAGATCAGCCACACGTTAAGTTATCGTCGTGTGGTTTTATTACACCGAGGGGTAATAAGGGGGTGGGGCGCGCGCGCGCGTGTCTACCCCCGGGTCCATATTACTGCCCATTTCGGTCCATGTTTGCATATTGGAAAGTAAACGATTCCGAGTCTTAGGAAAAACCGTTAAGAACAGCGCTACCTGGGGTCACTGCCTCGACCTCTCCTCCGCGTTCAGCGGCGGAGTCTCTGAGGACGCCTCCTCGGACCCGGAGCACCTCAGGCTTCCTGACACCCACCCAGCCCCCACCCCGCGGTGACGGCCGCGCCCCGCCCCGCCGCCGGGGGCGCTTCTGGGCCCCGCACTTCCGCAGCGGCGGGCGCGCCGGGCTGCCCCGGCCAGTCGCTGCAGTCTGAGTCTCTGGTGCCCCTTAGCGTTGGCTCTCGGAGTTCTGAGAGGAGACGGCGACAACACACTGGGAAAATCTTGAGTCACCTCGATTCGGGGCTCACGGGGGTCGACGCTGTGCGCAACCGTCGGTTTCCTTTTATCTGAAGATCCGCTCCGCGTTCCCCCCCGCCGCGCGGGAGCAGGAGGCTGCGCCGGGGCCACCCGCCGCCTGTGCGCCTGCCACTCGTGGCTAGGACAGGGTTCTCTCTGTCCCTGTCCCTTCCCTGCTTCTGGTGACACGAATGCCCTGCCAGGGTGCACATTCACCGCATCTTGTTAGGTGCCTTCGTTCTAAGTAAATCCCTGAGAAACAAAGGGTTGATTGGGTGCTGTGAGTGTGGGAGGCTGGAAGCGGGGGCAAGTTGGGGGTGATGCCGGAGAAGCAGGCAATTTTAAAACAGAAAGCTGCAAAACTCACTGGGCAGCGTAATAAGGTACTGCATATACTACATTTTACCCATGTCAATTTTAAGTTCCTCCTAACTGTATGTAATGACCAGGACAAAGCTGCATCCATCTGACGGCTGGTTTCCTTGCTACGCGTCATGGAATGTTTTTAAAGACCGTTTGTGTAAGTACGTCATTCTAGTACTTTGGAACTGAGTGTACTGAGTTTCTGATTAATGTCAGCATTTTTCTTCATAATTCAAACAAAAATATCATTAATAGGATTGTTTAGTAATCAGGCAACTATACTTTAAAATAGACCCTCATACACAATATCTTATAAACTAAATATATATGCAGGCATAGACAAGCATTTACACACATAATTATCACATAAGTACCATATAGACATTTTAGAAAAAATTTTTAAAAGCAAAAGAGCAACTTAAAAAGTCATAGAATTGATCTGAACACCCAGCTATGCTCAGCATCTTCCTAATATTTCTAATTTCCTGTTTTGTGATATATTTAGTAGGCAAGATTTTTTGTAGGATTGAAATAGTATAGAATACATTCCACATTAGATTACATTTCCCTTTAATGTTGCAGATTTTCATGGCAGCTCAGATTATTTGCATCTCTCTTACTCTGAGTGTGTGACTAAATGAGAAAGAGAACTAGAAATGGGAGGAATAATGTATAAAATTAAAACTTGGTAATTCTCAAAAAAGGTAAAAAAAAAAGCAAAGGACAGTTCTATCATTTTAACCTTATATTTATGCAACTCTAATCAAATTATGTCACTTTTTATGTCAAATTTTTATCTTTCAATAACAGAGTTAATTCTTTGTTTTTAAGTAAGCCGGCCTTCTCTTCCTCTCTTGTTTCTCATGAATTAGCACACTTTCATACAAGACAAATTTAGGAGTGCAAGGCCACTAAAAGTAAACTGTCAACAACCAATTCCACCTTTGCTCTTTGGTTCTAAGGTAAACCGTAGGAAGACAGATGAAAGACCAGATCTGGCTTCTTGAAGCTTAGTCAAAGGGGTAGAGAAAATCAAGAAACCCAGAACTCGCAGTAAAAGAGACTGTGTAAGCATTATTGATTATTGGGACTTCAGAGTAGAGCAATGACCTTTCATTGGATTTTGAGAGAGATCAGGAATGAGTGGGCAATGGGGGCATTGATTGGGATCCAAAAGGAATCTTTAATAAAGTGGGAAAGGACATTTCAGAGGAACAACAGTGTTCAAGGATGCAGGAGCTGAATGGAGCCCAGATCCCTGGAGGGTCCACAGGAGAAGGGGCTGAGTTGGCTGTGACCTGTACCTTAGGAAAAGCACAAGTGGGAAGGCCAGAGAAAAGGGCTGGGGCTCTGTTATGAATAGCGCTATAGAATTTGCAATGGAAATTGGCCTTTCTCCTGAGAGATATTGGTATTCATTAAGAAAATTTAGATCGTGATTTAAATGTGCATTTTCGTTAACATCATTGTTCACTTAAATCAAAAGGAGGAATATGTTTAAAGAAAGTGTTAACCAGATTAATAAATGTTGATTCTTTTTAGCTTATCCACTAAAATGTTGCACAGTGGCAAAGAAGTGCAAAGGGGTTGGGTGGAATGTAGGTTTCATTTATCAGGAAAAGCAGGCTGTGGAGTCTAGAAACTCCCACGTAGGTTTTACCTGGGACTGTGACTAATGGTGCAGAGAATTTGAATAGCGCAAGCACATCGCAGTAGGCTTCTGAATAGCAGAGAGTTGCAAATACATTATATGGAGGGCTCTGGCAGCAGGATGTACTTTATCCAAGAGAACATTACAGAAACAACCTGCGTATGTTCCACAGATCAGTGGTTACTGTTCAGGCTGTCCTTTATGTTCGTATCCTTCAAAGATTCAAAGTTAAGTTATTTGATGATGCTTATTTTCATGGGCATCTGTGCTTTTATTCCTATTTAAATGGCTAAATTTGCTATGCCTTGGAATGGAGACGGGTTTCTTATTTTACCTTTAAAAAAATAAAGTGATACGTTTGTTGTCCTCTCAAAAATCTGTCCTTATCCCATAGAGTCACCATTTGCGAAATGATTTTACCACAGAAGAGCAGTCAAATCGAGATTATCTTCTTTTGTAGTGAAAACCATTATTTCTAAATACCCACTCTATAAATCAAGTAAATAACAACCCTGTGGTCTTGTCTTTATCCATGCTGAACCCCTTCTCAATGCACAAAAATAGGAACCCCTTTTTGTTATTCCTGTGCACTGTTTATGTGTTACGTGTAAGTTACAATAGATTATACTCATACAGACATAGTAGTCTATTAAAGGAATTTTGTGCTTCAGAATTCACAGATGATATATAAATTTTTGACCAGAACGTCTACATTTTTAAAAACAGGTTAAGCATAAAGAGCTGATAAAGAATAGTCTCTTTTTGAAAAAGATTAAACCATAAGTCTTTAAGTTCACTATAATTTGCAAATGTAAACCTTTCTTTAAGATAAAAGCAAGTTCTACCACCATAAAGTACCTGAGGCCTCTAGTTAGTTACCAAGATGATAAATGTGCCAGGGTCTTTCTATAACCTTGGTTTCACCTTCATTCAATTGAGCTTTTTTAGCTGAACTAAAATCTTCTCTCTCTGAACTTCCCCCATGCTCTCGCTCAGTAGTCTTCAAACGTTTCTGGGCGGAGAACAAGTGGGGACTTGTAAGTACATTTGGGCCCCTCTCCAGAGACTTGCTTCTGTAGAACTAGGGTGAGCTCTGAGGAAGCTGTATCTTTAACCAGTCATGTTTCATACCAGTGAATCTTACTTGCTGCAGTGATGGCCTGTTGGATAATGAGCCAAATGTTAGTGAAAGAAGCGTGCATACTCTAAATTTTAAACCAGTATCAACATCCATCTGTGGAGAATGTAGTGTTAAATAATATTATTTGTGATAAAGAGTTAGCATAAGCAGAATTACTTCAACATTTTTCATAGAATGGAAATATGGTATATCGTGTATGCCTTAAAAAGTCTACATCATCATCAAAATCATCATAGACATTATTGACTGTTTGCCCACTGTTCTAGAAGTGTGTACACATGGAGAGTTTTGCAAGTAAAAAGTGACAGAGGGAAATACTTCAAGGTACACAGAGCAAGGCCCATATGGAGAAATGAACAGACGTTATTGAGAAATACACGAAAAGATTTCAACATTAGAAAATCTGCTTGTGCCTAAATAGGAAAATAGTTATTATGAAGATGGAAATTCTCTCCAAATCAATCGAAATCTACTTGAAAACAAGGTGTGATTACAACTCCTAAGAGAAATAACCTGTCAGAAAAGAAAAAGCTACTTATATTTGAGTGGTTCATATTGTGAGTACTTCTCACTGTTTTATTTCAAGCTTCTTTTAGGGAAGACATATTCTGCTGAAATAGCATTCACCAATGTTAGTATTACATGGTTATAGAGGTTATCCAATGGAGTTCATAATATAACAAAGGATATTTTGAAAGGAGGAAAATTTAGTAATTATTTCTGAGGCAGTGATTTCACAGTACCAAGTATTCGATACCATTCTAAATAAGCATTTTGGGAATCAGACTAGAAAGCAACATAAAAAGTGGGCATGCGACAGTGGTTAAGAATACATTTTCAGGGATTTTTTGATATATAAAGAGAAAGAACAGTCTCACCATTACATGCATGGGTTCTCTGGTTTGGTACAAAATTGCCCTGTGACATCATCATAGAATGTTCCAAGCAGGGCAGGTCAACAAAGGTAACAGTGAAGTTGGTGACAGCTTCGTGGCTTCACAAGTGGCTTTAGTGGTAATTGAGGGTCTGATGTCAAACTTCTAAGTGAAGAGTTTGAAAAATTTTGAGGGTATAAAAACATGCATAAAAATTAATGTATTACTTTTATGTGCTATTTTAAATAGCAGTGTATCTAAATCAACACATAAAATATGAGTTGAAGACATAAATCTATTTAATTTCTTTCCATCCTTAAATGTGATATATACTAATTTATGGTTTTTCCACGTAAGCTTCTGATTCATCCAAAGAAATCGATCTTGCCTGTATTTATTGTATATGGATTTGTCTTGTATTTGTGCATAAATGTGGTTTACTTATCACAATTTCAATTTAAATACGACTCTTTAAGACTCTAACAAGTTATGAAGTTTGTCTGGGAGTATAAATAGACACTCAAATGGAGCCTCCCTGAATGTGCTCCTGCAGCAGCTTGCAGCTGTCACGGGAACATCTGCCTCCACCTTCAGTCGGCCTTCAGGGTGGTGTCCCAGAGCTCAGGACACTCATAGGGAAGCAGAGGGGGTTGCTGGGGGGCGGGAGAAGAATGACTTATACTCATCCCATGAACGTTTGACACCAGATCCAGCTTCTTCCCCTTCACCCCTCGGAGAATCTCGAGCCCATGCATGGGTGAAGCCAGAGGAACAGAGCCCAGAGAAGCCAGTTATAAAGGAATAGCTTTGTGCCACTGACTACAAGTTTAATCATAAATTGAGATCTGATACATCCAGGAAATGGTAGACTCTGGAATATCTCACACTGGTTCTCAAACTTTAGAACCACCAGGGGTGATATGGATGGGAGTTTAGGAAAAAAATTAATTGTAAACAAAGAGGAGGGGGAACACATCTAAGAAACCTCCACCCAAAGTGGGAACACTCCAACAGAGGTGAATTTTAAAATGTGTTTAAAAGAATAGTGAGGATGTTAAGCCTGCCGGGTGCTAAAGTATACCTAGTTTAATAATATTATGATTATACCAATGTGTAAGTGGCCCAAGAGTAGATGAATAGTGAAAATAAAAACTGTAGAAAAAGGACCTAGTATATATGAGAATTTAGTATATGTTAAAAGATTAGGGAAATATTACATCATAAATGGTTCTAAGACAATGAGTCACATATCTGGATATGAATAACTCACTTAGGTATTTACTTTTTTAATATAATTTCTGGGCACATTAATTAAATATGAAAATAAACTCAACTAAACAAAGAGGTTGACTATGAAAGAAGACTAAAAATCAATGGAAAAAACACAAGACCAATTATATCAGATTTAAGTTCATGCAATAATCTTTTGTCAAAAATTTATAGCTATCCTAAAGGGAACATAAACTCTCACCTATTAAAAGGGTTTGTATGCATATTACTGACTTATTCTCTGATACTGGTGCACATCTCCTCCACAAAGTTACAAACATAAAAGTTTAGAGTTCTAAAATCCTGTGTGACTTATATTCATTCAACCATCCATTCTGAAATATTTATTGTGCTAATATTTGGTAAAATGTCTTGCCCTCCCTGAATCACTGTTGGACAATGCAAAGTGCTTCTTTGACCATGTGATGCTTACAGTCTAGAAATATGGGTGAATGTATTTATACATTACTTTTAAGGGCTTCAAAGAAAATTAAATTTAAGATTATGTAAACTCATCATCAAAAGAACAAATATGTCACCAATTCAGTCTGCTTTGTAAATTCTGATTCATTCATTAAGTTTCATTGCACGTATTCTTTTTCCCCTCCTGCTTTCCTTGACTATTCCCAACAAAGCTAGTCATTCATTAATTCATTTCACCAATAGATACTAAGTAGTGTTTATGTGCTTTGCTAGGAATAGAAATGTGAGCACATCCTCAACATATTCTCAATGTAGTTACAATTTTAATATTGACTTTTTTCTTTTTTGGTGTTCCCACAATAATGTACGCAGCAGAAATTAAGGCATTTGGAGGTAAAGTACCTCTTGGCTTCCCTGGTATCAGCTCTACACACTCTCCCTGAAATAGGTTTATAGGTTCATACAGTCAACATTTTGCCTATAATTTTTCAGTGCTCGTGAACTTCCTGAACCTCTATCGTGGGTCATTCACTTTAGGTCAGTAATCCCTGCTCCATCTTGGGGGTGATATTGCCTGTGTTCATCCATACATCTGCTTTTCTTCTGTTTTGTTTTGTTTTTTTTTAACCTTGTTATAGGCTCCTCTTTGACAGCATGTCTTTCTGTATGTACAGTAGCTAACAGAGTGACAGCACAAATCAATAATTAGTGAGTGAAAGTGGATATGTGTAAAGACATAATACATGCTCCATGAGAGAGGCTTGTGCAGACACAATACGACTGTGCCAAGGACAACTCATCTCAGACCACAGCATTTAGGATATCTCTGTTGAAACCAAAAGAAAAAAATCCTAAATAGACTTAATAAATATCAACTTACTAGAGCACATAACTGAAAATTTAAGGATAAGCTTTCTTTCAGGTATAGCTGGATTGGGGGAGGAGGAGTTCATCAATGTCTTTATTGCCATGTTTGTTGTCGACCTCTTGCTCTGACTTCAGATTTGCTGGATCTGGTTATGTGTAGATGCTTCACTCAAGCGGCAAGACTGTCAGCAACCGCCATCCCACATGCTCCAAAGTCCAAGACCATTAGAAATGACAGATTCTCTTCTGGAAACTCCCACGAAAGTCCTGAGTTTCACTATGTCTAGAGAGGCTTCAGTCAAGTGGATCACTCTTGAACCAATCACAGTGCCTCAGGGCTGTTACACGTGATCCGCACCTGCCTTGAACCAATCACAGTGCCTCAGGGCTGTCACACGTCATCCACACCTGCCTTGAACCAATCACAGTGCCTCAGGGATGTCACATGTGATCCGACCTGAGGCTGTGGTTGACCCTGCCACCTGGACACATGCACCAGGTGCACAACAGAATGCTGGCAAATACCCACCTGTTCTCTTTCTTATCCAAACCTTTTCAAAACTCACAGAGCTACATATACTGCTCCCTTTTCTCTGCAAATACAGACATACTCTTTCTTTTTCTTTCTTTTTTTTTTTTATTAAATCATAGCTGTGTACATTAATGCTATCATGGGGCACCATTCACTGGTTTTATATACCATTTGACATATTTTCATCACACTGGTTAACATAGCCTTCCTGGCATTTTCTTAGTTATTGTGTTAAGACATTTATATTCTACATTTAGTAAGTTTCACATGTACCCTTGTAAGATGCACCACAGGTGTAATCCCACCAATCGCCTTCCCTCCGCCCATCCTCCCCCCTCCTTCCCCTCCCTCTCCCCCTTCCCCATATTCTTAGGTTATAACTGGGTTATAGCTTTCATATGAAAGCCATAAATTAGTTTCATAGTAGGGCTGAGTACATTGGATACTTTTTCTTCCATTCTTGAGATACTTTACTAATAAGAATATGTTCCAGCTCTATCCATGTAAACATGAAAGAGGTAAAGTCTCCATCTGTCTTTAAGGCTGCATAATATTCCATGGTGTACATATACCACAATTAATCCATTCATGGGTAGATGGGCACTTGGGCTTTTTCCATGACTTAGCAATTATGAATAAACATTCTGGTACAAATATCTTTGTTATCATGTGATTTTTGGTCTTCTGGGTATATACCTAGTAGAGGAATTATAGGATTGAATGGCGGATCTAAAGGGAACACTTCTACACTGCTGGTGGGAATGCAAATTAATACATTCCTTTTGGAAAGATGTCTGGAGAACACTTAGAGATCTAAAAAAAACAGACTTCGTCTTTCAATTAGCTCTGTGTTATTCACAAACTATAGATAAATTGACTGAAAACTAATTTGAGAAAAGAAAAATGAGTACGATATATTAACTTTTACTACCAATCATGTCCAGAATCAAATTATAATATTTAAGTTCATGTAATAATGAATCTTTTGTTTTCAAAAATTTATGACGATGGCTTCCTGTGCATCTATATTCAGCTCAACCACTGCCATAAGATTCAGTCTCTGTGATTCCCTCAGCTCTGTACTCTGCCGTGTTGGCTCCACTCTTAAGGTCCCTACTGTGGCCTCTGGAGACCCAAAGTTAAATACATCATTGAGATGTCTTGCTCTTACCAACCTCACTTGGTCCTACAGCCCATCCCTTAACCAATCACTATGGCTGAGAGGCAGAAACATGTTGAAGGGCTTAGTCTGATGTGTGTCCTTTATCAGAAATCCCGGAATGAAGTTAGTTTTGTAGACACTACCTGGGCTAAGGAGAGATTCACCCAAAGTAAAGTTAGGATGCTGTAATCACAAGAAGAAAGTAGAAGAAAAAAAAAGAATTATTATTCAAATAATATAACCATGTTTCCTACCTTGGAGTTCTAACAGTGGACTCCAAGCCCAGGACCTCTGAAGGATACACCATAATTTTAGTTACAGAAGTGGCTTCTCAGAGTCTGGCAACAGTAAACAGATAACACCTAATATCACGTTGAGGAAAGTGAACTACCACTTACAAAGAGAAGAAAAGATTTTACTTCTGCGGTTGGAAGACAGACTCATTACAGCTAAGAAAGCTGAATATCATATATATCTGCCTGACTGTTCTTCAGAAATATATCAATTCAAGAATAGTGTTAAGGTGGGAGGCACCTATGCTGGCCCCATATACCAAGGGTGGTGGGTTTGAACCTGGACCAGCCAGCTAAAACAGCAATGACAACAACAACAACAACAACAAATAGCGGGGTATTGTGGGGGCACTTGTAGTCCTAGCTACTTGGGAGGCTGAGGCAAGAAAATCACTTAAGCCCAAGAATTGGAGGTTGCTGTGAGCTGTGATATAACAGCCCTCTACCAGAGGTAAGAAAGTGAAACTATGTCACCAAAAAAAAAAAGTGTTTTAGGCTTTATGGCTAAACTGAGAGTGGGCATGACCAAGGAATGACAAAAAAAAGAATACAATCTAATTCATAAAAAGTTATTCTAAGGAGAAAAGTTAAAGTAATCCTGTTAACATTTTGACAGATAAGAAAAACATACCAGGGGGAGACAAGATGGCGGACTGAAGCCAGCTTTCAACAAAGGCTCCTGTCCAGAAGGAGAGTTAAGGGACAGGAATTTAGTAAGTATCCTGGTGGACTTGAGCCTCACCAAGAGAGAAGGCTGAAGAACGCACATCAACACCGCTGAGGCAAGTTGTGATCACAAGGACGCAAACAAAAGGTACAAAATCCACCACCAAGCGGACGGGAGTCCCCCTCCCCCATGAGACCAGCTCTGGAGCCCCACAATTGAACAAGCGGGCAGAAATTAAAGCCCCTCCCACTACACTCCATGGGAGAGACCTTCTAAAAACGGGACCTACCTCCCCTACTGGGGTGCCGTGGCTTCTCCTGCCGGACATAGGGCTGAATAAAACTTTGGGAATCCTTTGCCGGCAACCCTGAATCCCCGGCGCTCCCCTCCCGCCCACTGAGGTCTGGAGGCCTGTCCCCCAGGACTTCGGATCCTTGGGTGATTTCTCAAGGGGAGTGGACAGTCCCCGAGTTGCGACTGGTCAGCATTGACTCTGAGGCGCGCGAGTGAGGAGAGGGCAACGGGCTGAGGGGGAGTCACACCTCGCGGCACTTCCCTGCGGTGCAGTGCACCAACCCTCCCCGGGCACAAGACTGAATAAGACTCTAGCCTCCCCGCTGAGAGCTGAGAGCCCCTACTCTCACTCGGGGTCTGAGGGACTATCCCCCAGGACTTCGGATCCTTGGGTGATTTCTCAAGGGGAGTGGACAGTCCCCGAGTTGCGACTACTCAGCATTGACTCTGAGGCGCGCCGAGTGAGGAGAGGGCACTGGGCTGAGGGGGAGTCACGCCTCGCGGCACTTCCCTGCGGTGCAGTGCACCAACCCTCCCCGGGCATAGGGGGCCCAAGACTGAATCAGACTCTGGCCTCCCCGCTGAGAGCTGAGAACCCCTACTCTCACTCGGGGTCTGAGGGCCTATCCCCCAGGAGTTCGGCTCCTTGGGTGATTTCTCGAGGGGAGTGTACAGTGCCTGAGCTGCGTCAGGTCAGCGCTGACTCTGGGACACGTGAGCGAGGAGAGGGCACTCTGCTGAGGGGAAATCAAGCCTTGGCGGCACTTCCCTGCGGTGCAGTGCAGGAGCCCTCCCCGGACCGTAGTATTGCGTGAAATTGAATGAAACTCTAGCTTCCCCCCGCCCCACTCCCAATCCGGGTCTGGGGGCCCATCCCCCAAGAGTTCTGATTCTTGGGGGATCTCTTAAGGGGTGTGGACCCAGCACAAACTGCGGCCGCTCAATGCTGACTCTGGGGCGCGGGACAGAGGAGAAAAGGGTCGCCTGAGTGCCCACACCAGAGCAGCAGTTCCCTGGAGGTAGATCAACAGCCGTTTTTTCTTTAATGGCAGAACGCTCACTTCTGGATATTCTGAGGCCACACCCCCTGTCTCCCTGGGCAACCAGAGGAAGCCACCGGTGACACGGCTCACAAACCCAGAAGCCTCCAGGGCGGGGCCGACCCAGAGAGGTGTTCAGACGCAATTCTCCAGCAGCAAAGACGTTTGAACTCAAAACAGCCCGTCTCCTGTAGGCGACGACAGGAACAGAGACAGAACCTCACAAAGTTGTCTGTTCTGTTCTGTTAGCAGCATCCATCAGGGACGGGGCTAAGCCTGAGTGAACACCTCCTTCCCATTACCTGCATCAAACACTCAAAGATGTCAGGCCCCATCTCCTCCTGCTAGATAGCGGCAGTCTGAGGGGGCCTGGCAGACTTCCTCGCGATTCAGGCAGGTGCAAACCCCTGGAGTGTCTGTTCACTGCAGGCAACTGGGTTAGCCATCTGCAGAGATACCAGTGACTGGGTCCGACGGAGGGGCAAAGTGGGGAAGGAGACGTCAACCTTCCCAGACTGCTCTGTTTGCAGGGTGGCTCCTCCTGACTCCACGCTGCACTGGGGTGAGCTGTCTCAGAGGAGTCACCAGGCCCCTGTGATCCAGTTCCCAGAGACCTCTTGAACCCTTCCACCTGAGACAAGTGCCGATTGAGACAGTTGATTTGGACCTTTTGAACTGGGCTAATAGACTGAGGACTTTTCAGGTGGTGCCCTGGGTGTGCGATTGTAGGAAGGTTTGATTCTCCTTTTCCAACTGGGGCCAGAGGTGGGCAGGCGGGGTGACTTAATTGCTGATTTTTCCACACAGCTGAGACTTCAAGCCAGAGTAGAAGTTGCAATAGGATCGAACAGAAACCAGCTGAAAACAAGACAGAACCACTTTGCTCCACCACACCAGACAGGGCCCCAGTTTCTCAGGCCACAACACTGTACGGGCCCTCGATAAAACCCCACGGGAAAAACCAAAGGGAGTAAACCATGGGGCGGAATCAGCGGAAAAACTCTGGTAACATGAATAACCAGAATAGATCAACCCCCCCAAGAAAAGATACGGCAGATGTGATTGAAGATCCCATTCATAAACAACTGGCTGAGATGTCAGAAGTCGAATTCAGAATTTGGTTTGCAGACAAGATTAATAAAATGGAATTAGGAATTCGAGGAGAAATTCAAAAACTGTCTCAAGAATTTAACGAATTTAAAGACAAAACCACCAAAGACTTAGACACACTGAAACAAGAACTTACAGCCCTCAAAGATATGAAAAATACAGTAGAATCCCTCAGTAACAGAATGGAGCAAGCAGAAGAAAGGATTTCTGACATTGAAGATAAAGTCTTCGAACGCTCCCAATCTCTCAAAGAGGAAGAGAAATGGAGAGCAAAAATGGATCACTCACTCAGAGAGCTCTCAGATAATTCAAAAAAAAATAACATAAGAGTTATAGGAATTTCGGAGACTGATGAAGTGGCAGCAAAGGGCACAGAGGCCCTTCTACATGAAATTATGAAAGAAAATTTTCCAGACATACCTAGAGAATCTGAAATTCAGATAGCAGACAGCTTCAGAACCCCAGCACGATTCAACCCCAATAAGCCATCTCCCAGACATATCATAATTAGCTTCACTAAAGTTAACATGAAAGAGAAGATTCTCAAAGCAGCCCGGCGAAAGAAAACTATAACGTACAAAGGTAAGAATATTAGAATAACTGCAGATCTCTCTGCTGAAACTTTTCAAGCAAGAAGAGGCTGGTCATCAACTTTTAATCTCCTAAAGCAAAAAAACTTTCAACCCAGGATCTTGTATCCAGCTAAACTGAGTTTCATCTATGATGGAGAAATTAAATACTTCAATGACATTCATATGTTGAAAAAATTTGCCATAAGTAAACCAGCTCTTCAGGATGTTCTCAGACCTATCCTCCACAATGACCAACCCAATCCTATACCACAAAAGTAAACTCACTCAGAAACTTCGGATCAAACTCCAACTTCCACACTGGCGAAAGGATTAAAAATGTCCACTGGACCTTTGAAAAACTCGATACCCAAAATTCCACCAGACTTATCAATACTCTCCATCAATGTGAATGGCTTAAACTGTCCTCTAAAGAGGCATAGGTTAGCTGACTGGATACAAAAACTCAAGCCAGATATTTGTTGCATACAAGAGTCACATCTCAACTTAAAAGACAAATACAGACTCAGGGTGAAAGGATGGTCATCCATATTTCAGGCAAATGGTAATCAGAAAAAAGCAGGTGTTGCAATTTTATTTGCAGATACAGTAGGCTTTAAACCATCAAAAGTAAGGAAGGACAAGAATGGTCACTTCATATTTGTTAAGGGTAATACTCAATATGACGAGATCTCAATTATTAATATCTATGCACCCAACCAGAATGCACCTCAATTTATAAGAGAAACTCTAACAGACATGAGCAACTTGATTTCCTCCAGCTCCATAATCGTCGGAGATTTCAACACTCCCTTGGCAGTGTTGGATCGATCCTCCAGAAAGAAGCTGAGCAAAGAAATCTTAGATTTAAACCTAACCATCCAATATTTAGATTTAGCAGACATCTACAGAACATTTCATCCCAACAAAACTGAATACACATACTTCTCATCAGCCCACGGAACTTACTCCAAAATTGATCACATTTTAGGTCACAAGTCTAACCTCAGTAAATTTAAAGGAATAGAAATTATTCCATGCATCTTCTCGGACCATCATGGAATAAAACTTGAATTGAGTAACAACAGGAATCTGCATACCCATACAAAAACATGGAAGTTAAATAACCTTATGCTGAATGATAGCTGGGTCAGAGATGAGATTAAGAAAGAAATCACCAATTTTTTGGAACAAAATGACAATGAAGACACAAGCTATCAGAACCTCTGGGACACTGCAAAGGCAGTTCTAAGAGGGAAATTTATAGCACTGCAAGCCTTCCTCAAGAGAACGGAAAGAGAGGAAGTTAACAACTTAATGGGACATCTCACGCAACTGGAAAAGGAAGAACATTCCAACCCCAAACCCAGTAGAAGAAAAGAAATAACCAAAATTAGAGCAGAATTAAATGAAATTGAAAACAAAAGAATAATACAACAGATCAATAAATCAAAAAGCTGGTTTTTTGAAAAGGTCAATAAAATAGATAAACCTCTGGCCAACCTAATCAGGAAAAAAAGAGTAAAATCTCTAATATCATCAATCAGAAACAACAAAGACAAAATAACCACAGACTCATCAGAAATCCAAAAAATCCTTAATGAATATTACAAGAAACTTTATTCTCAGAAATATGAAAATCTGAAGGAAATAGACCGATACTTGGAAGCACGCCACCTTCCAAGACTTAACCAGAATCAAGTGGAAATGTTGAACAGACCCATATCAAGTTCAGAAATAGCATCAACTATACAAAACCTCCCTAAAAAGAAAAGCCCGGGACCAGATGGTTTCACGTCAGAATTCTACCAAACCTTTAAAGAGGAATTAGTACCTATATTACTCAACCTGTTCCAAAATGTAGAAAAAGAAGGAAGACTACCCAACACGTTCTATGAAGCAAATATCACCCTGATCCCCAAACCAGGAAAAGACCCAACAAGAAAAGAAAATTATAGACCAATATCACTAATGAATGTAGATGCAAAAATATTCAACAAGATCCTAACAAACAGAATCCAGCAACACATCAAACAAATTATACATCATGACCAAGTTGGTTTTATCCCAGGGTCTCAAGGCTGGTTCAATATACGTAAATCTATAAATGTAATTCAGCACATAAACAAATTAAAAAACAAAGACCATATGATTCTCTCAATTGATGCAGAAAAAGCTTTTGATAATATCCAGCATCCCTTCATGATCAGAGCACTCAAGAAAATTGGTCTAGAAGGGACTTTTCTTAAACTGATAGAGGCTATCTACAGCAAACCCACAGCCAATATCATATTGAATGGAGTTAAATTGGAATCATTTCCACTCAGATCAGGAACCAGACAAGGCTGCCCATTGTCTCCATTGCTTTTCAACATTGTAATGGAAGTTTTAGCCACCGCAATTAGGGAGGAAAAGGCGATCAAGGGTATCCATATAGGGTCAGAAGAGATCAAACTCTCGCTCTTCGCAGATGATATGATTGTGTATCTGGAAAACACTAGGGACTCTACTACAAAACTCCTAGAAGTGATCAAGGAATACAGCAGCGTCTCAGGTTACAAAATCAACATTCATAAATCGGTAGCCTTTATATACACCAACAACAGTCAAATTGAAAAAGCAGTTAAGGACTCTATCCCATTCACAGTAGTGCCAAAGAAGATGAAATATTTGGGAATTTACCTAACAAAAGACGTGAAAGATCTCTATAAAGAGAACTATGAAACTCTAAGAAAAGAAATAGCTGAAAATGTTAACAAATGGAAAAACATACCATGCTCATGGCTAGGAAGAATCAACATTATCAAAATGTCCATACTACCCAAAGCAATATATAATTTCAACGCACTCCCTATTAAAGCTCCACTGTCATATTTTAAAGATCTTGAAAAAACATTACTTCGTTTTATATGGAATCAGAAAAAACCTCGAATAGCCAAGACATTACTCAGAAATAAAAACAAAACAGGAGGAATCACACTACCAGACCTCAGACTTTACTACAAATCGATAGTGATCAAAACAGCATGGTATTGGCACAAAAACAGAGAAGTAGATATCTGGAATAGAATAGAGAACCAAGAGATGAATCCAGCTACTTACCGCTATTTGATTTTTGACAAGCCAATTAAAAACATTCAGTGGGGAAAAGATTCCCTATTTAACAAATGGTGCTGGGTGAACTGGCTGGCAACCTGCAGAAGACTGAAATTGGACCCACACCTTTCACCATTAACTAAGATAGACTCTCATTGGATTAAAGATTTAAACTTAAGACATGAAACTATAAAAATACTAGAGGAGAATGCAGGGAAAACCCTTGAAGAAATTGGTCTGGGTGAGTATTTCATGAGGAGAACCCCCCGGGCAATTGAAGCAGCTTCAAAAATACACTACTGGGACTTGATCAAACTAAAAAGCTTCTGCACAGCTAAGAACACAGTAAGCAGAGCAAGCAGACAGCCCTCAGAATGGGAGAAGATATTTGCAGGGTATAACTCTGACAAAGGTTTAATAACCAGAATCCACAGAGAACTCAAACGCATCAGCAAGAAAAAAACAAGGGATCCCATCGCAGGCTGGGCAAGGGATTTGAAGAGAAACTTCTCTGAAGAAGACAGGCGCACGGCCTTCAGACATATGAAAAAATGCTCATCATCTTTAATCATCAGAGAAATGCAAATCAAAACTACTTTGAGATATCATCTAACTCCAATGAGACTAGCCTATATCACAAAATCTCTAGACCAGAGATGTTGGCGTGGATGCGGAGAAAAGGGAACACTTCTGCACTGCTGGTGGGAATGCAAATTAATACATTCCTTTTGGAAAGATATATGGAGAACACTCAGAGATCTAAAAATAGATCTGCCATTCAATCCTGTAATTCCTCTGCTGGGCATATACCCAGAAGACCAAAAATCACAACATAACAAAGATATTTGTACCAGAATGTTTATTGCAGCCCAATTCATAATTGCTAAGTCATGGAAAAAGCCCAAGTGCCCATCGATCCACGAATGGATTAATAAATTGTGGTATATGTATACCATGGAATACTATGCAGCCTTAAAGAAAGATGGAGACTTTACCTCTTTCATGTTTACATGGATGGAGCTGGAACATATTCTTCTTAGTAAAGTATCCCAAGAATGGAAGAAAAAATACCCAATGTACACAGCCCTACTATGAAACTAATTTGGGACTCTCACATGAAAGCTATAACCCAGCTACAACTTAACAACAGGGGGAAGTGGGAAAGGGGGGGGTGGGTAGAGGGAGGGGAATCGGTGGGATCACACCTGTGGTGCATATTACAGGGGTATTTGCGAAACTTGGTAAATGTAGAATATAAATGTTTTGGCACAGTAACTGAGATAACGCCGGAAAGGCTATGTTAACCACTGTGATAAAAAAGTGTCAAATGGTTTATGAAGTGAGTGTATGATGCCCCATAATCATATCATTGTATACAGTTATGATTTAATAAAAAAATTAAAAAAAAAAAAAAAAAACATACCAGAAACATGTGGCCATAAAGTGAACTGTCATCTCATATTTTATAATGATCTGGAAGAATTTTAAAAAATCACAGCTAAGATGGTGGCCAAGTAACAGCTTCCGTGCAACTGGGTGCAGTGAGATTGGGGAGAGAAGGCTCCAGCCATTTCTTGCTGGTGGGATCTGCCCAGAAACTTCCCTTTGGTGACACAGGGAATCAGCAAGAGACTTCTTGACCCCACAAGGAGGAAAAAAAGCAGTGGAGAACTGGCAAGTAGTAGGTGCATTTGTTTGGTCAGAGCCTGCCCACAGTTGTAACCATAGCAACAGTGAGACTACAAGTAGGAAAAGCCTTACCTGTGGGCTATTTTGGTGTTTTTGGACTTGGGCATTGGATTGAACGGTCTTGGGAGATCTTGGGCGGGTGGGCGGCTGACTTTGGGTGCTGTCTGGGGCCCCAGACTAAGCCAATGAGCTGGAAAGAAGCTAATATAATTCAGCTGTGGGCTGCCTGCACAGCCAATGTGGGGGAGCTGCTCCTGGGGGGTCACAGCGCTGGGATGGGCGGGAAGACCTTGGGTGAGTAATCTAGTGACTGAGCTGCCCAAAGGCAGGGACTGAGATTCTGTAGAAGAACAGAGATCTAAGTGTTTGTGAGATTACAGCCTATGCCCTTAAGGGCATAGAGTAAGACTGATTTTGGCATACTGTATAAGTGGGCAGCCATGTCAGGAGAGATCCCAGCGATAAGTGCTTTCCTTGGAAAGCTTCTGTATAGCCAAGGTTCGTAGTTTAGAGTGCCTTTTAAGTGACCTG
This sequence comes from Nycticebus coucang, assembly GCF_027406575.1. Lineage (NCBI taxonomy): Eukaryota > Metazoa > Chordata > Mammalia > Primates > Lorisidae > Nycticebus > Nycticebus coucang. The sequence continues at coordinate 4,954,264 of NC_069794.1, read as the reverse complement.
AGGAGACATTCCCAAGCCTGTGGAATCTGAGAAATCAGCAGAGGCCTCCAGTCCGCATCTCGCACAGCATTGTGATTAACATCTCATACCTCAGAAGATCACGTGTTGTCCGGACAATATTCAGCAAGATATATATACTGTTTTGGCTTTTTGGTTTTGGGGTTTTTGTTTGTCTGTTTGCTTGTTTGTTTGTTTTGGCTGCTGTTGGTTTTTTATCTTAATTTCGACATTTACTCAGGATTTTTCTTTTTTCCTTTATTTTCTTTTTTTCTCTTTTCTTTCTTCACTTTTCTAGTTTAAATAAAATCTTCCATTTTGCCTTCTTTAACAATTAGAACTTCATTTTTGCTACTGTTTTTGCCCATATTATTTTTTCCCCTGATTTTATCGCATAAGGTTTTTGTTTGTTTGTTTCAGTTTGATTTATAGTATTTTTATATTTCTTCTCTACCTGGTGGAGGTGAGGTACTATGTCTGATCAAGCTGACAAAGAGCTGTTGACCTCAAAGGAACCACCCAATCCAGCACCCCCAGAGGTTGGGGGATTGTAAGGTTGGGTAGCCTTAAAGTAGCCTACTATACACCTATATTCCTCCTGTCTCCTTATTTCCCTGACTATCTTCTTTTTGTCAACATTTCCTTTACTCACCCCCTCTTTTTTCTTTCTTTTTAAAATCTTTTTTCCCGAGTGCAGCTGGGCATGGGGTGGCAGAGCTGGAAGAAGCTGAGGGGTCAGTAGCAGCAGTGGCGATCCCCAGGCTTGTGCTCAGCCTCCTCATACCTCGGCTGCCTTTTCCTGCACTCCCTCTCGACCCCAAGCATGGGGTGCTGCCTCCTTCCACACAGCACAGCTTTCTCCAGACCTCTAAGTGCCCAACCGGAGCTGTCCCAGGACCCGCAGTCGGCACCTGCCTGGACCTCCATAAGACCTGCACTGGGACCCAAGATCTGCACACACGGGACCTCTGGAAGAGCTGCTCCAAGACCTGGAATCAGCACCTGCAGAGGCCTCTGGGAGACCTGCACTGGGACCCGTGATCAGCACCCTCCCGGACCTCTGAAAGAGCTGCCTTATGATCGGGACCCAACCTGACCTCCAGAAGAGCTGCACCTCAACCCATGACCTGCACCTGCCCAAACCCAGTAAGAGCTGCACCGGGACCCGCTACCCTGCCCACAGGACTTCCTAACACCCTGACCAGGAACTCCGGGAGCCACACAACCCTGTGTCTTCCCACTTGTACTCCCTCTGCCTCCACACCGGCCGCTTGTCTGGCCAGGGACTCTGGTAGCTGGGTACCCTCTGGAGCCTTCCCTGCCTTTGTGCAGAGCCCTTCTCTTGGCCACAGATTGCTGGAGCCTTGGGCCCTCTGTGCTAAACTCACTGGGCACCAGACACTCCCAGAACCGTGTGCACCACTCCCCGCCCTGTTGCTGGATCCGGGGGTGTCACACTCCGGAGATGCTTGACAACCAGAACTCCCTGGCTGTGGCAGCCCCAGAGGAGCCACACAGGTCACTCCCTACAAAGATCCAGAAAAAATAGAATGATCCCGCTGGGGTCTTATGTTGGAGAGACACCTCCCCAACTCTGAGGACAGCCAGAGGTAATGGTGAAAAACAATCATGAGATAAAATCAATGGAAATACTCTGGCAATATGAATAATCAGAGTAGATTAACTCCCCCGAGGAACAATGGGGCAGACACAGCTCAAGATCCCCTGCACAAACAAATAGCTGAGATGTCAGAAATTGAATTCAGAATCTGGATAGCAAATAACATTGAATAAGAATCCCAAGCAGTAACCCAAAAGATGTCTCAAGAATTCAACGAATTCAAAGACCAATAGACCAAAGATTTTGACACATTGAGACAAGAAGTTCCAGCCCTCAAAGATCTGAGAAACACAGTAGAATCTCTCAGTAACAGAATGGAGCAAGCAGAAGAAAGGATTTCTCACATTGAAGACAAAGCTTTCGAACACTCCCAAACTCTCAAAGAGGAAGAGAAATGGACGTCAAAAACAGATCACTCTCTCAAAGAGCACTGGGATAATTTGAAGAAAATCAATATTCATCTTATAGGGATCCCAGAAAGCAACGAAGTGGCTTCACAAGGCACAGAGTCTCTTCTCCATGAGATTATGAAATAAAACTTTCCAGACATGCCAAGAGATTCTGAAATTCAGATAGCAGACAGTTTCAGAACTCCAGCATGACTTAATCTGAATAAGACATCCCCCAGACACATCATAATCAATTTCACTAAAGTTAATATGAAGGAGAAAATTCTGAAAGCAGCCAGATGAAAGAAAACCGTTTAGAATAACCACAGATCTCACTGCTAAAACCTTTCAAGCTAGAAGAGGATGGTCATTGACTTTTAATCTCCTAAAACAAAATAATTTTCAACCCAGGATCCTGTACCCAGCTAAACTGAGTTTCATTTATGATGGAGAAATTAAATACTTTAATGACATTCACATGTTGAAGAAATTTGCCATAACTAAACCAGCTCTCTAGGATATTCTCAGACCTATCCTCCATACAGACCAGCGTAATCCTCCACCACAAAAGTAAACCCACCCAGAAAATTTTGATCAAATACCAACTTCCACAGCAGCAAAAGGATTAAAAATGTCCACCAGACTCTTGAAAGGCTTATCAATATTCTCAATTAATGTGAACAGTTTAAATTGTTCTCTAGAGGGCGGCGCTTGTGGCTCAGTCGGTAAGGCGCCGGCCCCATATACCGAGGGTGGCGAGTTCAAACCCGGCCCCGGCCAAACTGCAACCAAAAAATAGCCAGGCGTTGTGGCGGGTGCCTGTAGTCCCAGCTACTCGGTAGGCTGAGGCAAGAGAATCGCTTAAGCCCAGGAGTTGGAGGTTGCTGTGAGCTGTGTGAGGCCACGGCACTCTGCTGAGGGCCATAAAGTGAGACTCTGTCTCTACAAAAAAATAAATTAATTAATTAAATAAAATCATTTAAAAAAAATTGTCCTCTAGAGAGGCACAGGTTGGCTGACTGGATACAAAAACTCAAGCCAGATATCTGCTGCATACAAGAATCACATCTTACATTAAAAGACAAATATAGACTCAAGGCGAAGGAATGGTCATCTATACTCCAGGCAAATGGAAAACAGAAAAAAGCAGGCATTGCAATCCTTTTTGCAGATGCAATAGGCTTTAAACCAACCAAAATAAGGAAAGATAAGGATGGACACTTTCATATTTGTTAAAGGTAATACTCAATACGATGATATTACAACTATTAATATTTATACACGAAACGGTATGCACCTCAATTTATAAGAGAAACTTTAACAGACATGAGCAACTTGATTTCCTCCACTTCCACAGTAGTTGGAGATTTTAACACCCCTTTAGCAGTGCTAAAAAGAAGCTAAGCAAAGAAATTTTAGATTTAAACTTAACCATTCAACATCTGGACTTAACAGACATCTACAGAACATTTCATCCCAACAAAACTGAATACGCATTCTTCTCATCAGCCCCTGGAACACACTCCAAAATTGACCACATTCTCGGCTACAAATCAAACCTCAGCAAATTTTAAAACATAGAAATTATTCCTTGCATCTTCTCAGACCATCATGGAATAAAAGTTGAACTCAGTAACAACAGGAATCTGCATACCCATACAAAAATCTGGAAGCGAAATAACATTATGCTGAAGGATAGATGGTTTATAGACGAGATTAAGAAGGAAATCACCAAATTTTTGGAACAAAACTACAATGAAGACAGGAACTATCAGAACCTCTGGGATACTGCAAAGGCAGTCCTAAGAGGGAAATTTATAGCACTGCAAGCCTTTCTCAAGAAAACGGAAATGGAAAGAGAAGAAGTTAATAACTTAATGGGACACCTCAAGCAACTGGAGAAGGAAGAACATTCCAACCTCAAGCCCAGCAGAAGAAAAGAAATACCAAAATCAGAGCAGAATTAAATGAAATTGAAAACAAAAGAATTATACAACAGATCAATAAATCCAAAAGTTGGTTTTTTGAAAAGATCAATAAAATAGATAAAACTTTGGCCAACCTCACCATGAACAAAAGAATAAAATCTCTAATTTCCTCAATCAGAAATGGTAACGATGAAATAACAACAGACCCCTCAGAAATTCAAAAAATCTTTAACGAATAGTACAAGGAAATTTACTCTCAGAAATATGAAAATCTGAAAGAAATCAACCAATACTTGGAAGTATGCCACCCACAAATACATAGCCAGAACCAAGTGGAAATGTTGAACAGGCCTATATCAAGTTCTGATAGCATCAACTATATAAAATCTCCCTAAAAAGAAAAGCCCAGGACCAGATGGCGCGATGTCAGAATTCTACCAAACCTTTAAAGAAGATCTGGTACCTATATTACTAAACCTCTTCCAAAATATAGAAAAAGAAGACATGATCGTATATCTGGAAAACATTAGGGATTCTACTACAAAACTTTTAGAAGTGATCAAGGAATACAGCAATGTCTCAGGCTACAAAATCAACACCCATAAATCTGTAGCCTTTATGTATACCAACATTAGCCAAGCCAGAAAAACAGTCAAGGACTCTATTCCTTTCACAGTACTGCCAAAGAAGATGAAATATTTGGGAGTTTATCTAACAAAGGACGTGAAAAATCTCTATACAGAGAACTATGAAACTCTAAGAAAAGAAATAGCTGAAAATGTTAACAAATGGAAAAACATACCATGCTCATAGATGGGAAGAATCAACATTGTTAAAATGTCTGTACTAACCAAAGCAATATATAATTTTAATGCAATTCCTATTAAAGCTCTGCTGTTATATCTTAAAGATCTTGGAAAAATAATACTTCATTTTATATGGAATCAGAAAAAAACCTCGAATAGCTAAAACATTACTCAGAAATAAAAACACAGCAGGAGGAATCACGCTACCAGACCTGAGACTGTACTATAAATCGATAGTGATCAAAACACCATGGTACTGGCACAAAAACAGAGAAGTAGATGTCTGGAACAGAATAGAGAACCAAGAGATGAATCCAACTACTTACCATTATTTGATCTTTGACAAGCCAATTAAAAACATTCAGTGGGGAAAAGATTCCCAATTTAACAAATGGTCCTAGGTGAACTGGCTGGCAACCTGTAAAAGACTGAAACTGGACCCACACCTTTCACCATTAATTAAGATAGACTTTCACTGCATAAAAGATTTAAACTTAAGACATGAAACTATAAATATACTTGAAGAAAGTGCATGGAAAACTCTTGAAGGAATCAGCCTGGGTGAATATTTTATGAGGAGGACTCCCCAGGCAATTGAAGCAGTATCAAAAATACACTACTGGGATCTGATCAAACTAAAAAGCTTGTGCACAGTCAAGAACATAGAAAGTAAAGCGAGCAGACAGCCCTCAGAATGGGAGAAAATATTTGCAGGTTATACTTATGATAAAGTTTTAATAACCAGAATCCACAGAGAACTCAAACGTATTAGCAAGAAAAGAACAAGTGATCCCATCTAAGGGGGGGCAAAGGACTTGAAGAGAAACTTCTCTATAGAAGACAGGCACACGATCTACAAACATATGAAAAAAAGCTCATCATCCTTAATCATCAGAGAAATGCAAAACAAAACTACTTTGAGATATCACCAACCCTAGTAAGAGTAGCCCACATAACAAAATCCCCAAACCAGAGATGTTGGTGTGGATGTGGAGAAAAGGGCTCACTTCTACACTGCTGATGGGAATGCACACTAATACATTCCTTTTGGAAGGATGTTTGGGGAATAGTTAGAGATCTAAAAATAGACCTGCCATTCTATCCTGTTATTCCTTTACTAGGTATATACCCAGAAGACCAAAAATCACAATATAACAAAGACATCTGTACCAGACTGTTTATTGCAGCCCAATTCATAATTTCTAAGTCATGGAAGAAGCCCAAGTGCCCATCGACCCCCGAATGGACTAGCAAATTGTGGTACATGTATACCAAGGACTATTATTCAGCCTTAATGATAGATGGAGACTTTATCTCTTTCATGTTTACATGGATGGAGCTGGAACATATTCTTCTTAGCAAACTATCTCAAGAATGGAACAAAAAGTATCCAATGTACTCAGCCCTACTATGAAGCTAATTTATAGCTTTCATATGAAGGCTATAACCCAACTATAGTACAAGAATATGGGGGAAAGGGCCACAGGAGGAGATGGGAGGGGGAGGTTAGGGTGGAGGGAGGAGAATGGGTGGGGTCACACCTACCATGCATCTTAGAATGGATACAGGCGAAACCACTAAATACAGAATACAAATGTCTACATACAATAACTAAGAAAATGCCATGAAGGCTACATTGAACAGTTTGATGAGACTATTTCAGATTGTGTATGAAACTAGCACATTGTACCCCTTGATCACACTAATGTACACAGCTATGATGTAACAATAAAAATAAAATTAAATTAAAAAAAATCTTCTTTCCCTTCTTGCTCTTCAATCTTCTCATCCATCTTGTCCTGTACCAAAAAAACTCATTAAAACTTTAGGCCAGAGATGCAGTAACTTAAAGAGCAAGAGGAAGTGAAAGGAAAATTAGGGCAAGGAAACAGATACAAGAAAACACTCATGAAGAAGAATCAGCAGACAAATCCTGGCAACATGAAATACCAGTCCAGAGCAACCCTCTCAAGGGACTGTGAGGTAGCTACTGCAGAAGTTTCCATGTATAAAGAAATGTTAGAAATGACAGAAGGGGAACTTAAAATACAGATGATGAAAACAATGAAGGAAATTGCTGAAAAAGTGGAAAATAACCAAAAGGAAATCCAAAACAGGATCAAATAAGAGATGACCAATATGAAGAAAATAAAAAGGATATAGCAGAGCTGAAGGAACTGAAGCAGTCAATTAGGGAACTTAACGGTGCAATAGAAAGTATCAACAACTGATTAGATCATGCAGAAGAGAGAATCTCAGAGGTAGAGGATAAATCTCTTAAGATAACTCAGGTAGTTAAAAAGGAAGAAAATAAGGGAGAAATAGAATGTTCACTGACAGAATTATGGGACTTTATGAAGCATTCAAACATACAAGTTAGGTATCCGAGAAGGGGAAGAAAAATGACGCAGGGGAATGGAAGCCATTTTGGAGAATATTATAAATGAAAATTTCCCAAATATCACCAAAGATTCTGACACACTCCTTTCATAGGGATATCAGACCCCTGGTTGCTTCAACTCAAATAGAGCTTCTCCAAGACACATTGTGATGTGTCTAATGTCAAGACAAAAGAAAAGATTTTGCAAGCTATCAGGAATAAGTGCCAACTTACCTACAGGGGCAAAGCCATCGTAGTGACCACAGACTACTCTAACGAAACTTTTCAAACCAGAAGACAATGGTAATCTACCTTTAATTTACTTAAACAGAACAATTTCCAGCACAGAATTCTATATCTCGCTAAGCTAAGCTTTAAAATTGATGGAGAAATCAAATCTTTTACTGATATGCAAACATTGAGGAAATTTTCCACAACACGACCAGCTCTACAGGAAATAATTCAACCTGTTCTACACACTGACCATCACAATGGACCTTCAGCAAAGTAAACCCCCAGAAATTAAAGGACAGAACCTAGCTTCCACAATGATGCAAAAGACAAAACTAAGCAATGGACTTTCACAAAATAAGATGTATAGAACACTACCACACTTGTCAATTATCTCAATAAATGTCAATGGCTTGAATTCCCCACTGAAGAGGCACAGATTAGCTGGTTGGATTAAAAAATACAAGCCATCTATTTGCTGTCTGCAGGAAACACACCTCATGTCAAAAGACAAATTAAAACTCAGAGTTAAGGGTTGGAAGTCAATTTTTCTGGCAAACGGAATTCAGAAGAAAAGATGGGTTGCAATCTTATTTTCAGATACATGTGGATTTAAAGCAACTAAAGTCAAAAAAGACAATAATAGTCGCTTGGTTCCTTCATATTGGTCAAGGGAAATATACAACAAGAAGAAATTTCAATTCTAAATTTTTATGTACCCAATTTAAGTGCTCCCAGATTCTTGAAACAGACCTTACTTAGTCTGAGCAATATGATATCGTCTAACACCATGATAACAGGGGACTTTGACACCCCTATCCCAGAGATGGACAGATCCTCTAAACAGAAATTAAACTAAGATATAAGAGATTTAAATGAGACCCTAGAACAACTGTGCTTGATAGATGTTTATAGAACACTCCATCCTACAGATAAAGAATATACACTCTTCTCATCATCCCATGGAATGCTCTCCATAATTTTTCATATCCTAGGACACAAAATAAGCCTCAACAGAAACAAAAGAATTGAAGTTTTACCTTGCATCTTCTCAGACCACAAGGCACTATAAGTGAAACTCAATTCCAACAAAAATGTTCAACCTCACAAAAAGGCATGGAAGTTAAACAATCTAATGCTGAATGACAGTTGGGTGCAGGAAGTAATAAAAAAGGAAATTATTAACTTCCTTGAGTATAACAACAATGAAGACACAAATTACCAACACCTGTGGGATACAGCAAAAGCAGTCCTGAGAGGAGAATTTATCGCTTTAGAAGCCTACATTCAAAAAACAAAAACAGAGCACATCGACAAACTCACAAGCCATCTTATGGAACTGGAAAAAGAAGAACAGTCTAAGTCTAAACCCAGCAGAAGAAAAGAAATATCCAAAATTAAATCAGAGATTAATTAAATTGAAAACAAAAGAATAATTCAGAAAATTAATGAAACAAGGAGTTGGTTTTTTGAAAAAATCAATAAAATAGTTTATGATTTAATAAAAAAACAAAATAAATAATAAAATTAAATTTAAAAAAGAAAAAATAAATAAAATAGATAAACCTTTGGCCAGATTAACTAGAAATAAAAAAGTAAAATCTCTAGTAAACTCGATCAGAAATGATAAAGGGGAAATAACAACTGATGCCACAGAGATACAAGAGATCATCTCTGAATACTACCAGAAACTCTATGCCCAGAAATCTGACAATGTGAAGGAAATGGATCAATATTTGGAATCACACTCTCTCCCTAGACTCAGCCAGGAAGAAATAGAGCTCCTGAACAGACCAAATTCAAGCACTGAGATCAAAGAAACAATAAAAAAATCTCCCAACAAAAAAAAAAATGCCCTGGTCCGGATGGCTTCACACCAGAATTCTATCAAACCTTCAAAGAAAAGCTTATTCCTATATTGCAGAAACGATTCCAAAAAATTGAGGAAGAAGGAATCTTCCCCAACATGTTTTATGAAGCAAACATCACCCTGACACCAAAACTGGGAAAAGACCCAACTAAAAAGGAGAACTTCAGACCAATTTTGCTAAAGAATATAGATGCAAAAATTCTGAACAAATTCCTAGCCAATAGATTACAGCTTATTATCAAAAAAGTCATACATCATGATCAAGTAGGTTTCATCCCAGGAATGCAAGGCTGGTTTAATATACGTAAATCCATAAATGTTTTCACCATATCAACAGAAGCAAAAACACCTATATGATCCTCTCAATAGATGCAGAAAAAGCATTTCATAAAACCCAGCATCCTTTTCTAATTAGAATACTCAACAGTTTAGGCATAGGTGGCACATTTCTTAAACTGATTAAAGCTATCTTTGACAAAACTACAGCTAGTATTTTACTGAAGGAAGTTAAATTAAAAGCTTTTCCACTTAGAACTGGAACCAGACAAGATTGCCCTCTGTTACCTTTACTATTCAACATAGTGCTGGAAATTTTAGCCAATACAATTAGGCAAGACAAGAAAATAAAGGGTATCCAAATGGGAGCAGAGGAGGTGAAACTCTCCCTCTTTGCTGATGATATGAGCTTATACTTAGAGAACCCCAAAGACTCAACCGCAAGACTCTTGGAAATCATCTAAAATACAGTAATGTCTCAGGTTATAAAATCAATGTCAAGTCTGTTGCCTTTTGTATATGCCAATAACAGCCAAGATGAGAGGCTAATTAAGGACACAACTCCCTTTGCCAAAGCCCCAAAGGAAATGAAATACCTAGTAATATACCATAAAAAAGAGGTGAAGGACCTCTATAAAGAAAATTATGAAACCCTAAGAAAGGAAATACCAGAGGACTTTAACAAATGAAAGAACATACCATGCTCATGGCTGGGAAGAATCAACATTGTTAAAATGGCTATACTTTCCAGAGAAATCTACTGATTCAATGCCACCCCTATTAAAATACCAACATACTAGTTTCAAGACTTGGAAAAAATGATTCTGAATTTTTTATGGAACCAGAAAAAACCCTGTACCACTAAGGCAGTTCTTAGTAATAAAAACAAAGCTGGGGGCATCACCATACCAGATTTTAGGCTGTACTACAAGGACATAGTGGTCAAGACAGCATGGGACTGGCACAAAAATAGAGATATTTGGAATCAAATAGATAACCAAGAAATGAAACCAACAACTTACAACCACCTAATCTTTGATAAACCATACAAAAACATACACTGGGGGAAAGACTCCGTATTCAATAAATGGTACTCAGAGAACTGGATATCCACACATAAAAGACTGAAACTTGACCTGCACCTTTCTCCAGGCACAAAAATTGTTTCAAGATGGATAAAGGACTTAAATTTAAGGTATAAAATGATAAAAATCCTCAAAGAAAGCATAGGAAAAACACTGGGAGATATCAGCCTGGGGAACAATTTTATGAAGAAGACTGCCATGGCAATTGCAACAACAACAAAAATAAACGAATGGGATTTAATTAAACTGAAAAGCTTCTGTACAGCTAAGGTGATTACAACCAAAGCAAATAGACAACCTCCCCAACGGGAAATGATATTTACATACTTTGAATCATATAAAAGCTTAGTAACTAGGATCTATAGAGAACTTTAATTCACATGAAAAAATCCAACAATCTCATACATCAGTGAGGAATAGAGATGAACAGAACGTTCCCTACAGAAGACAGACAAATGGCTAGCAAACATATGAAAAAATGCTCATCATCCCTAACTATTAGAGAAATGCAAATTAAAACCACCCTGAGATATCATCTAACTCCAGCGAGAATGGCCCATATCACAAAATCTCAAAACTGCAGATGCTGACGCAGATCTGGTGCGGAGAGAAAGAAACGCTTTTACACTGTTGGTGGGACTGAAAACTAATACAGCCTTTTTGGGAGGAAGTATGGAGAAACCTCAAAGAACTCAACCTAGACCTCTCGTTTGATCCTGCAATCCCATTACTGGGCATCTATCCAGAAGGAAAAACAAAATTTATTATAAAAACATTTGTACTAGACTGTTTATCACAGCTCAATTTACAATCACCAAAATGTGGTGATTCCCCCTCAACCCAGAAATGGATTGGCAAGCTGTGGTATATGTATACCATAGAATACTATTCAGCCGTGAAAAATGGAGATTTTTGTCAGTGTCGCTCGGCCCCCAACCAGCAGGGACGAACACACCAACGCAAACAGCTTTCAGCAAGTTTATTATGGGGGCAAGCAGCTTGTCCGGGAGAGCAGGATGGAAAAGCCCTCTAACCTTGTCCGGGGAGAGCAGGATGGAAAAGCTCCCTAACCTTGTCCGGGGAGAGCAGGATGGAAAAGCCCTAACCTTGTCCGGGGAGAGCAGGATGGAAAAGCCCCCTCTCTAACCTTGTTTACAGCACTCTGTATATATACTCTAGGACACATCCTGTTATTGCGGTTTCTTAACCTAGATATCTCTCCAATGAGCGCAAAGGGCACATGCAGCAAGGTTGTTGCCAGGGTGCAGCCTGCAAGCAGGTTTCCTAAAGTACGCCTCCGCCATCCTGTTTTTGTGCCTGATCGATACATTGTATAAGGGCCCTCCACAGATTTTTATAGCATTTCTATTAACCCGGATGGAGGTCAAAACATTATTCTTAGTAAAGCATCACAGGAATGGAGAAGCATGAATCCTATGTATTCAACTTTGATATGAGGACAATTGATGACAATTAATGACACAATGGGGTGCGGGGGAAGAGGAGAGCAAACAGAAGGTGGGAGGGGTTGGGGGAAAGGAAAAGAAAAAAAGAAAGAAAAGAAAATAGTGACTAATTCTCACATAAGTAGGTTTTAATTTTGACCAAAGTACATTATTTAAACAATAATTTTTAATTCGACTTGTTAATATGTTGTTTAGGATATTACATCCTCATTTATAAGTGAAATATGTTTGTAATTTCCCTTTATAATAATATGTTTTTCCAATTTTAATATCAGGTATATCCAGATGAAGTAGAAAAAATAACAATAAATAAATATTCCTAAAGCAAATTAATATAGTGATATATCTGTAACATACCAAAAATAATGCTCATTTACTGAAGAATTAATTATAAAATTTTAATTTAAAAAAAAAAATCAAAGCCTTCCTGGCTCCAATGTTTAGCCAGGGTAGAGAACTTATAAAAAAGGTAATGTATTCATATGATGGAATGTTATTCATCAGTTGAAGTATTGACACATGTTGCAACATGGCTGAAACTTGAAAACATTAAGAGAGAGAAGCCAGTTACAAAACACCGCAAATTTTATGATTCCATTTCTATGAAATAGCCAGAAAAGAACAATATAAGACAGGAAGTCTTGGGGGCAGAGTTTGAGTGTTAAGTGGTGAGTCACTACTAATGAGTATGGAGTTTCTTTTTGCAGTGATAAAAAGGTACTAAAATTGATTTGAATATGATTGCACATCTCTGTGAATATCTAAAAGCTCTATGTAAAAGCTATTGAATAGTCTCCTCTAAGTGCATAAATTGTATGGCAGGTGAATACTTTATATCTCAATAAAATGCTCCAAAAAACTTATAAAAAATACCCCCACGGCTTTGAAATAATCTATCAAATTAACCTATCAAAAATAGCACAGTGTAGGGCGGCGCCTGTGGCTCAGTGAGTAGGGCACCGGCCCCATATGCCGAGGGTGGCAGGTTCAAACCCAGCCCCTGCCAAACTGCAACAAAAAAATAGCTGGGCGTTGTGGTGGGCACCTGCAGTCCCAGCTGCTTGGGAGGCTGAGGCAAGAGAATCATGTAAGCCCAAGAGTTAGAGGTTGCTGTGAGCTGTGTGAAGTCATGGCACTCTACCCAAGGACAGTACAGTGAGACTCTGTCTCTACAAAAAAAAAAAAAAAAAAAAGCACAGTTTAGAAATGATGTGGCTAAATCAAACCTGTTAATGGTATTATTGAATCATTTTGTAAATGTGTTCTATAAAAATTGGTTCTGTTTTGTTCAAAATTGGTTGGAAATCTTTAATACAAGTGTTTAGTGAATAGGGTGCTAAGAAACTTCAGATGTTGAATGACTGGTGAACTACAATTATTGAAAATAGACCTTGCAAGCAAAAAGACATTGAAAATTATCCCAACAAAAGCAAGGGACGAACTGAACAAATCAAAGCACGAGAGCTCAGATGGTGTACAGAATTTAATTTTCAACTTCTATAAGTATAATTTGCAATATCTTGGATTGTGAGAAGAATTTTTGATGAACTTTCTATTTTAATTGGATAAATTTATGTTCTGACTGGAACAGAATGAAACAGAGAAGGCCTAGGATTTTCCAGAATATAAATGTAAAACATCCGGGAGAATCATAAATAGAATCAACTGATTTAAAGAGACTTTTCCATGTAAATTTGTTTTCAAAGAAAGGTAATATGAATAGTGGCTAAAACAGTACCTACAAAATATTTAGTTAAAATGTTTCCACATTTACTATCTTTGAAGAGACAGAACACCCTCCATTCAGCAGGTTTTCCTCTCAGTCTACCAGGTAGCTCAAAACCCGAAAAGAGTATTTTCTCAAAAAAACTTGTGTATGAAGAGAATTCAATCAACATTATACTGCCGTTGTTATCTTTTGATGCTAAGAGCCAAATTTAAAAATCTGCTTTACTATACATGACATAAACATTATGTAACTATTATTTTATCTTTTCAGAACAAATATTATGTTGAAAAATAATTTTAGATAAAACTTTCTATAAGTTCACCAGTATAATAAAATCAAGTTCTATCTGATAAATGAATATTTCTAAAAGTGCTATAATTTAATTTTTAGGTGCCTTCTTTCACTTTCAAAATTATCTTACTCTGGAAAATAAATGACATACTCACATTAATTATTAATTGAGAAGAACAAGTACGATGTAGGTTTGGATCATAGAGATTCTCAAAGTCCAGTGTACGCAATGAAAGCTCTGGAGTGAGAAGAGATGGCTCCTATGTAGTAAGTGCCTGGCTCCTGAAAGGCACAGTCATTCAGGCCATGGAAAAGCTTCAAAAAATATTTTGATAATCAATTTCAAGCAATGGTTCTTGGTAATGAGACTACATATGGTAAAACTGATTTTTAAGCCTAATCTTACAAAAAAGTCAACTCTAAGTTGATTAAAACCAACTGTATCAGGGAAAATTATAAAACCAAAAACATATAAAAATAATTTCCTTATTTCAAGATAGGAAGTAATTGCTAAGAAGACAAAAACACCACCCCTAATTTATGCTATTTAGGCAGCAATGAATTATTATTATAATACCTAAAAACAAATTAAATCTGGGAATAAGATACAGACAGCATAAAAATGAGAAAGACATAAAAACTAATGAAACTGTGCAAAAAGTAAAAATGTATTTTAGAAAAGAGGATATTCACATGGCTAATAAGTTTAATGAAAGTACTCAACTGCATTAGAATTCAGAGAAATGCCAAGGAAAATTGCATTTGTAACAATGACATATAAACAGATTAATAAAAATAATTTTAAATCTGACACCACAGAGTAAATGTAATGCAATAGACACATTTATGGTAGGAATTTACCTTTTTAAAAATGCTTCGAATAGAAATTGGCCTTGTCTTCTAAATTTAAAAACATAATATATCTTATAACTTAGCAATTCATTTCTAGGTATATGTTCTAGAGAAACGTGTGCTATTCATATAGGTTATATGTCTGTGATCACATTTTTTTTTGCACTAGCCTCACAGTAAAAACAAAAAAATTGGTTCATCAATACTATACTAGATAATGTGTGGTCTGTATATAGATAGAATTTCATATATCAGTGACAATAAACCACAAGTTCGATCAATGTTTTTGCATGAATCTCACAAGTATTAGATTGAACTAAAGAAGTCAGTCTAAATATAATGTGAGCTGTTTGATTCTATATATATAAATTTCAAGAGAAGGCAAACCCACAGTATATTGTTTAGGGATGCATGTAGGTGGTAAAACTATAAAGGAACATAAAAATCTAGATAACGGTTGTCTCCATTGTGACAGAAGGGAGGGGACCACTCCCCACTCAGAGTCCAACATAAACTTTCTTGGGTTGTCTTGAGGTGAAAAGGGAGCCCAGGCTTTTACAATCAGTATCACACCCAATTAATGGGAGTTATTGTGTAGTGGATTGACCTGAACCCCAAAGGAGCCAGTTTGGCTCAATCTATAATCTTTAGAATTTCTGGGAAGAGAGCTCAATATGCTAGTAGCCGTGTTGTCATTGGAAGAAGAAAGCATGTCTGAGGATAGAACCAACGAGAAAATACAGTTAAGGAATGAAGACAGTGGAACTGCATCCTTGGGAGAGATTGTCAAGCTTTGAATCCATATGGACAAAACAAAACCCATCCATGAATGTGACTGTTCATCTAAGTTGATTTTTTTCTTAGCACAGTTTCCATTGTTTCTTAAGGGTAAAAGATCCAAATTCCACAAGTTATCAAAGTATCACAGCCCACAATGTCATTTTCTAGCTATTCATCTCCTGCTAGTACATCTCGCCCTTGTAATTAGCACACAATTGCTTAATCAAATAAAACACAAGTAGTTTATTCTTCAAATGCGGGGAAATGGAGTGGGCCTTTAGCTCAAATGTTTTTCCTTTAAGCCTCACATACTCCTCCGACAGTTGTTCCTGTAGTTATTATGACTGCCCATGCTAGTGTCATCATGCACTACTATTACCTTCTGTTATTTTATTAACTTGAAGCATGATTAACACGAGTCTCATATATAAAGTTTGTATTAACACACTTCGGTTGAAGTTCTATCTTCACAGATTACTGCATTTGTGATTCATGGCAAGTTCATCCACCCAAGTTAATTAGCTCAAGATTATTGAAACATAACATCCTTACCAAAGAACTGATGTTAATCATAGTATTTGCTCATGAAGTTATTGTAAAGGCTACATGAAATACTTGCAGAAGCTTCTATTGAAGTACTTAGAAGTGCCTACTGTGAAGCCAGTCAGCACTGAGTCAGCCTCTTGCTGAGTAACCACCAGCTGTGAGACATTGAGAAGGTTGGTGCATCAGTGTTCTCATCTGTGAATTGGAAGATCACAGCAGCAAAGTCACTGTATTCCTCTGAGATTTGGGGAATAAGAGTGTTCACTCAGAACAGAGTTTGCCAGTTAATAATTGTGGAATAATTACTTACTTTTATTATTAGAAAATAATTTCAAAAGAGCCTGACACATAATAAACGCTAACGATTAATACTAAACTCTATTATTAGTATAAAGAATAAAAGATTAAAAGATTGATATAACAACTAATTATAAAGTCATTAAAAATAACATGACAATTTACAAATACTGTTATGACAATAAATATGACAACTTAGAAAAAATTGACAATTTTTTGGGAAACCACAACTTACCAAAATTAACACAATAAGAAATAAAAAGTCTGAATAGTCTTATATCTATTAAAGACATGTAACTCATAATCAGAAAAGTTTCCCCAAAGGAAATTCTTGTCCCAAATTGATTTACTGTTTAATTCTATCAAACATTTAAGGAAAGAATAATATACCAATATTACAAAACACTTTCAAAACACAGAGAAAGAATACTACATTCTCATGTTTTTAGGCCTGAATACCTATTACCAAAATCCAGCAATAATAATACATGTAAAGACAAAACAAAACTACAAGTTAAGCACACAACAAAGTGGTAAAAAAGCAAATAAAGCAATTTATTAAAAGTATGATCTATACTACCAAATAAATTTGTCCCTCAAATTTAGGGTTAATTTAATAACTGAAAATCAATAAATTTAATGCAATATACTAACACAATGAAGGATTAAAAACATATAAATATATTAATTTTAAAAAGCATTTGACAAAATTCAACAACGCTCATGTATAATAAAGACTTTCAGAAAATTAGTCCCTTAACCTGATTAAGGGTATGCAACAAACTGAACTATGGCACCTACAAAGATACTTCCCATTTTTAAGCCCTAAAATGTGAATGACACGGTATGTGAAAAATGGCATAATTATGTTAATGTGGTATCATCCTGGATGAGGTGTGTAGGCCCAAAAATATGACAAGAAGTGTCACTGTAAAATACATCCAAAAGAGAAACACAGACAGAAGAGGATCAGGCACCATCATCACGGAGATGGAGATTAGCAGGACGCAGCTGCAAGCCAGGAAATGGCTGGACCACCAGAACCAGGGAGAGGCAGCCAACAGCACGTACTCTGGAGGGAGCAGGACCCTATAGAAACTTTGCAACTGCAAGGTCATAAATTAATTCTGTTGTTTAAGCTACTTAGTTTGTGGTAATATTCTAATGTGGCCATAGAAAGCTAATATTGAGCATTTATGAAAACACTACAGTTCATGTCATACTTAATGAGAAACTATTAAACAATTATGTTATCTGAAATCATCAGCCTTATCGGCATTTTAGCTGGAGGTTGTAGCCAGTGGAATAACGTAAGAAAATAAAAGACTAGCAAAGGGAAGAACTAAAAATATTTTATTTGTATATAATATGACTACCTATATTAAGAAAAGGAACTTCATAATAAAATAAAATAAAACTACATAACAAAATTGTAGGGCTAAGAAGGAAATTTATCATGCTGGCAGGATATAAGGTTAATAGAAAATAATCAACTACATTTGCACATAGTAGTAGCAAAGAATTGTCAAATAAAATTCAAAAACTCCATTTATACTTAAAAAAAAAAATATGCGGGAATAAATTTAACAAAAGGCACACAAATTTTGTACCCTGAAAAATACTATGAAACATTATCAAGAGAAATTAAATAAGAGCTAAACAAATGGAGATAGGTTATATGTCCGTAGATTAGAAGACGCAAGGTTGTTCATATGTCAGTCTTCCCCTGTGTCCATAGGTTCAATGTACTCCCAAGCAAAAAGGATAACTCTGAAAAGAAAATGAAAATGATCTAAAACAGCTAAGAAAAGATTACAAATGAAAAAGCTGAGGTATTTTAAGACTTCCTATAAAGCAATAAAAATCCAAGATGTCATGGTATTAGGGAAAAGATAAAGCGGTAGGATGAACAGAACAGAGATGTTAAAGTGTAAAAGAAAATACCTTCAGCAAATTTCACTGAAACAACAAAATAAAGAATAGACAAACAGGTTGTATCATTTTCATATAGCAAAATACTGGGCAATAAGATAAAAATGAATATGCATAAGCATAGATGAGTCTGTGTGGACAGAAATGAAACAGTGGTTTATATGATGGGTAAAGATTCACCACAAGGTAGAAAATGCAACTAACTACCCAGGATGATGGAAATGATGTATTATGGGACAAAACTCATCAAATTTTACACTTTTTAAAAGTCCACATCAAAGTGGTAAGATGTTAAATAAGACTTAAATACTCAAGGGTAGTAGAAGGGAAATGGACCCATAAAATAACTGGACACAGAAGTTCGAGTTCCCTGAAATAATGTCATGGGGTGTTGTAGAAAATTCCTTACCTTGAATATATTCCAAAATAGTTTGAAAAAGAAAATTCCAGAATATTGCTAATTTAAAGTTTGTAGCTGAGAGACTTGGTTATGTCAAAAAGTAAGAGCCAAGAGAGTAACGGGTTGAGCAGAGCTTTAGGTAGTTACACGGGATTTAAGAGACAACAATTCAGCACAACGTGGGACAAATAGCTAACTCATCAGACCCTTTGCAGGGCTGTTTCTTTGTTTATTTGCTGTCGCTGTTTAATTTCTAGGATTTATCTATTTTTACCAAAGGCCTCTAGAATCAGATGGTCTTGTGGACCACACGGTCTTATGAATCATCTGATTCATAGAAGAATTCATGTATTAGACCCCAGCCCTCAATGTGATGGGATGAAGAGATGGGGCTCTGGGAGGTAACTGGATTACTGACTTCATATAAAGAACCCCAAAGTTCTCTCTATTTCTGCCACATGGGAATACAGTGAGAATTCAATAGTCTCAGGACCGGATGATGCCAGCAATCTCACCTTAGACTTCCACCCTCTAGAACTGTAAGAAATAAATTTCTGGGGTGGTGCCTGTGGCTCAGTGAGCAGAGTGCTGGCTCCATATACCGAGGGTGGTGTGTTCGAGCCCAGCCCCGGCCAAACTGCAACAAAAAATAGCCGGGCATTGTGGCAGGCGCCTGTAATTCCAGCTACTTGGGAGGCTGAGGCAAGAGAATCGCCTAAGCCCAAGAGCTGGAAGTTGCTGTGAGCCCAGTCTAACGAGGGCAACAAAGTGAGACTCTGTCTCTAAAAAAAAAGAAAGAAAGAAAGAAAGAAATTTTTTTCATTTTATTTATTTTTATTTATTATTATATCATAGCTGTGTACATTAACACAATCATGTTTATAAGCCATCCAGTCAGTGTAATTTCGTTACAGAAGCCCAAACAGACAGACCAGATGGTAAAGAGGTCAAGCCTGCCCTTTTTTTTTTTTTTTTGTAGTTTTGGCTGGGGCTGGGTTTGAAGCCGCCACCTCTGGCATAGGCGCCGCCCAAATATACATCCATCTAATTTTTTTTTTTTGTAACCAGGTCCCACATCAGGAAAACAATCATTGGTTTAGGACCAGAGTGTCCTGAGCAGCCTCAAGGAGCCTGCTATTAGCCTTAGGATTTCTTCCCAGGGCCAAATCAAACCTGTACCAACCCCAGCTTTTGGGTGCCACTTTGCCACTTCTGACACCAACATCATTGTGGAATCTTGTTTTTGTCCACTGAAAGCTGTCTCCCCTCTTCTTTCTACCGAATTAGTTTTTTTTTTTTTTTTTTGTAGAGACAGAGTCTCACTTTATGGCCCTCGGTAGAGTGCCGTGGCCTCACACAGCTCACAGCAACCTCCAGCTCCTGGGCTTAAGCGATTCTCTTGCCTCAGCCTCCCGAGTAGCTGGGACTACAGGCGCCTGCCACAACGCCCGGCTATTTTTTGGTTGCAATTTGGCCGGGGCTGGGTTTGAACCCGCCACCCTCGGTATATGGGGCCGGCACCCTACTCACTGAGCCACAGGTGCCGCCCATCTACCGAGTTAGTTTTAATAATTACTGGAATTTAGTGGGCATTCTCTAATCTCTCATGAAAGACTTGGTTTCCTTAAATAAGACTTTATTCAATATACAGACAGTTTTCTTTCCCAGCAGTTTTTATCTAACTGATTTTCCAAGCACCATGTTAGAGCATTTGTGCAAGGGCTGAATCATTTTCTGCTTCCTTTGCCGTGCAGAAGAAAATTGACATCAGAATTCTGTCAACTCTCCATATCACTTAACACTGTTCAAGAGCACTGTGCCTCAGTTCAGAGTTGGAGGAATTTGAGGGGTGTGACCAGATATAATTCTTAATGCCAGGCCCTGAAAACATTCCATTTATATCTGTCACTTCTGTCTCAGGCCTGTCATTTCTCTAAAAATTCAGTGGCATATTGTAACGCCAACTCAAAATTCCCCACTCCTTTCTGGCAGTGTATCTTCTGCAAGGGCTTCTAGACTTTGGTAGCACCAGGAGTTCAGGAGCCAAGCACACAGCAGCCCTCCAGCCCACAGGGGCTCCTGAGTCAGAAAAAAGGACTTCCAAGACACGACTCATGGCTTCTACAGACATCCTTGCCCATGACTAGACAATTCCAATTTCCCGATACAATTCTTACTTTGAATGTTTGGCTGTACCCCATTTTCCACTTTTTGTGGTCATCCATGGTTCTTAGCCTTCCTGTAATCAGTTCACACAGTGCTTCAGAGCCTGGGTCTGCAACTGAAACATATGTCTTGAAACATGCAGTTCGCAAAAGTTCCAATTAAGATCTCTGAGTTTTCACACTGTCACTGACTTTGAGATAGTGGATTGAGAATTATCACAGATCTTGCCTGATGCGTCTCAACCTCTGATTGCTTCACATCCCAGGATTCCTCAGATATGGCAAATGTCCATTCTTATTTCAATTATAAGGGTGCATTTAATCTAAAACACATCAAGGGACTGCATCTTAGTACAAAATTTCTATGTGAAAAATTATGCATCACTAAGACGCCCATCTACTTTAAGATTTGGAAAATTTATCTCTAAGTATCTCTTCCACAGCTTTGAAAATTCAAGCTGTCTCCAGAGTTTCTCTGGATCTCTTATTCTGGAGAAATTATTTGGCTCTTCTCCAAATATTTCAAAGGATAATACTCTATTATCCTTAATTCCTAAATTCTCTCCCTCCTTCCTCACTCAGCTCTGTCAAAGACCTTGGAGCAGAGGGACCTTCTGCTTCCATGTGTGTGGGTAAGTTGCATTCCTGCTCAGGCTGAGCTGCTCAGTCGCTGTGCCCTTTCCACAAGCAGCTTTGGGCGCTGCACATTCCCAGAGATACGAAAGTGCACAGTGAGGGTCTGAGGAGCAGTGCACAGCCTTCCATCACCTGCCAGGCCCTGCTGCTGCAGCAGCATCTCTACAGACCCCACCTGTTCTCCTGCTGTGTTAGAAACCCCAGGACCTAAGTGTAATCTACTCTCTAACTTCCCTGCTCCTTTTCAAGCTAATGCCTCTCCTTGTTGGTTATCCTTCTAGAAGCATGAAGATACCATCGTTCATTGGTGCTTGTTGAACTCCAAATAGGCAAGAAGTTTTGCCTGAAGAGTACTATGTCATTTTCACTCTGCAATTTTTATTCTAAATAAGAAAAATGTGCTCAGTTCTTCATCTTCCCCCAATTTTCCCAACCCAGTTGTTGCATTGCTAACTGAACTGGTGATGATCTCCAGGGCTCTTTTCCAAATATTTCAAAGAATAATACTCCATTATCCTTTATTCCTAAATTTTCTCACTCAACCCTGTTGAAGACCTTGGAACAGAGGGACCTTCTTGAGACTTTACAGTCTCACTGTAATTCATTATTTTCCTCTCACATCTAAAGAGATAGAATCATATGGATCCATCTGTTATAGATTAGTGCTGTGTACATTTAATTTTGCCTTTTTTACCATTTCTAAATGTTTATTCACCCCAATTAATTCCAAGTCTCATTGCTCACAGCAGCTTTTCTATATTTTTTTCTACTTAATCTTCTAATCCCTTTTAGCAGAAGAACCACACTCTGCACAGAACGATCAGATAAGTAGTAATATTCCCAGCCACATAGCACCCCCTTTTTTGAATTTTAACTGTTATTATACCATCTTCAAATATTATCCCTTCTTGCCACCGTGTTCTTAGCAATGATTATAAATTGTCCCTCTCAAGCATGACGTGGTTGTATACATTGAGAGAACCTTGAGAGCCCAGGTTAGCCGTATTTCTCAAACTGTAAAGTGAGTACAGCATGTGATTCGACAGTGGCGTTTCTGTGAAATAGTCTAGGATTCTAGAAGAAGAAAAAAGTTAGGTACAAGTATGTTCTTTAGAATTTTTTAATTATAGTAACAAAGAAAAGAAAAGGCATGATCTAATCTAGCAAAAGAAGAGAATAGCTAAGCAAATTACAATATATATTTCTGCAGCATAATCAATTTTGGTCAATTTATTTTTATGCTTTCAAGTCTCACATTTCTCATAACCCTGTGTAATAGACATTTTTCTTATTTTGAACAACCACTCTCCAGTCTTATTTCTGTTAATATGTTGGTTATGATGGGAAGATAAAGCTTCCTGTAGAGAAGCCAAAGAGGTTTAATCTTCATTTCCCTACACGGCACAGTCAAGGGGCAGAGACAGAAGACTCAGGCCAGTCCAGTGCTGTCTCACAGGACTGGGGGATATGAGCTAATGCCAGTGCATGGTTGTAGAAAATGTTCATTATGGTTTAGAGCAGATTCTGTGACCTTTACTCTTCTGTAATTAGAGCTTCCTGATGTCCACAGAGTCCTTGTTTCCCATGCCTGGACTTCTGTTTCCCAAAGTAACAAAGAAAACAAACGTTAGCAAGGGCTGGGAACTCTTCTAGATGTTTGATGAGTATAAACCCATTTCTAGATGTTTGATGAGTATAAACCCATTTCCATACATATAAAACCCCATATGTAAATTTAATTATTATCCAATTTTTTTTTTCATAAGAAAACAATCTCAGAAAGTTTGGATGACTTAGGGTCACAAAGAATCAGAGCAATAACTTGAAACCAGGACCTCTGGCTGCGCAATCCGTGTCATTAACAATGATACCAATGCCTTTTACACAGTCCTTTGAAAACAAAAGCTTTGCCTGAAAACTCTTCTGACCTTTCCCAGTTAAAACAATATATGTGCTCTTTTGTGCTCATGGCCTCAGGAAATGCAGATTATAAAAGATCCAAGCTTTTCATGTCAGTTCAGTTTGGGTAAGGGACACAAGTCATACACAGTAGGTTTGGGAGCTCAGGTGACCTGCATCCAAACTGAATACAGGCTTTTTTGATGGGAGGGATCTTGAGGTAAAGAAAATCTTTGATGGAAAGGTTTATGCCTTGACACAACCCAGTCTAAAACCTAGGAAAGCAATGGTGGGAGAGACCACAGAAAATCCACATAAGCTAAGCTCAGAAAAAAAAAAATCACACCTTGGGAGTAATAACATATCCTAGAAATAAGACAAAACTGAAACAGCCACCACCCCTCAGCCCCAGGAAAGCTACAACCAAGAACTATAATATCAAGGCAAACTGCTAGTGTTTAATTGTCATAATGAATGAATGAAACCCTTTATGAGAAGACAGAATAATCCATAGTTTCTTTACCCCATAATTATCTAGGGTGTCCAGCATACCATTAGAAATTATTAACTGGGCTGGGCGCCTGTAATACAGCTGCCAGGGTGCCAGCCACATACACCAGAGCTAGCGGGTTCAAAACCATCCCGGGCCTGCCAAACAATAATGACAACTACAACCAAAACATAGCCCAGTGTTGTGGTGGGCGCCTGTAGTCCCAGCTACTTGGGAGGCCACGGCAAGAGAATCACTTAAGTCCAAGAGTTAGAGGTTGCTGTGAGCTATGATGCCATGACACTCTACACAGGGTGACATAATGAAACTCTGTCTCAAAAAAGGGAAGGGAAGGGGAGGGAGAAAGAAAAGAAAGAAAGAAAGAGAGAGAGAGAGAGAGAAAGAAAGAAAGAAAAATTAATAACTGAAAAAAATAAGAGAAAGACTACATATTAATTGTTGGAAAGACTTTGCATAGAAGCAGATGCAGAGATGATTAAGATATTAGAGTTAACACGGATTTAACAATGATAATGATAAAATAATAAAGAATGAAAATAGAGAAAAACAGACAAAATAGATATAAAGATGTTTAATTTCAGCTGAGAATGAAACACATTAAAATATGGAAATCATACACGTCTAAGTGAAATAAATGAAATTAAAAGGTCATGGGGCAGTTTCAACAGCACACTGAAAACAGAAGAAGAAAAGATGAATGAACTTGAAGGCCAATTAGTAGAAAATGTCTGAAGAAGAAAGGGGGGGGAAGAAAAAACAGAACAAGAAATAAAAATCTATAGAATATGGTCAAATATGTCAACTTGGAGTCTCAGAAGGATGGCAGAGAGGGAATGAAAAATTTTCAAAATGTGAAAAAAAAAAAATCACCAAAGTTTAAAAATACACAGCTTAAAAACAAGAGAAATACAAAAATCTCTTGAGCTGAATGATTTTGAAATATATATATATTTATATAATTTATATATGTAGGCGGTGCCTGTGGCTCAGTGAGCAGGGCGCCGGCCCCATATAACGAGGGTGGCGGGTTCAAACCCAGCCCCGGCCAAACTGCAACAAAAAAATAGCTGGGCGTTGTGGCGGGCGCCTGTAGTCCCAGCTGCTCGGGAGGCTGAGGCAGGAGAATCGCCTAAGCCCAGGAGTTGGAGGTTGCTGTGAGCTGTGTGATGCCACGGCACTCTACCGAGGGCAATAAAGTGAAACTCTGTCTCTACAAAAAAGAAAAAAAAAATTTATATATGTATAAGTATATATCTCAACACTCAGAGAATTCTCTTTAAAGGAGGCTTTATTGCATTAAAAGATGTATAATATAGTTGGAAAAATGAAAGTTGTATAACAATCATTAAACTTCCAATGCAAGTAAAGTAGAAACAACATAACCAATGGAAAATAGGGGAAAAAAAAGCAAAGCAATCAATGTAATACAAAGAAATGTATTAAAAATCAATAAATCCAAAAGATATTTTGCCTAAAAATTCAAAGTACCTTGGTACTTTGAAAAAATTAATGTCAATACTGAAAAACAAATTATCCATACAAATTTACAATTTTAATCCAAATTAAAAAGAAACATTATCATGGATACAACATATATTAAATAAAAGAAGATGTTACATACAGTTTTCTGTTGGTAAATTTGAAAATTGGGGGAAATTAATGCATTCTTCAAAAGTAGTAAAGCCTAGCCAAATGTGGGGGCACGTGCCTATACTCCCAGCTATTCATGAGGCTGCAGCAGCAGGATCACATGAGCCCAGGGGTTTAAAGCCACTGCACACCAGGCTGGGCAACTGAGTGAAACCTTATGTTTGAACAACAATAGCAAAAAACCCCCACATAATCCTAGCACTCTGGGAGCTTAGGCGTTGTAGACCAACCTGAGCAAGAGTGAGACCCTGTCTCTACTACAATAGAAAAATTAGCCAAACACTGTGGTGGACACCATGGTAGTCCTGGATACTTGGGAAGTTGAGGCATGAGAATGGCTTGAGTGCAAGAGTTTGAGGTTGCTGTGAGCTATAATGACACCACAGCACTCAAATCCAGGGCGACAGAGTGAGGTTCTGTCAAAACAAACAAAAAACACACACACAAAGAAAGTTAAAACCTACCATATCTGATACATGAAGAAATAAAATATCTATATACTCCAATAATTATTAAAGTTAAATTCATAATCTAAAGCTTTGTTAAGAAAATTGCAGGTCCAGGTAGCTTTATTTGTGAATTCTTTGAAACATTTAGAGAATATATAACACCCAAATTTTACATCAAAATATTCATAAAATATTGAAAGAAAGACTATGTCCCTGAAACAATTTGTTTGCCCAAGACTCTGAAATATCCTGTAGGGAAATTTTTTACTTTATTTAAACCAGCCTTCCCCAAATTTATTTGACAAATAATATTTTAGGACACGTATTAGTTTCTTACTACAGGAAATCCACTCACATGTTACACAGTGCTGGGCCTAATTCTTGGTGGTATTCACATTTTTTTCATGAATGCGCAGAGTAGATGATCAACTGTATCTATTTCATCAAAATCCAACCAACGCGTCATTCTTCTACATCTGTCCATCTATCTCCTGAAAACCTTGAGTGAATCTACTTAAAACTCTAATTAAAAGTCTAATTAAATCTTCTGCTCTATTGCAAACTGGTGTCTGTCTGCTGCCTTATTCATTACATCTTGTTCTATAAAATACTTTCCATACATTTTTTCCTGTTGCAGATATAAATGAACATATCCCCATCACAGCACACTTCCATGACTTACCCACACTTAGTACATCTAAAATGGCTAATTTTGTTGGCAAGTCAATCTATAATTCCTGTTTGCTAATTCTTAGCAATTTTTAAATTCTTTTTTGTTAATCCTTACCATGTATTTCAATTATTTTTATGCACACATTTCTGTATGTTGTATAAACCCTACTTTCTCATTCAAAAATGCCACTCCAAATGCAAGTTAGTGAAAGTTGGGATTTGATAAAAAAAAATTTACACCTCTTTTAATATTTAATATTTGTGCAAAGCAAGTAATTCCCAGTATTCAGTAGTGAATTTCTCATCACACGTGACTACGTTTGGATTTGATCTTCCCTTTTCCTCTTTTACCCTTTTCCCTTCAAGTCCATTTATAATGAGGGTTTTCTAGTCATTAACCAAAGGAAGGGAATTTTCAGCAACACACTGAATCAATGACCAAAAAATGGAAGAAACACATGGGTACCTTATATCAATACTCTATCGACCCCTAGTTTATTACAATGCATAAAATTTGTTAAGGATCTCCCAAAGTGAGAGGGAGAATTGTAAAGACCTTGTGTCCGAGCAGAATGAAAGGTTAGAATTAAATGTTAAGTGAACGACAGCTCAAGGCCCCGAAGCCTGGATTTACTTGTTGTTTCTGCCTGATGTCTCAGCCCCCAGCAAACATGAGTCCAGATCCGATTTTCATCAGGACAAGCCTCCAGGCTCCACTCAGACCGTGAGAACCGGCGGGGCACAGCTTGCTGGGGGGCGAGCCTTGGATATCCCCGGTGTGGACCAGCTGCCCACGGAGCTCTCCCCTCCTCTTCGGGAGGCCTTCACCTGGGGACGCCGCAAAACTCTGACTGCGGTGCGGCTGGCCTGGCGCTTGGCCTGCCTCCCCGACGGGTCCCTGATGAAGACGCCTGACCTGGACACCCGAAGTCTGGGCTGGACGGGCTAGATGGGCTGCTTGCCCAGAACATTCGCCCCAGGAGATGGGACCTACAAGCGCTGGACTTAAACAGAATATTGATGCCAATTGTGCACTATACGGTCAGGGGACGCTGTGTGCTGCTCAAAAGCCGAGAATAGGAGGCAAACAGCAAAGGACGGACTCTGGACTGACCTGGCCTGTACCTCACTCCCACCTGGCTCCCAGTCAGGAAGGCAGCGGCGCAGGGTGGAGTTGTGGACTCGCCTGTCCAGAGCAAGCCTGGATCGGTTCCTCACCTCCCCCACTCTGAGGTCGGGAAAGAGCTCCTTCCCGGTGCTGTACCAAGCTGGGTGTCCACAATGCCTGCCCACTGAACCGGCGAGGTCCTGGACACAGTGGGCCTGGATTGTGTTCAGGGGGTGGAAACAGATCGCAGCCAGGAGCTGTCCCCGAGGCAGGGAATGAGTGATCTCTCCAACATCCATGTGCGCCCTCAGTTCCCCGGAGAAGGAGCAGATCGCCCGGCATACACCTCAGTTCCTGCAGCTGGAAGACCTCCGAAGCTTCGTGTCTTCGTACGCCGGCTCCTTCCTCGCAGTTTGGCTTCACCAGGTGCCCAGTGCCTCAAGACCTCCGGAGACCCTCTTAGAAACCAACTGCCTGCCATCAGCGTGAGATTGGGTCAGGCTCAGTCAGCTGACGGAGCTGCATTTGGGGGGGCGCCATGCTGACCAGTTTCCATCCCGACACCGGTCCCCCCACTTATGCTGGAGAAATTTGCAACCACGGGCCAGTCCCGGCTCTTAGAGAACTGTGGGACCGTGGCCTCCCAACCCAGTGTCATCACTGCTACCAGCTGACGACCTTTAGTTTCTGCGGGTCCCATCTCAGTGGCTGCCCCAGGCTGCAGGGCCGAGGAGCTCAGCAGCCGGGAGATCTGCCCTCCCCTCTGGGGAGTTAGGACGTGTGGGTGCCCACACTGCCAGGAATATGCCAGTGAGGGGCAGAGCCGTGGAGATAGTGAGGGACCATGGGCAGCCCAAGAGGATGGTGTCCAGGACTCTCCCCAGACCATGCTAAGTTATCGGGAAGATGGTCCTACGGTCTACAAGAGGGGTGTGTCCGACCTGTGCCCTGAGCGGCGCGCTGATTTAGTGAGCAGCTTTTTTGCTTATCTGTGGCGTCATGTTGTATATCACAAAAAGTACACACGGACTTTGGGAGCGGGGGTGCTTTTTGTTTTTGCTAATCAGCTTTCCTTGGAGTTTGTGTATTGACTGTGTGGCATAAGGCAACCCTTATTCTTCCAGCACGCAGCAGAGAAGAAAAAAAGAAAAGAAAAAGAAAGGTTGACCACCCGTAGTCTGGAGCCGGGTCCATGCGGCCGCTGCACCCTGCCTTGTTTTGGGTATCAAGGCTTTCTTCCCTGCACTTGGAAACTGAAACCCGGGACATGGCTACCTCGTAAACGAGTATAAAACCATCCAGTTAGACACCTGCTCCGCGTGATGGGAACAGGAAAGGTGACAGAGCAGAGGGTAGACCTGAGGGGAATGACGCATGGAGGCCAGGGTCACAGTCAGAGAGACAGGAAACTGAATTACTAAGGTGTGAATGAGTTAACTCTGCAGGGGGTACCTGCAAAGAAATTCTCAGAAATAAAGGGGAAACTCAGAGTAAAAAGAAAGTTGAATACAATAGGAAAAAATGTGTCTTTTAGGAGGCTGAAATTACAGTATATACTGAAATTTTTATCTTCACACATGAAGGTCTGATCTAGACCACAGAAGGTTCTGACTCAAAGCTGTTCTAGAAGGAACCGACAGCCATCAACGCCTCAGTGTCAAGAGTCTCTTTTAGTAAAACATCTGCTTCAGTTACTGGGTTCTGCCTTCCTTGGTGGAGCTGCCCAATCAGTGTCTCATAGCGGGAGTGCAGTGACAAATATATACACGAAGGAGGCCTGGTCAGTCTGATTTATGAGGGCTTTTCTTTTCTAATTAGATTCAGTAATTTGTTTTTTTTTTTTTTTTTGGTCAGGACTCTAAATAGATTGCTTGATCAAACCCAATTTTTAAGGACCATTTATGCCATGTCTATGTTATGAGTAAGATCAATTTCTGAATCAGAAACAACAATTGAGGCACTGGGGGGAAAGATGAATCATTAGTTCATTAGCGAATAAGAGGCCAAGCTTTTAGGGTCACTGAAGGTGGTCCAGATGAGAGCAGGACAACTAGCTGGTGGGATCCTGGCAAAGCATCTCATGACCACAGCTGCTGAAACACCAGGCAGAGTAGATTGCAACCTAATGTGACCAGTTGACTGTTTGAAGTATGGAACATGGGGGGCGGGGACATATACAATTCATTACAGGAATAATTGTGGAATATTTCACTGTGTTAGAATATCTACTTTAGACAAGGCACTGTGATTTTCCTGGATATAGAAGATTAATATGCTTCTCTGCTTTATGTCAAGAAAGTGCCATACTATTAGGCAATACATAGACAAAAATAATTAATAATATCTTTACATATCCACATTGTTTAAAGAGCTTTTCCAAATAAGTAGGGAGCAGAAAAATGATGCAATGACAAAATGTATGGGAAAATATGAATGGTCTTCAAAGATAAATTTGTGTTAAAACTCACTAGTAAATAAAAAAATAAAGATATTAAAAGAAGGGAGTCAAGGAAGAAATTGCAAACTTTGATTATCAAAGACACCACTGAGAAAATGGAAATATAAGCCATAAGACTGGAGAAAATACTCCGATAATTAATTGAAAATAATATTAATAGATTCACTCCATACTTCTTAACCTTACCATTTGCATGTTATAGCTCTTCCCAATCTTTTGTATTTGAAATATCTGTGTCTGTGCAAATGAACTGCCCAGATCTTACCGATGGTAAGAGATGTAACTCTTTCTTTTTATTCAGCCTGGCAATCTGTGCCTTTTCACTTGAGTGCTTAGCATATTTACATTTACATTCAAAATAGTTGATGACATGACTGGGCTCTGACACATTGTTGTGCTATTTATTATCTTGTCTGTTTCTTATTCTCTATTATGCTTGTTCGGATTTATTTTAGGTTAATCAACTGTATTATAGTGTTTCATTTTAATTCCTCATTTAACTTTTCAGCTCATCCTTTCAGAAGTGTTTTAGCAGTTGCTCTAAAGATTATAACTTTATGTTCTAACTGAGATTTAATATTAATACGGCCCAGGAATCTTATAACAGTACAGTTTTATTTACCTCATCTTTCTTTGTGCAATTTTTGTCATTCATGTCTATGTGAATCGAATATATCATACAACCAATATACATTTATATCATATATACATATATTAAATAGCTCTGCATTTATTATAAACCACTTCATGTACTGTTTAAAAACTCTACATTTCTTTCCAAAATTAAGGTTAGAAAAATATAGTATTTCTATTTCTCACTATTTGCTTTCCCCACGCCTTCCTTCCTTCCTGCCAAGCTAGGTCTCTGTCTGGCTGTATTTGTTTCCATCCAAGGAAGAACTTTTCTTAAGATTTTTTTTATAGTGAACTCAACTGTCAACATTTTTTTATCAAGATTTTTTTTTAGAGTGAATTAAACTGGCAACATTTTTTAAATCATGTTTTAACTTCACATTATTATTGATATTTAACTTTTTGAATTATACTTGACATAAAATGGACAAATTCTAAGTATATAATCAGATAAATATTGACAAATGTGTGCAGCCTGGAAACCAGCACATATTCAAGATATGGAATATTTCTGTCACTGCAAAAAGGTCCTTGCACCCCTTGAATTTGATCCCAGACTACCTCTCATGCAAACAGTTTATCTGTTTTATATCACCACATAGTAATGTCCAGGTTCTGGAACTTCACATAAATGGAATCCTGAAGTCTATGAACTTTGTGTCTAGCTTCTTTCTCATGTTTTCAAGATTGATCAATATTTCGTAAATCAGCCTTTCATTACTGATAAGGAGGATTTCATTTAAAAGATATACCATAATTTATGTATTAATTCACTTATGAAAGGATATTTGGATTATTTCTATTTGGGACTACATCGAATTAAGTAGAACATGTGGGTATAAGTCTTTTGTGGAAGCATATTTTTATTTCCTTTAGGAAAATACCTAGAAATGGAATTTCTGGGTTCTATGATAAGTGTGTGATTAACTTTAAAGAAACTACCATAAAATCAACCAAAGTCATAGACACATTTTACTCTACTATTAGCAAAATATGAGAGTCTAATTGCTTCGCATTCTGGTCAATGTTCCTTTAACTGTACTCACTCCAGTGGTTGTGAAAGTGCTACATCTCTGTGGCTCCACTTTGCATCACCCTGACACTGAGATGTTTGAACACCTGTTCTTCTGCTTATGGGCTAGTCCCATGTCTTTTTTTGCATGTTTCTTTGTGTAGATTTTATCTTATTATTGAATTGTAAGAAGTTGTTATATATTCCAAATATAAATTCTTTACTAAATGAATGCGTTGCAAATATTTTCCTGTAGTCTGTAATTGAAATGTTCATTTCCTTAATAGTGTCTTTAGAAAAGCAAAACTTTTAAATTTTGATGAGTTCATCTCTATATATTTTTGGAGATTATTAGAATTTTGTTTCTAAGAGATTTCTTCTCAACATTTCTTTTTATTTTATTTTATTATTATTAAATCACAGCTGTGTACATTAATGCGATCATGGGGCACCATACCCTGGTTTTATAAACAGTTTGACACATTTTCATCACACTGGTTAACATAGCATTCCTGGCATTTTCTTAGTTATTGCTTTAAGATATTTATATTCTACATTTACTAAGTTTCACATGTACTCTTGTAAGATGCACCACAGGTGTAATCTCACCAATCACCCTCCCTCCGCCCATCCTCCTCCCTTCCTCCTCTTCCTCTCCCCCTTCCCCCCAAATGGAAAAAAGGTATCCAATGTACTCAGCCCTACTATGAAACTAATTTATGGCTTTCATATGAAAGCTATAACCCAGTTATAATCCTCCCAACATTTCTTTTGAGAAATTTTATGTTTATCGCTCTAGTACATGTCAAATTAATTTTGTACAAAATATAAGGCAGAAGTCAAGGTTAATTTTTCCCACATGTGAATATATACTTGTTGGAAGGCCACTTGTGTGAAAGACTGTCTTTTTCTCATTGAATTATGTTGACATTATCATCGACTATCAACTGACTGTTAAATGTAATTGGTTTGTGCCAATCATCTATACGTACGCATTGACACCAGGCCCACACTGCCTCAAACACTATTGCTTACAGTGAGTTTTGACGTCAGGCAGTGCAGATTCTCTAAATGGTCCTTCTTTTTAAAATATTTTTGACTGTTTTACTCCTTTGCCTTTGCACATATTTTTATAACTAAACTGTCAATTTCTACCACAAAATTACTGTGAGGATTTTGACTGAGATTTTGTTGATGTAAAGAGTAACTTGGGGGTAATGTCCTCATTCCTATTATGCCTTCCAGTTCACAGACGTATATTACACCAATTTATTTAAATCTTATTTAATTTCTCTCAATAATATTTGTCAAGTTATTTCTTAAATTTATTTCTATGTAAATGCACTATGCTTTTGAAAATAAAATCACTTAATGCAATTTTCTTGATTTTTAACTTAATATAGAGAAATAGGAGTTGTTTTTTGTATATTGACTTTGTAGCCTTTCATCTGACTGATCTAAATTACTAATACTAGTAGTTTGTGGTAGAATCCTTTGTACTTTCAAGGTAGATACTAATTCATAGAGCTGTCTTATGATCGATTATAATATTAAGCGCTAGACGTAACTCACTCTGCTTGACTCTATTCTCTGTATTTTGCAAAAAAAGAAAATTAGGCTCCATAGTGTTAAGTGACTCCCCGGAGGCCCCATTCTACCAGATGCAAGATTCAGGGCTCAGACTGGGTACAGCTGGCCCCAGAGCCAGTGCTTCCTGTCTGTCCCCCACCTGCCCCATCGCCTGGACATCTGATCGTGGGAGCTGAGACAAGAACGGGGTGTTGCCCTGTTCTGCTTCAGTGGGGGATGATGTAGCAGCTCAGACGTTTAGTCTCTGTGTAGGTTCACAAAAGACCACAAAGATACCACCTGGGAGTATTGATGCTATAGTTCCAAATAAACTTTAGTTGAATTCATGAATACAGAATCCACAAATAATGATATACAGTATTTAATGCCCTAAATCCAGATAACACTTTCAAATAAGTAAAGGTAGAGATAAGAATAAATTCAAGTATTGAGCCTTGAGTTACGCCAACACACACTCACACAAGCCGTGCGGACAGTGGAGAGGGAGGAGTTAGTGGGAGAAGAGAGGAGACAGACCGGGGGTGGGAGGATTAGGAGAAAGGGGAACAATTTTCAGCTCAGTTTCTGTGAAAAGGCATCAGTGAGTGATGAGAAAAAGTAGAAGAGTGTCTTAAAAGCTAAATAACGAGACTTTCAGGACATGACCAAAGTGAACAAATGAAGGAAAAACAGATTTTTAGCACGTGCAGATTGTTCGTAATCTTGGCAATAGCAGTCTTAGTGACTGATTGAAATAAAACTACATTAATACGTCAGCTCTCCCTTTCTTGTGACACTTTACTAAGAAGAATGTGTTTCAACTCCATTCATTTAATACAAACGATATAAAGTCTCCATCTTTTTATGTCTCTTAAGAGTATTCCATGGTATACATATACCAATGTAGTCAATACTAATATGAAGCCAGTAAATGATCTAAAACACACCCACGTAAGAGAAAAAATCCATTCAAGTTGGGGGAAGGGGACCTAGGGACGGGGAGATTGGTGAGCTCTCAGCTAACAGGCACAACGTAAGGGAGTATGACACACCTTTTGGATGCTGGACACAACTATAAGAGGGACTCTACCTAACGAATGCAAATATTATTTGCATTGTACCCTCACATTAACCTGAAGTTAAAAAAAAAAAATTCTGCTCTTTATGTCTGTCTAATAAACTACCCCAAATTAGTGGCATAAAACAGGATTTTTTTTTTTAATGCTTTTGACTCTATGAACCAGAAATTTGGTTCTGACAGAGCAGGGACGATCTGACCCCGGGCTACGTGCTCAGCTTAGCTGGCACGGGCTCCCATGGTTGGGGATGGCCAGGGAGCTTGGCTGGGCCACGCATCTGGGCTTTGATTCTTTCCATGCATCTGCTGCAGCTGGATTGTCCAAGGGGACCCCTACCCCACATCAGCATGGGTACTGGCTGGCATTGCTCTTCTCTCCATGGGCCTGGCCTGGTGGACTGGGCTTCCTCGCAGCATGGAAGTCTCAGGACAGCTGGAGGGTTTACACAGTGGTGTGTTCCCCGTTACTCATCCCAGGAGATGAGGAAGGAAACTGAAAGTCTTCTTAGGACTTAGCCTCCAAGTTGCATATATAGCCTGCAATTTAGGGATGAGAGACAACTAGAAAAACAGAATCACTGTGGGTAAGAGCACATGAGATTTGGTGTGCAAATGGACAGGCTGTAATTAGCTTGAGGCTTGGTAAGTCTATTCATTATCACAAGTGGCAAGGCAGAACACAGGTCATGATGTTGTTAGGGAAGGAATTTAGTAATGGAAGAAAAGAAGTTTCCTTTCTATTTGACTTTATTTTCTCAAATGAGAAGAAAAGTCAACAGTAGAAATGGGGTGGGGGTCAGTGAGCTTTAGTTTGAAGAATACGGGCCATATTCTGGAAACTACATTTACAATGGTATGAAACTTCCAGTAACATTAAATAGCAAGTCTTCAGAAGCCGTCTGGGAGATGCTTGTCTTCACTATCAAATCTACTTCTTTTTCCTTAGTGTTGGCGCTACTTCTAATTCTTCCTAAGTAGATTTTTTTAATAGAGGTAATGCGTAGCTATGTAAAGAGGGCATACATAGCTTTAGTTATACATTTACCCCATTTCCAGATCTAAATTTCTAACTAATATAACGAGAATTAATTTGTGAAGATTAAGACAAATGATCGGGAAGATTTGGATTTTATTTGCAAAATTCTTTACATCTAATTAAATTATAATCTGAGACCTCATACCACTGAGCTGCCGGGAGATCCGAGCTGTTTATCTTAGGGAAACTTTACTGTAACCTACGGTGGCACAACCCGACAGGTGGCCATTGTTACTCCCTCGCTTTGCCTTCTGGAATCTTCCATCACTCAAGGAGTCCTTTAAAGACAGATAGTTCTGAGGCTCGTTGCATTATGGAACTCTCCCACGACCTGGTGCTCCAGGGCTGTGTGTACAGCTTTTTGAAGTGCAGTGGTTCTGTGATTACTTCTCTGAGGTCTTTTCACTTACTGAGAGGAAGCCAGGAAGCAGAGTGAGATTTTCTCTTCTTAAGGACCGACTGAGACCACTCCCCTTAAAAAGTCTGCACCTTATCACGGCTCTATCCAGCTCTACCCTGGATAGGGGGCTCTCCAGGCTCCTGTCCCGGCAAAGCATCCTGGAGGATGGTCCTTTCTTACATCACTTATCTGGATTAAACACTATCCTGTAGCATCAATCATGTGTATTTGCTTATTAGTTTCTTTGCTGGATCCCATGTTGTAACAACAGCACAGTTATCTGAAGTACCTGTCTACTGAAATCATTTGCTATTGGGAGAATACACTTCTAGAGGCCAAGAAAAGCATCACTGCGTCTCACACACTGCGCAAACAAAGGCACAGGATGAGTTGCATGAAGTAGTTGGCAGGCTGAATTCAGTGCTTACTGTGCTGGGTGCTGTGGTCAGTTATCTACCCTTTTGTGTGATGTATCGCCACATGATGATACTGAAATTATATACCTGTCTGGTGCCTTACAGTTTACAAAACGTTTTAGGAAACATTATATTATTGCCTCCTAAAACAATTCTGTAAGGACAGATGTTATCATATGATTAGTTTTCCCATTTTCTCCTTTTTCTTTTATCTTTTAGTAGGAAAAAAAATGAACCTTTGAAAAATTGTGAAATATAGTGGGTTACATAGGAGGTAATAATTCCTGAAGGACTAGTTCAAATCTAGTTCCTCTGTTTTAGGGGGGAAATCGTATTTCCACCACAATCACATTTAAGCCCATTCTTGAAATAAAGTGCAACTTATGCCTTTATATGTATTCAAAAGTGAATTTGCAAAAAGAAGCCACTGGGCAACCCTTACCACCGGCTTCCCACACTGCCAGGTGCCCCCTGCTCGCACGACGGATGCAATGATTACCACGTTGAAACTCTACTGCCCTGAAGGCTGATGATTGTAAGTGTATTTCATATTAGCATTCGTTTTATAGATTTTCCTCTCTGCCTAGAAATATCGCTTCAACTCTACTCACCATGGCAACAAAACAGCTGAAGATTCTTACAGCTTGCCTAGTGAAGAAAAATACTTGAAAATATCCTTTGCTGCTAAAATTGGTTTTGTTTTCACAGTACCACACGAAATGTGATTTGAGAGGGGATGAGGGATCTCACCATGTATTTCAAAGATGGATTCACCCAGGCGGAGCATCGAACATGTACCAGAAAGAGAGGAAAAGAATAAAGAACAAAAGGAAAGAAGCAAGAAAGAAAGGCAGGGAGGCAGGGAGGCAGGGAGGCAGGGAGGCAGGGGGCAGGAGGTCAGGGGGTCAGGGGGTCAGGGGGTCAGGGAGGCAGGGGGCAGGGGGGTCAGGGACACAGGGGGTCCGGGGGAAGAAGGTCAGGGGGTCAGGGAGGCAGGAGTCAGGGGGCAGGGGAGTCAGGGGGGCAGGGGGACAAGGTGGTGGGGGGCAGGGGGAAGGGAGGCAGGGGTCAGGGGGGCAGGAGGTCAGGGGGCAGGGAGGTGGGTATCAGGGGGGTAGGGAGACAGGGGGCAGGGGGACAAGGGGCAGGCCTCTGCATGTTTATGTCCTGGAAGACATACGTATCCACGCATGAGCTCCCACAAACCGTTCTTCACTGACCTCATGAATTCACTCACTGTTGGATATCCGCCATTCATCTGCTATTTCTTACAAATGGATTATGATCTCCTTGAGAGCAAGAACCATGCCCTTATCCATCTTTGGACCCCTCTTTTTAAGTGTGTGTTGAATAAAAGAATACATTAAGATTTTTATTGAATAATCAATAAAATATAGAAGTTAAATAATGCTTAACTTCAAACAACTTTAGAAATCTTGGCATGAAAGGAATTGTAAGAATATAATTTTTCATGAATGTATTATTTTTGGCAAAGCATCTTAACCAGTTCATTTTCCTTTTTCCCTTGGAATTGTTTGGCCAAGAGAGTTCACATCAGACTGAATTAAACTAAGCACATTTGAAAAGGTAAACATGTTGCCAAATAAGTTAGGTAAAGGTTTACAACGTCATATTGAAATGAAATGATTATGTTTATTTTTCATTGTGGACTCTGTGTATGTACTTGAGATTTGATCACATGTCTTGGAGAGTGGATGAGTGTCAGTTCACTGTGTTTCCTGTGAAGGATAAAGCATTTCCTGGGAACTTAGTTTTTAGAGTCTGATGGTCACGTGGATATTATTCTGCTCTTGGCCCCCAGTAAGTAGTAGTCTGCATTTGGGGGGACATATATCAGAACATACTGTCACATGTTTAACTATCAGCTCTCCAGGAAAAAAAAATACAGCTCATGTTTGTAGTATTTGCTGATTTCTGTGGTTTAAACCCTCCTACCACAACCAAATTCAAGATATCAATACAACATAACTGAACGCAGCGTTGGGAACAAGTGTATTTGGTACGTGAAGTAGCACCACTGTCACATGGATATGAGAGATGTAAATACTCTTCAGAACATAGAAAGGAGTAAAATAATTAGGAAGTGATGGGTCTTGCGTATTTATTACTTTTGTTTTAATATAATTAATTTAATTAATTTGTAATAAAAGTCGTGTTTAAAAACTTGAGCAATCATCTCCCCCATGTAGATAGGAGCCAGCTACGACACTCCACAGCACATTGGCTCTATAGTCCTGTCTTGGATTACTGTACGACAGCAGGTGTGCTGTGATACTGGTTAACACAGCACCTTGTGGCCTGAGTAATGAGCTATGCAGTCTCCACCTTGACACACAGCACCAGGTGCACGATGCATGTGACTGTAGAACAAGGGCTACCGAGGACACACACAGGCAGAACAGTAGCCAAGTGCCATGTTCTCATGTTCTCTTGCCGTTCAGCAAGGAGTCAGCTGGAGCTGGATAGAGCTCAGCACGCCAGGGCAGCACCTCACTCTACACCCTCTGGAGAAAGGCGGGCAGAGAGCAGGCAGCCTACTGGGTGATAGTGGTGCTTTCTGCTAAGAATATAACTTTCTTTGCCAATTTGAGTGTCTGAGGGTGCTCTTCCACTGAATCAACTTGGACTTGCTGAGCCAGGCTCTCACTAGGGGACCTAGTGCATTCTTGACGTGCTTTTCTTCAGCCCATGCCAACCTAGATGGTTCTCAAAATGACATAAATAAGATCATGCAATGTAATTGTTTCTTCTTTCAGGCTAAATTCTAGTTTTCCCTAGTCATCCAGTTTTCTTGCATCCCAGAATATCTTGGGTCTCCTTTTGAGGTAGGTAGTAAGGTTAAGGTCTTCTTGTGGGTTCTAACTGCTGGAGGGAAAGGTGACCGTACAGGCAAAGCTGGGCCATTGATGGCCTGGCCAAAGAAGAGGGAAAGAAGTGGAGGTAACCAAGGGAGGGTTGTGGAACCAGCAAGAACTCAGGTGTGTGACGTCAGCTTTGGAAGATGGCCAGGCTTCCTCACACTAAACGGAAATGGGCTGCCTTCCTTTCACACCACAGTCTTGAGCAGAATGTCCAGGAAGTGACTTTAACCAGCTACTCCAGAGACAAGATCTGCTGGAAACTACAGAACACGGTAGAGAACGGGAGACCCCGACTCTTCTACTGCAGCAGGACACAGCAGGTCTCTCACACACAGGGCTCTGTCTTGGGTAGGGGGATGAGGATGAGGTTAACATCAGAGACTGAGCATTTTCCCTGAAGAGCATTGAGTAATCCCTCAAAGGACTCTTTAAATTATCCCATGATACTGAGTTTCAAACACCATGTCTAAATTATATTTTTCTACTCCACAGTGGGAAAGGAGGTACAAGGAAATAAGAAAGAAGGAAAAAAGATAAATTTTCTTAGGACATTTATTTTTGGTGCTGATAAATCCATAACTTTTCCATAAGACATTCTTAGCAATCCAAGGTGGGTTTCCATGTGGGAGAAGTACCGATCTTAGTCCATCCACTTAAGTGTACAAGACATCACATTTTCTTTATTATTTTCATATTTCAATTTATTATTTAAGTATTCTTCAAATACTGGTGAAAACCAAATTAATATGTCAAAATCTGTGTCCCCCCTATTTATCTTCCAATTGTACAAAGCAAATGAAATTCACAAAAAAAATTAAATGATGATTTCTCAATCATTGGTCAAATGGTCATTGGATAATGAAAATAATGCATACCCCACACCTCCCAACGCATACCGAATGGTCGTTTCTATTTATTGAAAACATTTGCTGAGCTGCTCCCCATTTGTTCCTAGCCTGGGAACCCTATTCTTTTAGCGACTTCTCAGCAAATTCACAGGAAACTCTCCACCTTTCTTCATTTATATCTTCATTTATTGAATTAGTACTTTTTAGAACACTTTAAATGCAAGATTTAGAATGACCAAGGTCAGACGTCAGGAAAAGAAAGGTTTTTCATCAAAGTGTTTTTCATTTCTAACCTTATTAAATAACCCAGCTTTCTCACCTGCTGTGATTTCACAGCTTTCTGCTGGTCAAAACTCCTGGAGCTAGAACATCTTTCAGGTTGAGAATGTTTGATGGCTTTCCCTGATTCGCTGAGGTTATTAGTCTGTTCAGAATTTCCATATCTTCATTGATTAATTTTAGTGATTTCTACGTTACATCACCCATGTTTCCCAAATTATTTGCTTGGCATTGAGCAAAAAGTCCCATGAATCTCAATCTCTGTGCTGTGGTTTAGTTCAGTGTGGTTAGTTTGTGTTTTTTTTTTTTTTTAATAGCTGTGCTTTTGCTCAGCTTTTTTTTTTTTTTGACAAAATTAGTTAATGATCTGTGGACTTGACTGCATCTTCTTTTTTCTTAAATAAGCTCTCATATGTCTTTCTTTTAACAATTTTATCAGTTTCTCTCTTTTTAATTGATTCTTACCGCTGGCTTATTTTCATTTTATTTTTTCTTACTTTTATTTTATTGCTATTTTTCTAACTCATTGAATTGGATGGTTGGGTGATTATTTCTGCTTAATGGGGGATGCAATTATTTATGCTACGTTTTTTCTTGAGTGTGGTTTTGGTTCTAGCTAATGTAATATAATATTTTTAAGAAATTATCTCGCATAGAGTTCAATGATTTTTTTCTTACTGCTACTACCCTTTCCCCCGCCAGCTTTAACCAAAAGTGATTTAAAGAAAATGTCCAACTCTTAGATTGTAGAATATTCTATTTTCTAGTTTTTCTTCCTTTATTGTTATTATATATTGATTAAAAAATAAGGCCTTCCCTTCTAGTTTGGATTGTTTGATGTTTTCTTTATCATTTTTTGTAGCTATTTCAGATAAATGGTCTCTTTGCTGATGAGAGTCGACATAGTTAGAGACAGGTGAATTCAGAACACATGGAGCCTCCAGGAGGCTGAATCAACTTCTGATTGTCTAAAGGTTACAGGTGTACAATAACAATACTAGTAGGTAGCAAAAATAGATGAGCAATATTTTCACACAGTGAACGTTTGTCCCTAAAATTTCTCACTAGAGAAAAACAACTGAAGGTGATACTATGTGAGTGAACCAAGGTCATGTTGGAACTCTTTAAAGAATAAGAATGTCTCTCTAGATCCACTTTGGTATCTGTCAGTCTTTAGAAATCCTGCTAGTAGTCAAATTGGAACCCACACCAGAGAACAGCCCACCTGGGGCAGGTGTGCTACATCCATCTCTGAAGTACCCTGTGCAATTTATCAATAGGAAAACAGGGACCCCAACTCTACAGTGAGACATGAAGAAGTCCTCACTCATCACCTGCATGTGTTGTTTGGTCTGGCCTGAACCAGTTCCTGAATGCAGTGTCTGAGGGGACAGTTCTGCAGACAGCTAAACAGTAATGTGTAAAATGTCTGAGACCAGCTGTAGCACCAGACTTGTAGTTGAGCACATGGTCACTTAACAAAAAGGGGTATTCTCTGCTTTCATAGTATGGAATTCATTGCGTTGAGTAATATTTTTATTCATTGATATATCTAAGTCTTATTTATCAGTATTTTGTGCACATACAATGCCACAAGTAAGGTAAGGGTCAACCTGATTACTACGTTGCTTTTCTTTTTCCATGCATTGTCTGTTTGTTTTATGACTGTCTATGACGTTTTATTACATGATAAATACTCATAACCACTAATTTTGCCTGTTCATGGCACATTTAATCGATATAAATTGCCCTTTGTTGTGTCCTCTAGAGTTTAATAACTCTATATCTAACATTGACTGGTATCATGACTTTCCACTTGTGTCCGGCATGCTTTGCCCATTTGACTATTTTGAATGACTTTGTTTCAGTGACTTGCGTGCAATATCGAGTTGTATTTTATACTGTAATTCCATCTGGAAGTGTTACTCATTTAACGGATGAGTTGAAATAATTAAAGTCTCTTGAAAGGGTAAACAGGGTGTTCTTGGTTTTGATCATATTTTGTGATTATATCTCTATTTTTATTTTGTAATTTATTGCCTATGTTGTTGGTGTGTGTTAACATCACGTTTTTCTTCTGATCATTTGGAAGCTTTGAAATTTTATTCTATTGGCCAGCTCTACAGCTACAGCTAAAACTTTGTTACCTATCCTCTAATTTTACATTTCTCTGACTCATATCAATTAATTATGTAAAGTCAGAAGCAAATACCAGAGATATAAATAAATTCAGAATTAATAAATGATGATCCTAAATGGGAATTATGTAGAGATATTAAGTTACTGTAGCTAAAAAGCCTTCTGCCTGCAAGATAATTTTTCCTACATTACAAATGTTGCTGGTACTCCCAGCATAATTGTATGTTTTGGTAGATGGTTCTTGAATCAGTTCTCAAGTAGACAAAGGAAATGGAGGTCATGAATGGGACTTCACTGAATTTTGAGATCGGTGGTCGGTCTCAATGAAAACAAGCCACAGTGTGGTTGTCATCATTTAATTTTGCTTTTTGCTGATTGGAGCCTTCTTCCTACCATCGAGGTTTCCCTCCATTCTGGCTTCCACTTCATCTCTCTCCCATTCCTTATGTACACCCAAACTAGAGCTTATGGAGTTTTTTTTCCCTGTCCTTTTTGCCTGTCCCCACACCCTGACCTTCTGCTACTTTATTAAGGTATAGTGTCCACCGCACAGCAGCTCAATTCACAAAGATAACATGATGAGAACTATGGTAACTGAAAAGGAAGTTGAGCATCATCAACATGCTCAGGATCAAAACTTGATTCTCAAACAAACATTACTGCTGAGACATTTAATCTTAGGCATTTTACACATGTAAATTGTATACAAATAAATTCAAGGAGAATAGATGAGCAGAAGCACAAATTATATTTTTCAAATATCTAAGCAAAGAACAAAAGATGACTAGCAAGCTTTTTCAACTATATTATAGCATTGCTTAATTAAAAGAAAAGTACTGTATTTAAAATATAAGAAATAATTTTTCATAATAATCAACTTGTATTCATACATATAAATTGAATGTCAATGATATTCTAAAACAAGTGTCATAAATCCAAATATGACATAGCCTTTTTGTATAGTTTTATAATTTTAATAAGAAAAGCAATTCATGCATTAACAGAAAATAAAAATAATGCTGGAAGAAGAAGAAAAAGGTACATATAGTAGAATGATAGACAGATGGATAGTTACAGGGAATTACCATTGTATTTATTACATTACACAAAATTATTATTTTACATTTATGAAAACATAAATATGTATTAAACATTTGTATTATGTTTACATATTCTTCCTTAGGCTTTTTCCATTAACTAGTAAATACATGTATAATATTAATAATTTTCTACATCATTAAAGGGTTAATTTAATGCTTTATAGCAATTTATTAAATAGATACATCTAATTCCTTTATTATTTTTTATTGCTCTGTATGAATATATTCTTTTTTCCTT
This sequence comes from Nycticebus coucang, assembly GCF_027406575.1. NCBI lineage: Eukaryota > Metazoa > Chordata > Mammalia > Primates > Lorisidae > Nycticebus > Nycticebus coucang. Next base: position 4,910,210 of record NC_069794.1, on the reverse strand, counting down.
TTCAAAATATTAAAGAGACACAAATGGTTTTGTTACATGGCTTGAGTTAGTGCTGTAAACGTGCTCAGTCTGCCTGTTAAGTAGGTTTTGCCCCTTCCCCCTGCTTGATTTCTAATGATTTTTACTTCCCTTTGTGCACCAGCTATACCCATCAGTCAGTTCCAGTTTATTAGAGAGTGCCTAAGGTGTTTGTTTTTACATTCTTGAGATACCTCGCTTAGGATAATAGTCTCCAATTCCTTCCAAATTGCTGCAAAAATCATTAATTCATCCTTTTTATGGCTAAGTAGCATTCCATGATTTCCATATGCCACATTTTTTTGATCCACTCAACAACTGATAGGCACTTGCATTGATTCCAGATCTTTGCAATTGTAATTGGTCTACAATAAACATTCAAGTACAGGTGTCTTTTTGATAAAGTGACTTATTTTCCTTTGAATAAACACCTAGTAGTGGGATTATAGGATCGAATGGTAGGGCTACTTTTCGATCTTTGAGAAATCTCCATACTGCTAAAGCAGGGGTTTATACAGGGTTGTACTAATTTGTGGTCCCGCCAACAGTGTATAAGCCTTCCTTTCTCTTTGCATCTTGCCAGCATCTGTTTTTGGACTTTTTAATAAAGGCCATTCCAGTATCCAATATATTCAGTACTTCTATGAAACCAACTTATATTTACTCACACTTTCTTATGAAAGATAGAAAACAACTATAGTCTGGGATAAAGGAGAGAAATGGAGTGGGAAGGGAGGGGTGGGGGAGGTTTGACAGAGGGAGGGTAAAAGGCAGGACCACACCTATGGAGCATATTGCAAGGGTACAAGTCAAATCTGTCAAATGTAGAACATAAATGTCTTGACACAATAATCAAGTAAATGAGGCAAAAGCTATGTTGATTGGTTTGATGTAACCACGTCAGATTGTGTTAAAAAAAATCAACACATTGTACCCCACATATGCATAAATGTATTCATGATCTATGTGTATATGATTTAATAAAAAACAAAAAGAGAGAGAATATATTAATAAAGTAAAAAAAAATAATAAAGGCCATTCCAACAGGAGAAAGGTGATCTCTCATCGTGGTTTTAATTTGCATTTCCCTGATGATTAATGATGTTAAATTTTTTTTTCACATGTTTGTTGGCCATTTTTCTATCTCCTTTTGAAAAACTCTGGTCCATGTCTTCTGGACAATTTTTAATAGATTATTTCATTCTTTTTTTTCTTTAATGTTTTTTTTTCCTGGTTTTTGGAGTTCTTTGTAGATTCTTGCTATTAGCCTTTTATTAAACGTGTAGTTTTCAAATATTTTCTCACATTCTAAAGGTTGTGTATTTGCTCTATTGATTATTTCTTTCACTGTGCAGAAGCTTTTTAATTTAATCAACATCCATTTATGTATTTTTGTTGTTGCTGAAATTGCCAGTGGGGTCTAAGTCATAAATTCTTTGCCTAAATGGATATCTAGAAGAATTTTCCCTTGCATTTTCTTCTAGAATTCTTACAGTTTTATACTTTACATTTAAGTGTTTTATTTATCTTGAATAAATTGTTGTGAATGGTGAGAGATAGGGGTCTTGTTTCATTATTCTGCATATGGCTGTCCGTTTATTGAACTGGGCTTCTTAAAAGGCATGTCTGACAAGCTCACAGCCAACATCATACTGAATGGGGAAAAGTTGAAAGCATTGCCCCTAGGAAGTGGACCAAGACAAGGGTGCCCACTGTCACCACTTCTACTCAGCATTGTGCTGGAAGTCCTAGAAAGTAAAAATTGTGAGCAAGAATCCGGTACATGAATACCTATTTATAAATTGGATGCGACTTCATATGGCTGGTTTTCATTTATAAAAGTAAGTGTAATTGTTTTTCTCCGAATTACATAAAAACTAGATGGAATATATATATGTATTTATCTTAATGGTACCGTGAAACATTTCTACTGAAAACTTCCCTGTTCTCTTTGCAGTCTCTTTTCTTGCTTCCTCAGTGTGAGGATGGAGTCAAACTCACTCCAGGAAAAGCTCTGCTCTTCTACAAGGCGTGACTGTTCTGGGGCTCTGCTAAAATCACTGAGGACTCTCCAATTGTTCTGGTCACAGCTGAGCATTTTTCACCTTGCGTGAGCTGTGGGAAGTGTTCTCCCACGACTCCCTGATCTTTTTTCCCAGCATTTCAAAGCTCTGCTTGATGTGGGTGGGCCTACACGCCCAATGCCACTTCTGCGCAGATGTGCAGGGCTCTGTTGCCCAGAGACTCCACCTTCTTCCTGGGGCCCACAATGTGCAGCCCTCAGCGTTTCAGTCTCTTCCTCCTTCCCATCCCTCTCTCCTCTAGTGGGCATGCTGGGCTCTGTGTTCCCTTCTTTGCGCTCTGGATTAGAAAATTCCCCGAGGCACGAGACTGGATTACAATCCTTGGACTCACTTCACCAATGTGCTTCCTCGACAACAGCGCAGCCCCAGATTGCTCACCACTTTGTGTCTGAAACGGTTGTATGGAGTCTCCCCATATTTCCACTTTTTTATGATGGTGGGTTACACCTTGTTCCTCTCCCTCTATCGTTGTTGGGAGCAAAATTCCATTTGTTTACATCATAAGTAAGAACATAAAATTCATTGGTCACTTTGTTTTCATTTTGTTCTTGCACATGTTTGATTTATCTTTCAATTGTGCTTTGATTCCATTGCCTTTTGCTTAGATAATATTCTTGGCCCATTGCTTCAGAAGGACATTCTGGATGGTATGTGTGTATATATGTGTGTGTGTATGTGTGTATATATGTGTGTGTGTGTATCTGTATGTGTGTGTGTAACAGGCACTTGCATATTGGGGTAGTTCCTTCTTTTAACCTCATGCATGTTCGCTGTCTTGGGTATGTAAAAATTCTCAGAGGAGATTTAGGTATGGAATAATTTGTAAATATTGTTCCACTTCCTTTAGCTTCCAAGATTGCAAATACAAATGCTGACGATGTGATTCATGACCAATGTGTGCGGCACAGACAACATTAAATAGCTTGGCCTTTTTGCAGGATAAGTACTCACATGGGAACAGCTCTCAGGCAAACTGGCCCCATTCCTGACTCCTCCCCTTAGCCCAGTGACCGGTAGTAGTTACATTATTTTTGTGCCCCATTCCTGACTCCTCCCCTTAGCCCAGTGACCGGTGGTAGTTACAATATTTTTGTGCCGTGTTCTCTTCACTTATAAGTCTGTATCATAATATAGTACCTAACTTAGAGGGTTATTGTGAGGATTAAATACATTTTATCTGTAGTGGTTCATAGGAAGTGCTAAGTTAATGTTAAGTAATAATGTTATCTCAGAAATCACTACAAAGTTGCTTTGTGATAATCTGGACAAATGTATTCTTCTCTTTGAGTAGATTTCCTTTACCCACTGACTGCTCTAAGAAGCACCAGCCACATACCCTGCTTCTCTTTCAAATCCAAGGCCAAGCATATGCATACAACAGCTCAATCTTTCTTATTTCTTTTTTATTAAATCATAACTGTGTACATTGATGCATTATGGGGTTCAGTGTACTGATTTGACATATAATGTGAAATGCTTACATTGAACAGATTAACACATCCATCACAATTATATTCTTTTCTTAATAGTTTTGAAATGTACCATTGCATCATGCACATCAGATGAGGTCCCTGCCAAATACCTTCCCTCCTCCTACCTCCCCGCTCCCTTCCACTCTCTCTCCTCTTACCTTCTACTTTCTGGACTATAGTTACATTTTACTCTTTGTATGAATGTGTAGGTGCTTACATATTGATTTCATAATAGTATTGAGTACATTGGATGCTTTTTTTTCTCCCATTCTTGATATACTCTGCTAAGAAAAATATGTTCCAGTTCCATCCAGGTAAACATAAAAGATAGGAAGTCTCCATCTTTTTTATGGCTGCATAGTGATCCACACTGTACATATACCACAATTTGTTAATCCATTCATGGGTGGATGGGCACTTGGGCTGTTTCCATGTCTTGGCAATTATGAATCGGGCTGAAATAAACATTCTAGTGCAAATGCAAAAAAGGAGACCATTTTTCTAAGTGAAGTATTATAAGAATGAAAAAGGAAACACCACATGTACTTAATACTAAATTGGAACTAGTTCATCAATACTTATGTGTACATCTGGAAGTAAGACTCAACAGAAATCAAAGAGGTGTGGTGGGGGAGGGTGGGTAAACCACACCTAACTGGTACAGTGCACACGTTCTGAAGGGCACACTTACAACCTTGACTTAAAATGTACAAAAGCAAACTATGTAATCAAAACGTGTGTATCCCTATAATATTCTGAAATTAAAATAAAGTAAAATAACTAGCCTGAGTGGGAAAAGATAAATAAATATAAAGGTGAAAAATAAAAGCAAAATGTTCATTTCAAAACATCAAAAAAGACACTTTTGGTAGTTTAACACATACATTTCAAAATTTGAAATTTTTTGTCTTTTTGCACGTTATGATTATATATTTTATATTTATAATAAAATGTGGAGGGAAACCTCAAGTCTAAGCATCAGAAATTAGTTGATGTAGTCATTCAATAAAATTAAATGATAAATATTATTAATATCATAAATAATAAAATGATAATAAAATATTATGAAGCCACTGTAAAACACTTTTATAAAACAGATATTAATATATGATTATACTAGTGATGTAATGTAAAATTATAAAGGTAGCATTAGGTATAGACACACACACCTATATACATACGGATGTACAAATAGATACGTATAGATGTATGTGTATCTATATGAATAGATCATATGCTATTATCTTAAGATTCTACATATTTGCAAATCACTTTTAAATTCAGACAAAAAGTTGTTTGGCCAATTAATGCTGTCCAAGAATCTGTTATTTATTAACCTTCTTATGCTTTTGCCACCACTAGTTCTGTTGGTCTTGTAGGAGCACTTGAACAGCATTTGCTATATTCTTATACATCAAATTACACGCGCGTGTGTGTGTGTGTATTTACATCATTCTTACTCTGTCACATAGTTCTCCCATGTGATTTCTAAGTGACGCTGCTGTTTTTTTTGTTTCTTATTCCTCTTTTCTTTCTTCTTTTGCAAGCTTTCGGGAGCAGCTCAAGGATGAAGTAGAGGAGATAATTTGTTTTATGTTGTGTGAAAACATGACAAATGAAATAAGACAGCTTAAAAACCACTTCCTCTTTTGTAATACTTTAAACTTGATACATTTCATAAACAAAGACCAATCCCGTTTGCAAAGAGAAAACAGAATTCCCTAGGTAGTGAGTCCTTGAATTCAGATTAGCCATTTGATGCAGGACTGAAATGTCTTCAAAATGTATCTTGTTGTCAGAATCACTAATTTTCCCTACATTCACTCAAATTCATTTTGAGCCCTGGATTTGGAATCAATTCAGGCCATCAAACCCCATAAATTGTGATTTTGGCCATGAATTTCCCATCGTTAGGAAATGACAAGTTAAAATGCATAAAACATTAAAGGGTTTTAATCCCTCAATTATGAACTTACCATGGTTTCTCCATATCACTAATCATTTTCAGTAAAAAATAAGTTTCAGAATGATTTGTCATGATTTAACAACACCATTCATTTTAATTCATCACTTCCTGTTGGGGGTAAAATCATGAATCCAGGCTACTTAAATGTTCTTTTATTCTCTTCCTCACCCTGACAGCTAACTTTTGTTACTTCTAGAGTACTGTAATAGACAGAAGCCTCGGTAATTGGTAGAAGTGGACAGATAATTACTGGGAATGTATGCTCAGTGTTTTCCAAACCTTGCCTTATTGTATTGCTTTGATGAACTTTTGTGAAGTACATGTCCTTTTACCAGACACAGGAAAGTTAGAATTCAAACTAGCTTGGAAATTCAACGGGACTCACATAATTTACAAGTTGGAGAGCCAGCCTACAGTTTCATGCTGATTTTAATACTCATTCTGTCTTTCCTCGCAGTTCAATCAACCTCTTATCCCTATCCACTTAAATTTATCTCAAACTTTGACCCTACATAAATGTTTCTAAAACATTGTTCTGAGACTACCAATGCCTGGATCAAAGTTATCATGGATTCCATATTGCCTTTACAACTTTCTAAAATATGGTTCCCAGACGTTCTTGTCACTCTTTAAGAACATATACGTGTGCTTCAATCAAGTCAAAATATGATCCCTGAATATATTCTAGTGTTTTTGCCTTATATTTTCCCAATGCATTGGCTTGAAAGTAAGTCACCCTATTCTCCATAGCTCCCAATATTATCTTACTCATCAAGCTTCACCATAAATGTTCTGGTGATGCAACTTATCTGATCACATCCTCATATCCCACTGAACTCTTGCAGTACTTTTAATCCCAAATTATATTATGAATATTTGTCACTCTTTGTGTTGTCAAATTTATATACCATTTTGTATAAAAATTAACAGGGAAAGGTTTCCTTTTAAGATGCCTATAATTAACAGTATCAAAATATAAAATAAGTAATTATGTCCTCTAGATTCAACATAGCTCTGAACCATGGAGGTAGGCGTTCTCTCTCCCTCACATCTTCAACCCCTCTGTCTTTAAACAGCATCTTACTAGAAGTGTGGGCTCAGGAAGTGCCTGCTAACTTCATTTCAACTTTTAAAAAAGCATTTCCTTAAAAATGAAGGCTGACTAGAAACACAATTAACTACATCTTAACTATTGTCTGCATTCTTTTCAGAATTTTTCTTTTACGGATCCGTGCCATCCTCAGAAGACCTGCCTATTTCAAACAAGGAAAGAACTTGATATTTAAATTTACAATATTTGCTTAAATTCATCTTTGCTTGTATGTGAAATCCCATTTTAATGATTTTACTTCAATCTTTAATTGTATGAAAGAGAATTTTGCTACATGCAAGTGAACATGATCATTCTGTGAGGAATGAAAGTGTCTTCCTCCTGAAGTCAGACTAATAAACATGCTGGTAAATCACTTTGAGAGGGGTCAGGCGGGCACTAGGAGGCTGGGTGACAGTTTTCTTGTTTTTCTTTCCTCTCCTCTATGTACATAACCTGGAGGCTTCTTGTCAAGGTTCCAAAAACATTCAAGTGGTGTTTTGTTAACCAAATCTTTGTGCCCATCCTGCTGTGCACTCACCTTCCACCCTGTAGCACCTCGAGGAGCAGGTTTTCCCTGTGCCCACGAGTTCCCAGGAAGAAACAGGAGGAAAGAAACAAGAGCCATTGGTCAAGGAAGCCTGAGCAGTGGGCAGGACCCAGAAAGGAGCACCCCACTCACTACAGCTTCTGTGCACCTTATAAAAAGCCATACCCCTTCTTGGAGTCTGGCATCCGACGACAGATTGATACTAAGTCACAAAGACCATCATTTTCATCTGACTTCAGACAATTGTCCAAGGCCTTTCTGTTTCCAGAGCTTAATTCCCTGTGTGTGGCAGTTTGGGTCTCCTGAGAAGCATAATCGGTGAGGGAGTCCCTAAGACTTGTTATTAAGACATGCCTACAAGAGGAATAATTTCTGGAGCTCTAATGTGCAGCACGGTCACTATCAATAACAACTTTGTATTATATACTTCCAATTTGCTAAGAGAGTAGATCTTAAAGATTCTTGTTACACACAAAGACATAGCAACTGTGTGAGATGATGCTCATGTTAAATAACCAGGTTGTGGTAATCACGTCATAAAGTATACATATATCAAAACATCACTTTGTCCACCTTAAATATAGACATTGCAATTTGCCAATCATCCGTCATTAACCTGGAAAAAAGGACGTGGCCTTGATACCAAACTCTGGGCAAGGGAATTACCTGTGCTCCCGATAATGTAAATAGAACTTCACCTCAACTCTCTGGACAGTTTTGATCAGTTCCCATGTTCACTCTTACTTACATTTTATACTATGTATACCCACTTTACAAGCAAATTATAATTTCTAAAAATCAAATTTTGATCTCTCTATTTGAGCTGATGTTATTGTCCTATCCTTCAAAAATTTACTTTCATAAATCTCCCATTGGAAAATACCTATCAATTATTGATAGAAGTAAAAACTTCCCTTAACAAAATGCAAGCCTGTGGCCTGGCCTAGTCTGGCCATGGATTCTGGCCAAATCCTCCCCGTTCTCCTGCTGGATGGCACAGACGTCTGGAGGGTTTTGTCCAGTGCCACTTCTGCTACTTGGCATGGGGTCACCTTCTGCTTCACATGTCTGAATGTTCAACAGCCTGAAGAAATGTACATGGGTCTCTTACTGCTGCTGTCATAGCTGAAAACAGTCACTGAGAGAGGGAGCATTCAAGTGTTAGCATCCAAGAATGGGGATATCAAAAGACACAACATTCCCTTCAAGCTTATCATTCAGGGGCTTGGTGTGCCCCAGAGGTGACAAGCCAGCAGGAACTTGCACCCCCACCCTGAAGAGCTGGATGGAGACAATGAGTTTGACAACTGGTGTAAGGACTGAGAGTAGCAGATAAGGTGACAGAAACTATGAGGCTTATAAATGTGTGTGTGTTTGGAGGGTGCAGATCAGAATGAAAGAAGGTTAGGCTCAGAGACTGCGACTGGGCACAGGGCGAGGGGCAGAGTTCTGGTTTCCCATTTTCTCTGGTCAGCATTGCTATGGGAAGCCCCCTTGATGTACACAGTGGGGCAGCGCTCAGTGCCATGAGTGCACAGGCACACCTGCACCAGCAGACATTGGAGCATTGACTCTCCTTCCACACCTAAAAGGCACGGCCACCACAGTGGAGGAAGAGAACCTTTGAAGAACTATGATGCAAATACACAGATGCAATGTTATGATGCCAGAGAATTTCTGTCTCAAACATGTTCCAGCTCTCTGAATTCATCATAGGACTCACGACATAGTAACAGCATCTAGCAGGACCCTTGGTTGCACAGACACCCATGGAGGGAATACAGGCTCACAGGGAAGATAGAGAGGCAAACAAAATCACTTACCCCAGGAAGAATAAAACTAATAGAAGAGAAAACTGAAGAATTTAAATTAGTCTCATTAAATATTCTCAAGGAGATGAACAAATTAGTATTTATAAAGGAGAACTAACAGTCCATATTGTTTTACATTAACCTTGTTTAAATTATTAATTATTCCAACAGTGTTGAGTAGTAACTGACTCAATCAGGTACACGTAGAACATATTTAAAGATAGATCAATAAACTCAAGTTCAAACTGTGACACTTTCCTGGAGGTTTTAGAAAGACAAACAGGCAGATGATGCAAAGGGAAGTTTAGGGATGTTGAGGAAAGAAGAAATTCATCAACACTGCCATGGAAAGAGTAGTAGCCCACTCCTTTTAATATTAAATACGATAACTGAGTTTTTCCTGCTTGATGTATGTGAACAACACAAATTTTCATTAATGAAAAATGACATGCTAAAGAGAAATTTTCATCCTTGCCATTAACCAAAACTTTAGCAGAGGGGCATGATTGTCTTATTCTGACAAATTGGGCAATTTCCTAACTGATGATGGGTTTGGCCAGTTTGTCACATGCTTTTTTTGCATTTTTATACACACTAACCAAAACCCTGTATAATACTGCCAAACAGTGTTACTGCGACAGTGCGTGTAAGAGGAGACGAACAAATACTTTGAAAACAAAGGAGACACAATAAAAATATTGCAAGTGGCAAAGAAGCAATAAATACCACTTGTCTGGTTCTTCTTTGAACTTCTAAACTCTATGCAATCTAACATATTCCACGGCCAGAGAGACTGTCCTGTAGGTTTAGAAAGTTACTGTAGAATTATCCTCAAGATGCTTGGCTCATCCTGTTCCCTGCATTCATTCATAATGAATGTGTATCAAATTATCTTCTTCCACAATACGTCAAGCATTGTGCCAAGCACCTCGTGTGTGTCATTTTAAACAGAATAGTACAAACAAAGATATGAAATAGGCGTAATAACGTGACATTCAGGCAGATGAGATTCCTAGTACACTCTAGCCTGATTTTAATATTTATCGAAAAATGGATTGTGATTGAACAATACAAGAATTAACTAGAAATGGACCCACAGTTCTTCAGTGAATAAGCCCCAACGCCGGACGGAAGCCTGGTTCTCCCTGGTGTCTTGGTTCAGCACACAAACGACTGCGCCTTCATCCTCAGCTCCGGCTGCAGTTTCTGGAACGTGACTCTGCCACTTTTGTTTCTTCTGTTTGCATTCTGACTGTTGTGAACATTAGAGGATTAGTTTAAATGAATCAACCTATTATTTGCTTACTCTAAGATTTCAGATGATGTCATTCCTGAAAGTTAGAAATAGATAGTTGAGTCAGTGCAGAGTCTGTATCAACAAATGCATAGAACGGTCGGGGGTGGTTGGTGCGGTGTCTGAGGAACGAGTGCATGACTCAATCTCAAAACAGCATTTTTTAAAAGCCCATTTGAGATGTAGATTTTTACCAGGAGCCTAAACTTTTAACTGATATATAGAGTTTGTCTCAATAATATTCTGATGTATTCTGCATACCATGTTAGTGAATCACTAGGGGGATGTTTTGATGACAAAAAAAAAAAAAAAATGTATTGAGGGAATATGAGGGCAAACGGCCTGCCTTCATTTATGCCAAAGATACTGAATGTTAAAAATGCAACAGACATTCTTTTTTTCCTGCACGCCTAACGCTATGCAAATACAAACTTAGGAAAAAGCCCAATACAATATGTAACAGAAAAGCAAACAAGTACGCACAATCTCTTGACATATTTTGTAGTTGGTAATACTAGTGTTCTGTTTACAAAGGAATTTCCAAGTTCTGATCTTCTGTTTATAGTCTGCCCCAAGATGTCTGAGTTGGAAGGTTTTATTTTTTTTCTTCCTGGTGTGTTTTTACACAAAACTCACTTGAGATTATGGATCTAAAATAAATATAAATATTTGTGAAAGCCTGCATGAATATGGGTAACCTTTATTATGCAAAGAGCATTAGCCAGCACTGCAAGCTAATATTTAATACACGCTAAAGGAAGGAAAAATAATCAAGAAATTAAATTTAATAAGTGATCTATGATATTAGCATATGTAGAGCTGTAATGAATATTCGGTTTTTCTGGTTGGCGTTACTATTTTCTAAACCATATTATTTCAGAAGGCTATTGCTTTGGCTGTTCAAAATATCTTCTTCAGAATTTACAACACTTAGATGAAAATCATGTATGCCAAAATTGTACAGTTGTCATTATGTGTGCATAAACACACAAATGTGTGCAGGAAATAAAAATATTCCAGAGAAAGACATATTTAATTCAGAAGAAAGACATTAGCATTTCTCTAAAATGTAGTATCTCAAAAGCACAAAACCAGTATTATATAATATTATATACATAATTCATATTTTACAATTGAATCACATTTGAATAACTGGCTTAAACACAGCCCACTATTTATGTGTCATGTACCAAAGCCTCTGAAGAATATGAAAAATATTAATAAGATGTAGCCAGATAAGGAAGAAGCTTTGTATTTGTGGGACGTTATTTGTCAGGGGCCTCAGTCTTACCCATCTCCAATGTGTTGCCTGTACAGTCCTCAGAATTCTTCTATTAACTTGCAAAAGTAATTATGTCACTGTCTTTCCTGAAGGTGTTCAACATATCTTTTTTCTCTATAGGATAAACAAAATTTCATTATTTTTTAATATCATGATCTGGTTCTTTTTTTAAATTTCAAAATATTATGGGGGTACAAATCTTTAGGCTATCTGGATTGCTTTTGTGCATTTTGAGTTGAAGTTATGAGTGTGCCGGTCACCAAGGAAGCATGCCCTTGACCTGTCAGGTGTGAATTCACCCGTCTCCTGTTCCCCCTCCCACCCACCTGGCTTCCTTTGAGTTTTACTACCCTGTTGTCAGGATTTGTTCCTGACCACTCATCGGTACTCAATTTCTATTTCCTCAATTGCTTGGTTTTTTGGTTCTATTTTATACATATTATGTTTCTGTCTTTTTTATTATGCTCATAATCTATTTTGGAAGTTCTCCTTAGATGATTCTGTTTATGTTGTCTGCTGAGAAGGAGTTTAACTCTACCCTGCTCTGCCCAGAGGAAGGCATGTAAAACCAAACTCAGCAAGGCAGAGCACCCCAAGAAAGAGAAAATGACTCAAAATGAGCCAGTTCACCTTTTAGTCAGAGGGGGACTGTCAGGCGCACAACAATGACAACAACAATAGTAACAAAACTCTCATGCTCTGAGATGGCTGGGCTGAGGGATGTGAGTCACCAGCTTTGGCTACCATCTTTGTCAACTCAACTGAGAATGACGCCAACACACAAGAACGAAGACACAGGGACTGGGACAGAAGAGAGTCCAGATGGTGTGATCTGAATCCTTGGATGTGGCTCTGCCAGAAACCATATTCTTTCAAGTCATATGAATTCTAGTTTTCCTCTATTTCCTCTTACATTTAATTTATGCAAATTTTTACATTGTAACTGTCAGGGTCATTACTAACATATCCTCTCTTTTTGCATCTTAAATAATATTACCTCACACCACTGAAATTCTTGTATTTTCTGAATCAGTTTATGTTATTTCAGATTTTCATGGCCTGGCACAAGAGTCTCCATCCAGAAATCTCTCCCATTGCCTCTCAACTGATGAACCATTTCTATAACTTCACTCCTAAGCAAAATGCTTCCTCCACTAACAAGGTGTCTCTGACTCCATTAGAAATTTTCTCATGCCTTTGCACACAAGGAATAATCTGTGTCCAATAAAAATGTCCTTTTGCTTTGGTGCATTCATAGTCATTTTTATAGAGGTGACAGCAGAAACTACGAATATTAAAGCAAACCCATCCAATGCCTGGTATTTACAAACTGAATAAATAAAGGAATCTATTATCTTATAGTTCTGGAGGATGAAAGTTTTCAATTAAGGTGTCAGCAATAGCTGTGTCTTAGAAATAAGTAGGGGTGAATCTTTCTTGCCTCTTCCCGGCTTCCAGTGATTTTCCAGCAATCTCTGATGCTCCCTGGCTTGCAGCTATCATCACTTCAAGAGCTGCCTCTTCTAGAATGTGATGCAGTTCCCTGCGTGTCTGTGTTTTTACATTCTATTTCCCCCTCTTATAAAGACACCAAATTGGATAAAAGTCAACCCTAATGTCCTCATCATAACTTAGTGACATCTATAAGAAACTTGTTTTCAAACAAAGCCATTTTAACATTTACTTGAGATTAAGACTTTAGCATGTCTTTGGGGGAGACACAGCTCATAGTAATGTTTTTTTAATTGCATGATACTAAGTATAAAGCTGTGTTAATAGGCATGCAGTGTATGAAGATGTACTTTGCAACAATAATCACAAAGTGAAGAAAGATGAGCTGTATGAGGGAGAAATTTTATATATTATTGAAGTTAAGTTGGTATTAATTTTGAACTATTTTGTTTCAAATGTAAGATATTAGGATGTCAATTGTGACCACCAGAAAAAAACTCTTAAGAAAATTACTAAAAATAATAATAATCAAAAATAAAGGAAATAAGAAGAGAATCAAAATGGTTCTCTATTTTTTTTTTATTTCATTTAATTCTGCTCTAATTTTAGTTATTTCTTTTCTTCTGCTTGGTTTGGGGTTGGAATGTTCTTCCTTTTCCAGTTGCTTAAGATGTCTGATTAACTTCCCATGGATTCCTCTCTTTCCATTCTCTTGAGGAAGGTTTGCAATGCTATAAATTTCCCTCTTAGGACTGCCTTTGCAATATCCCACAGGTTCTGATAATTTGTGTCTTCATTATTGTTTCGTTCCAAAACTTTGGCAATTTCCTTCTTAATCACATCTATGACCCAACTATCATTCAGCATAAGGTTATTTAGCTTCCATGTTTTTGTATGAGTATGCAGATACCTGTAATTGGTGAGTGTAACTTTTATTGCATGATGATCTGAGAAAATACAAGGAATAATTTCTATATTTTTAAAATTGCTGAGGTTAGGCTTGTGACCTAACATGTGATCAATTTTGGAGGATGTTCCATGGGCTGAAGAGAAGAATGTGTATTTAGTTTTGTTAGGATGAAATGTTCTGCAGATGTCTGTGAAATTTAATTGTTATATGGTGAAGTTAAATTTAAGTCCCAAATTTCTTTGCTTGGTTTCTTATTGGAGGATCTGTCCAACACTGCCATAGGGGTGTTAAAATCTCCAACTATTATGGTGCTGGAAAATATTAAATTGCTCATGTCTGTTAGGGTCTCCTTTATAAATTGAGGAGCATTCTGGTTGGGCACATAAATGTTAATAATTGACATCTCATCATGTTGAGTGTTTCCTTTAACAAATATGAAGTGACCATCCTTGTCTTTTCTTACTTTTGTTGGTTTAAAGTCTAGTGTATCTGCAAATAAAATTGCCACCCCTGCATTTTTTTTTGGTAGAGAAAGAGTGTCACTTTGTCACCCTCAGTAGAGTGCCATGGCATCACAGCTCATAGCAACCTCCAACTCCCAGGTTTGGGCAATTCTCTTGCCTCAGCCTCCCGAGTAGTTTGGACCACAGGTGCCTGCCACAATGCCCGGCTATCTTTTTGTTGCAGTTTGGCCAGGGCTGGGTTTGAACCCACCACCCTAGGTATATGGGGCCGGCACCCTACTCACTGAGCCACAGGTGCCACCCGCCACCCCTGCATTTTTCTGATTTCCATTTGCCTGGATTACAGGTGCCCATCCCTTCACTCTCAGTGTATATTTATCCTTTAAAGTAAGATGAGATTCTTGTATGCACCATAAATCTGGCCTGAGTTTTTGTATCCAGTCAGCCAATCTGTGCTTCTTAAGAGGACAGTTTAAGCCATTTACATTAATTGAGAGTATCAAAAAGCCTGGTAGTATTTTGGGTGTCAAGTTTTTCGAAAGTCCAGTGGAAATTTTGAATCTTTTCACCACTGTGGAAATAAGGTTTTGATCAAGAATTTCAGAGTGAGTTTACTTTGGTGGTAGAGCATTATATAGTTGTGCCAAAAAAGATGAAATATTTGGGAATTTACCTAACAAAGGACATGAAAGATCTCTATAAAGAGAATTATGAAACTCTGAGAAAAGAAATAGCTGAAGATGTTAAAATGGAAAAACATAGCATGGTCATGGCTAGGAAGAATCAACATTGTTAAAATGTCCATATTACCCAAAGCAATTTACAAATTTAATGAAATCCCTACCAAAGCACCGCCATCATTCTTTAAAGATCTGGAAAAAATAGTATTTTGTTTTATATGGAACCAGAAAAAAACCTTGATTAGCCAAGACATTACTCAGAAATGAAAACAAATCAGGAGGAATCATGCTACCAGACTTCAGATTATACTATAAATCTATAGTGATCAAAACAGCATGATATTGGCACAAAAATATAGAGGTAGGTGTATGGAACAGAATTGAGAACCAAGAAATGAACCCAGGCACTTATTGTCATTTGATCTTTGATAAGCCTATCAAAAATATAAATTGGGGGAAAGATCTCCTATTTAACAAATGTTGCTAGGAGAATTTGCTGGTGACTTGTAGAAGACTGAAACTGGACCCACACCTTTCACCATTGACAAAAATTGACTCTCACTGGATAAAAGATTTAAACTTAAGACATGAAACTATAAGCATTCTTGGAGACAGTGCAGGAGAAACACTTAAGAAATTGGCCTGGAGGAATAGTTTATAAGGAGGACCCCCCTGGGCAATTGAAGCAACACCAAAAATACATTACTTTGACCTTATCAAACTAAAAAGCTTCTGCACAGCCAAGAACAAAGTAAGTAAAGCAAGCAGAATGGGAGAGGATATTTACAGGTTATGCTTCTGACAAAAGTTTGACAACCAGAATCCACAGATAATTCAAACTTATTAATTAGAAAAGAACAAGTAATCTCATTTCATTGTGGGCAAGGGACTTGAACAGAAGCTTCTCTGAAGATAATAGGTGCATGGCCTACAGGCACATAAAAAAATGCTCATCCTCTTTAGTCATCAAAGAAATACAAATCAAAACCACTTTGAGGCTCAGCGCCTATGGCTCAAGCAGCTAAGGCTCCAGCCACATACACCTGAGCTGGCAGGTTCGAATCCAGCCCAGGCCAGCCAAACAACAATGATGGCTGCAACCTAAAAATAGCCAGGTATTGTGGTGGGTGCCTGTAGTTCCAGCTAAATCGCTTGAGCCAAGGAGTTGGAGGTTGCTGTGAGCTGTGATGCCATGACACTCTACCCAGGGTGAAAGCTTGAGGCTCTGTCTCAAAAACAAACAAACAAACAAACAAACAAAAAAACCATTTTGAGATATCATCTAACTCCCACAAGAGTGGCTCACATAACAAAATTCCAAAACTACAGATGTTGGTGTGGATGTGGAGGAAAGGGAACATGTCTGCACTGCTGGTGGGAGTGCAAGCTAACACATCCCTTTTGGAAAGAAGTATGGAAAATACTCAGGGATCTAAAAGTAGACCTGCCATTTGATCCTGCAATTCCTCTACTAGGTATATATCCAAAAGACCAAAAATCACTTTATAACAAAGATATTTGCACCAGATTGTTCATTCCAGCTCAGTTCATAATAGCCAAGTCATGGAAGAAGCCCAAGTGCCCATTGACCCACAAATGGATTAATAAGTTGTGGTATATGTATACCATGGAATA
The DNA here is from genome assembly GCF_027406575.1 of Nycticebus coucang. Lineage (NCBI taxonomy): Eukaryota > Metazoa > Chordata > Mammalia > Primates > Lorisidae > Nycticebus > Nycticebus coucang. The sequence continues at coordinate 4,893,502 of NC_069794.1, read as the reverse complement.
TTATGCAGCCTTAAAAAACATGGAAACTTGACGGAAGGAGGGGGTGGGGCCTTGGTGTGTGTCACACTTTATGGGGGCAAGACATGATTGCAAGAGGGACTTTGCCTAACAATTGCAATCAATGTAACCTGGCTTATTGTACCCTCAATGAATCCCCAACAATAAAAAAAACAAACAAACAAAAAAAACATGGAGACTTTACCTCTTTTATGTTTACATGGATGGAGCTAAAACATATCCTACTTAGTAAAGTATCTCATGAATGGAAGAAAAATATTCCATGTACTCAGTACTATTATGAAACCATTTTACAATCACACTTTCATATGAAGAATAGATTACAACTATGGCCCAAGATGAAGGAAGGATGAAGGGGCATGGGAGGGAAAGGGGAAGATCAGATGGAGGGAGAGTGAATGGTGGGATCACACCTATGGTGTATAATGCAAGGGTACATGTTGGATTTATTAGTATAGAGTATAAATGTCTTAACACAATAACTAAGTAAATGAGATGAGGTATATATTAACCAGTGCAATGTAAGCATTCCTAATTCTATATGAACTCAGCACATTGTACCCCATAAATGCATTAACATATACATGATCTATGTGTTTATAATTTAATAAAAAATAAAAATAAATGGTTCTCTAAAAATGGTCAATTAAACACAAAAGAAGGAAGTAATGGAGGAAATGAGAAGGAAAAGGTATAAAAAATGTAGAAAACAAATTAGAAAATGAAAGTTACTATAAATGGTTTAAACTCCTCAATTATATGCAGAAGTGGGCAAAATGGATGGGAAAAAATTATTCAAAGAGATGATACCATTTTACATCTAGAAACACGACTCAGCTGGGAAAAGAAGGATAGAAAAGGATATTCACGGCAAATAGCAAACAAAAAAGATAAAAAGACTTTAAGTCAAAAATTGTTACAAGAGACAAAGAAGAATATTATATATTGATTGAAGTGTCAACTTACCAAGAAGATACAACAACTATAAATACATGTGCAGCAAATAACAAAGCCTCAAATGTATGAAGCAAATCTTGATAGAATTGAAGACACAGTTCAACAGCAATACTTGGATACTTCAATATCCCATTTGTTAATAAATAAGCAACTAGACAAAAGATCAGAAAGGAACAAGAGGTCTTGACTACTCTACAAATCAATTAGGATGAAAGGAGATGAATAGAACATTGTACTCCCAAACAACAGAATACACATTTTCTCATGGACCCATGGTACATTATCTAGGATAGACCAGATCTTTGGCTACAAAATTGAAATCCCAAAAAGTATGTTAATCAAACATAATCGATGGAATCAGAATGTGACAGTGCATGCAAGCTGAATGGCTAGTGAGAGAAGTTCTGGGTTCTAGAGGATGCAGAGGTTTTCCAATCATCTAGGAGTTTTTAAGTTTGTACCTTTGGTTTATATTTAGTCATCTCAAAAGAAAAAAAAAAAGTTTGACCTTTTGATTATAAAGTGTTCTGACAGATATTTGAACTGAAAAGAATTCTAGAAAACTGGTGGTTGTTGGTTTCATTGATTCCTCATTTCCTTTTGACCCTGGGATCTGGTAGCTGGTGCTGTGAGATAAAGAGAAGCACAATGAAACCCTAATTTGGTGGATTCTTATATTTTACCATCCATTACTAAAACCTGTGAAAGAATTGGACTTTTTTCTCCAACATCTGGGCTACTTACCTAAAAAGCAGTTATTGTACTCCCTAGCGCTGGCCGTCAAAGCGTGATTCCACTTCACCCCTCCTCCTACCTCACTGATCAGAGAAGTGCCGATATGAACAATGCCATACATAGCACTTTCTGCACTTCTATTCCTTAAATCACTGCTCAACAATTACTCAAAGCCCAATATGAAAATTATATCATCCGGGGGGAAAAACAGCAAAAAATTTTAGAAAGAAAAGGATCTATTTGCTAGAAGTCAATAAATACAAATGAGGAGCATTACCCTGTGACTTCTGCTTTCACCATTCAGGTGAAGATCTGGAGTGCTGTTAGGCTTCTCCTCAGAGTGTGTCAGCAGGTGTGCGTCCAGAACTAAACATGGCAAATTGTGTTCTTCCATTCAACACGCATTACCTGTAAAAAAATAAATACAAATACGTATGCACCTTGAGACAAAGGACAGCCTCTCCTATACCTAGACCTTCTTCTCTGTTGGAAATGGGGCAAATAAAACATTTTTCTCAAGCAATGTCTTACTATCAATGACTGCTCCTTTTATGGCTCTTGTAAATCTGTTATTTCTGTTATGTAGCATTCACTTAAAAATGGGAAGGATGATGTTTTAGTAAAAAGCAGCTAATAGTGTAATGTTATAAGATTTGAAGGACTGATGACAACAAATACCGCATGTCTATTTTAGAACACATGGCAATGAGGCCCTGCACCTGGTCATCAGTTATAAAATGCCTCACGAGGAGAGCAAGACACACAGCTACTCGGTACTGCCAGATAAGATTCACAGATGTAATCATCAGAAGCAATCTTCTTCATTTATGACCATAAATATAATATACATTACTAACAAGTCCTAATTACATCCAATGTAAGAGAAACAAAATCACCATTTTTGTAGCTAGTATTAATGACCTTGACATCAGAATAAATCTAGAAAATAATAAGTTATGTATACAGAGTTCGTGTGGTGAGTTAAGGTAAATCAGTTTCTGGGCACTTGCGGATAGCTAGTTTACACCTTAAAAGATACCCCTCTCATAGGAGATACTTCTCGCTTTCTCTAAAGTTTGGCTATTTACTGGCAAGTGAACTCAGACAGCCAGATGGCCAAAGCCCTACAAGATCATTAGACAGCTCCTGATAAAATTTTGGACAACAATTAACAGAAGCCCAGCAGGGGTTCCCCACTCTTGACCCCCGAAGGGCGGCTAATCAGCAGCATATGTGTTTATTTATACCAGTAGGCCCTTTTAATTAACAGCTCTGAGGTGTGTACATTTTGGAACTTTGTGCAATATTTTAGAAAACAGTTCTGCAAAGGCCAGTTGTATTAAAATTAAAGACAGAAGCCAACCAAATGTCAAGATGTTTAGTCATGGTACAGATGGTCCAAATATTTATAAGATCCTAGTGAAAAAAAAAAATCCCTTTGGCTAGTTCCAAGGGTTGCCAAAAGAAGATACTGTTTTTGCTCTCCCACCCTATCTTTGCAAGTTTACATAACTTTGACCACAGCCCTGCCCTGACACTTGGGATGTTATTGCTGGTACTGACTCCCCCCAATTCCTCTGTGTAATTAGACCCTCGTAACATTGCTGAGTATGAGCTTATCTCAGGTGGGTCTTATACACAGGAGATACTAGGCAGTGTAGTGCTGAGAATCTGACACAATATTTTCTCCATCCAAAAGTTGAACTTGCTGTAGGAAATTTCCTGTCTGTGATTGGGAAAACTGTAAATATTCCATCTATATAAATTCTTCTTCTGGGTTTTAACTTAATACCTAATCTTGGAGGAGGGGCAAGATGGCCGACTGGAGGCAGTGTCTGACAGAAGGTCCTGTCCAGAGGGAAAGATAATGTCCAGAAAGTACCCAATTAAGCTGAAGACTGGGAGCCGAGCTGAGAGAGAAGAGTGGTAGCTGAGGTCACCTCTGCTGAGGCAAGCTGCGACTCCAAGAAAGCAAACTTCAGGTAAATTCATTCAAAAGGAAAAGTGTCCGTCCGACCCCTCCCCCAAGAAGGCTGTGTTTTGGGTTTTTTTTTTTTTGTTGTTGTTGTTTATTTGTTTGTTTTTCCTTTTTTTCTTTGTTTGCTCCTGTAGGTTTTCTACAGGAGAGCAGTGAACTGAGGACCTCTTGTCTCACCCTATGGGTGAGAGCTGTAGGAAGTGGGGACTACTTCCCCAGAGGAACCCTGCACACTCTCCTGCCAGGCAGAAAAAAATTGATCTAACATTTTCCTTGCCCTTCTGAACTTCCAGTCCACCCTTTCCGCCTTACCTGATGAACCAGAAGCCTAACCCCTACGGAGACTGTGAAAGAAGGCTCATGAGAAGCACCCTCCTCTTCCCCATCTGCCAGACCAAGTGTCCCACCCCCCATGCCTGGCGAGAGCCTGCTAGAGCCACGCAGTCTGCACCCTGCCCCAGGCGCCCTCCCTGCCTCTGCACCACACCCCCACCCGGCCAGAATCGTGAACTGAGCACACTCATTGCCAAAGTCACCAGGCACCAGGCACTGTCAGAATCGTGTGCAGCGTCTCCCACCCTGCTCCTGGATCCATGTGCACTGTGCTCCTGGAGCTGTTCCTATAGCCAGAACTCCCTGGCTGTGGCAGTGGCAGGGGAGCTGCTCAGGGTCACTTCACACAAAGATCCAGCAAAAATAGAGTGATCCCGCTGGGGTCTAATATTGGAGAGATACCTCCCCAACTCTGAGGACTGCCAGAGGAAACCAGAATGCACTCTATAGGGATACCAGTGCTACAGAGCGGCAGGGGCAAAGGCTTGGTGGCTGAGGGAAAAAAGCATTTGCTGACTTGGTACCCTCAGGATTAGCCTAAGTCCAAGTGGAACACTTGCCAGTGGCTATTGAGCACCTCACGCAGGCAGGCCTCAGCTTCCTCAGCCAGCTGGTAGCAGAGGGCAGTGGTCAGGCCACAGGGGCACTGATCTTCCTTTGACTCTGAAAGGCACTAAGCCCTGGCACATCTGCTTATTGGAGGGAGCAGTACCGCAGCCCTGTGGGGCCACCAGTGACTGTGTGTGAAAAAGGAACAAAGTGGAGAAAGAGATTCAGCCTGCTGATCCAACTCTGCTACCGGGCAGACCTTTCTGACTCCATAGAAAACTGGAGTGAGCCAAATCTGAGCAACCAGTAGACCTCTGCCATCTAGTTGCTGGAGACCTTCCGAACTCTCACACTTGAGAATTTGTATTGACTGGGTCAATTGGCTCAGAACCCCTAATCTGGGCCAATCACCCAAGGACCCACTCAGGTGGTACCCTGGTTGTGTAGTAACGGGAAGGGTTAATTTTCCTCTTCCAGTTGTTGTCCATGGGAGGTGGGATGTCTTAATTGCTTGTATTTCTCCACAGCTAAGACTTCACCAGAGTCACTGATCTACCAGGATCAAATAAGAACCAGCTGAATACAAGACAAAGCCACCTAACCCCACCACACCAAGCAAGTTTCCCCAGCCTCAGACTGTAATACTGTATAGGTCCTTTGCAAAGCTAAAGGGGAAAAAGCGGCAATCATCAGTCCCAGATCCTTAACAAAGGGCTGGTTACTACAACTCCAGGAACCTCCAATCCAATTTCACCTTACCTGACCACCTAGTCAACAGTGAAAAATAATGATGAGGCAGAATCAGTGGAAAAACTCTGGCAACATGAACAATCAGAGTAGATCGACTCCCCCAAGAAATGATAAAGCAGACACAGCACAAGATCCCATTCATAAACAAATGGCTGAGATGTCAGAAATTCAGTTCAGAATTTGGATAGCAAATAAGATCAACAGAATGGAGGAAAACATGGAATTTCAAAGCAGTAATTCAAAAGATGTCTCAAGAATTCAACTAATTCAAAGACAAAATGACCAAAGATTGTTACACATTGAAGCAAGAATTTGCAGCACTCAAAGATCTGAAAAATACAGTAGAATCCCTCAGTAACAGAATGGAGCAGGCAGAAGAAAGGATCTCTGACATTGAAGACAAAGCTTTTGAATGCTCCCAAAGAGGAAAAAAAGTGGAGAACAAAAACGGATCATTCTCTCAGAGAGCTCTGGGATAATTCAAAGAGATCTAATATTCACCTTATAGGAATACCTGAAGGTGATGAGGTTGCTGCAAAGGATACAGATGTTTTACTTCATGAAACAATCTAAGAGAATTTTCCAGACATGCCAAGACATTCAGAAATTCAGATAGCAGACAGTTTCAGAACACTGGCACTACTCAACCCAAATAAAATTTTTCATAGACACATTATAATTAACTTTGCCAAAGTTAATATGAAGGAGAAAATTCTGCAAGCTACAAGATGTAAGAAAACCATAACCTACAGGGGGAAGAACATTAAAATGACTGCAGATCTCTCCACTGAAACCTTTCAAGCTAGAAGAGGGTGGTCATCGACCTTTAATCTCCTTAAACAAAGTAACTTTCAACCCAGGATCCTGTATTCAGCTAAACTGAGCTTCATCTATGATGGAGAAATTAAATACTTTAATGACATTCACATGTTGAAGAAATTTGCCATAACCAAACCAGCTCTTCAGGATATTCTCAGACCTATCCTCCATAATGAACAACACAATCCTTCACCACTAAAGTAAACTCACTCAGAAACTTTGATCAAATTCCAGCTTCCATAGTGGTGAAAGGATTAAAAATGTCCACTGTACTTTCGAAAAACTTGGTACTCAAAACCCTATCTGGCTTATCATTACTCTCAATTAATGTCAATGGCTTAAATTGTCCTCTGAAGAGACACAGGTTGGGTGACTGGATACAAAAACTCAGGCCAGACAACTGCTGCATTCAAGAATTTTACCTTACCTTAAAAGATAGACATAGACTCAGGGTGAAGGGATGGTCGTGTATTATTCAGGCAAATGAAAATCAGAAAAAAAGCAGGTGTTGCAATTTTATTTGCAGATACAATAGGGTTTAAACCAATAAAAGATAGGAAAGATAATGATGGTCACTTCTTATTTGTTAAGGGCAACACTCAAAATGATGAGATTTCAATTATCAGTATTCGTGCACCCAACCATAATGTGCCTCAATTTATAAGAGAAACTCTGACATAAACAGCATGATTTCCTCCAATACCATAATTGTCAGAGGCTTTAACACTCCTTTGGCAGTGTTGGATAGATCCTCCAAAAAGAAGCTAGGCAAAGACATTTTAGACTACTTAACCATTCAATATTTGCATCTAACAGACATCTACAGAACATTTCATCCTAACAAAACTGAATACACATTCTTCTAATCAGCCCATGGATCATCCTCCAAAATTGATCACATCTTAGGTCACAAGTCTAACCTCAGCAAATTTAAAAGAATTGAAATCATTCCTTGTATTTTCTTGGACCATAATGGAATAAAAGTTGAACTCAGTAACAACAGGAATCTGCATACACATACAAAAACATGGAAACTAAATAACCTTATGCTGAATGATAGCTGGGTCATAGATGAGATTAAGAAGGAAATTACAAAATTTTTGGAACAAAACAATAATGAAGACACAAAGTATCAGAACCTCAGGGATACTGCAAAGGCAGTCCTAAGGGGAAAATTTATAACGTTGCAAGCTTTCCTCAAAAGGACAGAAAGAGAGGAAGTCAATAACTTAATGGGACATCTCAAGCAACTGGAAAAGGAAGAAATTTCCAACCCTAAACCCAGCAAAAGAAAAGAAATAACTAAAATTAGAGCAGAACTAAATTAAATTGAAAACAAAAGAATCATACAATAGATCAATCAAAGAGTTGGTTTTTTGAAAAGGTCAATAAAATTGATAAATCTTTGGCTAACGTAACCAGAAGTAGAAGAGTAAAATCCCTAATTTCATCAATCAGAAATGATAAAGGCCAAATAACAACAGACTCCTCAGAAGTTTAACAAACCCTTAATGAATACTACATAAAACTCTATTCTCAGAAGTATGAAAATCTGAAGGAAATAGATCAATACTTGGAAACATGCCGCCCTCCTAGACTTCACCAGAAAGAAGTGGAAATGTTGAACAAGCCTATAACAAGTTCTGAAATAGCACCAACTATAAGAAATCTCCCCCCAAAGAGAAGCCCGGGACCAGCTGGCTTCACAACAGAATTCTACCAAACCTTTAAAGAGGAATTAGTGCCTATATTACTTAACCTTTTCCAAAACAGAAAAAGAAGGAATACTTCTTCCATAGAACACATTCTATGAAGCAAATATCACCCTGATACCCAAACCAGGAAAAGACCTAACAAGAAAAGAAAATTATAGACCAATATCTCTAATGAATATTGATGCAAAAATATTCAATAAGATCCTAGCAAACAGAATCCAAAAACACATAAAACAAATTATACATCACAACCAGGTGGGTTTTATCCCAGGGTCCCAAGGATGGTTCAATATACGTAAATCCATAAATATAATTCATCACATAAACTAATTAAAAAACAAAGACTATGTGATTCTCTCAATTGATGCAGAAAAAGCTTTTGACGATATCCAGCATCCTTTCTTGATCAGAACGCTTAAGAAAATAGGTATAGAAGCAAGTTTTCTTAAACAAATAGAGGCCATCTACAGCAAACCTGCAGCCAATTTCATATTGAAGGGAGTTAAATTGAAATCATTTCCACTCAGATCAGGAACCAGGCAAGGATGTCCACTGTCTCCACTGCTTTTTAACATTGTAATGGAAGTCTTAGCCACCACAATCAGGCAAGAGAAGGCAATCAAGGTGGTCCAAATAGGACGAGAGGAGATCAAACTGTCACTCTTTGCAGACTATATGATTATATATCTGGAAACCCCCAGGGAATCAACTACAAAACTGCTAGAAATGATCAAGGAATATAGTAACGTCCCAGGATACAAAATTAATACTCATAAATCTGTACCCTTTATATATACCAACAATAGTCAAGGGGAAAAAACAACAAGGACTCTATTCCCTTTACAATAGTGCCAAAGAAGATGAAATATCTGGGAGTTTATCTAATTAAGGACATGAAAGATCTCTATAAAGAGAACTATGAAACTCTGAGAAAAGAAATAGCTGAAGATGTTAACAAATAGAAAAATATACCATGCTCATGGCTGGGAAGAATCAACATTGTTAAAATGTCTATACTACCTAAAGCAATCTACAGATTTAATGTGATCCCTATTAAAGCACCCTGTCATACTTTAAAGACCTGGAAAAATTAGTACTTTGTTTTGTATGGAAACAGAAAAAACCTGATCCCATTTCATTGTGGGCAAGAGACATTAACAGAAGCTTCTCTGAAGAAGACAGACACATGGTCTACAGACACATGAAAAAATGCTCATCATCTTTAATCATCAGAGAAATGCAAACCAAAACTACTCTGAGATACCATCTAACTCCAGTAAGAGTAGCCCACATCAAAAAATCCCCAAACTACAGATGTTGGTATGGATGTGGAGGAAAGGGAACACTTCTGCACTGCTTGTGGGAATGCAAGCTAATACGTTCCTTTTGGAAGGAAGTTTGGAGATCACTCAGGCATCTAAATGTAGACCTGCTATTTGATCCCACAATTCCTCTTCTAGGTGTATATCGAAAGGACCAAAAGTCATTTGACAATAAAGATATTTGCACCAGATTGTTCATTAAAGCTCAATTCATAATTGCCAAGTCATGGAAGAAGCCCAAGTGCCCATCGACCCATGAATGGATTAATAAATTGTAGTATATGTATACCATGGAATACTATGCAGCTTTAAAAAAAATGGAGACTTTACCTCATTTATGTTTACGTGGATGGAGCTGGAAAATATTCTTCTTGGTAAAGTATCTCAGGAATGAAAAAAAAATCCAATGTACTCAATACTACTGTGAAACCAATTTATAATCACTCACACTTGCATATGAAAAATGAAACACAACTATAGCTTAGGATGAAGGAAGAAAGGGAAGGGAGAGGGGAAGGAAGAGAGGAAGGGAAAGGAGAGGGTTGATAGAGGGAGGGTTAGTAGGGGGACCACACCTATGGAGCACATTGCAAGTACAAGTTGGATCTATCAGATGTAGAACACAAATGTCTTAATGCTGCAATTGGGTGAATGAGGTGAAAGCTATGTTGATTAGTAGGATGTAAGCACTCCAATTTATAGAAATAATCAACACATCGAATTCCATAATGGCATAAATGTATTTATGATCTATGTACAAATGACTTCATTAAAAAAACCTAATCTTTAAGCACACGAGATGTTATAGTTGAAAAACAATATGCAAAGAAGCAGGAACACCAGCTTCAACATCAAATTCACCCCTGTGTGAGTCATCCGGATGATGGTTATGTCACTAACATCTTGCCCCATGACAAGAATGCTGTAAATGCCTGATTAGAATCAGTTTCTGAAAAGCATTGAATTACTTAATTTCAAGCTCTCCATAGGCAGAAGTAACTTGTAATGTTGATAAGGCAGACACTTTGATATGAATCGATGCTCTAATTATGCATTTTAGTTCATATTGGAGCATTCACTTACTTTCGTTCTCTAAGTCTCTCTGAAATCATATTGGTATCTGATGCTGACTCTGTGTATCTTCCTTTGATCTTCAAACGTATGTTTCATTCCCAAACTTTCAAATTGATTTGGAGTCTAAGATTTCATTTGATTTTTGCAGTTGCTGTCGGAAACAGCCTAACAGATGTATTGTCCTTCTTTTACAGGTGAGAGAATGAATCTTGCAAGCCCCTCAACACGTCAAGGGATTCCAGCCTGGGCCCCTGGTTCCGTGGGAAATGCTTTCTTCCCTTCACATGTCGTCACTTAAGCAATGTCTAATACCCCAGGCCTCTTCAGAAAATGGCAGAGTATCCTAACTTAGGGGATAAGGAAACACATTTTCTGGAAATTATGAAGTTATACACAATACTTGTTTAAAAATGATTTTATTATTAAAGATGCAATAGGCATTCTATGGGTATGTTTCGTTATGGTAATGTGAAATAAGAGCATTCGTATGATCCAGTTTAAATATAGGTGGATACTACTTTTATTCTAACTCAAGTATGTTATCTTCCAATTGAAGGAGAACCTTATGTTGTTGGCTTTACTTGAGATGAAAGGAGTTGATGAGTTAATGAATTCAAAGGATATTGAATTACATTACATTTGATAAAGGGGACTCCAGTATTTTACCACAATAATAGCAAATTTCACTAGATACTATATTGGGGGAAAGGTGAAGTTTCAATTATCCGATAGTATGCAACAAAATAGTATTGCTCAATTTGAATACTGAAGGCAATAATTCTCCATGAGTTTACTTAAAAAATCATACAGAGGGCGGTGCCTGTGGCTCAAGGAGTAGGGCGCCGGTCCCATATGCTGGAGGTGGCGGGTTCAAACCCAGCCCCGGCCAAAAAAAAAAAAAAAAAAATCATACGGAATTTATTTAAAAATAAAATAACTTTAGGTCATCTTAGTAACCACACCAAAACACTAAGCAATGATAATTACATTATTTATAAAATGTGTCAGTTGAGAATGGGTACAAGCAAGAGGAAAGGCAATGACACACCACAATGGTTATACACGAAGAAAAAGACACTTTTACTTATGGTGTAGATCTAGAACTAAACAGCACTTTAGCAAGCCACTATTTTCACTTTAAGTGCAATTAATGCGAAGACAATGTCAAGATGTTCTGGACTCATATATCTTGTTAATAATCTCTGCCATCGGTACCTTACATTCTGCTAAGACTGAACAGTATGTATTATAGTATTTAAAAATTAGACAAAAAGGAGAATACCGTAATATACCTACAGTACCAATGTCATGCATCATGGAGGAGCACTCTAAAATCTTACAAGGCTCAAAAAATTCATACCAATTTGAAAGAATGATGATGAGATCTCATATTGCATGCTGTGGTTACATTTTCAAGTCCCTTGCCTTGCATTTTTATCGATTTATTAATAATGTTTTCCTTGGATAATAAAGCAGACAATTCTAATCAAAGAATAAAATAATAAAACAGAGATCACTTTATAATAGATATGTGTGTGTATTTTGTAGATAGAGTCTTGATCTGTTACCCAGGCTGGAGTGCAGTGACATCATCAGAACTCACCTTAGCCTGGGACTCCTGAGATCAAGCTATCCTTTTTTCTCAGCCGCCCAGATAGTTAGGACTACAGGTGCATCACATCATGCCTGGCTAATTTTTAAAATGTTTTTTTGGAGAGACAGGGACTGTCTATGTTGCTCGGGCTGACCTTGAACTGACGGCTGCAAATGATCCCACAGCCTTGATCTCCCAAACTGCTAGGGTTTAGTAGACCAGTTTACTATGTGTATACTGGAGTCAGAGGTTTTAAATACTATTAGAGATTTTAAAAATATTCTAATCATCGGGCGGCGCCTGTGGCTCAGTCGGTAGGGCGCCGGCCCCATATACCGAGGGTGGCGGGTTCAAACCCGGCCCCGGCCAAACTGCAACCAAAAAAATAGCTGGGCGTTGTGGTGGGCGCCTGTGGTCCCAGCTACTCGGGAGGCTGAGGCAGGAGAATCGCCTAGGCCCAGGAGTTGGGGGTTGCTGTGAGCTGTGTGAGGCCACGGCACTCTACCGAGGGCCATAAAGTGAGACCCTGTCTCTACAAAAAAAAAAAAAAAAAAGATTCCAAAATATAAAAAAAAAAAAGAAAAATATTCTAATCAAAATAGAATTTAGTTAGTAAATTTAGTAAATTTCCTTTACATTTAGTAATTTAACCAAAAGCCTACAACTAATTTGGTAAAACAAGGATTGGAATCTAGGTCTGATGACCTATTCAACATGTTTGCAAGCACTATATGACATGTCCTAAACAGTGATTGAACCGTTAATTGTCTGTGACATAAAAATTAGGTAAATCAAATTATTTTACATTATAAACCTCATGGGAAGATGACCTCTATTCTAGCAGTGCCAAGCTGGAGACAAATCTATATGGAAAATATTTTGCCAGAGACTCTCAACATATGAAGACCATGTCGGTTTTTGAAAAGCAAATACAATCTTCATAAAGTATAGTTTTTAAAAGGAAGTAAGACTCTGTCCAATATATTAAAACTTAATTTCCTTTTAATTATAGAATTGTAACTTTGTAATTATATTTATTTAGAAACAGATGGGTTCTTTCCAGAACCTAACAATTTTAGTAACTTTTATTTTTTACTATTACAGCTGTTAGAACTTTGAAAGACAAATACTTTAGTAACAAAGACAAATGCAATATGAAAATTAAGCAATTAGTTTAGCATAGGTTTCTTGAAATTCACCTCTTCTGTTCCTAAAAGGAGTAGCTTTCCTGTGCTAGTGTTAGTGCTGTGGTAAGATGGTGGAACTGTAAATCATGTAATCAAATATTGTGGTATATGTACACCATGGAATATTATGCAGCCTTAAACAATGATGGAGATTTTACTTCTTTCATGTTTACATGGATGGAGCTTGAACATATTCTTCTTAGTAAAGTATCTCAGGAATGGAAGAAAAAGTATCCAATGTACTCAGCCCTAATATGAAACCAATGTACTCAGCCCTAGTATGAAACTTTCATATGAAAGCTATAACCCAATTATAGCCCAAGAATATGGGAAAGGGGATAGGGTGGAGAGGGGTGGGGAGGGGAGTGAAGGGAGGGTAATTGGTGGGACCATACCTATGGTGCATTTTACAAGGGTACATGTGAAATTTACTAAATGTAGAATATTAATGCCTTAACACAAAAACTAAGAAAATGCCGTGAAGGCTATGTTAACTAGTTTGATGAAAATATTTCAAATTGTATGTAAAACCAGCACATTGTATCCCACGATTGCATTAATGTACACAGCTATGATTTAATAAAAAAAGAAAAAAAATTTAGATTGATATGAGGGCACAAATGTTTAGGTCACATTGTTTTTGCTTCTCAGGTGGTGAAGTTCAGGTTGTAGCCGAGCCCTGCGCAAGGTGGGGTGCCTTACTTTGTGCACATTGAGAACTCGCCAATCACCCTCACTCCTCCCTTTTTCCTTTCACTCCCCCCCGACTAGAATATACTTGTATTTTTCTTTCATGTGGGAGTGTAGTTGTTTATATACTGATTCCATATTAATATTGAATACATTGGATATCAAGTATCAGTTTTAAAGATCAGAGAAGTACTAATGTGATTTCATTTGATGGAGTCTATTTTTAAGACAAATGAAGAATACATAAGGGACAAGAAACAATTTCCATCATGGCCTCAATCAAAATGTAATTTCTCCAAACACAATGCAAGTCTTGCCATGACTGGGAAAACATCTTTTGCCTCACCAGAAGGCGACTCCGGCTTCCAATGCTAGCATCCTAATGGAACGTGGTGTCTGTTACTTTCTTTATTTGTTTTATTGGCTACAACCATGTTTCCATTTCCTCCAAACTGAAACTACCTTTTGGGGGTGAGCTTGAATTGGGGCAGCCAGGCTCCATCAAGAGAGTGTACACAGTTTCGGGGGGCGTCTGTAGAGCACCAACCAGCTTGCAGCTGTTATTTGGTAGGTGGTCACATTTCCCCTGATCATCTGCAGCTAGGATTGCAGACTCAGACAAAACAAAGCCCAGTGATATTTTAAGAGAGACTTGGGAGGCACCTGTGGCTCAAAGGAGTAGGGCGCCGGCCCCATATGCCGGAGGTGGCGGGTTCAAACCCAGCTCCAGCCTAAAACTGAAAAAAAAAAAGAGAGAGAGAGAGAGAGAGGCTTTGCCCCCATTCTCAGTCATTTGAAAGGGAGGTGATGAAACTTTCAGTTACTAATCTTAAATTACTAACTTTGGCCTGCAACAGGTATTAGCTATTATCAGCATCACAGTAATTATCAATGTGATGATGATTGCTATAGGCTTCTTCCATTCAAATCCTCAAGAACCCTAAGACATAACCACATATTAAGAATGAAAAACCCTTTTCACAAATGTTAAACCCTGCATTAAAGTACAGTTCTGTTTATGAAATGGATGGTAACTCATCTTGATCCATGCTTAAATTTGGAGCCTGGTTTATACTTTTCATTTTGTTTCCTTAGACATGAATGTGCTGGTAGAAAGAAGGTACCCAGGTGAAAAGAGTTCTCAGTTGTCAGACCCGCTTCCATTGTTAAATCTGGCTTCCCTGGTCTTAAATTAAAAATGACACATTTCCCCATGTTATGCAAACAGAATTGCATGGGTGCTATGCCATATGGGGAAGACTATCACATTTCACAGTCTCGTCTTGGTCACAGAGTGAACGACACATTATCATCAGCCTTTCCATGGATTTCCATCTCAGCGTCTTGGCTTCAGAGACTGTCAGCATGGCTATTAGCCACAGAATCGTCCAAGCTGACATGATACTGCTATTTTGCTGATGAACGCTCTTTAAATTTTGCATTTCTTATGCTCAAGAGTCTTGGAGAAATAGAAAAAGTAATGCTTTCTACAACAATTTTGTTAAAGAAAAATGTACTTTAATTATATGCAAAATATAAAATAGAAACTGAGGTAAAATCAAAGCAAAGCAATGCAATATCTCAATGTTTGAAATAATATTCACAAGTATGTTTTGAACTATACAAAACATTAATTTTTATTTCATTAATATTCTATGGATCATTTTATGGTTTTCTTTATTACATGATGCTTGAATGTTGACCAGATGATAGAGGTTGCTGCTGGGGATACAGCAAACCTGGATTTCTTCTGTGATTCATAAAGAACATAAAGCAATAAACAGTGACTGAAAATAGCACATGATGGGCGGCGCCTGTGGCTCAAAGGAGTAGGGTCTGGCCCCATACGCTGGAGGTGGTGGGTTCAAACCCAGTGTCGGCCAAAAAAAAAAAAAAAAAGAAAAGAAAATAGCACATTATACTGACTTATAAACAAGCACGATATAGTTGTTAAATATTAGTAAAGTTCAAATATGGTTTTAAATTCAGAAAAAATAAAACAGTAATTTTCTCTAACTCAAATGATGAAGTTGGAGGTATTCATTTTTTTACTATAATTTCTTATAATAATATAATTTTATATTATTCCTTCCTTCCTTCCTTCTACTTTTCTTAGGTTTATCTTGTTATTTTTTCTTTTTTTATTAAGTCATATACAGATAAATCATGAATACATTTATGCATATGTGGGGTACAATGTGTTGATATTTTTTATACAATCTGACATGCTTACAGCAAACCAATCAACACAGGAGGTATTAATTAATATCAACAATGCTCCATGTGGAATTTAAAGCATTCTCTTTGCTATAAGTAGGAAGTATTCTAGAACTATTATAGACATATTAATGTAAATAAAATCACTGAAGAATGAGTAAGTCTGTTACAAGTTAAATTATGTTCTTGAAAAAAGGTATGTTAAAGTCGTGA
The DNA here is from genome assembly GCF_027406575.1 of Nycticebus coucang. Classification (NCBI taxonomy): domain Eukaryota; kingdom Metazoa; phylum Chordata; class Mammalia; order Primates; family Lorisidae; genus Nycticebus; species Nycticebus coucang. The sequence continues at coordinate 4,877,351 of NC_069794.1, read as the reverse complement.
CCCTCATTAACTCAAAATGTGATCTCACTGGGAAGTCTGGTACCACAGACATTAATTAAATTAAGAGGCGGTCATAGGGGAGTGGGGTGAGTCCCTAATTTAATGTGACTTGTGTCCTTATAAGGAGACAGCCATATGAAGACAGATTAGAGTGACATAATACAAGGCAAAGGTTGCCAGCAAGCTTCCCAAAGCTGGAAGGAACAGGAAGGGACTTTGCATTTTGGGTTTCGGAGGGAGTGCACCTTTGGCAATACCTTGATTTCAGACTTTCCAACTCCAGAACTGTAAGGTGATGAATTTCTGCTGTTCTCAGCTGTTCAGGTTGCAGGACTTGGCTCCAGGAGTCCTAGAAAACTACAAGGTCACCCATCAGAAATTAGTAAACATTTACCAAACTGGAGACATCTCATGGTATATCAGAGCAGACAAATCCAGAGAAATTAAACATATACACATACCTCTCTCAGTGTCACGAACATAGTACTAATGTTTTAATGTTTATGAATAATGAAGTCATATTGATGGCTTCATATAAAAGGTCTTAGGATTCACATTGAGAGGTTAAAAGTCCCTCACTAGCAGTTCCTTTGATAACTACTTTTCCCTGAAGCTCACCATTTAGACTGAAAGTTAACCTTTAAAGTAAACACATTATTGCTGACAAAGAAATGAGCAAAAATAAAAGTAAATATGGCATACGAAATTAGCAAAGATAAGGTCACAGAGGCTTGAATTGGAAAAGGCAGAGAGAACTTAAGATAACTTCTGAGTTAGGTTTTGAAAATGAATGTAATTATTCCATGAATAAGACTGTTCCAAAGGGGGGAAAAAACACATGAAAAAATATGGAGGCTTAAATATTCACTCTGCATTGCGTAAGCTTTCAATATTCTAGTTTTATTTCCAGCTTCCACCTTTGGTTTGTAAATCACCAAAAAATAGTAACGTATTGATTGCCAAGCTGTTTCCCATAGCTTCTGCAAAAAATGAAAAGTCATTGCAAACCTTGGGGCATTTAGGGTGTTAGTAGCAGAAGAGATCCTCCTTTAAGATGTGCAGACACATAAAATACCTCCCTCAACACCCCTCTGCCCACCCCTGCACCCACCAATCTCAGCACCCCCTTCTAAAGGAAGACCTTGCTTATCAATCCCAGCTTGCTTTCCTGCTGACAAATGAGCACTGAAGGGTCCTCAACTCAGCACCAATGTCGCCACGGCTCAGTCAATCAGGGCGGGGTGTGTGTGTGTTAGTAAAAAGGGAGCGTGATGTCTTGGGTGACCCCTATGGCTCAAAGGAGTAGGGCACCAGCCCCGTATGCTGGAGGTGGTGGGTTCAAACCCAGCCCCGGCCAAAAACAGCAAAAGAAAAAAGAAGAAGAAGGGAACATGATGTCTTACTACTATAGATTCCTTCAGAAGGGATGAAAGGGAAGGACTGGGGAAGGATTTCAAGGATGCGAAATGGTGAAAAAAGAGAAAAAGAGCGTTGTTTCAAATAAAGCTGAGAATATATATAAATGTATACAAATATATATTTTTTACCTCTTAGAAAATGTATGCTATCTGGGATCTGCTTTATTCATTTACAAAAAGCTTTTGATAGCCTTCATGCTATTCTACAGCAGTTAAACCATCATTAGCAGATGATGCCAGCTTGCTTTCACAAGTGCGTTTAATATAGCATAATTTACGTATTTTATCTTCAAAATAAGTACCACTTATCCCGTCTGGCACCTCTTCCTCCTCCATGGCACAGTGTCAACCGTGAAGGGTGTAGCCTGCATCAGGACAACCGTGGATAGCTGCTCCCCTCCCCTGCTCAGCAAAGCTGACTGGCGTGTCTCCAGCCTCATGCTCTCCTGCAAAGCAGAGGTGGCAGTGGGGGGGTGCTATGGCCCACTGTTTGCTAAGTCTCTTCAGAAGTCACTGGTTAGTATCCTGTCATCTCTGCAAAGACGTAAGTGAGTGGAACACAACGGTGCTTCTGAGTGAGAAGCTTGTTGACTTCCTTTGGCCATTTCAGTAGAACAGCAGAAGGATGCACATTTTTATCTTTATTCATCTAACTTCAAGCATAGAGAGAGGAAACATTTCAACAAATGAAAACAATTAACACAGAACTGATGTGATAAGGCACCACTTTACTTCGGATGCCCGCTTACTTTGTGCAGTACCAGCTACCTAATTTGCTGGGCCCCATGCAAAGATGAAAATACAAGGCCCTCTGCTAAAAAGTTATTAAGAAGATTATGATGACAACAGCAGAGCGTTAGAGTGTGAGTCTCCTGCACGTGGGCCTGGTGTGAAGCCAGCGTCGCCTTCATGGGTTGATCCCACCACACTCTGTGGTTATCCCGTCACTGTTGGTAGCATGGTAATACCACCACACGGCCCCCTTCTCTTTATCTTACAATGGAAGGACTTTTTTTTCATTTATTCATAATCTGTCTTTAAAGTGACAAAGTACAGGTTACACAGTTTTAATTTTACCTACTGTTGACAGATTATTAAATTCTTTCTAGGCATAAAGTTTTAGTGAAATAAATCCAAAATTCCAGGATTTAAAAAGGCTTTAAATTACTTGAAAATGGAAGCTGTTATTTTTAGATAATGATGTTTAGTACTAATATAGTAAACAGTAATTCCAAAATGACCCCTTATTAAATCCTAATATTCCATGTTATATTTTATGGCTTTACTGCTCTGAACTCAGCATTTCTGAGAAGAGAAATAATATTCCCAGTTATTCAAATATTAAAAATATCAAGAACACAAGAAATGAAATTTCCCAAACCAAATCTGTTCCAGTGTCTCACTTTGTGCTCATTGACATGAAGATCTGGGCTCGGAAGTTCCCATCACACTTAGTGTTGGTGGCATACAGAGCCCATTGGCTTTCATTTCTTTACCGAGAGCGTGGAGCAATTAGCATCCCAATGAACTGATCTTCCATGTCTATATGACTTTCCTTAACAAGTTTACTGGGGTATATTTTATGTAAAACAAAATTCACTCATGTTAAGTGAACAATTTAATGATTTCTAGTAACTTTATTGAAGGTGAAGCCATCATCAAAAAACAGTTTTATAATGGTTTCATTCTCCTAATAACACTCCTACCGCCTATTTAAAAAGAATTCCCATTTCTACCCCCAGAAAACCACTGATTTATGTCCTATTTCTGTAAATGTATTCCTTCTGGACATTTCATATAAACAGCCGTGAGCACTCTGTCTCCTCTGGTGCCTGGCTTTTTCCGCTTAGCATACTGTGTTTCAGGTTCATTTCCCACGCGCCACATACTGTGGATCAGTAGAGGCCAATTCTTTTATTGGTGAATAGCATCTATCTTGTCCAGCCATCCCCAGGTGATGAACATTTAGCTTATTTCAGTTCAGGGATATTAAAAATAACATTGTCATAAATTTTCACAGTAATTCTTATCGTGGGCAAATGTTTTTATTTCCTTGGGCAGACACCCAGCAGTGGAAGTGCTGGATCATGTGGTCGTCATGTGCTTAACTTTTTGAGATATTGGTCAACTGTTTCTAAAGTAGCCACACCATTGTACAGTCACAGAAGAACATGTGTTGTTTTGTTTTTCCACATTCTTGCTAATATTTGTCCATCTCATTTATTATATCCACCCTTCTAGGTGTGAAATGGCATCTCATTGTGGTTTAAATTTGCATCTTCCTGGTATCTTAGGTTGTTGAGGCTCATTTCATGGGCTCATGGCCACTTCCATGTCTTTGCCTGTTGGTTTATGTCAGTATTGAGTTGTAAGTGTTCTTTATACATTCTGGCTATAGATCCTTTATTGGATGAATGTTTTGCAACTATTTTCTCCCAATCCTTCCTTGTATTCTTATTTTCTTTCTTTCTTTCTTTTTTTTTTTTTAGAGACAGAGTCTCACTCTGTTGCCCTTGATAGTATTGTGCCATGGCGTCACAGCTCACAGCAACCTCCAGCTCCTGGGCTTAGACGATTCTCTTGCCTCAGCCTCCTGAGTAGCTGGGACTAGAGGCTCCTGCCACAATGCCTGGTTACTTTTTTGTTGTTGCAGTTCGGCCAAGGCCAGTTTTGAACACTCCACCCTTGGTATATGGAGCCGGCACCCTACTCACTGAGCCACAGGCGCCGCCCTGTATTCTTATTTTCTTACTGGTCATTTTTGAGATGCAAATTTTTGAACTTTGAATTTTGATGAGGTTCAATTTATCATTTTTATCTTTTAGGGATGGTGTTTTTAGTATCATATGCATGTATCTAAGACAGTGTTGCCTAAGTCAAGGGCTCAAACACTTTTGCCTATGTTTTTCTATAATATTTACTGTTTTAGTTACTTCATTTAAGTCCATATAATCTGTTATCAGTTAATTTGGGGGGGGTGCACGGGGTGCAGGTTTGAATTCATCTTTTTGCAAGCGAATATCCAGTTGTCCAGCACCATCTGTTGAGTAGATTATTTTTCTCGGTGAAAATTTTTGGCACCTTTGTAAAAACTAATATAACTAGAAATAGAAATATTTATTTCTGGATTATGAATTCTGTTCTATTTGTTGATGTGTCTGTCCTTACTATTTTGATAACTAGATTTATATGAAGTTTTGAAACTGTAAGTGAAGGCCTCCAACTTTGTCATTTTCCAAATTGTTTTGGCTACTCTCTATGTTCTGCGTGTTCACATAGATCCTTAGATTTGTTTAGTAATATCAGGGCATAAGGGGAGCCTGTTGGAATTTTGAAAGGAATGGAAGTGAAGCTTCAGATCAATCAACTTCAGTCCACTTAACAACACTGAGTCTTTCCATCCATAATCATAGAATGTGTATCTATTTATTCACATCATCTTTGACTTCCTAGCAAAGTTTTGTGAATTTTAATGTAGAATTCTTTGCTTGTTTTGGTTAAGCTTATTTAATATCATTTGTTTTGATGTTATTGGGAATGGAATTTTATTCTCAATTTTTTTTTTATTCTCAATTTAATCTTTGGAGTATTCAGTGCTCCTGTACATCTCTTACTTTTTGAATGTACAGTCACGCTCTGCATAGTAAATTTTCAGTCAGTGGTGGACCATATATATAACAGGTCCCATACGGTTATAATGAAGTTGAAAAATTCTGACCTTCTGGTGACCTCTCATCTGCTCTGATGTCCTGATGAAACACATTACTGCTTTGCTTGTGCTGTGCTGCTGCAAAAAAACACCACACTGCTCGTCCTATGAGAGTCCCAGGCCTTCAGGCTCATTCACTACTCACTCGATCACTCACCACTGCAACCTCCAGTTCTGTGAGCTCCATTCACAGGTATGATACAGGTGTTCCAATTTTTTGTCACATATGCTTTATTTTCATGTTTGTGCCTTTTCTATTGAAATACGTCTAGAGATGAAAGATTTCCTGTACATCACAGTTTCCTACAGCATTTAGGACAGTCACACGCTGTACAGGTTGGTGGCCCAGGAGCAACAGGCCACACAGCACAGCCCAGGTGTGCAGCAGGCTGTCCCGTCTAGGCTGGTGTCAGCACACGTCGTAATGTTCACACAGGGATGGAACTGCCTAACAATGCATCTCTCGGAATGTACATCTGTCGTTAAGCCACGCATGGCTGCACATAGGTAGGAGCAGAATTTCAAATTTTCTCTTTTTTTACTTTCTTGAGCAATAAATTTTCATTGTGGAAAGTACGGTTATAATACAAGGGTTACTGGAACCTACGATGTCATGTGGTTGGGTCACACCTACCTCCACTGTCATTCTTTGGTCCTGTCACTCTGTCATTCTAGTCACAGGCAGGCCAGCCAATTTCAGGATTCATTTTTTGCCGTCTTTTCTACAATCATTTCCCAGCCAAGCTGAAGTGCTTATTGGTTAAGTGCATGGGCACACGGGTTGTGGCTCCCTGTCCCAGGTCGCCATCCACTGTTTATGAGACCTCGAGTAGGTTGTTTGTCCTCTAACTACTACCCTTTCTTCACCTACTTAACACTCCTTCCCTGGCTTCTTCCTTTCACCCTCCCTCCTTCCTCTTTTCTTTCCTCCTTCATTCTTTCTTTCCTCCTCAACTTCCTCACCCTGATAAGTCCATATCTGGCTGTCTATCTGAAATAGCTGCTTGCGGGGACGACCTCACACAGGTTTCACCCCTTACACCTGATTTGGGAAGAGTATTTAAGGACCAGTCCCCCTCCCCAGGGTCAACCTCTACTTGTTGCAATATGCCTTCCAGTTTTCCTTTCTTGACCTTGAGTTATAACTCAGATGCAACTTCAGGCAGCCTGTCCCCTTGAAAATGACAGGTGAACGCTCAATGTCTCAGCCATGGTGATTTTGTCATCCTCCCCCAATATTTTCTTTGAATCTGGTCTCCATTCCTGCATCTGTGCACAATGTTTAAATTCAATGCTGTGCTGATTAATATGCAGATCTTGGCTCCTTCACTATTTTACTATGTTAAAAATCCAATCACAGTCATGTTTGCATGAATTTAATAACTTCCATAAAGACTCAGGAAGATACAGGAAAGCTTGAATCACAAATCAAAAAACATCTGCAGTCTTGTTAGCAAAGTCCCCATCTCCCCTGTGACCATGGCAGAGAAGCAGTGGGTCTACCCCCAGCCCCTCCTGTGGGCAGAAGCTCTATCAAAATGTTGACCCTCACCAGCCCTTGGGAAATTCTGAAAGGTGATAGCAGGGTACCTAAAAAAATTCACAAAGAAAAATCTGTATTTCTATTATCCAGAATTCACACTATTTCTTAGAATATTGTACACACTTTTACTGTCATGTGGTTTTGCAATTTTCAGATCTACCTTAGTACAGTATTTTGTCATACAGATATATGCAAAAACGTTGAGACCTTGTCATCAGTAAAAGCAGACTCTAAAAGTAAACTGGGGTAAATTTTTAAAATACCATAGAAAATTTCCATTACAGATAGAAAGAAGACCTGTGATACTTTAAAACGCTGGTCCTTGATTTAGAATTTGGAGAGAGGGGTTAATGGGTTCTCATCTTGTTCAATAAAAGAATAATTGCTATCATTTCCATAAGCAATTTCATATGTTTGGTGATCTTAAATGATTCTAGAATCCAAACGGCAATTACTTATCAGGGACAAAGTGTCCTCACACCACTTAAAGTGACAATGAGGCTTTGTTGGTTCAGAGGGCTTAGAATTATTAAATAAAGAGACTTAAAGTCAGCGTTTCTCAGTGACATCGATCCCGAGGCTCAGTTTCAGACACTGCAGGGTGGACATTTATGCCACCATTCTGCATTATAAGCCAACTACAAAAAAAAAAAGTTGCTTACTACTAATAAATCATTATCCTTGTAAAATCACATTGTAAAGTGTCCATCATGGCCAGCCGTTTTTACTGGAACAACAGAATTTTGTCAGGCGTGCCTGTTCTGTAGCTCATGGGTTAAGCACTGCTGTTAAGCTTGCCCACAAAGCACTTACTCCTGTCTCTTTACCTGTACAGCTTTAACTACTGATGTGCCCGGAAATGATTCCAAAGTTACAGAATTGGTGTTATGCTGCTACTTACTTCTTAAGAACAGCTATGTGGTAATTTTTGAATGATAGCTGGTGCCAAAACTGAGATCCATACAGCATGGAAACAACCCAGCTATCAAGATTATATAAACAACTCGAGTGGGGAAGATAACATGTAAACATCTTCTAAGTTAATGCAGCATCAAAAACAGAGCGACTATTAAACAATCTTCCCCAAGTGTACAAGCGAGCCAATCAGCAGTGTTGAAAACTGAGAATGCAGATATACTTGGCAAAAATAGAATTAGCTGTGGAAGCTGAAGCTGAGAAACTTGTCTAGAGGATTAGGACTATTGGTCAACTGCCCTCCTAAGCCCTCCCATCTCCTATCAAGCCTAAGGTACAATGCAAGACGTTTTGAAAGTGTGATCTAAGAAAACGTCTTTATTTTGAATTCTTGTGTATTCAAGATTAATCCCTGAGTTTCCTTGAAGCTCTTATATCTTGTGGTTTTATGGAAGAAATGTGTAGGGTAATTAGAGCTGGCATCATGGAGTGCAACCTGGGCAACCACACATGGCCTGCACTTAGAAGAGCCCTGTTATGAACTTCCTAATGATTCTCAGCCCCAACACACACACACACACACACACACACACACATTTCCATTTCTCGCTGGGTCTTACAGATTTTGTAGATAATCCTAGCCGTAGTATTTAGTTGAAAGTTTTACATTAGATTCCGTGACTATGTAATTTAGAGAAATAGCATTAACTTTCTCACATTTAAGATTAGATGAATGTGACTGGAATGAACCAAATGAGGTGTGACCTTTAATATTATACTGCTTTTTATATTAGTAATGTTGAAATTATGATCTGTTTTCAGTTTTTTTAAAGTAAGGCATTCTGTTTTACAGAAGAACCACCAGTTTCTCCTAATAGAAATAGCTTTATCCAAATACACCTACTTTTTAGGACATACCCAGCTGTGTTCTTAATAGTGGAAGAATGAACTCATGAGGGGAAATGGCTTTGAAGCTAGACAGACTTGGGTTTAATGCCTGCTTCTGATATAAATTATCTGTAAAAATCATATGACTAACATCCTTTTTAAAACTGAAATACTTGACACTTTCTATTGTCAGGAACAAGACAAAGTCTCCCATCACTATTTTATTCACACTGCATTGAAGTCCTAGACATAAGAGCCTATGGTGGAATACTATTCAGCCACAAAAAGGTGACTTTACATCTTTTGTATTAACCTGGATAGAGTTGGAGAGCATTCTCTTTAGTAAAGTATCACAAGAATGGAAAATCAAGTATCCAATGTACTCAATACTAATATGAAGCCAGTAGACAAATTAATACATGCCCACACAAAAAGAAAAATTTTAATTCAATTTGTGGGAAAGGGGAAGGAGAAATGGAGGAAAGGGAAAAGAGGAGCGGGTTTGGCATGCTCTCACCTAATGGGCACGATGTCAGGATGCAGGGCGCCCAACTGCAACGGGGACCTCACCTAATAAACACAAACATCACAACCTAATATACATATTATGTGGAATTTAAAAGAAATTAAAAATAAAAAACATAACAGCCTATGTTGATTAAGAAAATGCAACAGACTTAAAAACAACTAATCATGGAATGTAGTGTTTCTAAAATAATATAATTTACCAAAAACATCCAGATGAGTTAGAAAATTTAACCAGGTCAATTTACATAGAAGAAATAGAGTTGTTAGTGGCTTTTAAAAAATTAACAGCATCAGAGGTAGAAGTGTTTAAGGTAATTTCTACAAAACTAGTAATTTTAAATGAATAGTATATCAATGGCAATTATACTATTTCACATTATGTAAGATAATGAAAGCTTATACTTTATTTGAAGAAAAATAATAATATCAAATTAAAATGAAAAAAAAAAAAAGATTGGTCCAAAAAGACCTTTTCAAGCCAATTCCTTCATAAATAGTAAACAAAAATTCTAACTATTTGCACAAAAATATCCAGCAGTATTTTCAAAAAGACTAAATTGGTATGAATCCAAAAAATGAAGGTTTTTTAGAATTAGAATATGTATGAAAATAATTCATTATGTTTACAGAGCTAAAGTCAAAAAGAAATGATCAACACTAATGCTGAAATCATATTTTAAGAATCAAAATTTGTTGGCAAAAATGTGTAATCATAAAATTGAAGTACAATGGTATATTTTTAGTAGAATAAAATTAAATGCAGCAGTATGAAATTTAACAGGGAAATGGTAAGTGCATCACAAAAAGGTTAAATGTGTACAGTTCAACATCGTACCCAGTAATATTGAACATTATTTTGGTCACTACCAATGCAATCTGGTGAAGGCAAATTAGAATTACAGAATTGAAAAAAAGGTAACTTAGCCATTATTCTCAGAAAACAATCTTATTACTGGAAAACATCGCAAAAACAATTATAATTTGTAGAAGAAATCAGCAAATGGTTTGGATGAAAAACATAATATTCAGAAATCAATAGCCTTCAAAAACATAAAGAAGACAGAATTCAAGATGAGGTCTCATTTACAAATAGCAAGGGCAGAAAATGCACTTAAAGAGAAATGCATACTATCTATGTGAAAAAAAAATGAATGTTTTGTAAAGACACCATAGGATTAATGTCTCTGACATATAAAGAGTGCTGAAAAATCAATAAAACCTCCCAGCGTATGTGTGTGTGAACTTTCCTAAGAGCATTTCTTATACTGTGTCACAAATGCTTCATAGGCACTAATAATTTCATTATTCAGTTAGATAAGTCTATCATGCCACAATTGTTTTTTTCCTCTTAAATTTTTACAGGATAACTCTATCATGCCACAGTTGTATTTTTCCTCTTTTAAATCTTTACATAGAATTATTTTCTTATTTTGTCATTATTTTTCACTTTTATTACATTTTGACTAAAGAGTTTTGTTGATTCTACTTGTATTTTAGAATAGTGTGTGATTTTCTTTTAGTTAACTTTATGGTCAGTACAGTTTGGGCCAAAGAAAATCACAAAATCAGACTAGATACAGAACATAAAAGTCATGTATTTCATATATTTTTATAATATATATTTGAAATATTTTGTCCACTTCTCAGTTGTGTCAGTAGGAGAATAAATCTTGTTTTCATTACTCCTTGTTTGCCAGAACTGGGAGCCTAATCAAAATACTTTAACTTAAGCCAAATGACTATTGATTACCATGTCTCCAGGAAGAAAAAAATAGAACCACACCACTAAAATAAGACTTGATGAACAGAACAGGGAAAGTCCAAATCTGGGGACCAAAAACTTGGATCTTGACATAAATCACTGCCATGGAGAGTAAAGGCCTCTTCTACTCACCAGACTGATTCTCAGATCCGAATTCCAGGCTAACACGTAGGCCAGATCCTCTTGTGGAAGAATTGTGAGACACTGCCAGGAGAATTCACTGTAATATTCCTTGAGGCATTGCTTGCATGAGGTACAGGCTCATGTAGTTAGCTTACCGTGCAGTGAGAAAAGGGAAGTACCTGGTCCCTCCAGAGATACTAAACCTGGCAGTGAGTGCTGCTGGCTGCAAGTGACCAAAGCCACCTCTGTGGTCTGCCAGTCAAGGGTGTCTGGGGAGAGGTGGAGCTTAGGCAGAGGTTTGGATCACAGCAGTTATTTTCTCAGTTCCTAAATATAATTTGAGTAGACGTCCTTGACAACTGGCAGAACCCCCACATGGGCTCTCTGAACCACTGAGCGGGGGGCTGTCACAGAAGGTAGAGAGAGGTCAAAGACACGCAGCGTCCCTGCTCTGGGTGACTGTGCACAGAGCACGGTATTGCATCTCTGAACAAACGGCAGAGAGTAAGACCACAACAGCTGACGATGCAGGAATGGTGATTCTTCTCAGAACTGTAAACTTCTCGGTTTCTTCTGTAGCAATTGATTATCTCAGAGTTTAACTGCAGAGTTTAACTGACTCTAAAGTAAGTCAGGGGTTATTCCAATTGCAGATGTTATTAATATTTCAGATGTGGTAGTGTAATGGAGAAAATCAATGTAGATTCCCCACCCTGCCTTTCATTTGGGAAATATCCTTTTTCCCTGCCAATTTGCCTTGATCCCCCAAATCCACCCCTAGTCTAAACATTTTCACTGCTTTACTCCTTTATGATGTCACTCTCCTTGAACACAATGAGCAGGAAGGAGAGAAGAATTGGAATGCCTTCACAGCAAACATCATGCCAAAGTGTTTAGAGCAACCCCATGCAATTTAAAAGTCTGCCAGCTCATAAAAATTCTGAGTGTCCAGGGATCTGGGTTATGTTTAATCTAACCTTCTGTCTTAGTCTGTTTGGGCTACTACAACAAAATTTTATAAACTAGAGAGATTAGAATCAATAAAAACGTATTTCTCATAGTTCTGGGGGCTGGGAAGTCCAAGATCTAGACACTGGCAGACTTGGTGCCTACTTAGAGCTTGCTTTCTGATTTGTGGATGGCATCATCATACTGTCTCTTTACATTGTGGGCGGGGTGGCCAAGCTCACTTGGGCCTCTTTGATAAGGAGATTATGATTCCATTCATGAGACCTATCCCGAAGACCCATCTCCCAATATATCACATTGGGGGTTAAGTCTTCAACAAACATATTTTGGTGGGACACAAACATTCAGGCCATAGCACCTTCCAAAGTGGAAGGTAAGATGCTGCATGTTGCCCCTCCTGTTACCAAAATGTAGCACATTATGTGCATTTTTTTTTTTAATTTTTGTAGGCAGCATGTAACTGGCAGTATTTAGGGTGCTCATCTGATCTAGTTGCTATGTATCTCATTAAGCTGGAATCTTGAGTGAGTCATACAGGAACAGGCTCTGCACCATATCAGGCTGGTAAAGCTTCTCTGACACTTGGGCCTTAAAACCTGGAGTATCCAAGAATAGCCAACACACTGATGGCAAATGGGAACTCTTTGAAACCTCCAGCAGGCTCCAATAGCATCATACTAGTACAGCCCCCTAGGTAATTTGGAGAAAAGTCATATCCTATTGTTCATGCATGTATGCATGTATCCTGTGCTCTTAAGATCTAGTAGGGGCTGACTACATACCCGACAGGACTTTAAGTAACTGTGGTGCATCATGAGAAAAGGATAGTAAGAGACTATATACTCAACAGCAGTCCATCATCCTGTAGAAATGATCATAAAGAGATCAGGCTTGAAAGATCCTGGAAAGTCCAAATAAGTTTGCATGATCTGGTGGATTGCATGCATCCCTCCTCCCTTTCAATCTGGACATGAGGCCTTACCTGAGATTCCATATGAGCTGCTGACATGAATCTCTGCAGAATAGTGAGCACCCAATGGCCCTGGACTGCTGGATACCCCAGCCCTCTAAGGAATGTACCTGACAAGTAGTGGTGAAGGCAAATCTTCCCAGTGGGCAGAATTTCTAGTTATTTAGTTAATTGTTCATTTTGTGTGGGTTGAAAGATGACACAAGTCGTGGCCCTGTTTTGATTCATAGTCAGTGTCTATTGGCCAAATGACTGGAAACTTGGGAAGAACATATTTTGACAATCATGACAAGTAATTCTGGGAAAGTTGTATGCACTTGGCCTGCCAGATGAAGTTCAAAGTGTGAAGGTACTTGCGTATTTGACTTCTCATCAAAGTGAATTTGCTACAGAGGTGGCTCCCAGTCAGGCTTAAAGAGAAAGTTTCTGGGAGCTATCAGCCAGTTTCTGTCTGCAGCTACTCAGTATTTTCTCCATTAGCCAAAGTCCAGTAAATCTTCAATGGCAGAGATGGGTACTTATGGACTCCATACATTCACTCCCACTCACCAAGGCTGGTCCAAAGACCATCACTGTGCAATGCTTACTGGGCCCAGAGAAGTGACTATTTTGCTTAGCCCCCAAAGTGACACCAGGATTAGAGGGGCTAGCAATTCACCTGTTAGCAAGTTGATTATTTTGAAACTTAATATCACTGAGAAGGCAGAATTTTGTCCTTATTGGAATAAATTTGTATCCTAGAGATGAATTCACTTTTCCTGTGTTCAATGCTTATACCAGGACCAAAATATAGTGGATTTAAAAATGCCTTATTAATTGCCCTGGTATGCCGTCAGCTATTAATTCTGATAAAGAAACTCATTTCATAGCAAAGAAGTGTTGCAGTGGGCTTAGGCATAGAATTCTCTGGTCCTGCTCCATGTTCCATTGCTAGAAGCAGCTCCCTGCAGGAATTCGTGTAGTTGCTCACTGAGGACTCATTTTCACCCCCAGTTGAGAAATGACGCCATAAAAAGTTGATTTCTATCTTACATGATGTGAGACATGATTTAATAAGATCAATATGTGGTGTCGTATTCTTTTTTTGTTATTTATCTCACTAACATCTCTGTAACTATTTCCCCCTATTAAACTTCCACTGATTGGATAACTGTATTCCATTCTGTTGTTGAAATATCAGTGAGTTTTATGCTGTTCTGACTATACCCTGACTAATACATTTCTCTGTGTGATAGTTTCTTCACCTCTTTTCCTGAGGTGGGGGATGGTGTCTTTAATATATACATAAAGTAGTTTTATTTTATACTAACATTTCCAAAATTATTATTATATTTTTGCGCTTTCAAGTTTTATTCTTTTTTTTTTATTTTCTTTATCTTTTCCACTCAAACATCCCCCCTCCCTTCCCCTCCCTTGGCCCTTTCCCCATAATCTTGTGCTATAGTTGGGTTATAGCCTTCATATGGAAGCTATAAATTAGCTTCATAGTAGGGCTGAGTATATTGGATATTTTTTCTTTCATTCTTGAGATACTTTGCTAAGAAGAATATGTTCCAGCTCCATCCATGTAAACATGAAAGAGGTAAAGTCTCCATCTTTCTTTAAGGCTGCATAATATTCCATGGTATACGTGTACCACAATTTGCTAGTCCATTTGTGGGTCGATGGGCACTTGGGCTTCTTCCATGACTTAGCAATTATGAATTGGGCTGCAATAAACAGTCTGGTACAGATGTTTTTGTTATATTGTGATTTTTGGTCTTCTGGGTATATACCTAGTGAAGAAATTATAGGATCAAATCGCAGGTCTATTTTTTGTTCTCTAAGTGTTCTCCAAACATCCTTCCAAAAGGAACGTATTAGTGTGCATTCCCACCAGCACTGTAGAAGTGAGCCCTTTTCTCCACATCCATGCCAACATCTCTGGTTTTGGGATTTTGTTATGTGGGCTATTATAACTGGGGTTGGTGATATCTCAAAGTAGTTTTGATTTGCATTTCATGATTAAGGACGATGAGGTTTTTTTCATGTGTCTGTAAATTCTGCGTCTGTCTTCTTTAGAGAAGTTTCTCTTCAAGTCCCTTCACCCTGAGATGGGATCACTTGTTCTTTTATTGCTAATATGTTTGAGTTCTCTGTGGATTCTGCTTATTAAAACTTTATTGGAGGTATAACCTGCAAATATTTTCTCCCATTGTGAGGGCTGTCTGCTTGATTTACTCACTATGTTCTTGGCTGTGCGAAGCTTTTTAGTTTGATCAGGTCCCAGTAATGTATTTTTGATACTGACTCAATTGCCTGGGGAGTCCTCTTCATAAAATATTCACCCAGGCCGATTCATTCAAGAGTTTTCCCCGCACTTTCTTCAAGTATTTTTATAGTTTCATGTCTTAAGTTTAGATCTTTTATCCAGTGAGAGTCTATCTTAGTTAATGGTGAAAAATGTGGGTCCAGTTTCAGTCTTCTACAGGTTGCCAGCCAGTTCACCCAGCACCATTTGTTAAATAGGAAATCTTTTCCCCACTGAATGTTTTTAATTGGCTTGTTAAAGATCAAATAATGGTAAGTAGCTGGATTCATCTCTAGGTTATCTATTCTGCTCCAGACATTTACTTCTGTTTTTGTGCCAGTACCATGCTGTTTTGATCACTATCAATTTATAGTACAGTCTCTGGTCTGGTAGTGTGATTCCTTCTGTTTTGTTTTTATTTCTGAGTAATATTTTAGCTATTCGAATTTTTTTCTGATTCCATATAAAATGAAGTATTATTTTTTTCAAGATCTTTAAAGGATGACAGTGGAGCTTTAATAGGAATTGCATTAAAATTATATATTGCTTTGGGTAGTATAGACATTTTCACAATGTTGATTCTTCCCAGCCATGAGCATGGTATGTTTTTCCATTTGTTAACGTCTTTAGCTATTTCTTTTCTTAAAGTTTCATAGTTCTCTTTATAGAGATCTTTCACATCCTTTGTTAGGTATACTCCCAAATATTTCATCTTCTTTGGCACTACTGTGAAAGGAATAGAGTCCTTGACTGTTTTTTTGGCTTGGCTATTGTTGGTATATATAAAGGCTACAGATTTATGGGTGTTGATTTTGTCACCTGAGACATTGCTGTATTCCTTGATCACTTCTAAAAGTTTTGCAGTAGAATCCCTAGTGTTTTCCTGATATATGATCATATCATCTGCGAAGATTGAAATTTGATCTTGGTGGCACCTGTGGCTCAAGGAGTAGGGCGCCGGTCCCATATGCCGGAGGTGGTGGGTTCAAACCCAGCCCCGGCCAAAAAAAAAAAAAAACACACACAAAAAAAAGGAAGTTTGATCTCTTCTGACCCTATGTGGATACCCTTGATCACCTTTTCTTCCCTGATTGCGATGGCTAAAACTTCCATCACAATGTTAAAGAGCAGTGGAGACAATGGGCAACCTTGCCTGGTTCCTGATCTAAGTGGAAATGATTTCGATTTAACTCCATTCAATACTATATTGGCTGTGGGTTTGCTATAGATGGCCTCTATCAGTTTAAGAAATGTCCCTTCTATACCAATTTTCTTAAGTGTTCTGATCATGAAGCGATGCTGGATATTATCAAAAGCTTTTTCTGCATCCATTGAATCATATGATCTTTATTTTTTAGTTTGTTTATGTGCTGAATTACGTTTATAGATTTATGTATATTGAACCAGCCTTAAGACCCTGGTATAAATCCCACTTGGTTGTGGTGTATAATTTTTTTGATGTGTTGTTGGGTTTTGTTTGTTAGGATCTTGTTGAGTATTTTTATATCAATATTCATTATTGATATTGGTCTATAACTTTCTTTTCTTGTTGGGTCTTTCTCTGCTTTAGGGATCGAGGTGATGTTTGCTTCATAGAATGTGTTGGGTAGTATTCCTCCTTTTTCTATATTTTGGAAGAGGTTTAGTAATGTAGGTACTAGGTCTTCTTGAAAGGTTTGGTAGAATTCTGATGTAAAGCCATCTGGTCCTGGGCTTTCTTTTTAGGGTGATTTTGTATAGTTGATGCTATTTCAGAACTTGATATAGGCCTGTTCAACATTTCCACTTCATTCTGGCTAAGTCTTGGTAGGTGGCATACTTCCAGGTATTGGTTGATTTTTTTTCAGATTTTCATATTTCTGAGAGTAAAATTTCTTGTAATATTCCTTAAGGATTTTTTTTAATTTCTGAGGGGTCTGTTATTATTTCATTATTACCATTTCTGATTGATGAAATTAGAAATTTTACTCTTTTTTTCCTGGTTAAGTTGACCATAGATTTATCTATTTTATTGATCTTTTCAAAAAACCAACGTTTGGATTTATTTATCTGTTGTATAATTCTTTTGTTTTCATTTCATTTAATTCTGCTCTGATTTTGGTTCTTTTCTTCTGCTGGGTTGGAATGTTCTTCCTTCTCCAGTTGCTTGAGATGTCCCATTAAGTTATTAACTTCCTCTCTTTCTGTTTTCTTGAGGAAGGCTTGCAGTGCTATAAATTTCCCTCTTAGGGAAATTTGCAGTATCCCAGAGGTTCCAATAGTTCATGTCTTGATTGTTGTTTTGTTCCAAAAATTTGGTGATTTCCTTCTTATTCTCATCTATAACCCATCTATCCTTCAGCATAAGGTTATTTAGCTTCCATGTTTTTGTTTGGGTATGCAGATTCCTGTTGTTATTGAGTTCAACTTTTATTCCATGATGGTCTGAGAAGATGCAAGGAGTAATTTCTATTTTTTTTAATTTGCTGAGGTCAGATTTGTGGCCTAGGATGTGGTCGATTTTGGAGTATGTTCCATGGGCTGATGAGAAGAATTTGTATTTAGTTTTTTGGGATGAAATGTTCTGTAGATATCTGTTAAATCCAGATGTTGAGTGGTTAAGTTTAAATCTAAAATTTCTTTGCTTAGCTTCTTTTTGGAGGATCTATCCAGCACTGCTAAAGGGGTGTTAAAATCTCCAACTACTATGGAACTGGAGGAAATTAAGTTGCTCATGTCTGTTAGAATTTCTCTTATAAATTGAGGTGCATTCTGGTTGGGTGCCTAAATATTAATAATTGTAATCTCATCATATTGAGTATTACCTTTAACAAATATGAAGTGTCCATCCTTACCCTTCCTTATTTGAGTTGGTTTAAAGCCTGTTGCATCTGTGAATAGGATTTCAATTCCTGCTTTTTTCTGCTTTCCATTTTCCTGGAGTATAGATAACCATCCCTTCACCTTGAGTCTATATTTGTCTTTAAATGTAAGATGAGATTCTTGTATGCAGCAGATATCTGGCTTGAGTATTTGTATCCAGTCAGCCAACCTGTGCCTCTCCAGAGGACAATTTAAGCCATTCACATTAATTGACAATATTGATAAGCCTTTCGAGAGTCTGGTGGACATTTTTAATCCTTTTGCTGCTGTGGAAGTTGGTATTTGATCAAAATTTTGGGGTGGGTTTACTTTTATGGTGGAGGATTATGCTGTTCTACATGGAGGATAGGTCTGAGAATATCCTGAAGATCTGGTTTAGTTATGGCAAATTTCTTCAATATGTGAATGTCATTAAAGTATTTAATTTCTCCAACATTTGCAAAATTATTATCCTTTCATATAGCATCCTCAGTATTCTGTGTTTTAGACAGTGTTTGTGAGTATTCTCTTATAAACACTGATAAAATTCCTATTCTGGTTGCTTTGAAATGCTAAACTCACATTCCTTTTTACCAAAACTCAATTGACTTTGATAATGACCATGTTAAAGCATTGGACCTAAACAGATGCCCTAGCACTTAACCAGTTTACAAAAAGTTATCAAGTTCATATGTAGTTTTGTCAGAATTGATAACTCTATAATTTTGACAGGGAGGACAGTCTTCTGTGTCCAGAGGGTTCAGTGAAATAGGCTGAAGCCTGAGATACTGGGCAGGAAGAATGGTTTAGTTGGAAAGAGAAGCTAATGTGAAGCAATTCACATGCTCTATTGGGAAATTGCAACATGCCAATTCAGGACTTCTCAGCAACCCTATGGCCACAGTTTCATGATTATAGACTCAGATTATGCCTTATTTTTCCCACTAAATTTTTGGTATTAGGCTAAATAGTCTTTTTTTTTTTCTTTCTTAACGATTAATTTCCAACCAATCTACTGTTGGTTGGTCTTAGAGTATTTTTTTGATTATTGGATTTCACAAAAGAGAGTATTTCCAAAATAGAATATTATAAATAAAGCTCTGTCTGTACGCTAAAGCATGTTTACACATCATGGGAGAGCTGGATTCTTGCTCTCTGGTTTCCAAGCCTAACCGCATGTACAAATGTGTGTAATTAAATCATTTAGGTATAAGAGACAACATTATAGAAGTAGCTATAATTTTGAAGGTAAATAAACAGCACACAGGTCCAAATTTGTAAATTGTTTTGACCATTCACAGTGGTCAGTACCACATTTGAACACTGTGTGGGCTTCACTCATCTGGGTGGGGGGCAGGCAAAATGGTATCGCCCACTGTCAGTTTACAAAGAACATAGAGATTGAGAGTTTTAAATATTTATACCACAAAATGTCTGATGTGAGGTACAGTAGAAAAGGAAGAAAAAAATTTTATTAAATTGCAGAAATTATAAAAAAAGACTTTATTGTATAAGAATAACAATTTTATATTTAGTGAATCATCAGAAGTTTTAAGGGTTTGTCCCACTTACATGGTAATGTATTAAGAAATATTATTTTTAAATTCTGTGAGTGAACAGAATCTAATTTTTTAAGTTTCACTTTGGCAAAGGCTGTGCATCTAACTATTTAATTTTATTTCCAGCATTTAAAGAACAGATTGTTGTGGATAAGTGGGGAAATATTAAGGAGGCAGTTTTGACTTAAAAAGACTTCTTCTTAGGTCTTAATTAAGGGGCCAGGGTAAGGCAAATTTCTCCAAAGACTAAATTTCCATCTCAGTTAAATTCATTTCACAGTAACAATAACAACAAAGCTTAAATTACTGCAAAGGGAACAATAGTTTGATTACAAAGTCTCGGGGAGAACTATTTTGGAAGTGGTGTCTGGAGCCAGGATCTGCCATGTGGTGTCCACCCCCGACTCAGCTGTTTTTGTACTGTTCATAAACCTAGGCACTAAAGAGGAAGTTAACCCTTCAGAATTTTTTATCAGGGAACTGCCAAGCCTGATTTTCTGCATGTTAAAATGTTTTTAAGGAAATAGGAATATTAGAAAACAAAATTGTTTTAGTTATTTCTCACCAAACTTTCATCCCAGGAATTAGTGGCAGAATGAATGAAAGCAGAAAAAACTAACATTTATGTAGTAACTGTAGGGTTTGTTTTTTCTCCATTAATTCTTTACCTTTTGAATTATGTATCTTTCCCATTCAGGACTTTGGGGAAAAGGACTCAAGATATAACCATTATTAATTTATTCACATAATAACTGCCCAAGATCACATACCTGGGGTGTAGAGAAGAGTTGAAATTCAAACTTAGATTTCTAATAATGCGAAGTTTATAATCTTGATGCTATTGTTTATTTTCTTAAGGTTATAAAAACGTATGTATTTACAAAATGTAATACATAATATCATATGTATATGACATACATGTTGCATATATGACATAGTTAAAGGATCATATTAACTCATGTATCTGTATCTACCACTCAGTTCAGGAAATTCAAAATCAGCAGTACTTTTGAAGCTTCCTGAATTCTTCCGTGACTGCCCTGCTCCTCCTTTACTCAAACTAACCCAAACCTCATTTTTGTTTTAGTCATTTCTTGGTCTTCTTGTATATTTTGCCAAATGCGTAAACCTTGGATTGTACATTGTTCAGCTAGATCTGCTTTTAAGTGATATCCCTGCTGTTGTATCGGCTCTCATTTTCATATTGTATTCCATTGTCTGAACACATAATTTATCCATTCCTGAAAATCTGGATTGCTTACTTCTTTTTTACTATAAACCATGTTACTGAGAATATTCTAGTGCTGTAGATGTTGTTCTGTGCACATCTGTTGCAGTTTTTTAGTGAACATATATATGATTTGGAGTTCCCAGGTAACACAAATACACAACTTTAATCACACATTAAGGCCCAAGAATTTACAGTTTGGATAAACCAATATACAACCTCAGAATTTTCCTATAATTTCCTAGTCTAGTGGGTATGAAAAATCTATCATACTGTTTTATAATATATATTATTGAAATAAAATATTGCAAAAAATATTTTCAAGTGACTTTTTTTTTTTACATTTGGGGATAGCCATATGCTTATTCGTATTTTTACACATGTTTCTACTGAGTTGTTAATTTTGTCCTTAATGATTGTGGTAACTCTTTATATCATAAATAGTAAGCCTCATATAGTTTCATATGCAACAGACTTCTCAGGTGTGTTTAGTGTTGTGTTTTCTTAGTTAAATTTTAATGTTTAGATTCACCTAGTTTAGATTCACCTTTACTGGAGGAAGGTAATACAGAGAGACCCCATGTACCCTTTACTTGCTTTCCCCAAGGTAACATCTTGCAAAAGTGTACTGCAATGTTACAACCAAGGTACTCACACGGATGAGGTCAAGACACAGAACATCTCTGGCAATGCGTGGCTTTTCACGGACTTGTTTGTAACCATATCCAATTTCTCTTTGTCCCCGTCTCCTCCTTAAACCAGGAAGCCACAATCTTTTCTCAATTCCAATAATTCTGTTGTTTTGAGAACATTATTATATATAAAGGGGAGCATGCATCATGCAGCCTTTGGAACTGGCTTTTGTCACTCAGCATAATTACCAGTAGATTCATCTAAGTGCTAATTCTGAGTAGCATCTTACAGAACGGGTGCACCACAAGTTCCAGCCATAAAAAGATATCTGGGTTCTTTTCACTTTTGACTCATGGAAAGAAATAAAGTTACCAGTAACATTTGAGCACAGGTTATTCTATGAAATTTTTGTGAATGCGTGTTTTTATTGCTCTGGGATAAATACCTGAGATTGTAATAACTGGGTTATTTTTTTATTGTTGGGGATTCATTGAGGGTACAATAAACCAGGTTACATTGATTGCAATTGTCAGGCAAAGTCCCTCTTGCAATCATGTCTTGTCCCCATAAAGTGTGACACACACCAAGGCCCCACCCCCCTCCCTCCATCCGGTTTTTTAAAAGATGTTTATTTTCTGTCTTCTTCTTTTCGAACATAAGCCTCATTGAGACAGAACTTTTCATCTGCTACTTTTCCCCCAATTTTTTATAATTTCAGAATATTAGGACATATACATGTTTTGTTTATGTACTTTGTTATTGTACAGATCGAGTCAAAGTTACAACGTGCCCTTCACCCAATGTGCGTTGCACCCAGCAGGTGTGATTTCCCATCCCCTCACCCCTCCCTCTTCCCCCAGCTGGATTTTTATTGACATCTACTTCCACATGTGCACGTAAGTGTTGATCCATCAGTTCCAGTCTAGTATTGAGTACATGTATTTTTTTCTCCATTCTTGTGATGGTTCACCTAAAAGAATGGAGAGTATACAGTATACACATGTTATTCACAGTATACAGTATACAGATACCATATTTTATTAATTCTTTCACTTATTGGTGGGCACTTGGATTATTTCCCCATCTTTGAGATTGTGAATTGTACTGCTATAAACATTCGAGTGGAGGTGTCCTTTTCACAAAATCACCTTTTTCCCTCAGACATACCTGTACACTAGCAGTGGGATTGCTGGATCGCATAGTAGGTCCACTTCCAGTTCTCTAAGTTATCTCCACACACTTTCCATAGCAGTTGCACTAGATGCCATTTTTTTTTCTTTTTTGGTTGGGTAAGTGCATGCAATATTTTCTTCCAGAAAAATGTGTTTTGTGTTTGCTTTCTCTTGTTCTTGTTC
This sequence comes from Nycticebus coucang, assembly GCF_027406575.1. Classification (NCBI taxonomy): domain Eukaryota; kingdom Metazoa; phylum Chordata; class Mammalia; order Primates; family Lorisidae; genus Nycticebus; species Nycticebus coucang. The sequence continues at coordinate 4,854,620 of NC_069794.1, read as the reverse complement.
CTCTGTTTTTTTTTTCTTACATTTTATTGTGCTACTTAAACCTATTTTTACTTCATCTTGACTTTTTTTGTGTGTTTGTCATTTTGTGTAGGCTTCTTGGTGGTTATTCTGGATATTACAACATAAATGTATAATTTTTCACATTCTACGCATTCAAGTTCCATGACTTCAAATGAAGTGTGTAGGCCTTGATTCTATTTAAGTTCTTTCACCCTTCCTGTTTTATCTTCAGTATTATAATTTCTTTTGATTGCATTAAAATTTTTGTTTCAGTCACCAATGTACAGTTTAGAAAACCCATGAAGAGGGTAATCTACTGTATATGCCCATAATTCTTGTCTGTTTCTTGTTTTTTCTAGCTTCCCAATGCTCCAAGACTATTTCTTCCACTATTTCTTTTCCTTATAAATAATTTCTATAAACCATTCTCTAAGGGTAGATCTGAAATTGGCAAATTTCTGAAAATGTCTGAAAATGTCTTGATTTCTCTCTCATTTATGATGGAGAATTTTTATTAGTTATAGAATTTTCAGTTGGTAGTTCTTTGTGTTAAGCATCTGAACAGTGTTGATCCTGACCTCCTGGCCTCCTGACCTCCGTGGATTCACAGGAGAACCCACTATTCTTTAAACTGGTGCTGCCCATAGGTGAGACGTCATGTATCTCAGGCTGCTCTAGAAATTTCTGGTCTTTATCTTGAGAAATTTAACTGTCAAAGTTCTTGGTGAAGATTTCTCTGGGTTTATTCTAAGAGGATACCTGATGGGGAGGAGGGAATTCTGGAGATAAAAGCCCGTGAAGGTGTGGGAGGCCCATCAAGCTCTTCCCCCACTTTCAGGATTGCACACATTCCCACTAGCCATTCATCACAGGACTGTTCCAGGGCTTCAACCGGCTCATAACACTGGGGCCTTCTGCTCTGGGAGGCCAAGGCAGATCGAGACCAGCCTGAACAAGAGCTCATTTAGACACAGACCCTGGGTCTAAAACTAGCTGTTGTGGCAGACACCTGTAGTCCCAGCTGCTCTGGAGGCTGAGGCAAGAGGATCACTTGGGCCCAAGAGTTTGAGGTTGCTGTGAGCTGTGATGCCAGGGCACTCTACCAAGAATGACAAAAAATAAACAAACAAACAAAAAAACAAAAGCAGTAGTACCTTCTGCTCTGGATAAGCTGATCTCAGCTGCTGATTACAGCTCTTCGTCTCCAGATTTAGGGGTGGTTGATTTGTCCTACGGCCTCAAAATCTCTTGAGTTTTCGTTCACCCAGCTTTTGTCTTGTTACAATGAGAGTGATGACTTTCAAGCTCTATATTTTGAAGCTGATACCTGAAGTCTGACCACTATTCTTCGTATCTGCTTCTACACATACCAAATACAGCAATTTTGAGTGATGATGGATTTGTTTTCACTTACAATTCTGTTCACATTCATTTTCTTTTCCTGTCTTATTTCACTAGGCAGGACATACAGCCCAAGAACTCATTTCTGATTTTAAAGTATTTTTAAATTTAACATTTAGTGTATTATTCACTGCGGGAATTTTAGTAGATTTTTCCCCCAAATTAAGAAATAGCCATACCTTATTTTAGCTAGAATAATTATCATAAATTGATGCTTTGCTCTATAAAACAACTTTTCTACAAGTGTTGAAATCATCATATGTGATTTAATATTAACCCAAAGTGGATATTTTAATACGTGTCTAATTATACAGTTGAGGAATCACTCCAATACCGATACAATTTGCATTCATATCTGAATTTAATTTGTGATTTTTTTGTTTAGTATTTACCTATATTTGCTTCAAATTAGCCCATATTTTGTCTTTTTCAAAATTTCTTCCTCAGGTTTTAATATGAAAATTCTATCCACCTCATGAGTTTGAATGTTTCCTCTCTTCATATATTTTGAAAGCATTTGTATAAAATTAGAAATATCTCTTTTTTACACTTTTGACTTGGCTATGAAAACTTTTTAATGCTGCTGCTTCACTTGTGAAAACATTTTAATCCATGAACACACTTTTACTAAAGTAGTGCCACTTTTATTTATTCTTGGATTTTTGACACTTTTTTTCTAGGAATTTTTAAATTTTGTTCTTATTTCCAGAAACATTGGCATAGAGGTACTTCCTCTAAGATTTTCTTATTGTCTGGTTAAGTTTTTTCAGGATCTATGACTTTATTCCTTTTTCTAGTACTAATGTTGTTTACCTTCATCTTCCCTTCTACATTTCTCTTAATTAATCATACAACAGATTTCATTTTCATTGTCTCATCAGGGACACTGCTTTATGTTTTACTGTTCCTCTGTTATTTTTTATTTAGCTTCCTATTTTATTAAATATTTTTGAAAGTAATATTTTCCTCTTTTCTTTGCCTTTATTTTGTGATTCTTTTTCTATCATTTGATATTGTTTACACATCGTTAATTTTCAGTTTTTCTTCTTTTCTTAAAAATGACTCAGTATCTCCCTAAGATTAAGATGTATTCCAGTTGCATCCAAATTGCTGCAGAAGGCATTGATTCATTCCATTCTATGGCAGAGCAGGACTCCATGTTTGTGTATACTACATTTTGTTGATTCTTTCAGGTGGTGGACACTGGAGTTGATTTCTTTGCAATTGTGAACTGTGCTGCAATAAACATTTGCGCTCAGGTGTCTTTTTGATAAAACAACCCCTTTTCCTTTGAGTAGATACCCAGTAGCAGGTTTACTTAAGGGAACATGTATTTACCTTTCATAAATTTGTTGTGTGATTTTATTATTGTTCTATGCAATATATTTTAAAATGTTTATGTACTTTTCTGTTTCACTGTTATTGGGATTTTTTTTGTTATTGGGATTTTTTAATTTTTCCAATTAAATGGGGATTTTAAAATTATATTTTTATAAGTAATTCTATCTTTATTTCATTTTGGTGCATGATTAAGGTATATAAGATAACATAGATCATTTGAAATTTTTGATACATGATATATATCTTAGCATGTAATTATTTTTCATAACTGCTTCTTTTTGTACTTGCTGTTTTATGCAAGTGACCTGAAGTAAAATATTACTCTTCGGTTGTTAAGATTGTTTAAGGTTTTAAAAATGGGTATGTTTTGTCTACAGTCTCAATTACTATAACAGATAAGTTAAAAATATCCCAATAAATGCTGGATGTGATGATTCCTCTGTTTTGTTGTGTACAGCCAATTTTATTAGGTTTGACCACAGTTTCCTTCTTTTTTGGTTGGGGCTGTGTTTTCCTGCATCTCAGACTTTGCTTCTTGCACATTTTCCTCCTTTTCCAAATAAAAAATATTATTAAATATTTTTATTGAAATATTATATTATATTATATATAATATATATAATATATATTATATTATATAAGTCTTATGGTAATTAGCTTTTATTTTTCCGATTGTTTCATTACTTTCTTCATATTCTGGAAATAGTTTTCTCAGATATAGAATTGTAGGACACAGTTGTTTTATTTCCAAGTTTCAATTTTGTTCTCTTTGAACTGGCTTCTATTATTATTTCTAAAAGCCTTTGTTTACTTGGGGATAATTTGTTCTCATTATGATTTGTTAGCATATCTAAATGACAACATCAGTAGCTTAGGTAGGCAGAATAATGGTGTCCCCAAAATGTTTATCTTAGTCCCCAGAACCTGTGAATATGTTGCAAAGTTGCAGATAGAATTAAAGGGTTGCTAATCCTTGAGATGTGGAGCTTATCCTGGGTTCGTTGTGTAGATCCTACCTTAAACCCAGGGTCTTCCTGAGAAAGGCGGAGGCGGGAGAGGCAACGACAGAGGTAAAGGGAGCTTTGCTACTGGTGTTCAATGAAGATGGAAGAAGGAACCATGAGCCAAGCAAGGTGGGCAGGCTCTACAAGCTGGGAAGAGAAAGGAGACCCTTTCTTCCCAGGAGCCCCCAGAGAGAATGCAGTTCCGCAGACAGCTCGATTTCAGCCCAGGAAGCCAGAACTTTAAGGTAATAAATTTGTGTTGTTTCAGAATTTAGGGTAATTTAGAAGTAGGTATAGTCATATGGAAGCGAAGGCAATCCATACAGGGTCTTGTATCAGTTCTGGAAAATATCAATTATTTTTACTGTAAAATCTTTCTACCTGATTCTCTGCATTCTTTGTTATTGAAATTGGTTTGATAAATGTTATATCTTCAGCTTTGTCTCAGATTTCTCTAAATTTTTTTTATGTCTCTGTCTCTTCGTTCTAAATTGTATATGGTTTATTCAAATGTTTTTACTGGTTTTCACTTTATTGTTATCTAATCTGCTCTTTAACATATTCATTCAATATTATTTTTTAACCCACTCAATTTTTAATTTTAATTTTTTGTATGTTTACGTTTTCAAGTGTTCTAATTTTTCCCCTTTTATTTAGTATAAACCGGATCATTTTCATAGTCTTTTTTTTATTTTCCTATAATACTATTGACATTTCACTCCTTCAAGAATACTAAGAAAATGGATATTTATTTAAGTTAAATGCTAATTGTAACATTGTAGTCTCTGAAAATCTGATTATGCAGTTTCATGTTTCAAAAGATTCTCACTTATGATTTTTCATTTATTCTTCATTTTGACATTTTATTGATGACTCTGATCTTTGGGACTTTGTGGCAGTGTTTTGAAATCTGAGATTGAATTTGGCTATGCCTCACAGGAACAGAATTTGCTTATTTTCAATATTTATGAGCACAAATAGGCCCAGGAATACATAAGCTTTTCTGGAGGGGGTTACCAAAAAAATTGTGATTAAGAATTCAAACATACATAGAAGTGAGGTTGGATTGTAGTTAGGAATTTTGAGAAAAACATTGTTCTCTAAAACAATAATTGAGAAAAGTAGCTTTCTCCACCCTCTACCAAGTGGGACTTATTAACGCGCTTGTTGATATCATTTGTTGTTTTGTTACCAATGCTGGCTGTACCTCCTCTCCTACGTCCCAGCTTTCTGTGCAAGGTCTGTGCTAGCTGCCCCAAGGCTGGCCCCAGGCACACACATTCTACAGAATTTCATTAAGACCAAGGTTCGGGGTCATTGGGTAGAAAGACACCACCACAACAAACAGCAGTTTGAGTGTCTGTTTTTCTTATTAAATTCACACTTTTATGTAGTTTATAACCCCAGAAGATTTCTTTATTTTTGACAGCCATGCTTACAAAAGGATGTTCTTAAATGTTTTGCCCGGCTTATTGCTCTAGACAGGAGGGCCCTCTGGAATGTAGTCCACTGAACTGCCAGAAAAAATCCCCAAGTTCATGAGCTTCATGCCAAAGCAGAATGGGAAACATTCCAGTATAATTTTTGAAGCCGCTTTCTTCTAACCACAGAAGGTAACAGTTGTGGTTGTGGATGTTAGATTCTCTACATGTAGAGTGTTCCCTCTAAATCAAAACATTTTATTGGATGAAATGATATAACCTCAGATTTGTTTCCAAATTATTTGGGTTTGGAGGAAGTGATTAGAGAGTATGGATAAAACCAGACTAGCCATTAAGTGATCACTGTTGAAGGTGACTGACATATACATGGGGTTTATTGTACCTTTGTTTCTTCTTTTTGAAATAAATTTGAAATTTCCATAATCATTGACAAATAAATGATAGTTCCAAAATCCTACTACAGATTCAAGCTTTAGAATATGAAAACTGAGGGGCTGGACATGGTGGCTCATACTTGTGATCCTAGCTCTCTGGGAAGCTGAGGGGGTGGATTATTTGAGCTAGAAAGTTTGAGATTAGCCTGAGCAAGAGTGAGAACCTATCTCTACTAAAAAAAAAAAAAAAAAAAAAAAAATAGAAAAAACTAGTTGGGCCTGGACATACCTATAGTCCTAGCTACTCAGAAGGCTGAGGCAGGAAGATCACTTGAGCCCAGGAATTTGAAGTTGCTGTGAGCTATGATGCCAAGGCACTTCAGCCTGGGGCAACAAAGTGAGACTGTGTCTCAAAAAAAAAGTATACACACACACAAATAGAATGCCCTTTGAATTTAATAAATACAGGGCTGACTAGCCACGTAATGTGAAAACGGGAGAAACACATGGCTGGATACTTTCCCGACATCTGGGTCAGAATGAGTCATCTGTAGTCAGTTCATCATGTAATATCGTACCTGATGGGAATGCAAGCTAATACGACCTTTTTGGGAAGAAGTTTGGAGAACACTCAAGGAACTAAAAGTAGACACAGCGTTTGATCCTGCAATTCCTCTACTAGGTATATACCCAGATGATCAAAAATTATTTTACAACGAAGACACTTGCACCAGGATGTTTACTGCAGCCCAATTCATAATAGCCAAGACATGGAAACAGCCCAAGTGCCTATCAACTCATGAATGGATTAACAAATAGTGGTATATGTACACCATGGAATACTATGCAGCCATAAAAAGGATGAAGACTTTACATCTTTTATGTTTACCTGGATGGAGCTGGAACATATTCTTCTTAGTAAAGTATCTCAAGAATGGGGAAAAAAAGTATCCGATGCTCTCAATACTACTATGAAATCAATATATAACCACCTACATACTCATACGAATGACAAAACATAACTATAGTCCAGAAAGTAGAAGGGAAGAGGAGGGAGAGGGGAGGGGAGGGGGTACATGGGAAGAAGGAGAGTATTTGGGGGTCCTTACCTAATGTGCATGATGCAATGGTACATTTCAAAACTATTAAGAAATGAGTATAATTGTGATGGATGTGTTACTTAGTTCAATGTAAACATTTCACATTGTATATCAAGGCAGTACCCTGAAACCCCAGAAATGCATCAATGTACAAAGTTATGATTTAATAAAAAATAATTTAAAAAAAGAAAATGAAGAATATTCTAGACAACTGAAACCACTTAATACAAACTTTTACATACAAATTATAAAAGTACTTGAATATAAAATACATAAAAAATAAATTATCATCCAAAGGTAATCTCTTAAAAAATACATGTAGACCCAGACTGTGTTGCTTACATTTTTTAATCTTTTGGTTTTGGACTCTATTCAAGAACTACAAGATGATGCCATAACTTCTTAGATACAGGGTTTCAGTAGAAATTTAGGGGAGGAGAAAAGGACTAGAAATTATCCTTAGACCGATTAGATGAGGACAGGTAAGTGGGTGTTGAACAGTTGATGTTTTGGTCTAAGGAGGTGCAGGAGGAGCCTTTCAGACCCACGCTGAGGGGCTCAGGAACAGTTAGAATACAGTCTGTCTTAGCAAAGTCTTGGTAATTGTTCCTCAACTGCATTAATTCCTAGGTACACATTAACTAGTAAGTGTGTTCTACAAAAACCATTATACTTTATTTCCTATAATTCTATTTTAATTCAGGTCTTGCCATTCACTCAGAACTCATTAGTGGTTTTAATTTTTGTCTGTTGAAACTTAAAGAATAGGAAATATTGCAGCAAGCAAAGGCAAACATTAGTTTTTCACCTCCTGTTTCCTTCAATACAGTTCACTTATTCACATGATTATTATTTCATTTAATCGTTTGTTGTTCCTTTGTTGCAGTAAATAAAAAAAAAAAAAAAAGCAACTCTCATTACAAAAGAAATATGCCGAAGAACTAACTTTAATTTTTATTTGAGTATCCTAGCCTTCCTTCTGAGCAGGCAAATAATTAATTAAATGCCAAATCTGGTTTAATATTTATTTTTTTCGGACATGATTGGTTCCATCGCTTGCATTTGTAAGGTAAATTCTGAGTCGGAGTTATGTCCTTCACCAAGGAAAAGCGTCATACGCCTGTGCACGGCACCCACTGGGAGGACTTACCCAACTTCTCCTGCCCTTCCTCCCCCTTTTTGGAATTTAATTGCTTTTTAATCTCACGCAGGCCTGCAGTTGTTCACCCACTGGTCACAACTTAGTATTGAGCACATGTGATGCTTGTTTTTCATTTCTTGTGATACTTTACATAGGAGATTTTTCTTCAGGTATTTCCAGGGGTTAAAAAAGATACAAAATCCCCATCTTTTTACAGCTGAGTAGTATTCCACGGTACACGCGGTTTCTCACCTGACGCAGGCAGTTAGCGTCTTGGGAGAACGTGCTTCGTCCTCCCTCTGTCTCGCTCCCCCGGCGGAGGGTGGCTGGTTGGAAGAAAGGACAGGGTGGCTGATCTGACTTGCGGGCCTGGATTTGAGCATAGTCCCTTCCTTCTACTCAGCACTTCTACTCAGCATGCCTCTGTTATGTTTTGTTAACTGAGTAAAGCTCACCTAAAGCCACAGTTAACTGACAGTTACCTTGGTAGCAACTGGTCACCTGTCTCCTCCCAGTTCTGAGAATGCTCATGGCTGCCCTGGCCCGCACCTCCACTCATACAGCTGCTGTGCCTTCCCGGGTCCCATTCTGTTTTTGTCCAGCAGCACAATTACCAGCTTCCCTGCAGGGGACTTCACTGTAGTCATCTCCGCCCAACCCCAGTGCGAACACATGGGATGCAGGCGAAGTGGGGAAAGGCGACCCCACCCCGGTAGGTACGCAAGGTACGACCTCACCCCAGTAGGTACGACCTCACCCCAGTATGTACATAAGGGGTGTGGGGGGCAGTGGAGAAAGGCGACCCTACCCTGGTAGGTACCACGGCGTGTGGGGGGGCAGTGGGGAAAGGTAATTCCAACTCAGGTGTGTACACATGGGACGCAGGCAGTGTGGAAAGGCGACCCCCACCCCAGTACATATGCATGGGGACACAGGGGCAGTGTTGAAAGGCGACCCACCTCGCGCTCTGCTCGCCTGTGTCGTGGTGCCTCACCATAGAGCCAGACAAAATTGTTTGGGCTTTTCCACCCCCATCCACCATGCCACCAGGAGTCGCTATGTTTCCCTAGATGACCACCAGCGCGCACAGTGAGGTCATGGTTGTGTAACAACTGCCTGGTGTTCTGACACTGTTGTTCCTCCAGGGTATCGAAGCACGTGGGATTTTCCACCTGTGCGGACGTCTTGCGTGGACTCCTCCGCTGTCGCGAGCTGAATAAAGCGTCTTACACCTGCCCTCGGTGCCTAAGTGCCTCTCCCACCAGTCCGAATCAGAACACTCGCATTATACTCATGTATTTTGCAGAGATTGTTCCCCAAGTAGGTACGTGGTTACCTTTGTGGAGGCCGCTGACCAGAGTTTTAGACAGTAGTTTTCAGTGGTCGGTCAGATTTACCCCTCTCTGGGCAGCAGGAAATCAGTCATCCTCCCCCATTTCTAACTCTTTTCCACAGCCTCTCAGCTTTTCTTTTGTGCTGTCCGTGTTGCAACCCCTACTTCTGTGCTGTCATCAGCAGAAGAGCTTATTCTCTCCCCATGACGGGAGAATTCTAAGGGCGATTATCCTGCTGGGCACGGTTGTCCATTCACACAGCTGAAGAGTAGGCCAAGGAAAGAGGCAGTCTTTATCCACACAATAAATGGGCTTGCACAGCTAATTGTTTTGCTGCAAAATCTACTTTGCACAGCAGAAATGTTTTATTTGTATTCCTTCTGTAACATTACTAATCTTGCCTGCTGGCCAGTGAACGGCCTGGGACAAGGAGGCTTAAAGTGATGCTTTAGTAAAGACATTTTTGAAAAGACACATTAATACTTTTCTTTCTTTTTCCCCCTGTTGAATAATGTGTGTTGAAAATCTGCTGTGGGTCAGTATTGTGTTTGGAAGTTCATATTCAAGGTGAAGAGGAAATAAAAGGGAGAAAAAAACTCAGAGCAAGATAAACAGTAAAACAGGAGAAATATCTGCATGACTTAGGCATTAAAATGCCTGTGGCCCAAAAATGGAAGCAGGATTTCTAAAAGTGGGTTTATCCAGAACCAGTCTTCAGTTGATTATATCAGAATCATAAAGCAACCATGTTTTTACAATGAGATCACAGGTACCTCTCTCCCTCGGGGGAATTCTGATTCCAGGAGTTTGGATTGGCATAATAGTCCGTCTTTTGGGAAAAGAAAGTTCTAAGGATGATTGTAGTAAATGACTTTTTTAAAGAAGAAAATGCACTGTGTAAAAAAAGCACACACGTGCCCGTACCTGCGTCTCCTGTGTAAACACAACTCCTGTGTGAGACTCAGACAGCTTGCACTGACACTAAGGAAAATATCCTGTTGTGCCCAGATCTCGAAATCCCCCACAAAGATCACCACGGAGCCGAGTCCCCTGCAAAAGCAAAAGGTCCTTTTATTGCAAGTTGGAACTTAGGCTCCGGTGGACTCCATTGCAACGGATCCGAGCCAGGAGCCCCCAGCTCTGGAGCAGGGGGTTCTTATGGTGCCACGCAGCAGGTGGGCGTGCACAGCTTGAAACAAAGGGGGCGCTTCTGGATTGGTTAGGTGGGGGGGTCCCTGATTGGTGGGGGGTTGTCTCATGATTTCCGGGAATTGCCTGGGCTTGCCTGGGCTTGCCTGGACTTGTCTGGAAAGTAAAACTTACTGAGTGAAATGGCGGGGTGGGGGGCGCGAAACTTAACTCTTAAGATGGCGCTGGTCTGGTTCTTTCAATCCTCGTTGGATTCTCACAAAAAAAAAACAGTTTGGGAAGCAGTGTGCAAATTTTTTATTCTAGAAAATCCATGTGTATTTATGTGAAATTTACGAGAATCAAAATAGAATTACTTGTGTTGAAACTTTGATAAAGGGATCCAGGGACTCCCGTGAAGGGAGGATTCTCACGCAAGTATGTCAGGTAACAAGAACAATCACAAAAGACTGCAAAACCCACAACCTCCACAAAGGACAGAGGGACCTTGCAAAAGACAGACTTCTCTGAGGACATTGGCCCAGCAGCTGCCTCTTGGACGGACTTTCCCTTGTTATTGGTCCTTCTGGCCAAGGAAAACTATTTCCTTTGTATCTCTCTGGACACACCCACCTCTTCACATTGCAATGCTCAATCCCACACAAGTATCATTCTCTTTCAAAGGTCTTCTCCCTCTGTTATTTAAATTTGACACTTATATAGTGCCAATAAACAGAAAAGAAGATCAGATAATTCCGTATTATTCTGTATTTCATCAGCAAATTTTTTACTGCAGCAACTTTTAAAAATCAACTTTTTTTTTTTTTTCCAATGTCTGATACGACTTGTCCAATATGGTGGCAAACAAACACTTTGAACGTGACCAGTCCAAATTGAGAAGTGCTGAAAATGTGAATGCACACTGGGTTTCAACAAACCTGGAGACCATCCCAGTAATTTTTATATTATCTGTTTGTTGACATAATGTTTCAGATATTTCCATTAAATGAGACATACTACTAAAATTAATTTCATCTTTTCTTTTTACTGTTAAAAATATAGCTATCAGAAATTTCAAATTACACATGTGACTCTCATTTGCAACTTGCCTTATATTTCTATGAGATAGTTCATCCTTCTACTTATGTTACTTAAACAAAATCAGGCATCTGCTCGAATGTGTTGGATAATCCTTATGTAAACAAGAAAAAGCCTAATTGACACCCACATAAAGTCATTTAACGACATATTGCAAGAAAAATTTTATTTGGGTGTTTTGAAAAAGAAGTTGGAATTAAATTTTTGATTAGAGAAAATTAAATCTGAATAATTTAAATTTAATTATCTTTTAAATTATTTTAATGTCTTTACAGATATCTGTCTTTACATAGCATGTATAATTATAGGCGATTACATATATAATCAAATTTTGTATCTTTTGCATGCTTTTATACTTCATTTTCCTTATCCTCATAGACCTATTTTCACCTTCTCCACCTCAGAATGTCAGCAAAATGGACAATCTACTGTGAAGTCCTTGTATTTCTCCTTGCTCAGATAACCACATTTGCATATACATATGTTTGCATGTGTTCGGACGCATATATGTGTGTATATGTGTGCATAAATGTTTGTGTACTTGTCAGGTAGCTTTGCAAAAAATGGCTTCATATCATGCATGTTTTTACGAATCTTTCACTTCGCTCAGTTCCTTGTTAACATTACTCTAAGTTAACTCGTAATATTTCAACTTACTGTTCTAAATGGCTGCAGAGAGTATTCTCAGACTATTTTAAGTCGTATGTAATGTAACATATTGGTAATACATTCAAGTGTTCCTCTATTGATGGTTAAGTAATTACTTTGTTTCTTAAGCTTTTGAGCTTCTTTTCTTCTTTTCTTTCTTTTATTCTTCCTCCCATCCCCCTTTTTTCTTCTATTACAACCAAGACTGTTGTAAACACCCTTATACACATGTGCTGATGTCATTTTGTGCTTGGACTTCTACTTCTGTGAAGATATTCCCAGGAATGATATTGCCCTCAAAAAATTTACATCTGATCCATATATGCATTCACAGGTTATAAAATGTTATTAAATAAACTGTGTTGATTTTACATTTAAGAATAGTATAATGATTTGGAGTTCAATTGTCAGAGTGAGAATACATTAATCCTGTACAAGAGAATCCTCCTTTCCAGTTTTGCCGATGTAGTCGTTGTTGGGTTATATTCTTTGCTATTGCAATTACGGTTTCTCAAGCTACTAGTGAATTGGATATTCTGTCTGGGGGGCATTTGTATTTGCTTTTCTGCAAATTGACAATATAGAGCAGCACTATTCAATAGACTTTTCAAAGACAGCAGAAATGTTCTTTTAGAATGTAGCCACTGTGACTGAGAAACTGAGTTTTTTATTTAGTTTCACTTTAATTAATTTAGATTTAAATGGCCACACATGCCCACCAGTTGTCATAGTGGGCTGTGAAAATTTAGATCATTATATAATTTTCTAGCTAAGTTTCTTTTTCTTTTTGGCTTTTCTTATCATTCTCACAGAGCACTTTCCATATTATAGAAAGTAACAAATTACCATCATTACATTTCTTTACATTGGGTCTTGGTTACTTATTATATTTGATCTTATAAAAGGAGGGGGAGTGATATTGTCACATTTCATACACAGGTGGCATTCTTCTATTTTTAAATTTTCTTAATAATTTTTGCTATGATCTAATATTTTTATAATACTTTCATCAAATAGAGTAAAAAATAATATCATGAATAGCACTTTTCTATTTTTCCTTACCCACATAGAGTGTATTTTCACACTTTGGCTGTGTTTTAATATTTTTTGACAAATGCCATAATTTTAAAAGGTCTTCTCCCATTCTATTTTCATTATTTTCAAAACAGTTCTTATTTCACACTTTATAACTTGCATCTTTTCTTTACTAAGGATTTAAACATTAATAACCTGTTAGAATTTTCTTTTATTTTACTTCACTTAATTTAATTTAATTTATTTATTTACCTTGGAGACAGTGTCTCACTCTATCACCCTGGTAGAGCTATGGCATCATAGCTCACAGCCACCTCAAACTCTTGGGCTCAAACGATACACTTGGCCTCAGCCTACCAAGTAGCTGAGACTACAGGTGCCCACTACAATGCCTGGAAAGTTTTTCTATTTTTTAGTGGAGATGGGGGTCTTGCTCTTATTCAGGCTGATCTTGAATGCCTAAGCTCAGCAGTCCACCTACCTCAAACTCTCAGAATGCTAGGATTGCAGCCATTAGCCACAGCACCTGGCCACATGTTAGGATATTAGATAAAGCAATTTAACTATAATATTCAGTATTTATTCTTTCAAATGTCTTCCAGGCAATTGTTCATTCATAAGCATCTATTGCATACCAAAAACAATCTGTGGTTTTAATTTTCTATAAATCGAACCACCATATAAGCTAGAAAGTCATGTAACAGATTGCTAGAACTAAGTTGAGGTTATATGGTTTTTTAAAAAAAATCTTCTCAAACATACCCAATCGATTAAAAATCTTTCCTGTGAGAGTATGTAACTGGAAGTATAAGAGATGAAAGCAAACCCAATTCTGATTTAATCTCTTCTTTCTAAGACACAATGAATTTACGTGTTTTAATCAGTTAAGAAAAAAATTATTTTTATTACAAAAAAAAGCAATAAAAATAGGGCAGTTGTAATTTTCTTCACACCCAGAATGTGAAATGCTTTTGCATCTGCGAATGCTTTCACATATGCTACCAAGACTGTACTTGTGCGGAAGCTATAATATTAAAATTTTTCTTTAAGGATGTTATTCACTGTTGATTTGAATGTATATTCTATTTCTACTACTTCACTAGAATAATTGTTCCTCGTTTAGAGTTAATGGATTTTGACATTTATTGCCTATCACTCTTGTACCTATAATAAAATAAACTTTCCTTTTATAAAAGTTATGCCTTCTTACTGAAGCAAATTTAGAAAACATCAAAAAAAGAAGTTAAAATTAAAAACTAAAAGGCAATAATGAAGAAAACCCATAAACAATGAAGTAAAACTCATTATCTTCAAATACAGAGATACACTTTTTATTTATTGAAATTATACAGCATAAACCATTTTAAAACTGTTTAACAAATTATTATGCAACTGATATCCCTGGCAACATAGTTCTGTTTTGCCACATGGTATTTCACACAGTGACAAGCAGAAATGTCAAGTGACCCTCCTGCTGGTGGCGTCATACCCAGGTAGTAAGTGGAGAGTCTACCCTCAACAGCAGGTCGGGGGCTGCGGGTCATTAAAGCTGAGAGCTAGAGCCACAGGACTTGCAGACAGAATCAGATAAAAGTGCTGTTAGAGAAACTGGCTATTCTGAGGCCTTTATTACTAAATCCATGATAAGAATTATTTTTAAAAATTTTTACTAGAATGAAACATAAGCTCAAAAATGTTTATGTCAAAGGCCAGTGTGTTTTAGCTTTGAGGACACACACTTATTCGGGTTACTTCAAAATCCCTTTACCTGTGTTATTATTCCTAATTTTGTTGGGTTTTTCTTTTACTTAAAAGTGGCTCTTCAAAGGCAGAGCGAGATGGGGGACTAGAGACAGCTTCTTTGCAACCAGGCGAGGGGAGATTGGGGAGAGAAGACTCCAGGCACCTCCGGCCTGTGGGTTCTACTCAGAAACATACCTTCAAGGGCACAGGGAGGTGGGAGACTTCAGGACCCCAAGAGGAAGACAAAAGCAGTGGAGAAGTGGCAAGTGTTTGGGGCCAGTGGCCATGATGGCAGCGGTGGCTGTGGTGGCAGCAGCTATAGCAGCAGTGAGTTTGCAGACTAGGCAGACTGGGCAGGCCTTCCCTGAGGTATTTTTTTGGTTTTTATTTATTTTTTTGGTTTTGGGCACTTGGTTCAAAGGCCTTGGGAGCTCTTGGGCGAGTGAGCAACTGACTTTGAATAGAGCCCAGAGGACAGGACTAAGCCACTGGGGCAGAGCAGAGCTTTCTTGGCCAGGGGCAGTTATTGTGGGAAGGCTGTCTTATACTCGGACCTCAGGGTCCTAGAGCAAGGCCAGTTCTGACATACCGGATAAGTGGGCAGGCACTTCTGGAGAGATCAGAGCAACACATGCTTTCCTGCGAAAACCACTGCTTAGCCAAGGAACATGGTTTGGAAAGGTCGTGGCGTGTCTATTAAGAGAGCTGAGGAGAGATTCAGACTCTGAACCCTGTAGGGTTTGAGGGCAAAGAAGTCAGAAACTTCCACTCTCCATCTCATACGGCTGTATTAGCATCGTGAGTAGCATCTCATACCCCAGAAGACCGACTGTTGCCCAGGCAATATTCAGCAAGATATATATAGTTTTTTTCTTTAAAAATTTTTTTTTTCAATGTTTCGCCCTGAGATTTTTCTTTGTTTTTCTCATGTAAATATGATTTTTCACTGGTGCCTTCTTTAATAATAAGGGCTTCATTTTTGCTAGTTTTTTGACCCCTGTTATTTGTTTTTTCCCCAATTTTATCCTTTAAGGTTTTTGTTTGTTTTGGTTTGATTTATAGTTTGCAACGACAACAAAAATAAACAAATGGGACTTAATTAAACTGAAAAACTTCTGTACAACTAAGGAGACAACAACCAAAGTAAATAGACAACCTACAAAATGGGAAAGGATATTTTCATATTTTGAATGAGACAAAAGATTGATAAGTAGGATCTACAGAGAACTCAAATTAATCAACATGAAAAAAGCCAACAATCCCTTATTTCAATGGGCAAGAGAGATGAATAAAACCTTCTCTAAAGAACACCTTAATTCCAGTACTTGGGAAGCTGAGGAGGGTGAATTGCCTCAGTTCACAGGACACAATTACCAGAGGGACTTTACCTAACAACTGCAATCGGTGTAACCTAATTCTTTGTACCCTCAATGAATCCCAAACAATAAAAAAAAAAAAAAAAAAAAGTGGCTCTTCAAATTATATAAGCCTCAGGCTCTATAAAACTTGAATCCACCTCTGGTACCAATTAAATGTTTTTACAAACTTCTTGTCCTTAAAATCTAATGCATTCAATCAAAAGTATCTTGCAAAGTGAGACAATAGTAGTCTTCTCTAAAACATCATAAAATGGATAAACTTTTGTAGAAGGTTATTTTGTTGTATAAAACCAATAATTCATTTAAATGTGTTACAGTGAACCCCTGTAAATTGACCACCCAAGGGACTGTAACAAACTGGTCAACACACAGAGTCCGTCACCATAAGGAACTAGTCCCACTGCACTGAAATGTACACCTGGTGCATGTCTGGTCTGTGATAATAGGGTCAACTCAAGGAGGTGGTCAGTGCAGGGGGGTGGTCAGCTGTGGAGGTTCTACTGTATTTGGCTTTGCCATCTACTTTGCTCCTTTTTGCTTAAAATTTCCCCTAAGAAGAAGACATTTAATGATGAAATATGTAAAGCATTTCATTTAGTGTTCACATCCTGTTTTTGTACTCATTTTTTATTCATTTGTGAATTATGGCCATCTATGTTATATGAAATACAATGAAATACAATGCTAGACACTGCTTATGACTTGATTACTAGACTTAAGGAATCAGGGATAAGAAAATACTGTTATTTTTTTTTTTTAATCTATATTGTACCTGTATAGAGCCACTGAATTCCTTCATTAGTAATTCTTTTCGTGCTTATAGATGAGGTCTTCCTGGGTTGCCCAGGCTGGAGTCCAGTGGCCTCATCACAGCTCACTGTCACATCAACCCCCGGAACTCAGGTAGTCCTCTTTTCTCAGCCTTCCGAGTAGCTGAGATTACAGATGCATGCCAACTATTTTTTATTTTTATTTTTTTTTAGAGATGGAGTCTTGCTATGTGGCCTAGGTTGGTTTTGAACTTTCAGGGTCAAGTGATCCTCCTGCCTTTGCCTGGCAAAGTGCTGTAATTACAGGCATAAACCAGCATACCTGGACTGTTTAGTCATTCTCATAAGCCTTCACTAACTTTTTTTCCCTCCCTGACTCTGAGTTCATTCTTTGGAATGAATAAATCATATTATATTTTTCTGTAATTTACAACTACTTTTCTACATAATCATGACAGAAGTTGGAAAAATAATTTGAAGTAAAGGTTTATTTGGGGCTGCTAGAAATGGCTGTTTTATGCCTTCATTCATTTATCTACTCAATAAATAAGCGAGATACTGTAATGTTTAAGAACTTGGGCGCTAAAGTTGCATTGGGTCAAAATCCTAGCTTTATTGGATTGGATCCTAGATTTATTGGATCCTAACTTAACATTTGACCCAAGGCAAGTTAACATCTCTAAGTTGCAATATCTACAAAATAACACAGATGTGTGTGTAGCACTGTAAATAAAATACATTTATGTTTTTACACAGTTATGGTTTTCTACACAAATTTTACTGAAACTTGGGATCTGAGCTGAACAGCATCCTTGGAAGGTAACTTACAACAATAAAGAGAATGAAAACTACACAGAGATTCACCTAACTCTTGATTTAAACATTGGCATTTCGAGGGCGGTGGAGAGCAGGGGGAAGCCCAGACTCCGTGGAGACATCTCTGAGTTGTGATACTGAGGACACAGGACTTGGTATGTTTCCAGAACTAACCCTCTCATAGGGAGGAGGAGGGAGAGTTGCTTTACTCCCCATCATAAACAGAGGAAATTTATTTCTCTCCATTCCTGAACCACAATGCCGTCTTTGTATGTGTGAGATATTTGACCTGGCTCTCATCTCAGTGGCCCAGGGATCAGAATAGAGCCAAAGGAAAACCACATTGTTGATATTTGTGGTAAGATAAGTAATAAGAAATCTGTCTCTTATCCAAAAAATCTGAGGGGTATGTTTAGGACAGAAGTAATCCAGATGAATATTTAAAATTTTAATGATTTGTGGTGGAGATTAAATATTTTGATACCTGGCAATGTATTTCACAAGTGGTACATACTAAGCATTCCGTCTTCACTGCTATCACACTGGTTTATTTTAAACTCTTCTGAGTGAGTTAACTCAGCCCCCAGGTGCTATGTCATAGTATAACTTATAGGAAACTGAAAAAAGGCAGGATTGTTAAAAGTGGTCTATACATTTTACATCATTTCAGAACAAAACATTCAGAAGGACCCGCAGGAATAAAAGTCTGTATTTCATTGATTTAGAGAGGTGTTTCTGCCCTCTCATGCTCACGAGCCTGGGCCTTTCTCTGTGAGGCTGTAACACGGGTCATTTGATCTGCAGTTTCAGTATTTGCATTCCTGGAAACCTTGGGAGCCGGTTAACTGCATTTCAAACCTTCACAATGCAGTCGTTTCTATCAGTAACGTATGCCAGCACTAATAATGCTGCGTTTCCTTAGGATGTAGCTCAAATCATTAAAGTACAAAGAGAAAATATGGGACACTCATGCACAGCTGTTGTTTAAACAGAGAAAAGAATCACATTAGCAATCAGAAGATTTTAACATCTAAAAATGGTTCCCTGATAAATTTAAACACTTCTTTAAATACTCTATGCCTTTGAAAGTGATAAAAAGATAACTTAAAATGAACAAGTCAAAGAATGTGTGGTCTGAATATAGACAATCACAGGGGCACCAGAAAAATCCTGTTTTATTTGTAAATAAAATATTCAGTAAGTTTTAACTGGAACACGTGAAGTGAAATATGTACATAAAACTCAGTCTGCAGTTTTACAACTGAATTTCTAAATGTAATCTTAGTCATCTGAGAAGTAACATTTTTTTCCCTCAGTGACTGAATCTCAGCTGGTGGTGGGGCAGTCCCCAAAGCTAGGGCAAGACAGAGGCAGAAGTGAAGAGTTTCTTGCCCTGATGTCTGTCACAGGGCCCAGCTGGCATCTGTGGAGGGGCCCATCGGCTGCTTCCAGGCTTTGGCCATTTGCCATGCAGGTGCCGCCTATGTGACCCATTCTGCTTTTGAAGAGAGTGAACGATTTAACAGCTCTGTGCCACTCTGCAACCAGGGAGTTCTGTCCATCTTTCTTTGACTCTTACTTTTTTCAGTTCTACTGAAACTATGAGAATTATTGTATCGCTCCTATATACCCCTGGAATAAGGACCAGTGTGACAGGTGTCAGGTCCACCCTTCCAAGTTTAACCTCCTGGCATTCCCTGTGAACTAGTCACCTCCCCAGGACTCAATGTGGGGCATTAGACACACACCCTCTGTTATTATACCCCACGAACCTGCTTGCTGTTCCAGCTCTCCCTTCCCCATCCCATCTCAGGACTCGCTTCCTCATAACTCCCCCGGCTCTGTGCCGTCCCCGCTGGCTGCTGATTCTCTCTCTTCCATCAGCCCAGAGAACACGGAATGGGTTAGGGATAGGGTCGTGAAGAAAATTTACACATACCGTCTCACAGTTATGTATAGACTACCTTTTTTTTTCTCTTATTTCAAACGTTTCTCCAGAAACATAATATGGTACACTATCTGGCTGAATGCTTAAAGAGTCAAGCAGTAGAAAGAAATGTCACAGAGAATCATGACATGACAGAGATTAGGCATGACCCAATAAATCTCAGCATGCTGCCTCGTGCAGTCTCAGCCTTCCGGATATGACACAGAAAGGTGACTGACACTTTAGGGTTCAGTTTGTTAAACAAGGAAAATAGGGCCCCATATTTTAAAGAAGAGTTAAATAAATATTTCATATACTATGTAAGATATATTTCCAAATAACTATCTCAATACCCAATTAAAGTAATAATACTAATCATTAATAATCAACAATTAATTATAATAGTGTATCAGTGTTGATTAATTGTGACACGTGAATTATAATAATGAAAGATGGTAATAATGGGGGCAAGACATGATTGCAAGAGGGACTTTACCTAACAATTGCAATCAGTGTAACCTGGCTTATTGTACCCTCAATGAATCCCCAACAATAAAAAAAAATAGCTAGAAATTGGGCATGCAATATATGAAAACTCAGAGTACTATATTTGCAACTTTTCTGTAAGTCTAAAACTATTCTAAAATTTGAAAAAAAAGGCTTTGAACTTTTATGTTCAAGCAACAAAGTGAAGTTGCATTTAAGTAAGAATGATTTATTCAAATTCAAAGTGTATATACTGTGTACCAGATAGTACGCAAACTAATACTTTTTCATAATTTTGTTAGTGGTGAGGAATAAGTCCATCACTAGATAAGAGCTGGATTTTCAGGTAGACTTATGTTGGGATTTGAAATCACAATTATAGTTCCTATTGGTCAGCAGGTGGTGTCTCTTTGTAGTTCATTCCACTCATATTATAGGTAAAAATTCCATTACCTTATTTCATTTATATTAATCTATACAATCCTTTTTATTTTTTCATATGTGTTATAGTACCAGGACTTTTAAAAACAAACAGCAGTTGAAAGAACTATTCCTTACATAAAAACTGAGCCTCTCAAGTTATGTGTCAAATTTCAGTTGCCTATTGTCAGGCCTGGACCCAAGGGACTCTTCCCTGAAGCCTCCACTAGTTCTTCTATGATGTTTTCCCAGAAAGCTTTCACTTACTTCCCCTGTCAGCTAGAGATATTTGAGTTTCAGATTTGTGAATTAAACATAACTGATCTTTCTTTTTTGAAATGGTAAAAAACTGTGCTAAATAACCTTCCATGTTACCCTGAGTGGACTTTAACAGGGTCAAGTGCTGGGGGTGGGGGATGTTAATTATAAATTTGGTAAAATGCCATTCATTTTAGAATCTTTAATTTACTTCAGTTGATGGTGGGGTTTTCCCCTAATTAAATAAATGCATTAAAAAGTAGATATTTTAAAATGTATTGTCAGAGTTTTGTTCTTTAGGGAAAGCTAAAAATAAAATAAATTATCTGTTCCCAACCTCTGGTTTTACTAATGAAAATGAATCTATTTCCTGGTTTATCATAGTTTTATTTTCTTCTGTTCTGAATATTATTGTTTGTTTATCTATTAATTTTCTTAGGAAAATAAGTAATGAATTCAACTTTGTTATTATTTTAAATAATTAACCAGAAATGTTACCATCTACCTTGCCTGAAGGGATCTATTGATGTGGCAAACAGAGAACTTCACACATTGCAATTTCTCTTGTTAGCCTCACAGTATTTGTATATTCCAGACAGTTATTTGCAGGCAGTATTTTGTGATGACAGAATCTTGGGTTGTTTAGAAAGGACTGGCCTGTCCAGCGCCGGCTGACACTAATGAAAGAAAAGAAAGACGCAAAGAGGGTGGGACAAAGTACGAAAAAATAAACTTTAGAAATAGTGGCTAGAGATCTGATGTTTCTTCTGCTACAAAGCCGAAAGCTTAAAGAGAATTTACCACGGGCATGGAGGCTCACACCTGTAATCCTAGCACTCTGGGAGGCCCGGGCAGGTGGATTGCTGAGGTCAGGAGTTTGAATCCAATCTGAGCAAGAGCAAGTCCCTGTCTTGAAAGAAAGAAAGAAAGAAAAAGAAAAGAATTTACCAAGATTTCCATCTCTAGTCAAGATAGAATAACAGTTTTCATTAACCTGGAGCCACAGGAAACAAACTAAAGAAGTCCTCTGTTTCCCTGAGATTTCTGTTGGAGAGTTCTAGGCAGCCGTGTAGAAAGGGGAAGCCCAGCTGACACGCTGACTCACGGAGCTGGAACTGAGGCCAAGGAGACCAAGGTGTCTAGTTTTACAGTAAAGAATGTGGGAAAGAAAGAGCTAAATAGAGACAGAGCCCCCCAGAGACGTGCAGAGGGTCCCCCGAGATGCACCTGATGAGTGCATGTACGTGAGAAGAGGGCAGGTGGCCGAGGGACAAACCGTCAGGACCGCGTGTGGCAGCAGTGTCCACCCTCATGCAGGGCCCTCATAGTGCCTGTTCCCACCGGCCAGACCAGAAACTCCTAGAGCTCATGGGACACTGGGAGAGCATGCAGAAAGGTCTTGCCTCAGAAATGGAGAAAAATTGACCTTGTACTCAGCACTGTCCTGTCCCTCCCTGACAGACACAAGAGACCATCACTACCTGGGCACACAGTGAGCACAGTGGCTCACAATTGCACTCCCTCCTCTATAGGAGACCGGCGCCAGGGATCACTCAAGGCCAGGAGTTCAACCTGGGCCACATAGTAGCCTGTCTCTATAAAAATATCTGGCATGATGGCCCATACCTTGTAGTCCCAACTACTCAGGAGGTTGAAACAGGAGGATCACTTGCGTCCAGGAGCCCGGGAGTTCTAGGTTACAAAGAGCTAGAATTTCTCTGCACTCCAGCCTGGGTGACAGAGCACAGGTATGTTTCTAAAAAAAAAAAGAAAAAGGAGTATCTGAAAGGATAAAACTCTCTACAAGAACTTAACTATGTCCAAGAACACAACTCAATAATATTTATAGAAACATAAAACTATCTAGTACTGAATAAAGTCAAACACACACCATCTGGGATCCAATAAAAACTCACCAGGCTTGCAGAGCAGCAGGAAAATATGGCCCACGATGGAAAGAGAAACTTTCAATGGATAGTCGTACAAATCACCAGTCAGTAAGACGGATTCCACATGTCGCAAAGTGCAGGAAGAAAACATATGAAAAGAACAAAACCAAATTTCTACAAGCTATAGTGTGTGAGATGTAAAGGGCAGATTAGACACTGTAAACAAACAGATTAAAGAACTTAATAGCTATTGAAACTATCCAGAATGATATACAGAGAGAAAAGATAATTTTGTTTACCATTTTAATCATTTTTAAGCAGACAGTTGAGTGATAAAATATTATGGTGAGATATGAAATCTCTGCAACCTAGGGAGAGCACATAAAAGGTTATCAAAAATTTTTATTACTCATTGTTAAGAACATAAAGCTCAGCTCATAATTTTAACTAAGGAAAAGCTACCTCCTGGTTTCTCGTTAGTAAAATAACGTGTTAGCAAAGTTTCACAAATATATTATTTCTTTTTTCCTTTTAGAGACAGAGTCTCACTTTATCACCCTTGGTAGAGGACCATGGTATCATGACTCACAGCAACCTCCAACTCCTGGGTTTAGGCAATTCTCTTGCCTCAGCCTCCTGAGCAGCTGGGACTACAGGCGCCCACCACAATGCCCGGCTATTTTTATTTTGTTGCAGTTTGGCCGGGGCTGGGTTCGAACCCACCACCCTTGGTATATGGGGCCGGTGCCCTACCCACTGAGCCACAGGCACTGCCCAGAAACAAACATATTATTTCTTATGTATAACCGAGCCAACTGTAGCAAAATGTTAACACGTTTCATTTCTTCTTTTCAGACTCATCGTTTGCAGTTATTATAATTGAAAGCAAGTGAACATTTCCTTCCCGTATACCTTCCACAACTGTTTCTATCCATTCCGTCTGTCACTGCGTTGTTTTATTCAGGGAATACCAAACCTTATGACAAAAGTACTCTTTTATTTCTCGTTTGATCAAAACTTACTTTAGTAGATTGTGTACACAGCTACGTGTCTTTGTCACTGTAATTCCTAATATAATCTCAACCATCAATATTAATTATAACTTTTAACCAAAGTAATTCATTTATATTTCACAAAATATAACTCATAGTTAAAAACCTGAGAACTGCCTGTAATAAACAAATATTTTACAAACTAGCAAAAGACTTATGCCTCTTATTAAGCAACCCTCCTCTTTCCTATCTGTCACATTTACACAATGTTTAGTGACATGATTCAAACCAAGGGCCCCTCTTCACTCAAGAAAAAAAGTGCTGAGCCCAAACTGCCCGGGATTAGCACTTCCCAAGAAACATGGCTGACTTTGCTCCCTCAGGGGAGCCCAATGGGCTTCTTGGTTAAAATTCTAAAAATTCTCACGAGTAATTTTCAAATATACTTTGAAATGACACTTATAAAAATATGATGATATAATAGACTATTAATAGGAGCAAAAAAACAAGATGAATATATCTCATATCAAGCATTTATTCCACTGATTAATGATGGGAACTAGCAAGACCCTGTAACTAGTTCAAAAAGCAGTTTAGAAGCTAGGAGTAAATAGGCAATGATAGGAAAAGATCATTGCCACAAACACAAAACCGATTAATGCCCCAGAAGGTGGCTTACATAACTTTCAAGGTTATTTTGGGAAAGAAACCATTTGCATCACTACTAGACAAAAATCTACATGGTAACATGTGACTTTACTTAGTCTAGAACCCTTAATCAATAATACACAGGCAGTCGGCTGTGCACCTGCTCCTGACCTCAGCTCTACTCCATGTGACATTAGAAGGATGTACCATCTGTATTTTTGCCAAATTTACACACTTCACACAATTTTTAAGCATATTCGTGCTACTGTCCCAGCAGCCGCCCAATTTTACTTTCTTTGGAACCCTAACAGAATTTCTAAATATCTAACTAGTAGGATCAGAAGATGCCTCAAGCTGGACTCACCCCACCTCCTTCCCAGACCTCTCCCCATCCGCACCTACATACGGACATCTGCACCTTCCCTTCCAGGGAAACGTGTCCTAGTTAAGATAGGCGCTGGATGGAGATGAGCTCAAGTCCTAGACTCTCTATCAAGTAATCTTAGGATCTCTGGAAAATTATTTTACTCTCTACATTTCAATCTCCTTCTTTTCAACACAAAGACAACAGTCTCCATAGAGGTTGTGTGAGCGCGAAGTGCTCAATTGCCAATCTCTCCACATGGCGGGCTCTGTCCCCAGTTTCTGCGGGGCTCACCCCCCATTGGTCCATCTCTAGCCACATCATTTCTTGGATATGTTAGATAAATCCTGCCCAATAGGATTTGCTGAGATGATGGATTCTTCTATATCTGTGCTGGCCAATACAGTAGCCACTAAGCGATTTTTCCAAATTTTGTTGAATTTTAATTAACTTAGATTTAAATAGCCACAGGTGGTTACTGGATAACACATTGTACAGGGTGAGTTTGGAGAGGATAGTGATTAAGAACAAGAGAGTGTAATGGCTTAAAATGAATCATTAATGTGTAAAGTTCACAGTTAAATAATTGAGATAGAAAATAAAAAACCCTGCATCAGATCACCTGATATATACAGTTCAAGATGTAGACTGTGAGATCATTTTGACTTTTTTTTTTTTTTTTTGCAGTTTTTGGCCGGGGCTGGGCTTGAACCCACCACCTCCGGCATATGGGGCCGGCGCCTTCCTCCTTTGAGCCACAGGCGCAGCCCTCATTTTGACTTATTGAATGGGGAGGAAGCTTTTAAACCCAGTTCTAAAGCTGGAGAGTGGGCACTCCTGATTCCCAGTATTTTAGTGAATTCAATATTAAAAAAACAAACAAAAAAACTTGTGCATATTTATGATTTTCTCCCTTTTTTTAGTTCCTTTGCCTGACAGCCTTTTAAAAAACATTTAGTCCCAAAATAACTCAAATCAATTCTTTGGTCTTTTTATGTTTGTTTTGACAGGGGGCTGAGGCTGTTCCATCCAGTACTACTTCACTGGAATCTGTTAACTGTTCAACTAAAATATTAAATTTACAGGAGGTAATAATTAAACATAAAAAAGAACCTACTTCAAAGTACAACAGACAAAATCTTGATTTTCAGAAGCAGATTTAATTTCAAGTATTTTGTTTGTTTCCCCCCATAGAACATTCAGATGTGAGGCCAAATACTTTAATTCCTGATTCGGGTATAAGACCACTGACCATGTGTGCGGGATGGTTATTGGGTCAATTTACCCAATTTGTAAAGTGTAGATTTAAAATTCAGTTTATTTCACATGTTTACATATGGAAGTAGATGATGAAAGTTCATATTATCAAAATTTGAAACCTTCGGGAAACGTACTTCAGCAGTATTTGCACAAATCTAAGAGCCTTGATAAAATAAAATAAAAAACGTTCAGTTGTCTGTCATTTGGGAAATTTGACATCGAGTAGATACAGCCGAAACTGTTTTTCTTTAAAGTGGTGCCATGTGGGTTTCCTCATTTTCCTGTCTAACAAGACAGAGCTCACCAGGCCTGAGACCGTGCTGGGGATACTGCAAAGGACAAAATAGCATTATTCTCACTTCCATTTAATACACTTCTTTGTTACTTAGAAAAATTACTTGCAATTTCTTGGCTTGTTGGTTAGAAAAGAAAAAAAGTCCTGCCAGTTGCAGTCACTCAAGGCTGGAATCCCAGGACTCTGGGAGGCTGAGGCAGGAGGAGCCCTTGACGTCAGGAGTTTGAGACCACCCTGAGAAAGAGCTAGACCCCATCTCTACAAAAAAAAAAAAAATTAGTTGGGCATTTTAGCCGATGCCTATAATCTCAGCTACTTGGGAGGCTTGAGCCCAAGAGTTTGAGGTTGCAATGAGCTATGAGGATGTGATGACGCCATGGTGCTCTAGCCTGCCCAACACAGTGAGACTCTGTCACAAGAAAAAAAAGGAAAAAAATAAATGATAATGATAAGTAATATATCTTATTATGCACAGCATTTTAAACAAATAATATTCATTCTCTGTCAAGAGAGATGGTTATATGTAATGCTTATAGGCACAAGCCTTGAAAACCCACAAACTGATTTCCAACACACATCTTTAGGGGCTTAGTCTTTAAGCCATTACTCAGGCAACAATTTGTCATTACAAGAATAATTATTGAGAAATCCATGAAAGTTCATGAAATTCTAATACATGCAGAAACAAGAACAAGCATTAAGGTAAAAACACTAACTTCTCTGAGACTTAGACACTGACAGAGGGCTGCAGAGAGAAGGGGAAATAAAACCAACCGTGTATATGACTCCACTCTCACATTCGTAACACTTTCCACTTCAGGTTTTGCATGAGTCATCCAGAGCAATGCTGCATCTCTTTGATATAGAGAGAACAGGACTCAGAGGGGACCCCAATGTTGTGTTCACCCTGCTGCTCTTAGCTGGAGCAGGTGATCCAAGGAGAGAGAACAGGACTCAGAGTGGACCCCAATGTTGTGTTAACTGCCGATCTTAGCTGGTAACACCTGTCAGCCCAGGACAGCAACTCTCAGGAAGCCTGCAAGGTATAGTGCGTTGGTGCTGAGGACTGAGTCCTTGGCAAAGGCTGCCTCACGTGACCTGGGATAACTGGCAAAAGGAGGCTTTTGGTGACAAAGCTCTCCACTTAAGGCAGTGGTTCTCAACCTTCCTGATGCCGCCATGTATTTTCATTGTTACAAAGGGGTCGTGACCCACAGGTTGAGAATCGCTGAAAGGGGATGAACTACCTACCTTTGCACATGGGGTAAGTTATTTTTCTTCTTGCTGATACATCTCTAATCTCATTTCCAGACTCTTGTTGATTTAATTTTCTTTTTTTTTTGTAGAGACAGAGTCTCACTCTATGGCCCTCGGTAGAGTGCCGTGGCCTCACACAGCTCACAGAAACCTCCAACTCCTGGGCTTAAGCGATTCTCTTGCCTCAGCCTCCCGAGTAGCTGGGACTACAGGCGCCCGCCACAATGCCTGGCCATTTTTTTGGTTGCAGTTCGGCCGGGGTCAGGTTTGAACCCGCCACCCTCGGTATATGGGGCCGGTGCCCCACCGACTGAGCCACAGGCGCCTCCCCCGATTTAATTTTCATTAGCACAAGTACATGAGGTTTAGCAGAACTTTGGTCAGGTCCTAATCCTGAGTTTTCATGACATTTCATTCCTAAATCTTGTACCAGAGGACTCCTTGGATCGCCTATTCCAATATAATCTATTATTTATTTTTCTCTTACCTTTCATTAACATTATAATTATTTTCTTCCAATGGTGTGCTTCAACGTCCTCCTTCCACTCTCCTTTTACCTTGTTAGTGAAGCATCTCCATTTCCTTACCTGTAAACTAGTAGTTGAATTAAATTCTAATGGGTTTTATGCTTAGTTAATAACAGAAATCATTCATTAAGAGTTTTTTTTCCCTTTCAATAATATTTTTAAGATACCAGATTTAAACTTTGTGGAGGTACACATAGTTCTTAGAAAAATATTTTGATATGTGTACTATTGGTTAAAAATCACAGTTTAAGGGCGGCGCCTGTGGCTCAGCGGGTAGGGCGCCGGCCCCACATGCCGAGGGTGGTGTGTTCAAACCCGGCCCCGGCCAAACTGCAACAACAAAAAAAAATAGCCGGGTGTTGTGGCGGGCGCCTGTAATCCCAGCTACTTGGGAGGCTGAGGCAAGAGAATCGCCTAAGCCCAGGAGTTGGAGGTTGCTGTGAGCTGTGTGACGCCACGGCACTCTACCAAGGGCGATAAAGTGAGACTCTGTCTCTACAAAAAAAAAAAAAAAAAAAAAAAAAAAAAAATCACAGTTTAAGAGTCACCATAGCCATATATATATATATTTTTTTTTTGCCTGCTAAAATTTGCTATTTTGGCCTAAGAAAAGATATCATTACTTTTACTTCTCAAAATACAATACAGATAGTCTTTTATTAGTGTCTCAGTATGTGGTATGTGCTTTTCATTATACAGGATGGCTTACATCAATAAGGTAGAAAATTAGGAGCCATTTATGATGTTAGGGAGAAATGTAAGCAAATAGAAAAAAAAATACATGTTCACCACATTTGCAACTGCTCTAAAATTTCCACACTATTTAAACTATTTTCCTCTTTCAGAGGCAATTTCACCATTCCACTATCACCATGATAATACTTGTGCATCCCTGTTAAAGCACAGGGTCATCGCAAGCCAGTTTGTCGCATGAGTGGGTGGCTGGAATCAGCACAATGGGCAGCATGTCTGTTTCCACGTCTTCCTTGCACAGTCTGGGCCCAGGCTGCCCTGTGCGCAGCCAGACATGTGCCTCCTTCTGCACCTGTGAGCAGATGGTAGGCGGCCAGAGGGTCCCCAGCGTCCTCTCTCTGTTTACTGGAATTGACACTGTTTAAAGTTG
This sequence comes from Nycticebus coucang, assembly GCF_027406575.1. Taxonomy (NCBI): domain Eukaryota; kingdom Metazoa; phylum Chordata; class Mammalia; order Primates; family Lorisidae; genus Nycticebus; species Nycticebus coucang. Next base: position 4,825,420 of record NC_069794.1, on the reverse strand, counting down.
TTTTGTTTTTTTCCTTCTCTTAAGCTCTTTTCACCAGCTGTAGGTAAACATCACTCCTGCCGGATTCTGTCATGAAAAGTTAGAAAAGACAGAATTTCAATGTTGCGAAACCGCAGCACCCTGCTGCCCTTCTTCCAGGGGAGAGCTCCTGCCCAGTGATTTCACAGGCCTGCTTGACACAGTGTAGCCTAACAAAGGGAGGCCGCTGCTTTCTCAAAAGTTGTTGATTTTCTCCTAGACAGCTCAGCAGTGTTATGCAAATTAAAAAGCAAATACCTTCCTCTTCAGAACCCCACATATTGATTTCTGCACTACACATATGTATGCAAACATAAAAGTCATTTTTTCACCACTCTGTGGCTATCTTAAAAAAAAAAAAAAAAAAAAAAAAAAAGTCTAGCCGGGCGTTCTGGCAGGCGCCTGTAGTCCCAGCTACCCGGGAGGCTGAGGCAAGAGAATCGCCTTAAGCCCAGGAGTTGGAGGTTGCTGTGAGCTGTGTGAGGCCACGGCACTCTACCGAGGGCCATAAAGTGAGACTCTGTCTCTACAAAAAAAAAAAAAAAAAAAGTCACTTTACTCTTAATATAACATGTAAGCCCCAGTGTTTCCGATGTACCTAAAAGACACGTAGGTATCCGTGTATCAGGGTAAAGGATGATAAGCTGCGGTTTTAGAGTGTGTACATTTTGAACTCAGTTTTAATAATGTAACCGAAGTAGACATATGGCTTCTTAATATCAACTAGTTTGCAAGCTAATAATTTAATTTTCAAAATAATCTGAGCTAAAAATTTTCCATTCTAAATACCGTGTAAATACGATCTATTTTAATCTTCATTCTATAACTACCTTGTGACATGCTAAAGAAGGGATAGTGCTATTTCCTTGGATAGTACTAAACCACTCACAACAGTTCGCACAATGAGACAAAAGCTGAAAACTTAACATATAAACAAAGCAAAATGAATATTTCAATATTCATAAAAATACGAGGGCATGTGCCAAGCAAGATTTCTGACTATTTTATGTTAATCCAATGCCTCCTTATGTCTTACTAAATTTTAAATGTTTACTTTTATAGTGGATAAGTGAAATATTCTTTTATGATATTCACATAGAAATAAAGCCTGCAATAAAAGCATCTGCTAGTATCTGCTTCCATTTCAGATCCAAAATAATCATTTTTCTGAAATGCTTAGAACAACTTCAGTATAATTTTCACAGGTTTCAAATACTCAATCATAATTGTCTTGCCTAAAAGGTATATTGTATTGTCTACATAAAAAAAATGCTCAAATACATTTTTTCCGAGTATGTTTCATTGGAATGGACACCAATGAAGTCGGAAACATAAAATGGCATGGCCCTAATATGAGGTTTTCTGGTTTAAAGACATGTCTTCAAAAGCAGTACATCTCCAAAAGAAAGGAAATCACTATGGGGGTTGGAATTTCACCATATGCTTTTTTTAGACACTTTTGGGAGGTTGTTTCTACCTTTTGGGGTTTTTTGTTCTGCTATTTGTTTTTTAAATATTTTATTTCACTGTATTACAGGGGTGCACACATGGGGTCATTTAATTTGCAATTGTATCTTTTAAATCGATGTTATAATTCTGGATGCTTTTATGAATGATAGCATTTTTAAATGCAAAATCCTACATATATTTTCAATTATATTTTTAATTATTTTCCTTATTATTAGGAAGCCAGTTATTATTACCTGATCTCAAAAGAAAACAGTATTAGAATATTCTTTTTTCCTGCACTGACTTATTGTATAAAGGCATTAAGGTTATCTGTGTACAGTAAAGACCACAAATTACAAAAGCAAGGAAAGTCACATACCGAGTGGGAAAGCTTATTAAGGGATGCTCAACTGCTGGGAAAACCTTATTTGGGGATATGTCCATGCGGGTGTTTCTAGAAGAGATTTGCACTTGGAGCAGCAGATTAGTCAAGAAGACTCACACTCACCCAGGCCGGCGGGTGTCATCCCACCCTTTGAGGGCCCAGAAAAACAAAAAAAGGGAAAGAAGGGGAATTGTCTGTTGCTCTTCTTGAGCTGGGACATTATCTTCTCTTGCCCTGGGACATTGTCTCCCTGATTCTCAGGCCTTTAAACTTGGACTAAATTGCTCCAGCAGCTTTCCTGGGTCTCTACCTTGTGCAGAGTGTATTATGGAATTTTGCCTCCATGTTATATATCCAGTATCTTTTCTCCCATTTTACAACTTGAGCTTTCATCTACTTATCTTTCTCTCTCCTCTCCATGACTGGTTCACCAATACCTTCACTAAATATCTAATTCAACTTGTGCAATATATGGCTTTTCCTTTAAAACTTTCCATTTGCTTTTTTGCTTTCATTTTACTTTTGCTAACATTTTCCACAGCAGCTATTTCAGTTTTGTCTTTCTGTCTTTATAATGATCTGTGCTATTATCATAATTTTCCCTACTGATAACATGAAGAAGCTACATTGTATTTTTTGTTTTACAAAAATTCCATTTCAGAAACGTGCATTTGTCCTCTGTTCTTGGCATATGGTCTTATTTTCTTTTGTGGCAATATTTTTCCATCAATGCCAATTGGGTTTTTCTGTGTTTACCCAGCAACATATAATATATATAACATCTATTTTGATGGCTAACTTTCCTGCCTCTCCCTAGAGCACCCTTCCAGACAACAGCAGCAACAGAGAGAACAGCCCGGCCAAAGAAACGCACAGACATTTTGATTTTACAGCAGTCTCTCTGCTGGGAGGACGTATAAGAGAAATGACCACTAAGTCATTGAGAAGTGCCCAGGACACCTTGAGAAATCTCCAAATTCACTACATTCCTGTTCATCCGATTTAGAAACCACTCCCTCATTAATTGAGGCATTTTTCTCTGCACGAGTTCTCCATAACTATACCTCCATTCTTCCTTCTCGTGTGGTTGCAAAATCATAAAAACTTAACAATTCATTCCTTCCAATTATTGTATAATTTTCATGTCTAAAAGTATGTTGCCAGGTGAGTCTTTTCAAATACTTTTAATGATTTAGCGTACTCTATTTTAAAAAACAAAATATATTGTATACAATATTCCTAAACATGCAAAACCAAAGAGTGACCTCTCACATTTAGCATATGGTTTTATCTAAAAGGTTTTTAACATGTATGTTTTGTTACAAGAACATTTCTAATGGGACCAAGACTTCCTAGCAAAGGTATACCCAACTTCAACCTCCAAGTATGAAGAGACAAAGTATAATACAACCCTAACCATCACTTTCTTTCAAGAGTAGCTTTCATTAAATTAAAAAGGGAGAAATATTGGTACTGATAGCACATAAGCCATGACCTCGATAATATGGCCTTTGCACCTGATTTTTGGGAGGTCCTGATTTTCTTTCAGTCCATTATTTTGATGCTATGGTATCACATATATATTCTAAAATATTAAATGACATGCAGATGATTTTAGTTATTTAACAGACTATCCCACCGTGTCTAAATGTTATTTACTCAGAGCCATTTAAATTGATTGTATCACAGCCATTATGTATGTAAATGTTTATATTTATGTATTAAATATATTTTTAAATATAAATACATTTTATATTAATATGTTCAACCCTTTATCATCCAACTTTTTCACTGGGCACCTTTGGTTGTATTTGTAGGTAAGACACCATGTCTCAGAGTCCAGAACCATTCAGAGAGAAATTCAAACATGTGAGATTAATGACATTTTCTTTTTATTCAGGCTACATCATTCAAGAACTATAAAAGTAGGAAAAACAATAGGCTTGCTTTGTGCCTGTGTCTGCAAACATGTAAATATTCATAAAGACATTGAAATTGAATTATGTGCTTTATAGGCACTGGACGTTATTTTCCAAATACCATCTTCTCACAGGAGTTTTATTGGATAGGGCTCTGTTTATGTTTTTTTAATTATTTTTTATTAAAGACAGGGTCTTGCTATGTTGTCCAGTCTGGAGAAGCTGGGACTACAAGCAAGCCCCACCATGCCTGGCTGCATTTACATTTGTATGTGTGTTTATATACATGTGTATCAAAACATGTGTACCTATACAACACAGTGAAAAAGTTGGGTTTCTGACCACCTCTTCCAAGGTCAATGAGGGTTCAGGAGGCCCTCACTTGGGCCTGAACATACTCCTGACAGCACTGAGATAGCAGTAAGTCCCAGACTGCCTTCCACCTGTTATGTGATTCTGTTTTCTTATCTCAAGGCAGACTCTCCTTACCTTTATTTGACTCAAAGTGATGTCCAGATACACACACCCAGAAGTATAAAGGTAGGAAAGTAAAACTTGACTGCAAATATACTTTATCTTTACATGTCTAGGTAGAAAGTTCTACAAGTATTTATAATTAGATTTAATCCAAATAGCAAAGAACACACTTCTTATAATAGTTAACCTTTGAAAGCTGTGCCATGTCTCTACCGCACATTTCTAAGAATAAATGATGAATACTCTAAGAAGCCACTCAAAAATAGACCAAAACACAGAAACCAGCTCACCTGGCAGAGTATTGTGTTTTTCCCCTGAAAAACTTTATAGAAATACCATAGTGTTCTTTTTTTGTTTTTTTTTGGCCTGATGTTTTTCTAATAGTTGAAACCAAAGATTGCAAGACTTTGCACCCAATTTTAGAGCATATAATGTCAAACAGACTCCATTTTACATGAGACTCCAAAACCTTGCGCTGTTTTTTATATTTATCTTTCTTTTTTTCTAACACAATTAAAAAGCATCTTGCCTTCTTCACAGTAATCAGAACATGAAATATTAGCTGGTGTTCCAAATGTAACCCATGGGGTTGGTTAGCATGTCTCTACAAGGCTCGCGGGAATTCTGCACAAATGTTGGAAAACCACATGCTGGCAATGTCATTATGAAGGAAGAAAACAGATGGTTCTTTGGCTTGAATTTATTCAGGCAATTTTATGTGTTCAGAGCAAGTTAGATTAAATAATAATTTCAATAGGATTGTAGCTAACAAATAACCGTCCAGCCATTTTCTGTTTCAGAAAGAGTAATTCTGGCTTTTCCTATTTCCCTCTATTCTTCTACGCCAGGTAAAAACATTTGACATTTTCAATCTTAAGATAGAAAAATTTGAAAAGTTTTCTTTGCTCTGTCATAATGTCATAAACTCTAATCCACTTTGACATGAGAAAACGACATAGCAGCGTGGCCAGGAGCTTCTTGGGTTGAGTTCAAATCTTTGGATGATTAACCATTCTATGTCTCATTTGCCTTATTGTGTAGCCCAAGGGACAATAACATAATCTATCCAATAAAACTCCTGTGAGAAGATGGTATTTGGAAAATAACGTCCAGTGCCTATAAAGCACGTAATTCAATTTCAGTGTCTTTATGAATATTTACATGTTTGCAGGCACAGGCACAAAGCAAGCCTATTAAGTTTCCTAGCTTTATAGTTCTTGAATAATGTAGCCTGAATAAAGAGAGGATGTCTTTAATCTCATGTGTTTGAATTTCTCTCTGAATGGTTCTGGACTCTGAGACATGGTGTCTTGCCTACAAATAAAACCAAAGGTGCCCAGTGAAAAAAGTTGGATGATAATGGGTTGAATGTCTCCATCAGAAATGAGCTACTTAAGATTTCTTGGTGCTTTCTTAGCCCAGTGGTGCTTGGATCCATCTTTTGCCTCTCCATCACATCACTGTTTGAGAGGAAGAAAAGTCGCAGGTTAGTGATTTGCTAGCTGTGGAGAGGGTGATGCTTCCCCACAACTACAGCCCTTGGCCTGTCCCCAAGCAGTGTGATCCATGATGGTTTTGTGAACGCATGTTAGGAAACAGAGTTTCGATGACTTGCTCTATCAATACTGCTGACAAAGTATGAATAGCAACAGGAATGCCATTCTTTCCTCTTTATCATATGATGAATAAGATCATCTTGAAACCCAGTGGATCCTACAGACTAGGCGACTGGACTCGCCATGTCCTTAATGGGCTCTTGTTAGGAAAACAGAAATTATGTCTGTTGAGGTCAAAGGGAAAAAGGGTGGCTCTTCAGAGCTCCTTTCCAAATTGGGTTTAGAGACAACCCTATGTTTTTAGCTAAGGAAAAATAACAGGTCAATTTTTGTGCTTTATGTTTCCATTTTCTAAAGAATGAGGAACATTTGAAGCTGCTGAAAACTGAAAAGCACGTCACTTTCACATAGATCATCGTGACCACCAAATGTGAAGCCCATTCCAGAGTGGACTTCATCGTTCCTACTTACTCCTTTTGAAATGGAAATATCCGATCATAAATTCTGCCTTCAATATATCAACATAGGTATTATAATGGAGGGTTTCACTGAAAGGTTTAAGTACCAAATACCTTTTAAATATTATTATGCCTACCAGAGTTCTAGGTAACATTGCCAACAACTCCCTTATAAGAATTTCTCACAACTCCATGACGCTGTTCCCTATACACAAGGACCAGATTGGTAGTCCCCAAAAGAGAGAGAGATTGCTCAGAAACAGGGGAGAAAGTCAGTATTTTTTCCATGAGGCAGTGAAAAGTATACATTGCTAATAATGGTTCTAAAGTCAAAGTTGTTCCAAGAAATAGCAGTAAAATTCTAATAATAAAATTAACCATAATAACCAGTTTCAGATGGATGTGAGACATCTTGGAGCACAGATAACAATCACTGCATCATATATATCTGCCCATTTGCAATGCTTCCCAGTGTCCAAAAAGTGCTCAACCATAATTCAATAGAAAAGCACTTTTCTTGAAATAGTTTATATCTGAGTTTTAGAATTAAACTTTTAAATTAAATTAAACTCTTTTATTGAAATTCTTATATTGAAAATTACGTAAAACTGACATCTTTAGAGACATATTTGGAAATGTAGTAATGAAAACCAGTATACTGGGGAACTATTGAAGCCAGTATTTGGATTTAACTGTAAAATATGTGCTATGGCCTAAGGATAGACAGCAAAGGAAAAGAACGGAAAGACTAGAAATACCCCGCAAATAGATGGCCTTTTTTTTTAAACAGAGATTCCAAATTCAATGGGGAAAGGATATAGTCTTTTCAATAAATGGTGCTGTTAATAATAGGATTTTAAAAAAGAGAAAGGAGAAGGAAAGGAAGGAAGGGAGATATGGAGGAAGGGAAAAAGGAAGAAAGGAAAGTAGGGAGGGAGGGAAGAAAGACGGACGGAAGGAAGGAAGGAAGGAAGGAAGGAAGGAAGGAAGGAAGGAAGGAAGGAAGGGTGTCAAGACTCAAACTAAAAACAAAATAAATCAAATTCCAGACAAATTGTAAACCTAAAATCAATCTTGAGAGAATATCTTTGTCTTTTTTGTCTTTGTAGCCTGTCATAGGCAAAGATTGCTTAGGACTTAAGTGGCATTCTTAAAATTAAAAAAAAGTGAGAAATTGGACTTCACCAAAATTGAGAATTCTTCAACAAAAGACATTAAAATGAGAAAACAACTCAAAATAAGGAGAAAATCCTCACCACACATGTATACGTGTACCTGACAAAGGACTTGGGACTATGCTTTCAAAATCATACAAATCCATAATAAAATGGCAAATAACCCAATTGAGAAGTAGGCCTGAGGGAGCTATGGGCTGTGGGAGTTCCCTAGGTCAAAATTCATCAGACTGTACGGTTGACATCTTTGCATTTTATTACATGTAAATTATGTACACAACAAATTTCACATATTTATATGAGAAATATAAATCTCATGAATATTTTTCATTTTTCAAACCCCTTTTCCTAATGTAAAATGGAGGTTGCTTTAAGAATGAATTGGGGGAAATAGTTTAACAAAAATAAATTCAGAAATTAACTGTATATGTTTTTGTTTTTCATGTTTAAATACTGACTATACTTAAATAGAGGTTCTATTGCTTTTATATTTTTTCCATATTTCATCTCTCTCAGGTCAAAACATTTTTAATAACGCTCACTATTCCGCATTTCCTAGGAAAGACTCCTATCGAGAGGTCCTATCATCACATAACACCCAGTTCTTCTCTCATGCAAATTGAGATTTGGGCAGCTTGAGCTCTTCCTATAAAACTGATATAAGCTTCTCTTTATTTCTTTGTTTACCATCATTTTAATATTCCATGATCAACAGTTACAAAATCTGAGTAAAACAAAAACTCTTTGGCTTAAGCCATCAAATTAGGAGAGACATGAGGAGAGACATGCCTCATAAAGTCTAAGTTGCCGTGACAGAGACTGAATGGACCATATGAGTCATTCAGACCTACATTAAATCAGTGGCCCCCTGCCTTTTTGGCACCAGGGACTGTTTTACTGGAAGACAATTATTCCATGGACCAGGAGTTGGTTTCAGAATGATTCATGTCCATTACATTTATTTGGGCGTTATTTCTATTATTATTACATGGTCATAGATAACAAAATAATTATGCAACTCACCATAATGTGGAATCAGTGGGAGCCCTAAGCCTGTTTGCCTGCAGCTTGACAGTTCCAGCTGTAGCATCACCACTTTGGTCCACCTCAGACCATCAGGCATCTCCTAAGGAGCCACAACCAGGTGGTTTACGGTGGGGTTCACATCCTATGAGGATCCAGGGCCACCCCTAACCTGACAGGAGGCGGAGCTCAGCCAGTGATGTGAGTTATGGGGAGCAGCTGTGAATGTCAATGAAGCTGGCCTGCCACTCTCCTGCTGCACAGCCAAGTTCCTCACAGGACCGGGACTGCCACCAGTGCAACCCGGGGGTCGGGAACCACAACATTAAAGAGTACCTAATTGTTACTAATATATGCATAGACTGATAGAATTTTTTTTTATTTCCTTGGGAATAATTGTTTTAATTTTCATTTATTCATATCAAGGACTAAAAATAAAATAACATATATATGTCAAAATGTCCTTGGATTTTAATTAATTGTTACTAATATATGCACAGATTAATAGAATGTTTTCCTTGGGAATAATTGTTTTGATTTTCATTTATTCATATCAAGGACTGAAAATAAAATGTATTTTAACATATACATGTCAAAATATCCTTGGATTTTAATTAAAGTACCTTTAGATAAAGAAAATATAATGATGACTTAGCAAAAATAACTAAACATTCTTAAATTAAAGTATATATGTTTTCCTGAATTCAAAATTAAAACTTACTGTTTTATCAGCCAATATTAAAGTTTCACCATTTTAAATATAGAAAAGTAAAACAAAAACTTATTAAATAGGAAGTTGATAAAAGGAATGCATAATGTGCCTATTCTCCAGAAACACTTTAAAAATTCAATGGCTACAGAAAAGACCACCATGAGAGAAAGGAGGTAAACCAGACAAAGAGCTTTTTAAAGTGTTTGTTTACACATGAAATGGGTACACATAATCCTGGTAAAAAGGAAAACACTGCAAAGAAAATAAATATGTCATTAAGGTAAAAGAAGGTTAGATACATAGGAAGATGTTTTAATGGATAAGGAATACTAATATAATTTCAAAAGTTAATTTATGAGGTTGATGGAGATATGATTCATAAAATAAAAAACAATAAGTAACCATACATAGGAAAACACTCTACTCCATTGATGGGGAAAATGTGAATTATAACTACATTGAAGTAAACTGTTGACATATTGGCAAAGCATTTATAAAAATTTAAATGCACAATGATTGCAGAGTTATGAAGTTTCTGGTTGTCTCAAATTTTGCTAAGCCATGTTATAAAATTTTACCAATAATTTAAAATGCTAATATGATATGTATTAAGACATGTCATAATTTTTATTCTGTTTGACTAGAAAACTCAGATCCTATAATCAATTCAAAAGAAACATTATTAAGTTATACTTATATATATAGGCAGAAAGGTAGTTTTATAACTTTTTAAAAATTTTTTATGGTTAAATCATAGCTGTGTACATTTGTGCAATCAAGGGGTACAATGTGCTGGTTTCATATACAATTTGAAATATTCTCATCAAACTGTTCAATGTAGCCTTCATGGCGTTTTCTTAGTTACTGTATGTAGACATTTGTATTCTGCATTTAGTAGGTTTCGCCTGTACCCATTGTAAGATGTACCATAGGTGTGGCCCCACCCATTACCTTTCCTCCACCATAACCTCCCCCCTCCCTTCCCCTTCCTTGGTCCTTTCCCCATAGTCTTGTGCTATAGTTGGGTTATAGCCTTCGTGTGAAAGCTATAATTTAGCTTCATAGTAGAGCTGAGTACATTGAATACTTTTTCTTCCATTATTGAGATAGTTTGCTAAGAAGAATATGTTCTAGCTCCATCCATGTAAACATGAAAGAGGTAAAGTCTCCATCTTTCTTTAAGGCTGCATAATATTCCATGGTATACATGTACCACAATTTGCTAGTCCATTCATGGGTCAATGAATGGGCACTTGGATGGAGTTGAAACTATGTGATATTTTCATCTGATGACAATGCCACAAAGTGGTTGTTCTCAGCCTTGGCTTCTCTTACGAGTCACCTGGGAGGTCTTAAGAGTGACCAAGGCCCCTTTCTCTGTGTTCAGGCTTGTGAACTTTGGGTTCCTTGCTATTTCACTTATGGGAAATTTTCCCAAGGAATGAAATAATCAGAGCCTGGTTTACTGGAAGGTGAAGGGGATAGGAAGCAGTAATAGCATAATACATAGTATCATTTGTCAAAACTTTTAAAATGTGCTTTGCACTGTGCCAAACAATTTAAAGACATTGTTCTATTCACAAGTACTGTAGAAGGTAAATATTTTTGTTATCATTTATTTTTGACATATAAGAAAACTGAGTCTTAATGATGTCAGGTAACTTGTTCAAACTGACTTGTTCAAACTCACTGATAGAAACAGGTTTGAACTCAGTTCTACTTGAAAACACGTCTCATGCACTAACCAATTTGCAGCACTACCAGCCTCTCTGTTATAATTGATTTACATACGTCACAACCACATTTATTCTGATAATTCTTCTTTTATCTTAATGAAGAGAAAATTAAACTTGAAGAATTCTTTTCTTGTAAAATACTGGATATCATTTGTTATGCACAAAGTAATAGTGTAATTTAAAAATAAACACTGTATTGCCAGAAATGGAACCTTGAATCATTATATAGTGTTCTTTAAACATTTTAGATTTCTAAATAACACTTCCATAAACTAGGCTTTCTCTTCCTAACATAATGCTTTATGGCATGATTATTTTATTTAATACAAATGCAAGTCACTATGTTTAATTTCCAAATATAAAGTACCTTTTATTTGTTACATTAATCCTAATGTCAATTATAATGTGCCTAAGAACAATAGCAACAAGCTTTGTTTTTTTGTCAGGCATTGCTCTGAACAAGCTACATCTAAGTCATAATCTCTACACATTACTCACAGCCCTAGAAAAGAGAGAGCTCGCATTTGTGTGGTTGTGCATGTTGTTTAAGTTTATGAACATTAGCAAAATAATTTCAGAATAAAGTTCGTGTCAGAGAAAAGTAAGTGAAATCAATTGCATTCGGCACTTTGCTACCTCTATATTTTCCTCCCTGGCAAGAGTGGTAAACTCCAAGACATGAAGCATCTCCAGGGATTGATCGGCTTCCTTGAGGCACCTTCAGGAGCCCAACAGTACACAGCCTGCTGCAAACCTCCTGCCCACAGCAAGAGCTGGAGCCACTGACCTCAAGCCCAGCTCCCGCGCACACACTTCCTCAACCCCAGAGTCAGTAATCCTCTTGCTTGGGGTAGGAAGATTGCTGAAATTACAGTCATTGCCTCTGTTTCAATCTTGTTTTATTTCTACATGCCCCAAATCTATAATAACCAAGATACACTTTGTTAACAGATTCAGTCATTTTCGTTAAGTTCTACTGATTCATATAATTTCTCATCAACATTCTTACAAAACACCTTTTAGAATGTGTTAACAGAGGCAGTGGGTTTTTTTCTTACAAGATTTATAAGATTTTTCATGGATGAATTTGTCCTTATAATGTCTATTTTAATGCAATAATTATTCCTCATGATTAAAATTTTCCATCAAAATTTATCTTTTTTCTCTAGGCTAATTCTATTCATATCAAGTCTTAAAAGAGATATTGTACCTTTTTCTCTGTAAGTTGTATTTTGGTATATAAATGATAACCCCATTCTCACTTTTTATCCAATCTATCAGCTTCTATGCTCCCTCCTGGCTTCATTCAAAGTATTTTGAAAAGTATGTCCAACATGCTAGTGAATTGAAATATTCTAGTACATTGGTAACAATTTTGTTTCTGCTTAAGGCTCATGTAAGTGATGAGCTATGTTGGATATAAAGAAACCAAAAACTTATCTTTTGAGAACTCTGGAGCCCATAGTGATTTACTTTAACCAGTTCCAGAACTTATTTCCTGAGTTCTGATTCCCAAACAAGCAAGTCCTCCATATGTAAATCAATTAATAAGAACCATGAACGTGCTATCTATTTGTTTAGGCTATAAAAATATAAAAAAGCAGTCCTTTGCATTAATTTTTTTTTTTTTACCTGATAAACTGCCTTAATATTGGCAGCATGAAAATCGGGTGTATATTTGGAGAATGTATTAACAACGGGAAAACAGCAATTAAAGGGGGTGTTGTAGGAGGGAAGATAGAACACGTCCCCCTTCTCCATCTAAAGGTTGGCTGACAGTGAACTGACCAAAGGCATATCAATAGACAAAACTGCATATAAATGTATTTTAATGCCCATAGCATGAGGCATCACAGGAGAACAATTACCCAATAATCCAGTAAAGTCAGATGCTTATGAATATGCACGCTTACAGAAGGGAGGGGAGTTGAAGAGGGTGTGAGTGGATGATTTCAGAAGAGATGTATGGATCCAATGTTTAGACAATGGTTAGTGATAATAGTCTTTGGGAATTAAATGGGACCTGAGAACAGATAATAGTCTGGGAGGATTCTTTTGGGCTGTAGATGTAGTGTTTAATTTTCTCTTCTGTGTTAGGGGTTTTCATCTTTTCCGGTGATTGAAATTTCAGGGAAGGAATGGAAGGCAATTGTGTTCCCCTTTGAGGGTTCAGTTTTTAGCCAGATAAGGGAACTCCAGAGAATAGCCTCCTCCTGTGGTCTGGGAGAGACAGGGCTAAGGAGGACGTCAAAGGCACTGGCAGTGCTCTGCTTTAGCTCAGCCTGTCAAAGAACCTTAGTTTGGGCGTCTTATTCTGAGCCCTCAGCAGCAAAAAGAAGTCTATCCTACATTTAACCTTTATCACACTTTTTAATCTTTTTAAATATTAAAGGTTAGGAATGCCATCAAGTATAACAGACTCTGAAAAAGGAACAAACATCATCATCAGAGTTAATGAGAAATTGATTCTAGTCTTGCTTTGCAAATGATTGCAAATGTGCCTGCTTATTGTAAGGAAGTAAATCAGACCAAACCCCTCATTTTTGTGTGAATGATGTTACGTGAGATTAAAGCACATAGTCTGGGTGGTGCCTGTTGCTCAGTGGGTAGGGTGCCAGCCCCATATACCGAGGGTGGTGGGTTCAAACTCAGCCCCAGCCAAACTGCAACAAAAAAATAGCCGGGCATTGTGGCGGGCACCTGTAGTCCCAGCTGCTTGGGAGGCTGAGGCAAGAGAATCACCTAAGCCCAAGAGCTGGAGGTTGCTTTCAGCTGTGTGATGTCAAGGCAGTCTACCAAAGGCTATAAAGTGAGACTCTGTCGTTACAAAAAGAAAAAAATAAAAGAATATTCTAAAGTGCATAGTCTGACATAAGCCAGTAAACATGTGGCTCAGTAGTGGGGTTTTCCCCAATAATAAATTAAAACAATGTATATGTAAGTTCTGATTCTATGACAAATTCATAATTTATCATAATTTTTAATGATAATTTTTTAAAAATGATGGACTTGGGCTTATTTTTTCTTGTGTCAATGTTGAGTTTATGTGAACTTTTATGAACAAATAACAGATTTATTTATCAGTGATACCTGCAGTTTTTTTATCTGTAAGAAAAAAAATTGTGATTTATTAAACTTGTTAGGTTAGTTGAAGATCACTGGCACTTGAAAGTCTAATCATGTCACAGATTTTAATTTAAAAAGCTCAGTTGGGCATTTACAGATGTGGTAACATTTACATCTTTAAACACTTTTTGGTAAGTGACTTTGGTATGAGTAATAGTGCTAGGATAGAGGGTGAGGTGGAGCTGGTCTACACTGAAGCTGTCCGGGAGCCAACTCTTTGAGGTTCATGAATCTAAACCCATGAATACCAAATAGGAGTTATCCCTGTGAAGCATCTCAGAAATGCTTACTGAGAATATGAAATGGACATGCGTCTACATAAAATAGTAGAAAATAGAAGTGAAGGGCACAACAAGTAAATTCTCTCTAATCTTACTATGCAAACATCCAAATCTTTATGACCCATGAAAACTCTGGATTAGAGACGATTATATTCCTTTTGAATAGAAAGAAGTCGTAGGATAAGGTCACTTTATAGAGGGGCTTCCAGCAAGGGATGACCATCATGTGCTTCTGGGGATGCCCAGGGCATTGCCCCACAATCACCCTTTCATGGAGAGAGAGGTTGGGTTGAGGGAGACCTGAGTCCTGCAGCCAAGAAACAGCCAGAGTTTAAGAGCTGGAACGTTGCCTGTTGGTAGAGTTGGCTACGTGCACTCAGTGGTGTCAGGAGCATGATTTACAAAGTCTCACTGCAGGGAAGCCAAGCTCCAGCAAGCTTCAGTTAAGGAATAAAGAGATAGAACAGGGACCTGCTGGGATTCAGGAGATCTCCCTCCCAACTTAACAAGGTCTTGGTTTTCATGCATAGCCCAACTTTCCTGCATTGCAAAGGAACTGCATCTCAGTGTGAACAATCTCTCTTTCTGAAGAGACAGAAAGAATGATTAACATCTATATAGGCTTTGTTATTGGAGGAAACTGTTTAATCATGAAAGTAAATATTAGCTAACGGGAAGAAATCATGGCAGAATGCAGTTAGAAGCAACCTCTCCCACCCCAGTCAATTTCCTAAGTGATATAATCAAAACTTTTTTTTGAAATGGTACTTTTGCTTTTAAATAGTAATGAGTATTTCCTCAAGTATATCTGGAATTTTTGTACATAACGCCAGTGGGGACTCTAATAGGGCTGCTCAACTCTTATATGGGAAAGTGAATTGAAACTTCTAGAGAACTGTATAAATTATTGTTTCTATCATTGCAGCAGAGAATACTCACTTTCTTTGGAGGTTTCATTATAATTTGTGTTTTAAAAGTAGTGTTATTCTACTAACCCATTCCTCCCCTCTCTTTTTTTTAAAAACAGAATCTCGCTCTGTCACTCTGGTAGAGTACTATGGTGTCATAGCTCACAGCAACCTCAAAGTCCTGGGCTTCAGCAATCCTCTTGCCTCAGCCTCCTGAGTATCTAGGACTACAGGCCTGTGCCACTAGGCTTGGCTATTTTTGGACACAGGGTCACAGGTCACACTCTTGCTCAGGCTAATCTCAAATTTCTGAGCTCAAGCAATCCACCTAACTCAGCCTCCCACAGTGCTAAGATTACAGGATTGAGCCACCATGGCCAGCCTATATTTCTTTAAAAATTTTTTTTCAAGACATTCTCAATGTCCTCACCTTCCACATGGCACTCCATGACTTTTCTAGTCCAAGCCGGCTTCTTCATTCGAAATTCTTTCTCGTATAGTATCGACATTCATGAACTTGTGTGTGGTTGCTGTGGTATTGTTTCATATACGTTCTGACTTAGACTAGAACTTTTGAAGACTGAGAGCAGATTTTAATAATCAGAAGGCTCTCAGAGGATGGCCACGGCAGATCCACGTGACCATAGCACCTTAACCTGATGTGTGGGGGTAAATGGCCTCTGGGAGAGACTTGGCTGCATAGGGCAGACATTGCCCTTTCTCCCCCAAATAATGCAAAAGCAAAGATGAGAATGAGATAAAAACAGACCTTTACTTCATTCAAGACCATAGACCCCCAAACATGTTTCAAAACTACTAAAAGCCCTGAGATTGGGTTGGAGCCCTGAAAGGGTTCCAGGATGGGGTAAGAGGAACAGAGAGGAGTGGAATAGTGCACATGTACAGCAGCATCTGACATCGGGTCTCAGCAGGCGTGAGGAGGAGCACACTTGCTAAAGACGAAGGACACACCTGAGGGTGAGATGCTGTATGAGTGTGGGAATTGAATCCAAAATGAACAATAGTAGGAGGAAAGTTCTGCTGAACCTGATTCAGCTCAGGGACGCTGCAGAGATGGAATGCACTAAGACTGCCAGAGATAAACCAGAGTTGCCCAACATAAGTACTTTGGTAGATCTGGTTCAGCACCATGGCTCCTAGTCTCACACCTGATGCTCCTTCTCCCGTGATCTCCAAGAGAGCCCAAAAGTAAGGTGGAGCTGAGCTTGTCTGTTAGGGAGCTATTACCCCCGAACAAACAACACTGACTGTCGCCCAACAGTCAGAAAACTCACTCAGTCTCCTTGGTGAAGGGAAGGCAGGCCCAACAAGAGGCCTGGAAGGCTTTGGGAAAATATTTCCTCTTGAAAACCAAAGTAGGAGGAAATTGGCCCTGTAATATTAATTATCATTAGCCTTATTTATTATATTATTTTATTTTTATTAAAATTATCTACAAAATATATTTTCAAAATTTGTACCAGGGAGAAAAGGGAATTACTATGTTTTGAATGTCTACTATAGTTAGAATATTTTCATTTATCTCATTTAATGTTTATCCTAATATGTATATTATGAGAAACTAAGATTTAGATGTTTTAATCACAAAGAATTTTAATCTAGTGCTAAGGGCAAGAATTGAACATAATATTTCTACCCCTGAAATGCTCTATTCACCGTACTTTTTGTTTGCCACTAAACTGCATTTATAAATGGAGGTGAGAAGAGCCAGGGTGCTGTCATAGTTCATGAAAACTGAAAGGTTATCAGTTAAAAAATTGCACTATTGTGTTAAATGATACTAAGAAAGAAAATGCATTGCCAATTAAACTATAATACAGGTAGTTTGCATATCAGTGATAGGATGCATCTGATTATCAATGACATTAAATAAGATGAATCTGATTATTACAGGTCTTAAAATGTGAAAAAATATTGCATTTGAATTAATGAAAATTTGATGTATTTAAGCTAAGAGAAAATTCAAACTTGAAACATAAATTCCACAACTTTATATGTAAGGGAAATGAATGGACTTGGTTTAACTTTGATTTGTAAAAATACTTTGAATAACTCTAGCTTTTTGTTAATAACCCACCAAAGAACAGGTTATGCTTATTACTAACATATATTGTGAGTCAACTTTAGTTAACACTGGAAAGTAGTTGAGTCATTTTTATTAGTGTATAAGAATCAACTAAAAATTAAGCATACAAATATAATTCTCTTATTAATTACATACTTTCAGACACAGAATGGTTCTTATAGCTAAATTTTTGTCAATGTATTTTAAAAATTTGCAGTTTTTGACTCTTGATTTAGTCAACTACTTAGGAGCTCCTTTTTGTTGACTAAATTAATTTCACCAAGTTTTATTTATATCTTTCCAATAATAATCAGAAATAATGATCTATGGCTGAGTTAATAATTATGATTTTTATTATTAAAACAGTAAATTCTAGAATCAATATTTCTGCCATGAGAATGGGTATGCCTTAGTCAAGTTTTCATAATGTTGCTGTATCATAAAAACAATCTAAAAATGTCAAATGTTACCACTTACATGATTTATTACATTTTCTATAAAATTATCCCATAAAATATGAAAATAGGTAGTGAATCACCCAGATGTATTTGTTCTAATATGAAATATTTAGATCATTTAGCAATTGAAATTACCCCCAAATGCTGCCTTTTTCTTCCAAAGAGCTTTTATGCTTATCTCATAGTCTGCAGAATGTAGGGTTTACAGAAAACTCAGTAAGAGACACTTGTCATGGATTAATTTATGAGGAACAAGAATTTTTTTAATCACTTTCTTCTTCACCTCACCTCACCTGTCCAAAAATAATCATAAAAAGAGAGTTTTAACTCTCTTCTTGGTTTTAGAATTATATATACATCAAACTTAATCTTAACATTGTTGTGTCATTCAGGAGAATTGGGCTTAAGAAAATGTATGCCTTAAAATGTACAATATATCATCATTATAAGATGATCTTCCCTTTAAGATGTCTTTCCTTCCAAGCATATATCTAAAGGATAATAAGATATTATAAAGTAGGTTATTTAAATAATTATCATTCCAGGTGGTAACACTGCAAAACAAAATATGATATATGACTTATATCCATCCATCCATCCATCTACACATTTGTCCATGCATCCATCCATCCATTCATCCATCCATGCATCCATCCATGCATCCATCCATCATCCATCCATCCATCCATCCATCATCCATCCATCTACCCATCCATCCATCCATCCATCCATCTGTGCATCCATCCATTTGTCAACAGAACCCTCTTCTCGGAATAGTTGAATGAAAGAGAGTTAGTCTCATTTACACTGCTAACTCTTTAACTCTTTTAAAATTGTTTTTCCCTACATTACTGGGCTACCACTCACATTATAGCTGTCAACTTGTTAACGTTCTTCTTCCATTTCCTGTGTGAGCTGAAGGGAAACAGAGGGCAAGTTGAACCACCTCTTCTTTTAAC
Source organism: Nycticebus coucang (assembly GCF_027406575.1). NCBI lineage: Eukaryota > Metazoa > Chordata > Mammalia > Primates > Lorisidae > Nycticebus > Nycticebus coucang. The sequence continues at coordinate 4,806,694 of NC_069794.1, read as the reverse complement.
ACCACCATCCAAAGATGGGTATTTGTCCCTGCCTCTGATGGAGTGGCCAGAAGACCAGCAAGATGCCCCAGAAAAAGTGACAATAACAGTGGAGAAAATTTTTAAATGTATGACTCATATAACAGCCTCTTTATTGTGAGAGAAGCAACTTAAGATTGCATTTCTTCATTCAAGTTACTTTAAAGTATTTGAACTACCAAGCATTTTTATGTGAGCTGTGTGAATTAGATATTTAATGAGCAGCTCTTCCCCAAAGGGCAGTTGGGAGAAAAGAAAATGAGTCTTTGGTGCCTTATTTTTATTCAAAAAAGTTAAAATAGCTTTTTCCATTTCCATGGAAATCTTGGAATATTTTTGTAAGAGATTATCATTCTATTTATTGGAAGAATATTATTTCTAAAAATTCACAGTTTAATGTCAGTATCTAGGCATAATGGTGACAAAGAATTAGCTCCTGAAACTTGTCACCCAGGAGGCCTCTCAGTGAGGGAGGATGGGCCACCCTCCAGGGGGTCATCATTCACTTGCATGGCCTCTAGGCCTCCTTCTAACTCCTGTATGGCTCCAAATGTTAAATTAGGACCCAGAGTCTTTTACGTCTTTTTCTATTTTTTGAAAAAAGTATATTTGATATTTTTGAGACATTTCTTTGCTCAGATCCTTGGACATAAATTCCTAATGACTTCCCACTATGGAGAACCGAGATCAGTCTCTAAAACTTCAGCCTCGCCATTCTCATTTTAAAGAAAAGACCAAAATCTGAACTGAAGATAAAAAATAGCCCTGTTTCTTATTTGACATCAGGCAACTTGTGTTCCTTACGTGAACCCTCACACATAATGAGGCCTCTGTTCTGCCTCTCACCGGCACTGTGTGAGTAGCTGATGGCATGACTTCCCATCCCCACCTAGTGGGGGAGTCTTCCACCTAAGCAAAGACTGCTCCTTCAAAGCTGGCTTACCCTCACAGTTAGACGGGGGAAGAGGTAAATTCCAGCTTCTGCGTCTCTAGTGCAAAGGGAACTATGGGCACACCCAATAATTCTCAAAGTTATACTCTGAAGCCTTTTACAGGGACCCTTAGGGGATATCTAAGAATTTTCCAAGAATCTTTTCGGTATCCTAACATCTTATAGATCAGTACAGACAGTAATTCTATTAGGGGGAAAGAGGGATGATAGAACATTTGGAAGAAAAGAAAAGAAAGGGACAAAGAAAATGGACATAAAATTCTAATCTCTCCAGGACATCAGTAAATCCAAGCCTCTCACATCTCAATTTCAAGCTCAATTGTAAGCTACCTTCTCTGGAGAAGCTTAATAAGTCCCTACATCTTTTCATATGCTGAGAAAATTTACCACTATTTCTGGCCATTTTTGAAAATGCACATTTGACTGGTATTTATGAGAAAGGTGAACTCGCAGTAACTTCCATCTAGTGTGACACTGACAAGTGGATTGATTTTTCACATCTTATTTTGTTTTTGCTACACGTATTTATTCTGCTTTTTTTTCACCCCGTTTCTTCTTTTAAATTAATGGAAGGTTTATTGTTTGTTTTCACATTTCAGTTTTCCAACTGTTAGTATGGAAGTTACATTCCCCTGTCTATTTTTTAAAATGGTTACCATAAGTATTTTAATATGACTATCTAATGAAAATTAATTTTATTATTCTACATAGAAATAACAGATAATAGCTAAACTCCATTCACCTTTCTTCCTATTCTTGTGAATTTTGTTCAATATTTTGGTTGATGTTGCCTTTTTTAAAAACACCCAAAAAATGGTAAATAAAATTTATTATAATCATTTTAGTAGTTTCATGAAGTCTTACATTTACTCACCCGCTTTCTAATATTTGTACTTTCTGATTCTTTCTACATCTCAGACTTGCTATCTGGGTTAATCTTCCTTCTTCCTAAATTACACCTTCTAGGATTTCTTTTAAGGAAGATTGGTAGTAAATTCGGTATTTATTTGTTTTTATTTCAGCATTGTTCTTGAAAGATACTGTGACAGAGTTTAGGATTTAGTTACGCTTTGTCTACACCTCACTTGTTCTGTTTAGCTGAGAATGTTTTCAGAGCCAACTGTTCCTTTATGGATCTGCTGTCTCGGCCTTATTCACTGCAGAAGACCCATACAGGATGCCCTTTTTTAACATCTTCCTAAGAATTAATAAAATATTTGAAAAGAAATCGCAGAAGCACACATTTATGTAACATTACTCAGCGAATCCTTTTTGCTAGAATTTTTGGTTGTTGCAAATACCAGCCCCTGCAGGAAGTGATTTCCTGGTGTTACACAGTTTTCTGTTGAAGATCTATCAACTAGTTAAAGACACGTATTTGTTTCCTAGGCTGCTGTGTAAGTTACCACAAACAGGGCACCTTCAAAGAACAAAAAATTCATTTTCTCGCAATTCTAGAGGCCAAAAGTAAGAAAGAAACCAAAGTGTGAGCGGGACCTCGTCCTCTCCAGATGCTTTTGGGGAGAATCCTTCTTCTGTTCTCTGGCTCTTGGTGGCTCCAGATATTTCTTGGTTTGGGACTTTGGTGTCTCCTTAATCCTCGTTTTTCTGCTTATCTGTCTCTTGTAAGGGCTCACCCTAATCCAGGATGATCTTATAAGATCCTAACCCTAATTACCTCTGCAAAGCCCCTCGTGTTCTGTAGTTCCGGGCAGTATATATTTTGGGGGCTACACTTCAAGATACCTAAAGAGGCATCAGCATTTGCAGAAAAATCTTATAGAAAAATTGTGTTTTGAGAACAAATTTTTAAAAAAATCTGAAATGCTGCAGTAGAAAAACTAGACTTTTAACCACTATGTACAGTTTGCTTTGTTTTTAAAATTTTTTTTGTCAATGGGAAGTTGAAAGAAGCAGTATGTGGTGCTGACTCATGGGGAGTAAATTGGTGAGGTTTTGCTGTTCTCTCCTCTACAAGGCTGCTGGACCAGTGTTGGGGTGACTTGGGGCCCATCACTACATTTGTATGATAGCTACGGACACATTAGGCATTGCTGCACTTTCCTGGTGTGTACATCTCCACGTGATAGCTGTAACTTGCCCTGATACTCTGCAAGGTTAAGAAATTGTTTGCTTGCTGGCGACTTTATGTTAAATGAAATTTAAAAAATTCAATTTTCTGTAAAGAACCCTATGGCAAAATGAGATGAAATGGAGTTTTGAAAGATGCTGGAGTGACGTTTTTCTAGCTGTTGTGGCATCCTGCTGAGTAATCTTGGCCAGTGCAGTTCTGGAGGGCTGCCTTGTCCTCCTTCTCTTTTGTATCATTTCTCAGCACAGCAGAGTCAACCTTAAGCTGAAATATCTCCCGTATGGAATTGAAACTATCATGAAAGCATGTGTACATTTCACAAGGTTGTCATAGTCAGCAGGACACTGCACATGCCCAGATTTAAAACCACTTAAGTGATGTCAATTGTGTGGAAGTTACTGATGTAGGAAAAAGTGTGAGTTTTTCTTATTCACAGGCCAGGATAGGCAGCATGAGAGTCTATCTTGAGTCTATCTTCTGACTATTTAACCCATAAAGGGGCTAACTCTTTCAGCTCCAAGAAAATTATTCCTCTTTATTCCAAGAAAGCCATTTATAAAAATTGTTCTTACACAGAACTCAGAAGTCTGTGAACTAATTCACTGGTATGACATATACAGTAAGTGTAGACTATCTGATGGGCAGAATTTGCCCAGTGCGGGAAGCTGATTCAAGGGCTGCCTGGGTACACATTTTAAGCAAGCACTTGAGTGGACTTTTCCCCCTGGAGTAAGTGTCATTTTCTGAACACATTCTGGCATGTGGTCTTTCTATTCTGTGGGCTTCTCCAAAGGGGTGCTCAGGTGTCTAGACTTTTAAGTGTTAAGGGCTCATTCATAAAGTTGTTTGAGGCCACCCTTCAGTTGTGCCACATCATATAAATTATTGAACATAGAACTTTACTGCTGGTTTCCTATGTTTCTTACAGAGTGGAATTTTATATCCAGGAAATATTCTAAAGATTACGTAGCTCTAGCCAGACGTGCTGAGTGGTCACTCAGGCCTGCGGTTCGCCCTTCTGCTCATAGCATTGTGCTGGCTCAGAACCAGACTACTGACGTCCAGTAACAAAGACAGAGCTCCAAGATACCACCCCACTGAGAAGGTGCCTTGCAGGATTACTCTGGGAGACATTAACGGTCCTTTTTGGTACCAATAGAAGTCAGAAAAGCTATAAAACCTAAAACCAGTCACTGTGGGATATCTCTTTCTTCCGAGAAAAGTAGCAATGCCATTGAGAGAAGTCTGAGGGGGCCTCCGAACTCATCTGCTATCCCTGGTAAGCCTAGGAAGTCAGCTATTTTCAGCCTGTGCCTCAAAACATTCTGCCAGAGTGCCAGCCCCGGCCACAGAGTTAGGATCTGGGAAGATAAAACTCCAAGGATGAGGAGGATGTTAAAACTCCACATTGAGGGGAATATTAAACTCTGCAGGGCGGATTCGAACCACTCAGCATAAGGGCTTCTGTATCTAAACACCAGTAGATGTCCTGGTAAAATAAGCCATTAAGGCTTTGAAAATAAGATGAGCAATTTGGCCCTTGAAGATTTGGACTTTATTACATTAGGGGAGCTGGTCAGGCAGCTCCCTGCTTTCTTCAGCTGAAAATTATCTTGTCTGTTTTTACAGAAAAGAACATGGAACCATTCAGTGGAGAATGCTCCATGGGACTCAAGCTAACATAAAATGTATCAACTGTCTCTTAGACATGTAAATGACCATTTACAGACAAGAACATAAAACAAAGAACAAGGCGAGAAAATGTCAGAACATGTGTAGGTAAGGAAGCCTGACCATTCCGGCGGAGACCCCGGAGCAGGGATACCAGAGGCCAGACTGTGAGGCCGGTACTAGGGTGATGGAGACCTCTACAAGAAGCAGCCGCAGCTGCTCTGAACTGAGGAGAGCAGCACAGGAGTGAGGACCAAGTCGCTGAAGCAAAGGCTTGAACACTCACCACACCTGTGTGCCCCTTGCTGGCTCTGCGCCTCCTCTGGGGCCTGTTCAAAGGCCGTGTGCTCCATCTGGCAGCCCCCGAGGGCCAGGAAAGCTGTCAAGGTCTGTGGTGGCTACAGTTCAGGCAGACCCCAAGTTCTTTCTCCTTCCAGCCCCACCCCCTCGTGGTGCCAAGCCAGTCTCTGTGTAGAGCTCACTTCATGCGGCTTAGAAAGTTCTGAGCCCTTTCTTGCTCTTGCATCAGAGTTGGACAGAAGTAGAGAACTTTGCAACACACACCCACTGTACAGTAACCAAGGGGGGCCAATAGGAATCCTCCAAGGTCATCCTCTGGGACATCCAGGAGGGATATGCTTTTGATTCCCTGGGGTCATTAGCCAGAAGGATGATGTAAGCAACTTCCTGTGACTCTCTTGGCCACCACAGGAAGCCGGCCTGCCAGGAAATGAGACTGTTTCAGCCTCTGGGTCCAACAGAGCTCTAGGACTAACAGCTGAATGCCAATAAATTTGTTTGCATAAACTAAGCTGGTTGGATTTATGTCACCTGAAACTAAAGAAGCCCTAACACTGAAAATCAGAAGAGTTTTAGTCATAATGGCCAGTTAACCTTGATATTCACATTTACCTTCGAGATCTCTACAGCTTCTCGCCCTTGAACTAGATGGTTATTAGTTTTCAGGACGGATTTCTGCTTTGCTCCTATTGTCTGGCCGAGCCGTTACCACTGATCCTGTCCTATATTTTATATCTAAATCTGTACACCAAGTGTCTTAGTTTTCTTAATAAAAGGAAAGGCAATAAAACTTTATGATGTCCATTAACATAACAACTTGGGGAAATCAGGATGATCACATCCACTCATAGAAGTTGCTATCCATATATATTCTGACTATATGCCATATACATGACACTTACATTTTTTAGTTCCCTTGCGCAAGAAATACAAGGGTGTCATGAAAAATATGAAGAACAAGAGAAATCAAGGCAGCATATAAACCCCACTTTATGAAAGCACAAGGAGTTGCGGAAGGCAACGCGGCAGACCGTGAGGATGCAAGTTGGGCATCTCTCAGCTTCTCTGGTTAGTCCTCAGCTACTTCTCTGGTAAGTCCTTGAATATTTCTTTCATCCTGTTCTCTTTTTCTTCTCCTCCTGGCATTCCAGTTACGTGTATGTCAGCAAGTTTGATATTCTTCCTCGGCCCCTGCACGCTCTGCCCTGTTTTCATCAAAATCACTTTTCTTTTGCATTTTAGTTTGAGTCACTTATCCTGACCTATTTTCAAATATCCTTAGTTTTTAAATATTTTCATTTTTATAGTATCCTTCTCTGCTGCAATTACCTTCTGATCTTGCCCCTTCCGTATGTTTTCTATTAGAGCCTTTAACGTGTTAACTATGACCTGGTCCATTCCCTGTCTGATAGTGCCAACATCTGTGTCATAATTGATTTTGGTTGTAAAGATGACTTCAGCTCTTCAATATAGTATTTTTCTTGCTTCGTGGTTTGCCTCGTAATTTTGTGTTGTGGGGTGGATGTGCTGAGCTGGGAAAATTCTGCTGTGCATTTAGCATGGCATTTGTTTATTTTGTCAGGATCTGTGTTGGGTTTAAAGTGTGGTGTTGCCATCGTTATCATTGTTGTGGGTCCCAGCAGCCCGCAGCTCCTCTGGTGACACCCTGTTGCCGGTGCTGCTGCTGTCTCCCTCTCTGGTTGGCGTTGTGTCCTCGGTGTCTGCTGCTCCTTTGGGAGACTCTTCCCTTTGCAGGTCTTCAGATGTGTCCCCCTGGTCTTTTTCACCAGAAGCTGTTAGCAGGATTATGGGATTCGGGAAGAGGGAACGGGATCTCCATAACATTCGGATTTGATTTCACACTCAGAGACGTCCTGAGGACCTGGATCCTGGGTACGTGGCCCTCTCAAAACTGTCTTGTGAGTGTAGCACCTCTTACTCTGCCCCTTTGTCTCCCGTCAGCTGCGGTGTCCTCACCCTAGGCTTTGCCCCCCGCCCCCATTCTGAAGGTCAGCCTTTTCATGCGAAGTAGAGATAAGAGGGCTGAGTCTCAGTGCTGACCCCACCCTCTCCCTGATCTGCTCTGACCTCTGGGGGTGTCCTTGTGGAAAGGTCAGCAGGAACATAAGACTGTCCACATTAGTCCCCTAGGGGGGCTAGGCCACATTTAGCTTTTAGCAAATTGTCAAAGTTACTACCTTAAATTTTCTTCCAGATTTTATCTCATCCAGTGATGTCTGCCCCTAAGCAAATGCTTTTGTTCTGTTTGTTTCTGCCAGCTTGTGTCTCTCTTCCAAGTTCATCAATGCCCTGTATTGTCAATTTTCTGATAGGTTTAAGGAAAGTCATTAATTTTCCATTTGTCTTTGATTTTCATCTTGTAGAAAGTGAGCGTTACTTTTTTTTAACTCTCTATGTGTCTGAGATTCTGTTCAGTTATTGATGATATGGCTGGGTTTAGTTTTAAATGTTTTCTTTTCCTTCTGATTAAATAGGCAACCAGGTGTTACCACTCAGGCACTCGTGGTCCTGTCGTATTCAAAAGTCTAAATTTCCTCTGACAACCTTTTTGATTTTTGCATTCTCAATTAAATCCTAAATATAGAAAAAGTGTATGTGTTATGTTCCAAAGATTGTATGTTTTATGGGCAGTTCCTAGATATTTGCCAATAATCTTGCTGCCCATAAGATTTGTTTCTATTCACCAGCATCTCGCTGGTATTTTGCTTTAGAGTAGGAGACAGTAAGGTGTTATCAGTCTTATATTTAGTAATTATTTAACATTTTCAATGAGCCAGACCTGTACTACTTAACTTGAATCTACTTTCTCCCAGGCTATATATTCTCAATATACAGTCTGGCACATCAGACTTAACGAGGGAAGTTTATAAATGTGCAGACGAGACATTCTAAATACGTTTTTTGAGTCTATTAACCATCCTTACTTCCCTTTGTCCCCCTCTCCCTGCCCAAGAAAGCTCAGTAAGTTTTACATTTTTGGTTTTTTTGGAGCAGAAAACACTTTTTCTTTGAAACCAAATACTGAATCCTGGGACCCTTATTCCTAATTTCCTTCTTCTGTGATGGGATGGGTTTTTCACACATGTGAACGTGGAACGTTATTTTTCTCATATTCTTTTTATACCCTTTTCACCTATTAAATGAAACAATGAATGAAAAGACCCCTTGGCCCACTCCTGGCACTTACTCAGTGGTATCTACAAAGTGTTATCCAAATTGATGAGATAATATCAAATGTGCTTATTCACTTTATTGCCTTTTCTAGGTTCTTATTGAATTCCATTTCTCTCTCAAGTTTAAAAGTCATTGTCAATGTTTTGTCTTCCTTAATCCCACTACCTCATTAGTAATTGTTTAAAATAATTCTCTTTTTTTCCTTTTCTTTTTTCTTTAAAAAAAAAGGAAAAGAAGAAAATAGTGACTCTCACATAAATTGGATTTGATTTTAACTAAAGTACATTTCTTAAACATTAATTTTTACTTCAACTTGTTAATATGTTGTTTAGGATACAGGATACTGCATCCTCATTATAAGTGAACTATGTTTGTAATTTCCCCTTTATAATAATATATTATTTTCTAATTTTAATATCAGGTGTATCCAGATTAAGTACAATGATTTTGAAGTATTTCTTCTTTTTCTATTGTCTATAAGATTTGACATGATCTTTTTTTCGAAATTATCTTTTATCTCTATTTATAAATATTAGTTGTCTATTCTTTGATACTTTGGGAAAAAAATAAAAAAGAAGTAGTTAATTGATGACTCTATACTGAACCTCAGAGTCAAAGCATTCTATAATAGACATACTCTTATTTGACAATGTGAATGTTACTTTCTTTGCATTACTATTATTATTATTGCTTAATATTTTGTTACAGCAATTGTCTGATTTCTTTTCTGAATTTGTCTTTGTTCGTTCTTTGTGAGGTTTTTGTTTCTGGTCCCTATCTTAAACATTGTTACTGTTGTTAAAGTTTAAGCCTTTTTAATTTTGTGAAGGCAAAAAGTGGAAGCCTAAGGAACACAGGTATATGTGAAAATAAAAAAAAAATAAAATAAAATAATTCTCACAAATATCTCTCTCATTTACACCCAGAACATACCCAGACACAAAATGCTCTTATAACTATAGTTACATGTATTTGAAAATATTACTGAATTTATAGTACAGTGTTATCATATGTCCTATAAGCATATTAAAACACAACTTATCTCATTGAAGTCTGTAACCATTTTTGATAAAAATAAAAAAAAATAAAGTCCTTATACTGAAAGAGATGGAAATTAATCTAAAAACTTATTCTGGCAATCTTTAGGGTTTGCTATTAGGATCTGTGCTTCTGTGATCTTCCAATATCTCTACCTTCTCACCGGCACTTAGGATCCATCTCTTTCAGTACGGCCATCCCTGTGGGTGTGGCGTGGCCTCTCCCATGTGTTGTTTGCAGTTAACTAATGGCTAATCACGTTGAGCATCTTGTGCTTATTGGCCATTTGTATAAATGTATTTTAAGAATTGCTGTCATTTGAACTAGAATTTAAACAAAAAAAAAAATGCAAGATTAGCCTGAGCAACATGGTGAGATCCCAGGTCAGTAAGAAGTTGAAAAACAAGCCAGGTTTGGTGGCACATGCCTGTGGTCGCAGTTGCTCTGTATGCTAAGGTGGGAGAATGGCTCAAAGCCTGGGAGTTCTAGACTGCACTCCTAGCCCTGCACTCCAGCTTAGGTGACAGAACCAGAGCCTGTCTCTAAAAATCAATCAATCAATCAATGCAAATTGCCTTTGACTTCAAAATTATCAATGGATCAAATGTGTAATAGTTTTTGGAAACTATTTAAGAAACATAAATAACTAAATCTTCCAGATATTACAGTGTATAAAGATTATTTTGTTAAATATTTTACTGCAATAGTGCAAAGGATGATAATAACAGGCAAATGAGTTTGTCTTATAATTCTATTTAAAAAACAAACAAAAATCAAATGAATAAAGGATGCACTGATAATATAGAAAGTGTGACCTTAATTGATGCTTCTCTGAGGAGTTTCACCCAAATGAAACTTATTGCAAAGGATGTATGGCTTGGTTTGATCAAAATTGGGACATTTTTGTACTCTGCAAATAAATTGTATATTAAGAATACCTAATAACTGTTGTTTAAGCCCATGAGGAGTGAATGTATGTATCATCAGAGTATTTTCCTTTGTATTTAGTCAAGGAAGGTTCACACCAGTTAAATGTTCATACCAACAAAATGCTTCAAATTACATTTGAAATGCTTTACTAAAAAAAGTTTTCATTTTGACAGAAATGTCAGAGAGAATTCATCATCCATGGACAAATGTGCCTATTGCAACCCTGTAGCAGATTCTGGTGCGTACTTAGAAAAGGTTGCAAGGACTCAACATAGGACCAGGGAGGCGTTACCTGTTCACGTCTTTATGCTAATAGTTCCCACATTGTATCGTAGGCACTTGTTCCTCTTTGCTTCTGAATCCTCAGTGCCTAGAACAAATGAGACATTTCCATTTTAAGTTAGTTCAAATCAAAGAGACTTGCTATGCAAATCGTGTATATAACCATATCAAAAATTTTAACAAGGTTTCTCACTAGATCCCTAGGGCGTAATGAGTAAATATAGTCTTTATACCATGCGCCACGTGTGCACGCGGCATTAAACCCTGGATAACATCCCTCGCTCGCTCTCCAGAGTTTTCAGCGTTAAGACGAACGAACTCCTTCCAAATTCTGTAAGATCAGAGCAGTAGCCCCCACAAGGCACCTGCACTGGGAGGAATTCCCTGGACTCTTCTGATGGGTCTCCACTCAGCCGCTGTGAACTACCTACCTCTCACCCTGGCAGGGAGCCCTGTCTGCTTTTCATAGCCTGTGTCTTCTGTCTTCCCCCATCTGCTGAGCACCCTCTCCTTCATGCTCCCCACTTCCCACTGAGCAGCCCTTCTCTGTGAGGACTCCCGCCTCTCCGGCCTCCCTCCTCTGACCATTTGTCCGGCCTCTGCTCTCTCCACTTGTCCTATAAATCTTGATGTATTGTCTCTCTTCCCACCAGCAACAATTATCTTTGAAAGCGGAGGCTGTGTTTTATTTGACTCTGTGTCACCAGCACTTATTTTAGTTTCTAACAGCAATATTTGTAGAATTAATGAATAATTTATGAGGGAATAAAAGCAAGTAAGAAGTAAATTTGACTTAGATATCTCTTGCTTCTGCGTCTGGGAGGATAATAATAAGATTAAGATGGGATAAGTGGGTGTAGAAACAGGCTTTGAGCCTGAATTCAGTTCAGGCTGTGTTTAACATGAGGAACATGGTGAGGGGGACATCAGAGCAGGTAGTAACATTGAGCAAATATTTATGCAGAACTTACTGTCAGACACAACACTGATGCATTAAAATTGGAGTCCCCTTGCCAAGGGGACTATGCCTTCAAATCCTCACTCAGGAACCAAGTTGGTCAATAACTAAAAGACAGAGGGGTACAGAAGGCTGGACACTTTGCAGAGTGACCTCATGGAACATGCCTGGCCCGAAGCTTCCCTCGGATCAGATGGAAGCCCGTTTACAGGTAAGAGGCTCTTCTTGCTTCACTAGTTTCCCCAAATCTAGTCTGCTTCCCTCCTTCCACTCCTGCTCAGAAGGATTCCTTGCCAAGGCTCAACTTCTAGGGACTGGACTCAGGACAGGAACCATCAGTGTAATACTTAATCAAGTGGTAACCGAGTTCAGAGTAGTTAAGGATTATAGCATTTAGTGACAAGGCTCGGGTTTAAGATTTCTCAAGGTGCTCAGACCCTTGGAGTTAATGATGACAGAAACAGGAGCTGACAAGCTTGCTCAGAGAAACTGCGGATGTCTCGGTTCCCTTCCTCAGCTTGCCCTCTGGGCTAAAGGAGCAAATAACCTTCAATAAAAGTTGAGTGGAACAAACACTTGTGTGCCACTGCTGTGAACCCCACAAGGTACCAGTGATCCCCTGTGCGCCCACCTTCGAAAATTCTATGCTGCTGTCTTGTCTCTTTGTTGTCATTTCTAACTTTTATTTCATCTGTCACTGCTGCCAGCTCCACAGGTCTTAATGGGGCGGGACCTCGGCACTTTGTATCCCCAAAGAAATCAAACACTTGCACTTTGTCGAAGAACATGAGCGAGAAACCCACTGCATTCTCCTCTAATTAACCTCTGCTCCTTTCACACAGCCTTACTTTCTACTTACCACAACACTGAATTTTCTGCTCAAATTTGTGTATCCCAGTTTTTCTTTCCTTACACATGGCGGGTACTGTTCTCCTTCTCTATTGGAGGAGCCTCCTCTTCATCCATCATAGGAGAAACTTGAGAATTATCTTAGAAGATGCTACTTACAAAATTCTTTTAAATCCTCATTCACAGGAGAAAGAAGGAATAACTTTTATGGATGCCTTATCCGCCTACATTTTTTTTTTTTTTTGAGACAGAGTCTCATTCTGTTGCCCTGGGTAAAGTGCTCTGGCATCATAGCTCACAGCAACCTCAAGGTCTTGGGCTCAAGAGACCCTCCTGCCTCAGTCTCCAGAGTAGCTGAGATTACAGGTGCCCACCACAATGCCCAGATACTTTTTCCGTTTCTAGTGGAGACATGGTCTTGCTCTTACTCAACTTGGTCTAAAACTCCTGAGCTCAAGGGATCCTCCTACCTTGGCCCCCAAGAGCACTGGGATTACAGGAGTGAGCAACTGCACTTGGCCTATGCACCCACCTTTTTTGTTGAGCTTATGAGCCAATGAAGTGGAAAGGGAATGCCTTATTTTCAATATATTAATATCTCTCAACATTTATGTTTTTAGTAGGACATTAAATAGTATTTTTGAATATGGAAGATTTTATATTATCTCAAGAATAAAACCTTTAAGGCAGCTCGGATATATTTTAAAAAATGCTAGTGTTGAGGTGTGAAAACTCATCTGTTTTTCCTTTATTTTAACTTTGGAAACATAACTAACTCTATGGAGATCAGTTTCATCACCTATAAAATGTCTACTAATTTTTACATTAAAAGATGGGTGTGAGGATAAAACAAAGTACATCTGGACATGCCATTCAGAACGCGACCAGGCAGCCACACCTGCACCATTTCTGCTGATCCTGCTGGGGTTGCATTACTCAGGCAACCACACCTGCACCGTTTCTGATGATCCTGCTGGGGTTGCATTACTGCCTCAGGAAAAAGCTTAATTGCCTGGCACTGAAATATTAATGTTTCATAGACACATTTGATTATTAAATACTAAGTATTTTCACCATTAATTTAAATATTTAGTAGTAATGTTTTGGTTTTATACTTATGTTCTTGGGTGGTATAAATCCTTATTAATAGATACAGAATTAACTATATTGATGGGCTGGTGGCTATAGCTTTAAAAAACAAAATTCTGAAGATCGTCCACTGAAGTCTTCCCCCTGTCACCCCTGAAGGGCCACTGTATTCCACATGAATGCATGGCTTGATACATAAAGTTTCCATTAACTATAAAAAAAAATTCTGAAGATAGTCCACTGAAAACTTTAAAAAAATTAAAAATTAAATAGTGACTAATTCTCACATAAATTGGATTTAATTTTGACCAAAGTACATTACTTAAACATTAATTTTTAATTCAACTTGTTAATAAGTTGTTTAGGATATTGCATCCTCATTTATAAGTGAAATATGTTTGTAATTTCCCTTTATAATAATATATTTTTTCCAATTTTAATATCAGATGTATCCAGATGAAGTAGAATGATTTTGAAGTATTTCTTCTTTTTCTGTTGTCTATAAGACTTGGCATGATCTGTTTTTTGAAATTATTTTTTATCTTTATTTATAAATATTAGTTGTCTATTTTTTGAGACTTTGGAAAAAATAATAATAAGAAGTTATCTGATGACTCCAAACTGAACCTCAGAGTCAAAGCATTCTAACATAGACATACTCTTATTTGACCATGTGAATGTTACTCTTTTTTTGCATTATTATTATTATTATTGCTCAATATTTTGTTGCAGCAATCTTCTGATTTCTTTTCCAAATGTATTTATATTCGTTTGTTCTTTAGGAAGTTTTTGTTTCTAGTCCTTATCTTAAATATTCTTATTGTTATTAAATTTTAAGCCTTTTTAATTTTGTGAAGGCAAAAAGTGGAAACCAAATAAACACATGTATAGAGAAAATTTAAAAAATTTAAAAATAAAATGTAATAACAATTAAAAAAAAATTAACAAATGGGTAGGCCAATATTCTCTTCTCCTATTCCTGCCTCTCCCTTCTTTTAGTCTCCTCCATTCCGTGTTGGGTTCATTGAGTAACAGCACATGGGCGGACATCCAGAGAAATCAGTGCTGCTTAATTCTGTTTTTTAAAAGCAAGGACTTAGATGGTTTATTTTAACTCTGCATTTATTTAGCACATTTACAAAAATAAGTTCACATGGAAACATTAGGAATAAAATTCACAAGTTTACAGGAAAAGAAGGAAGACTCTTTTAAATAAAAACAAACTGTCCTTAAAGGTCTCGGTAATCAGATAGTCTTTTATGTATTTACTGCTAGTTCTAATTAAAGTATTTTAAATAGTGATGACTTGTAACTATCACTTGAATATGTTATATGTTTTAACTAATAAATTTATTAATGACAGCTAGTATTATTTTGCTTTTGTGTATAAGTTTTATTATAGTTGTTATATAATTTTGGCGTGACATAAAAATAGAAAAAAAAAAAAAAGAAACTGAACCTGAATACCGTTGCACAAACTTCATTAACAATGTTTTTAATTGTAAGAACAAATATATTCTTTTTGCTTAATTTGGTCTTAGGTAGCTATTTTGCCTATTATTACATCATGGTTATATCTTCTTATCCATCTTAATTTCCTATCATTTTAAATGTCAGTCTAACATTGCACTAAATACAGATAATTTCCTTTCATATTTCATTTTATTGAACAATCATTTTGTTTCTAGTTTTTAAGTATTATAAAAATGTTATAAAACTGGAGCTGCGCAGGGACCCGTGATAGGCACCCTCCCAGACCTCCAGAAGAGTTGCGCCTGGACCTCCAAAAGAGCTACACCAGGACCCATGATAGGCACCATCCTGGACCTCCAGAAGAGCTGCACCGGGACCCATGATCAGCACCCTCCCGGACCCCGGTAAGAGCTGCGCAGGGACCCACTACCACACCTGGTGGGCCTCCCCACACACTGACCAGGAACTCCGGGAGCCGTACAACCCCGTGTCCTCCCTCCTGTAGCCTCCCTGCCTCCACACCGTTTGCTCCTCTGGCCAGAGACTCTGGTACCTGTGTGCCCTCCAGAGCCCTCCCTGCCCCTGCATGGAGCCCTTCCCCTGGCCAGAGACTGCTGGAGCCTTGGGCCCTCTGTGCCAAAGTCACTGGGCACCAGGCACTCTCAGAACCATGTGCACCACCACCTGCCCTGTTGCTGGATCCGGGGATGTCACACTCTGGAGCTGCTCCCATAACCAGAACTCCCTGGCTGGTGCAGCCCAGAAGAGCTACACAGGGTCACTCCCTACAAAGATCCAGCAACAATAGAGTGATCCGCCCAGGTCTAATCTCAGAGAGACACCAACCCAACTCTGAGGACAGCCAGAAGCAACAGTGAAAAACAATCATGAGACGAAATCAAAGGAAATACTCTGGCAATATGAATAATCAGAGTAGATCAACTCCCCCAAGGATCAATGGGGCAGACACAGCACAAGATCCCATGTACAAACAAATAGCTGAGATATCAGAAATCGAATACAGATTCTGGATAGCAAATGAATGCAAACTAGAATTCCAAGCAGTAACCCAAAAGATGTCTCAAGAATTCAATGAATTCAAAGACCAAATGACCAAAGACTTTGACACATTGAGACAAGAAGTTGCAGCCCTCAAAGATCTGAGAAACACAGTAGAATCCCTCAGTAACAGAATGGAGCAAGCAGAAGAAATGATTTCTGACATTGAAGACAAAGCTTTTGAATGTTCCCAACTCTCAGAGAGGAAGAGAAATGGAGGGCAAAAACAGATCACTCTCTTAAAGAGCTCTGGGATAATTTGAAGAAAACCTATATTCATCTTAGAGGAATCCCTGAAAGTGATGAAGTGGCTTCACAAGGCACAGAGTCTCTTCTCCATGAGATTATGAAGAAGAACTTTCCAGACATGCCAAGAGATTCGGAAATTCAGATAGCAGACAGTTTCAGAATTCCAGCCTGACTCAAACTGAATAAGACATCTCCCAGACACATCATACTCAATTTCACTAAAGTTAATATGAAGGAGAAAATTCTGAAAGCAGCCAGATGAAAGAAAATCATCACCTACAAGTGGAAGAATATTAGAATAACTACAGATCTCTCTGCTGAAAACTTTCAAGCTAGAAGAGGATGGTCATCAACTTTTAATCTCCTGAAACAAAATAACTTTTAACCCAGGATCCTGTACCCAGCTAAACTGAGTTTCATTTATGATGGAGAAAATAAATACTTTAATGACATTCACATGTTGAAGAAATTTGCCACAACTAAACCAGTTCTCCAGGATATTCTCAGACCTATCCTCCAAAAAGACCAGCATAATCCTCCACCACAAAAGTAAACCCACCCAAAAATTTTGATCAAATTCCAACTTCCACAGTTGCAAAAGGATTAAAAATGTCCACTGGACTCTCGAAGGCTTATCAATATTCTCAATTAATGTGAATGGTTTAAAGTGTCCTCTAAAGAGACACAGGTTGGCTGACTGGATACAAAAACTCAAGCCAGATATCTGCTGCATACAAGAATCTCATCTTACATTTAAAGACAAATATAGACTCAAGGTGAAGGGATTGCCATCTATACTCTAGGCAAATGGAAAGCAGAAAAAAGCAGGCATTACAATCCTATTCGCAGTTGCAACAGGCTTTAAACCAACTAACATAAGGAAGGATAAGGATGGACACTTTCATATTTGTTAAAGGTAATACTCAATATGATGAGATTTCAATTATTAATATTTATGCACCCAACCAGAACACACATCAATTTATAAGAGAAACTCTAACAGACATAAGCAACTTGATTTCCTCCAGTTCCATAGTAGTTGGAGATTTTAACACCCCTTTAGCAGTGCTGGATAGATCCTCCAAAAAGAAGCTAAGCAAAGAAATCTTAGATTTAAACTTAACCATTCAACACATGGACTTAAGAGACATCTACAGAATATTTCATCCCAACAAGACTGAACACACATTCTTCTCATCAGCACATGGAACATACTCCAAAATTGACCACATCCTGGGCCATAAATCTAAACTCAGCAAATTTTAAAAAATAGAAATTATTCCTTGCATCTTCTCAGACCATCAAGGAATAAAAGTTGAACTCAATATTAACAGGAACCTGCATGCCCATACAAGAACATGGAAGCTAAATAACCTTATGCTGAAGGATAGATGGGTTATAGACGAGATTAAGAAGGAAATCACCAAATTTTTGGAACAAAACAACAATTAAGACATGAATTATCAGAACCTTTGGGATACTGCAAAGGCAGTCCTAATACGGAAATTTATAGCACTGCAAGTCTTCCTCAAGAAAACGGAAAGAGAGGAAGTTAGTAACTTAATGGTACATACCAAGCAACTGGAGAAGGAAGAACATTCCAACCCCAAACCCAGCAGAAAAAAAGAAATAACCAAAATCAGAGCAGAATTAAATGAAATTAAAAACAAAAGAATTTTGCAACAGACAAAAAAATCCAAAAGTTGTTTTTTTGAAAAGATCAATAAAATAGATAAACCTTTGGCCAACCTAACCAGGAAAAAAAGAGTAAAATCTCTAATTTCATCAATCAGAAATGGTAAAGATGAAATAACAACAGACCCCTCAGAAATTCAAAAAATCCTTAATGAATATTACAAGAAATTTTACTCTCAGAAATATGAAAATCTGAAAGTAATCAACCAATATTGGAAGTACGCCACATACCAAGACTTAGCCAGAACAAAGTGGCAATGTTGAACAGGCCTATATCAAGTTCTGAAATAGCATCAACTATACAAAATCTCCCTAAAAAGAAAAGCCCAGGATATATGGCTTTATGTCACAATACTTCCAAACCTTTAAATAAGAGCTAGTACCTATATTACTAAACCTCTTCCAAAATATAGAAAAATAAGGAATACTACCCAACAAATTCTCTGAAGCAAACCAGCAACAGGGTGGGAGGTGATGCACACGGTTCTGGGAGCACCTGGCGCCCAGTGACTTTGGCACAGAGAGCCCAAGTCTCCAGCAGTCTCTGGCCAGGAGAAGGGCTCTGCGCAGAGGCAGGTAGGGCTCCGGAGGGCACACAGCTACCAGAGTCCCTGACCTGATGAGCGGGCCAGTGTGGAGGCAGGGAGGGTACAGGAGGGAGGACGCAGGGTGCGCGGCTCCCGCAGTTCCTTGTCAGGGCATGCGGAGGCCCAGTGGGTACAGATCATGGGTCGGGGGTCGCCGCACAGCTCTTATGGTGGTCCAGGTGGCACCAGGCCTAGGAGTTTGAGGTTACTACGAGCTGTGATGCCAAGGCACTCTATGCAGGGCAACAGCCCAAGACTCCAGTGTGCCAAAACCAGTCTCACTCTGCCCCTGAGTGTTAAGGCTATAAGGCAGCTCAGTCTCCGTCTTTAGGATGCTCAGTCACTTGGTTACTAGCTCCCACCCGATCCTTGCTCTGCAACCCTGAGGGCAGAGCTTGCAAGGGCTCTCTCACAATGGCTCCCTGTGGCCCACAACCAAACACGATTAGCTCCGTCCGGCTTAGCGGCTCAGTCTGGGGCCCTAGACAATGCCCAAAGTTCTCTACACTCCTGCTCAAGCTCGCCTCACAGCAGTTCAACTGAGTGCCAAGCTCAAAATCACTGAAACAGTTCACAAGTAAGGCCTTTCCAGTTTGAAATTTCACTGCTGCTTGTACTTATGGCTGCCGGGGGTATTAGGTCAGTCGAAAACATGCAACCACTTGCCAGTTTTCCACTGTTTTTGTCCTCCTCTTGGGGTCCAGAAGTCCCTTGCTGACTCCTTGTATCCTCAAAGGGTTGATTATAGGCAGATCCCACCAGCCAGAGATGCCTGGAGTCTTATTTCCCCAGACTCACTGTGCCCAGTTACAGGGAAGATGTTACTTGGCTGCCATCTTGCTCCACCTCCTACAAAACTTTTAGAAGTGATCAAGGAATACAGCAATGTCTCAGGCTATAAAATCAACACCCATAAATCTGTAGTCTTTATATATACCAACAATAGCCAAGCCAAAAAAACAGTCAAGGACTCTATTCCTTTCACAGTAGTGCCAAAGAAGATGAAATATTTGGGAGTTTATCTAACAAAGGATGTGAAAGATTTCTATAAAGAGAGCTATGAAACTTCAAGAAAAGAAATAGCTGAAGATGTTAACAAATGGAAAAACATACCATGCTCATGGCTGGGAAGAATCAACATTGTTAAAATGTCTATGCTACCCAAAGCAATATATAATTTTAATGTAATTCCTATCAAAGCTTCATTGTCATATTTTAAAGATCTTGAAAAAATAATACTCTGTTTTATATGGAATAAGAAAAAACCTCAATAGCCAAAACATTACTCAGAAATAAAAAGAAGGAGGAATCACGCTACCAGACCTGAGACTATACTATAAATCGATAGTGATCAAAGCAGCATGGTATTGGCACAAAAACAGAGAAGTAGATGTCTGGAACAGAATAGAGAACCAAGAGATGAATCCAGCTACTTACTGTTATTCGATCTTTGACAAACCAATTAAAAACATTCAGTGGGGAAAAGATTCCCTATTTAACAAATGGTGCTGGGTGAACTGGCTGGCGATCTGTAAAAGACGGGAACTGGACACCTTTCACCATTAACTAAGGTAGACTCTCGCTGGATAAAAGATTTAAACTTAAAACATGAAACTATAAAAATAGTTGAAGAAAGTGCAGGGAAAACTCTTGAAGGACTCGGCCTGGATGAATATTTTATGAGGAGGATTCCCCAGGCAATTGAAGTAGTATCAAAAATATATTACCGGGGGCGGAGACAAGATGGCGGACTGAAGCCAGCTTTCAACAAAGGCTCCCGTCCAGAAGGAGAGTTAAGGGATAGGAATTTAGTAAGTATCCTGGTGGACTTGAGCCTCACCAAGAGAGAAGGCTGAAGAATGCACATCAACACCGCTGAGGCAAGTTGTGATCAGAAGGACGCAAACAAAAGGTACAAAATCCACCACCAAGCGGACGGGAGTCCCCCTCCCCCATGAGACCGGCTCTAGAGCCCCAAAATTGAACAAGCGGGCAGAAATTAAAGGCCCTCCCACTACACTCCATGCGAGAGACCTTCTAAAAACTGGACCTACCTCCCCTACTGGGGTGCCGTGGCGTTCTCCTGCCGGACATAGGGCTAAATAAAACTTTGGGAATCCTTTGCCGGCAACCCTGAATCCCCGGCGCTCCCCTCCCGCCCACTGAGGTCTGGAGGCCTGTCCCCCAGGACTTCGGATCCTTGGGTGATTTCTCAAGGGGAGTGGACAGTCCCCGAGTTGCGACTGGTCAGCATTGACTCTGAGGCGCGCCGAGTGAGGAGAGGGCACCGGGCTGAGGGGGAGTCACGCCTCGCGGCACTTCCCTGCGGTGCAGTGCACCAACCCTCCCCGGGCATACGGGGCCCAAGACTGAATAAGATTCTGGCCTCCCCGCTGAGAGCTGAGAACCCCTACTCTCACTCGGGGTCTGAGGGCCTATCCCCCAGGAGTTCGGCTCCTTGGGTGATTTCTCGAGGGGAGTGCACAGTGCCTGAGCTGCGTCAGGTCAGCGCTGACTCTGGGACACGTGAGCGAGGAGAGGGCACTCTGCTGAGGGGAAATCAAGCCTTGGCGGCACTTCCCTGCGGTGCAGTGCACCAACCCTCCCAGGGCATAGGGGGCCCAAGACTGAATAAGACTCTGGCCTCCCCGCTGAGAGCTGAGAACCCCTACTGTCACTCGGGGTCTGAGGGCCTATCCCCCCGGAGTTCGGATCCTTGGGTGATTTCTCAAGGGGAGTGCACAGTGCCTGAGCTGCGTCAGGTCAGCGCTGACTCCAGGACACGTGAGCGAGGAGAGGGCACTCTGCTGAGGGGAAATCAAGCCTTGGCGGCACTTCCCTGCGGTGCAGTGCAGGAGCCCTCCCCGGACCGTAGTGTTGTGTAAAACTGAATGAAACTCTAGCTTCCCCCCGCCCCACTCCCAATCGGGGTCTGGGGGCCCATCCCCCAAGAGTTCTGATTCTTGGGGGATCTCTTAAGGGGTGTGGACCCAGCACAAACTGCGGCCGCTCAGTGCTGACTCTGGGGCGCGGGACAGAGGAGAAAAGGGTCGCCTGAGTGCCCACACCAGAGCAGCAGTTCCCTGGAGGTAGATCAACAGCCGTTTTTTCTTTAATGGCAGAACGCTCACTTCTGGATATTCTGAGGCCACACCCCCTGTCTCCCTGGGCAACCAGAGGAGGCCACCGGTGACACGGCTCACAAACCAGGAAGCCTCCAGGGCGGGGCCGACCCAGAGAGGTGCTCAGACGCAATTCTCCAGCAGCAAAGACGTTTGAACTCAAAACAGCCCGTCTCCTGTAGGCGACGACAGGAACAGAGACAGAACCTCACAAAGTTGTCTGTTCTGTTCTGTTCTGTTAGCAGCATCCATCAGGGATGGGGCTAAGCCTGAGTGAACACCTCCTTCCCATCACCTGCATCAAACACTCAAAGATGTCAGGCCCCATCTCCTCCTGCTAGATAGCGGCAGTCTGCGGGGGCCTGGCAGACTTCCTTGCGATTCAGGCAGGTGCAAACCCCTGGAGTGTCTGTTCACTGCAGGCAACTGGGTTAGCCATCTGCAGAGATACCAGTGACTGGGTCCGACGGAGGGGCAAAGTGGGGAAGGAGACGTCAACCTTCCCAGACTGCTCTGTTTGCTGGGTGGCTCCTCCTGACTCCACGCTGCACTGGGGTGAGCTGTGTCAGAGGAGTCACCAGGCCCCTGTGATCCAGTTCCCAGAGACCTCTTGAACCCTTCCACCCGAGACAAGTGCCGATTGAGACAGTTGATTCGGACCTTTTGAACTGGGCTAATAGACTGAGGACTTTTCAGGCGGTGCCCTGGGTGTGCGATTGTAGGAAGGTTTGATTCTCCTTTTCCAACTGGGGCCAGAGGTGAGCAGGCGGGGTGACTTAATTGCTGATTTTTCCACACAGCTGAGACTTCAAGCCAGAGTAGAAGTTGCAATAGGATCGAACAGAAACCAGCTGAAAACAAGACAGAACCACTTTGCTCCACCACACCAGACAGGGCCCCAGTTTCTCAGGCCACAACACTGTACGGGCCCTCGATAAAACCCCAGGGGAAAAACCAAAGGGAGTAAACCATGGGGCGGAATCAGCGGAAAAACTCTGGTAACATGAATAACCAGAATAGATCAACCCCCCCAAGAAAAGATACGGCAGATGTGATTGAAGATCCCATTCATAAACAACTGGCTGAGATGTCAGAAGTCGAATTCAGAATTTGGTTTGCAGACAAGATTAATAAAATGGAATTAGGAATTTGAGGAGAAATTCAAAAACTGTCTCAAGAATTTAACGAATTTAAAGACAAAACCACCAAAGACTTAGACACACTGAAACAAGAACTTACAGCCCTCAAAGATATGAAAAATACAGTAGAATCCCTCAGTAACAGAATGGAGCAAGCAGAAGAAAGGATTTCTGACATTGAAGATAAAGTCTTCGAACGCTCCCAATCTCTCAAAGAGGAAGAGAAATGGAGAGCAAAAACAGATCACTCACTCAGAGAGCTCTCAGATAATTCGAAAAAAAACAACATAAGAGTTATAGGAATTTCGGAGACTGATGAAGTGGCTGCCAAGGACACAGAGGCCCTTCTACATGAAATTATGAAAGAAAATTTTCCAGACATGCCTAGAGAATCTGAAATTCAGATAGCAGACAGCTTCAGAACCCCAGCACGATTCAACCCCAATAAGCCATCTCCCAGACATATCATAATTAGCTTCACTAAAGTTAACATGAAAGAGAAGATTCTCAAAGCAGCCCGGTGAAAGAAAACTATAACGTACAAAGGTAAGAATATTAGAATAACTGCAGATCTCTCTGCTGAAACTTTTCAAGCAAGAAGAGGCTGGTCATCAACTTTTAACCTCCTAAAGCAAAAAAACTTTCAACCCAGGATCTTGTATCCAGCTAAACTGAGTTTCATCTATGATGGAGAAATTAAATACTTCAATGACATTCATATGTTGAAAAAATTTGCCATAAGTAAACCAGCTCTTCAGGATGTTCTCAGACCTATCCTCCACAATGACCAACCCAATCCTATACCACAAAAGTAAACTCACTCAGAAACTTCGGATCAAACTCCAACTTCCACACTGGCAAAAGGATTAAAAATGTCCACTGGACCTTTGAAAAACTCAATACCCAAAATTCCACCAGACTTATCAATACTCTCCATCAATGTGAATGGCTTAAACTGTCCTCTAAAGAGGCATAGGTTAGCTGACTGGATACAAAAACTTAAGCCAGATATTTGTTGCATACAAGAGTCACATCTCAACTTAAAAGACAAATACAGACTCAGGGTGAAAGGATGGTCATCCATATTTCAGGCAAATGGTAATCAGAAAAAAGCAGGTGTTGCAATTTTATTTGCAGATACAGTAGGCTTTAAACCATCAAAAGTAAGGAAGGACAAGAATGGTCACTTCATATTTGTTAAGGGTAATACTCAATATGACGAGATCTCAATTATTAATATCTATGCACTCAACCAGAATGCACCTCAATTTATAAGAGAAACTCTAACAGACATGAGTAACTTGATTTCCTCCAGCTCCATAATCGTTGGAGATTTCAACACTCCCTTGGCAGTGTTGGATCGATCCTCCAGAAAGAAGCTGAGCAAAGAAATCTTAGATTTAAACCTAACCATCCAATATTTAGATTTAGCAGACATCTACAGAACATTTCATCCCAACAAAACTGAATACACATACTTCTCATCAGCCCACGGAACTTACTCCAAAATTGATCACATTTTAGGTCACAAGTCTAACCTCAGTAAATTTAAAGGAATAGAAATTATTCCATGCATCTTCTCGGACCATCATGGAATAAAACTTGAATTGAGTAACAACAGGAATCTGCATACCCATACAAAAACATGGAAGTTAAATAACCTTATGCTGAATGATAGTTGGGTCAGAGATGAGATTAAGAAAGAAATCACCAATTTTTTGGAACAAAATGACAATGAAGACACAAACTATCAGAACCTCTGGGACACTGCAAAGGCAGTTCTAAGAGGGAAATTTATAGCACTGCAAGCCTTCCTCAAGAGAACGGAAAGAGAGGAAGTTACCAACTTAATGGGACATCTCACGCAACTGGAAAAGGAAGAACATTCCAACACCAAACCCAGTAGAAGAAAAGAAATAACCAAAATTAGAGCAGAATTAAATGAAATTGAAAACAAAAGAATAATACAACAGATCAATAAATCAAAAAGCTGGTTTCTTGAAAAGGTCAATAAAATAGATAAACCTCTGGCCAACCTAATCAGGAAAAAAAGAGTAAAATCTCTAATATCATCAATCAGAAACAACAAAGACGAAATAACCACAGACTCATCAGAAATCCAAAAAATCCTTAATGAATATTACAAGAAACTTTATTCTCAGAAATATGAAAATCTGAAGGAAATAGACCGATACTTGGAAGCACGCCACCTTCCAAGACTTAACCAGAATCAAGTGGAAATGTTGAACAGACCCATATCAAGTTCAGAAATAGCATCAACTATACAAAACCTCCCTAAAAAGAAAAGCCCGGGACCAGATGGTTTCACGTCAGAATTCTACCAAACCTTTAAAGAGGAATTAGTACCTATATTACTCAACCTGTTCCAAAATGTAGAAAAAGAAGGAAGACTACCCAACACGTTCTATGAAGCAAATATCACCCTGATCCCCAAACCAGGAAAAGACCCAACAAGAAAAGAAAATTATAGACCAATATCACTAATGAATATAGATGCAAAAATATTCAACAAGATCCTAACAAACAGAATCCAGCAACACATCAAACAAATTATATATCATGACCAAGTTGGTTTTATCCCAGGGTCTCAAGGCTGGTTCAATATACGTAAATCTATAAATGTAATTCAGCACATAAACAAATTAAAAAACAAAGACCATATGATTCTCTCAATTGATGCAGAAAAAGCTTTTGATAATATCCAGCATCCCTTCATGATCAGAACACTCAAGAAAATTGGTCTAGAAGGGACTTTTCTTAAACTGATAGAGGCTATCTACAGCAAACCCACAGCCAATATCATATTGAATGGAGTTAAATTGGAATCATTTCCACTCAGATCAGGAACCAGACAAGGCTGCCCATTGTCTCCATTGCTTTTCAACATTGTAATGGAAGTTTTAGCCACCGCAATTAGGGAAGAAAAGGCGATCAAGGGTATCCATATAGGGTCAGAAGAAATCAAACTCTCGCTCTTCGCAGATGATATGATTGTGTATCTGGAAAACACTAGGGACTCTACTACAAAACTCCTAGAAGTGATCAAGGAATACAGCAGCGTCTCAGGTTACAAAATCAACATTCATAAATCGGTAGCCTTTATATACACCAACAACAGTCAAATTGAAAAAACAGTTAAGGACTCTATCCCATTCACAGTAGTGCCAAAGAAGATGAAATATTTGGGAATTTACCTAACAAAAGACGTGAAAGATCTCTATAAAGAGAACTATGAAACTCTAAGAAAAGAAATAGCTGAAAATGTTAACAAATGGAAAAACATACCATGCTCATGGCTAGGAAGAATCAACATTATCAAAATGTCCATACTACCCAAAGCAATATATAATTTCAATGCACTCCCTATTAAAGCTCCACTGTCATATTTTAAAGATCTTGAAAAAACATTACTTCGTTTTATATGGAATCAGAAAAAACCTCGAATAGCCAAGACATTACTCAGAAATAAAAACAAAACAGGAGGAATCACACTAGCAGACCTCAGACTTTACTACAAATCGATAGTGATCAAAACAGCATGGTATTGGCACAAAGACAGAGAAGTAGATATCTGGAATAGAATAGAGAACCAAGAGATGAATCCAGCTACTTACCGCTATTTGATTTTTGACAAGCCAATTAAAAACATTCAGTGGGGAAAAGATTCCCTATTTAACAAATGGTGCTGGGTGAACTGGCTGGCAACCTGCAGAAGACTGAAATTGGACCCACACCTTTCACCATTAACTAAGATAGACTCTCATTGGATTAAAGATTTAAACTTAAGACATGAAACTATAAAAATACTAGAGGAGAATGCAGGGAAAACCCTTGAAGAAATTGGTCTGGGTGAGCATTTCATGAGGAGAACCCCCCGGGCAATTAAAGCAGCTTCAAAAATACACTACTGGGACTTGATCAAACTAAAAAGCTTCTGCACAGCTAAGAACACAGTAAGCAGAGCAAACAGACAGCCCTCAGAATGGGAGAAGATATTTGCAGGGTATAACTCCGACAAAGGTTTAATAACCAGAATCCACAGAGAACTCAAACGCATCAGCAAGAAAAAAACAAGGGATCCCATCGCAGGCTGGGCAAGGGATTTGAAGAGAAACTTCTCTGAAGAAGACAGGCGCACGGCCTTCAGACATATGAAAAAATGCTCATCATCTTTAATCATCAGAGAAATGCAAATCAAAACTACTTTGAGATATCATCTAACTCCAATGAGACTAGCCTATATCACAAAATCTCAAGACCAGAGATGTTGGCGTGGATGCGGAGAAAAGGGAACACTTCTGCACTGCTGGTGGGAATGCAAATTAATACATTCCTTTTGGAAAGATATATGGAGAACACTCAGAGATCTAAAAATAGATCTGCCATTCAATCCTGTAATTCCTCTGCTGGGCATATACCCAGAAGACCAAAAATCACAACATAACAAAGATATTTGTACCAGAATGTTTATTGCAGCCCAATTCATAATAGCTAAGTCATGGAAAAAGCCCAAGTGCCCATCGATCCATGAATGGATTAATAAATTGTGGTATATGTATACCATGGAATACTATGCAGCCTTAAAGAAAGATGGAGACTTTACCTCTTTCATGTTTACATGGATGGAGCTGGAACATATTCTTCTTAGTAAAGTATCCCAAGAATGGAAGAAAAAATACCCAATGTACACAGCCCTACTATGAAACTAATTTGGGACTCTCACATGAAAGCTATAACCCAGCTACAACTTAACAATAGGGGGAAGTGGGAAAGGGGGGGGGGGTAGAGGGAGGGGAATCGGTGGGATCACACCTGTGGTGCATATTACAGGGGTATTTGTGAAACTTGGTAAATGTAGAATGTAAATGTTTTGGCACAGTAACTGAGATAACGCCAGAAAGGCTATGTTAACCACTGTGATAAAAATGTGTCAAATGGTTTATGTAGTGAGTGTATGATGCCCCATAATCATATCATTATATACAGTTATGATTTAATAAAAAAATTAAAAAAAAAAAAAACAAAAAAAAAAACAAAAATACATTACCGGGACCTGATCAAACTAAATAGCTAAGAGAAAAACTCTTTTTATATCAGTGTGACTAACATCTCCATGCTGAGACCAGAATTCCACCGACTGTTTTGGAAGAGGAAGAAACTAATTCACAAAGAAAGGGATGCCGAACAGACCAGAACCCAGACAGGCCCCCGGTACCCCGGACTAAGTAGAACAGAGCATGTTTGGATCATTCTGACTGTGAGAGGATGATGGAAATGCTCGACATCTTGGATTGTGTGATGAAACTCATCACTCTGAATGTATTTCTTACATATAAATCCTAAACAAATAAATTGCTTCATTGAAATACCCCAGTGACCCAAACTGTCTGCAATAGTTAATATGTCATTTATAATCAGTCTTCCTATAGTGGTCAAAATCCCAATCTACCAATCAACAAAAGCTCGGAGAAAATTCAGGAGGAAGAGATACACATGGTAGTTTAATTTGATTTCTTTTTTCTATATTCAAGTTATTAGATAAAAGATTAAGTACTCCAAACACACACATGCATTTATAATTCAAATAAGCATCTTCAATATTTTGGTAATGACTTACATCATTTTCTTTATTCATTTTAAGTCAATATCCTGTTGCTAGGTACTTTATAAAAGTGGTTTTAATATTAATATCATAAAAATATTACATAGCTCCTCTTTTAAAATTTCTCATGGATATCATTTAAAAACTTGTTTCTTAGATAGCATTATTATACTTACTCACAGCTGTGATAATAAAGTAACATTTAAATGGCTTAATAAAGAATAGAACTCAGAAGATTTTCTTCTACTATTACTTGAGGAATACAATGCAAATATTTCTATAAGCACAATGTTCAAGAAATTTATGCTGCCACTGCTTCCTGTTTTAATTATAAAAATAAAGAAATTATCACCTTGGAAAATCTTCATCTGTCTTGTGCAGAACACTTCTATTTACTTTGTATATTCTGTAGTAACTCTTGGAAAGCCAAATGTTTGCTTATAGCATTATTTTTGTATTTGAATGGTAATTCACATTTAAACCCATATCTCTCAAAATAAGATACATCTATCTTATTTTCCCATTTATTTTATAGTCTGTAAACTAAACATAATTATTATTGATTAATTTATATACTCATTTATCCCAAAATACCAGGATAATTTAGGAAAATATGTGGTATAGTCCCTAAATTTCAAGAATAAAGAAAAGACTATATTGCAATAGGAAAAATAAAACACAAGGATAAAAATGAAGTCCAATTTTGAAATGGAATGAAATGAAAGCCTGGTGGGTAGGTAGGTGATCAAGACTAGAATTGAGATAACACAACCCCCCCTCCCATGCTAAGTAGCTATTCGGATTTCTACCAGCGTCCTCTAAAGAGTACATCGAGCATGGTTCATTCTGGATCATTAAGGTTATTGGTCACTGACTTGATTAGTAACCAAAATATGAGTGGTTCTAACAAAAACTTTTCCATGAACAAATGGAAACAACACCTATAATGGAAAACAATACTCATCCTTAATTATAATGTATATTTAAAAAATATCAAGAAAACATTTTCTTTTGTGTTACCTTAGTAAACATTTGCACTGGAAGGCTGAGGCAGGTGGATTGCTTGAGCTCATGAGTTTGAGACCAGCCTGAGCAAAAGCAAGACCCTGTCTCTACCAAAAATAGAAAAAGTGAGGCAAGAGGATTGCTGTGAGCGATGACGCCATAGCACTTTCTGTAGGGCAACAGCTTGAGACTCTGTCTCAAAAAAAAGCATATTCAGTATTTAAATAAATTGCAGAAGATTAGTATCAAAATAAATAAATAAAAGACTAGGCTTGGCGCCTATAGACCAGTGGTTAGGGCGCCGGCCACATACAGTGGGGCTGGCGGTTTTGAACCCAGCCCAGGCCTGCCAAACAACAATGACAACTACGACAACAAAAAAATAGCTGGCGTTGTGGTGAGTGCATATAGTCCCAGCTACCTGAGAGGCTGAGGCAAGAGAACTGCTTAAGCCCAAGACTTGGAGGTTGCTGTGAGCTGTGACGCCATAGCACTCTACTGAGAGTAACAAAGTAAGACTGTCTCAAAAAGAAAACAAGACTAGAACTGAGAAATCTGTGCTAAGCCTAGATAGGACTTAGTAGTGCGAAATAAATATACTCTTGGAATCTCAAGTTTCATGAAGCATTCTGCCTGGGTTAGTCTTGGCCAGTTGGCTCTAAGGCCTCGGCCTGCGCTTTCCGAGTGTCTGCACATGAAGCTCCCCAGGCTCCTGACCTGCCAGCTGGCTTCTCACTGCTGCCAATGAAGAGAAGCCCCAACAGGAGACTGGCAAGTGGTGGGAAGGAGACACAGGCCCTATTTTGCTCCCTATCTCTGCATCAGGTTGGACCCTCCGCTGTCACTGTCTTTTCCAAGGTTCCAGCCCCATAGTTCTGGAGAGACCCCCTTGTTCCCTCACCCTTCCAGCCCAGTGGAAACAGCTTCTTGCTGTTGCTAGTCCATGGAGAAGAGGGACAGAGAAAAAGAGGGGGAAGGATAACAAGGATTTTAAAACATTTTTGTTGCAGGCCTGACTCATTGCCAGAGCTACTGATTGAAGAGAGAGTGGCATCCTCAGACTCCTGGAATCAGGCAGCAGCTGTGCTGATAAAGGATTTGGCTTTCTGGGCTGAGGGATGAGAGTAATAAAGCAGGTTTCCGTCCATACCTGCAAACTTATTAAATGAACATAGCATTTTTGCCAAAGTAACAAGGCTCCTGTGAGTTACTGAGTGTGGGTACAGATAGCGCTTCATGTTCATATCTGATGGCTGAAGATTTTTAAGGTGTGGCCCTTTGCCTGCAATCATGGTGTTAAAATCAGTGCCAATCTAAAAAGAAAAGAAAAAAGGCTGGCCCCTGAGTACCAATAAAAAGTTCAAATGGTTTCTGTAGATTCATTATAGTACAAATGATTTATAGTGAAATATCCCCCAAACACATTAACATGTTTAGAACTTCAAAAAATATTTTCCTAAACAAAGGTGGTTAAGTTACCAGCCAAGGCCAAAAATTGTAACAATAAGAAAACATGGAAAACACTCCCGTGTACAAGTGATTGCGACCAAGATCCTTTTCACTGGTATTTTCCATACATCTCTCTTAATCTACCAATCCTTTCTTTGGTTAAAACTGTGAATTAACTTCCTAATTTATTTTAGGTTATCAGGAAGAAGAATTGCAAAGAAAGAAGCTGAAGTGTCTACCGATTGAGAGGAGGTAAGAAGTAAAACGTGCCACTGAGTCCCTGGGGTTTAAGCATTCCATGTTGTATATCAAGTCATCTCATTGTACCTTATAAATGTATACAGTTACAATGTAATAAAAAATTAAATTAAAAAATAAATTGTAGAAAAGAAGCAAAACATGCGAGATGAGTTAAAACAACTTTATGTTCTTAAACCTGGATGGCTGAAAGAATGCAGTAAAATGGATAGAAACAAGGTCAATGGTAAGAAAACTGAGTATTGCCAAGCAGTAGCTCAAAGGAAATGTTCACTAGTCTTCTGAACAAATGGGACTCGGGCTCAGACCTGGCCTTAGGATTGGAAAGGGGGAATTATTTGCATAAAGAGCTGGTTGCACCCATGGGCTTGCGTCAGTTCAAGTAAGAATGAAAAACAGATTTGAGGACAACTTGGGGAGAAGTCACGTGAGAAAAATAAACTAGGCAATCCGTCTCCTCCCCACATGTAAAGTTTAATGTGTACAAAGAACATATCATCCTCAGAAAGCCGTATTCTACAAAACTCCCTGTCCTTAACCACAAAACACTCATACACTTAGAAAAGACTGTGAAATATTTACATATGAAAAACTGAAAAGATAAAAGCTCACAAAATCTAAAGTGAGTAGAGTCAGTTGCTAAATCATGCTCTATATTAGAGTGAGAAATACCAGAATGGAAAAGAAGGGAACTCAAACTCAGCACAAGCAGTAATGCAGTAATTTTTGGTAGCTGAAAGCTCATCTGAACAGTTGATAGAATTACACTACAACTCACTACAATTTTCTTCAAATTTCTGAGACCTTTCTAAAATAAATACATAACTTCTTGTTTTCCATTTCCAGTCCATATTCTCTCCTCAGTCACACACTCTCTCTCAAACACACACACACCCACCATGAGTATAAGCACCATAAAACACTGCAATAGTTCAGTGTCACCAGTTCTGATTTAGTATCTGCTTTGTTTGTTTGTAGAAATTTTCTTCCCTGAACTGCGCCTCCCCGAGGGCATGAATTATGCCTATTTCTCTCATCTCCTCTAAGTCCAGTATAGCTCCTGGGAATGAGACTCCAGCTCTCCTGCTCTCCAGCTATAGGAACTTCAATTCTCTGAAATTCAGCTTCTATTTTTTCTAAAAAAAATTTAAGGTGTGGATACAAAGATCACTTGAAGATCAGAAGATGTTTCTATCACTAGTAATGGAACCTACATGCAGTGATTAAAAATGAGCTTTGCACAAAGACATGGCTGATAAATTGTTACCTGACTAGGTACCAGAGGAGGACGTAGGGTACTGAGTCTCCCAAAATGGAAATTCCAGATCATGGTCAGGAAAGTTCAGAGCAAATGTGAGACATTTTGTCTAAAATTCTCATACAAATTATGAGTATCTCATTTCAAGACATGTTATGGCTAAGAACAAAAACTCCACCTAACCTGGAGGTCCTTATACAAGATCCAAAATACTCAGCTTAGTACCAGATAAACACTCAATGGTACTCAATTTTGTTATTTCTTTAAGTTAAATAAAATGAATCATGAATTTGTAAGGATGAATTATTAACACACTAATTAATCTTTATCATTCTAGAATCAAAGATCTTGTCTTAAATATCTTTGAGTACAATACATAAAAACTTAACTCAAAATGAATTAAGAACTTACATGTAAGACCTGAATTTAAGAAACTATTTGAAGAAAACATAGAGGAAGTGCTTCATGATACTGATCTAGCACAAGAATTTGGATAAAACCTTAAATGCATGAGCAGCAAAGGCAAATCCCGGATAGAAAAGTGAGATTCTATCTAAAAATAATCCTTCTGCACAGTGAAGAGAACCGTCAAGAGAGCAAAGAGACCACATATATTCTACAGAATGAGAGAATATATTTGCAAACTGCACATCTCATAAAGGGTTAATATTCAAAAATTTTAGGAAACTCAACTCATTAACACATAAGTAAACCCACCAATAACTAGATTTTTAAAATAGGCAAAAGGCCCAAACAGATATTTCTTAAAAGAAGTCCTACAAATGGCCAACAGCTATATGAAAAAATGAACTTCACTCACAATCAGGGAAGGCCAAGTCAAAACGATAGAGGATGCACCTCCCTCTATGCAGAATAGCTACGACCCAACAGTGAAAACATCACGGTTGGTGAGGCTCTGGATTAAAGAAAGCCCTCACACACTGCAAGCGGTGGTGTGAATTAGCTATTATGGAAAACATACAAAAGTTCCTCCAAAGATTAAAACTAGAACTACCATGTGATCCACCCATCTCATTACTGGGTATGTGCCCAGAGGAAATGAAATCATGTCAGAATGAGGTCTGGACCCCCGTATGTTCACTGCAGCATTATCCACAATAACCAAGGTTAGAATCAGCCCAAATCAGCAACAGTAGATACATAAATAAAGAAAACGTTGGTACCTATACACAGTGGAATGCTCTTAAACCATAAAAAAGAATGAAACCAGGCGGCACCTGTGGCTCAAAGGAGTAGGGTGCCGGCCCCATATACCGGAGGTGGTGGGTTCAGACCCGGCCCCGGCCAAAAACTACAAAACTAAAAAGAACGAAACCCGTCATTTGTGGCAATACAGACAGACCTAGAAGACATTATGTCACATAAAATGAGCCTGGAAGATGTGCACTGCGTAGCCTCACTCATGTGTGGAATCTAAGAAGCTGTCCTCACATAAATAGAGTGGAACAGTGGTTACCAGTGGATGGGGATGGGCAGGGGAAGAGGCAGGGGGATGATGAGAAGTTGGTCAAGAAGTAAAATGTTACAATTTAGACAGAAGGAATAATTTCTGGTGGTCTATTGCATGCATAGCATGATGACTAGTTAACAATAATGTATATTCCAAAATAGCTCAAAAAGAGGTTTTTTAATATTCTCATCTCAAAGAAATGATAAATACTTAAGTTGATGGATATGCCGCTTACCCTGATTTGATTATTATAGAACTTATACGTGTATCAAAACATCACAGTTTAACTCACAAACATGCATAATTATGTACATGAACAATTATGTCAATCATAAATTTAAAAATTAAATTAAGTAAATTTTGAAAAGTCTTTGAGAAATCAGAAACTTCCTTACATCTACTTTAAGTAGTAATGGGTGCTGTAGTGCTCATCTGGGGTTTTGGACTGTCCAGAATGCCTTTTAGAAATGACTTCTGTCCCTCCATGCAGTCAGGTGGGGCTCTGAGCTCAGGGACCCAGGGCTGGAGGCACATCCACACTAAGACAGTCAGATCCTGTCCCATGGGAAGAGACTCACAGTGGGTAAAGGACTTGGAAACTTTTTATTCTTGTATTAAAAGTTGTATATTCTTCTTTTTTTTTTTTTTTTTTTTTTGAGACAGAGTCTCAAACTGTCACCCTGGGTAGAGTGCTATAGCATCACAGCTCACATCAATTTCCAACTCGGGCTCAAGTGATCCTCTTGCCTCAGTTTTTCTATTTTTAGTAGTGACAGGGTTATGCTTTTGCTCAGGCTGGTCTCAAACTTGTGAGCTCAAGCAATCCACCCACCTTGGCCTCCCAGAGTGCTAGGATTACATGTGTGAGCCACCACGCCCAGCTGAAAGTTGTATATTCTATTCTATTACAACTATTTAAATAGTTACAACCATTTAAATTGCACACAAACTTTATGGCCACCCTGTATATCTTTTATATTACATCCTAATTATCTTCCCCTATTTCATAGGAAACACTATTCTACTTAACATATTTTTAAGTATATTCTTTGATCCCATGCATATGCCTTTTAAATTCCCTTAATGGCATTGTGCTAAATATGTTATGTTTCTATCTTCACTAAGCAAATGCCTTTAAGAACTGCCCCTGTTATGATGTGTATATCCATCCACAGCCTCTTTGCTTCTAACTGTACGTGCAAACCAAACATAACTGTCCTTTCTCACATGGATGGGCAGCCAATTTAAAATCAACTCACTGGAACACAAATATTACTCAGCAGATATTCTTGAACACGTTCCCTCAGGGACCCATGTGAGAATGTCTTTGGACTATACAGCTAAGAATGGAATCACTGTGCCCAACAGCGTAGCATGGCTGGGTAATGACAATCACATGGCTAAACCAGTCCCCTCACTGTAACCCAGCACGAAGTTTTATTAGTGCTCACATCCTCACTGACCCTTGGCAACATCCAACTTAGTTACCCTTGCCATTCCAAAATTTCAAAGGGATAATTGTGAGTTTTCATTTCTATGCTTATGAATTATTCCAAGTATCTATGTATGTTTGGTAATTTTATGGGATAGTCTTTGCTTATAGAAATTGCCTCTTTATATTCTTTATTTATTTTTACGTTAGGGTTGCTTTTGATTTATTGTTAATTTCCACCAAGTGTTTGCACATGCTAGACATTAAACAGATATAGACCTGAAAATGCTTGCTTTGCATTTCAACGTGAGACTTTATCCGATGGCGACGTTCTCCCTTGCTTTTTGCAGTGGTGCTGTCTAGCAGTCCTGTGGATGATTCTACGGTGCAGCCAGGGTCCACTCCTCATTCAAACCAATGGCCCAGAGAGATGTTCAGGTGCTTTTTGCTCATCATGTTCTCTTCCTTCCCAAACCCCAACTGTGAGAACAAAGCTTAGGAAGATGGTAAATATAATTTGCTATTTTTACCAAAGTCCTGTATAGCACAGCAGGCTCACCTTCTAATTGTCGTTCCTGAGATTGAGCATATAAATTACATCCCTGTCTCCAATAATTTGCAATTTTTCCATATTAGTTTCTGTCACTTGTGACCACATTTGGAAAGACAGAAGGAAGATATTAAAGCTTTACTCCACCTTTCAAAATAGTAAAACATGGTATTTGATTAAGAGAGAGCTGTAGTCCATTATGTATGGCTAGCCTGAGGCCAGCACAAATACTTGTGACTTACTTCTTCACTTCTCCTTCTCTGTAAGACTAAAAGATCAGCCTCCTCAACTAACACCAGAATGAACTGTGATGTCAATGAAATTTGAACCCAGAGCGGGAGAGGCCACTACGATCTGGTGGATTACCACGTGAGTCATGGAGCTCCAGCGGGTTCTGTGATCCCAGTATATTACAAAATCTCTACCCAGTGGTTATCAGTGATAGACTATAGTGACGTATATACTCAGACCTTTATGATGTGTGGTCTCCTTTTACAGAACATTGAAGTGCCCTGTTTTTCTCTATCACATAGCCACTTAAATCCGCACAACCTGGTATAAATTCCTTACTCTTAACAGTTCGATGCACCTAAAATATCAAAAGAAATTATAAAATAAATAAAAACCTAGGAAAGTAAAGTTATTTCAAATCAATATTTATTTAATTTTATCATTTTGTTAAAGTTAAATTACAAGGGGTAGCTTTCATAGTAAAGAATACGTATTTAATAGTAAAGAAGAGTCAGCCCAACACCTATTTCTATTTTAACGTCTTCTATGTTGACTTAACCATATATATATAGAAAATGTTTATATGTATCAGTATGTTTTATAAAATATTAATAACCTTAGGACTTGACTACGTGATTTTATTGGACTTCTCGTTTGAATGAAAGTCTGGCATAAGACGTTCTCTAATGCCCATTTTAATCAGGAATCACTTATTCATGCAGGGCTGTTGTTGTGTTTACTTTGACTATGAAGTTTGCATTACTGAATTCTGCACCTTGTGGGCATATATGGCAATCACTGCCAATAATCTGGAGCAGAAAATACCTTTGTTAAAGTGAACCACTTCAAACTGACACCGGCAAGCACAGGGTCATACATGTGCTCCCGTGAACGTGGCAACATCTGGTGGGGCAGACATCCTTTGGCGCTCACCTCACCAGTGAGAGGTGTGCTACAGCTCAATACCTCCACCAAGTTTCTTGAATCACTGCAAAACCTTCAAGCCTATAGTGAACCACAAACAATTACATTCGGTCTTTATATGGAGTGAAGTAACACAAATTATTGAAGCCGAAATGGAGCCAAGATTCAGTGACAGGACACAACGTACATGATCCAGAATACACTGATGTTGAATGTTTAATTAAAGAGAAAGTAAAAATATGGAAAACCTGAAGACCTCTGAGGATATTCCTGGGCTGGTAGGGGATTTTAGACAACAGTTTTAGAAATACTGGATTCTGAGCATAATAGACAACAAAATATTAAGATTTTATTTTTGTAAGGAAATGCTCGGGCTGTATTTTGTCTATTGAGAAGTTCAAAACTAGGAAACCAGGGGAATAATCTAAATACTATGTCAAGATTCTACATAATCCTGTTTTCTATTACTATATGCTGAATTTCTTAGAGAAAATACAACCTGCAGAAGATGTAGCTAAATATTCACCTAGGGATTTTGAAAACTGATACAGACAAGGAATAGCATAAACAACACACAGAAACATCAGATGGTTTCTCAGATCTTTGTTTTAATTATTTGTACTCAGCCTCTTTGAAACAGGCAGGAAAAAACACCCTGTCTCCATCCTGCCTTTCATGAGTGTGCAGCGGTAATGCTAATGAGAACATGTTCTCAGAGCAAAGAACAAGAGAGAGATACCGAAACCCCAGGGCAAGGGAAATGAACTAACTGGGTAACCTGCCCTCCTGCAAAGAGATCCGGCTAGCCTGCTAAAATAATGATAAGGGAGAATATTTCTAAAAGTTATACATTCAGGGTATTTTAGAAAAGCTCAATATGTGTCAGCATGATACTTGCACAATATAAAAGGAAAATTGTGGGTGCATGATCCTTTCTATTAAAAACAGGTAAAAATGTTAATGGGCAATGATCAGGGCTCCACTAGCAGCCATCCCATTGCAGTATGCCCTGCTCTCTGTGTGACAACTAAAAAGCTCTTTTTGATACCAAGGCAATTTCTAAAATTACATGCAAAGCTTTGAGACCAGTTCACAGTATCTCACCAGGGGATAAAAAATAAGTAACCTTTTAAGAACATTGGATGACCAGCATTTTAAATTTAGGGTTACTTAATGATTGCTTGTTAAAATACAAACTTAGAATCAAAATATTGATTATTGAAGTTGGAATGAACTTTAGAAATGGACTAATCCTATTGATTTATTTCAAAGTTAAGCCTGACTCAGAGAGTGTAGGTTAGTTGTCAGGGCCTGGGAAATTTCATCCAACAAATCTGGGTTAGGTGTCAGTTACATGATTAATTATGGCATGGCCAGGATGGAGGCATTAACTTTCCATTGTTCTCATCTATTAAATATGTCTGATAGCATCTATCATGACTTTTCCATGAAGGTGAGGCCAGATATGAACATAAAGCACCTAATAAATGGCAGCTACAATTATTAATGCACCTTGAAGTTAGGTGATTAATTACTACTCTGATGTTAAACAGCACAGAAAACTTACATTCTGTAGTCATAACACCTATAGAAATTAATAATTACAAACTACCACAAAAAGAACACCCTGCTAACAGGTAAGGCAGCCGTGTTCTTGTCTTAACTTTGATGTATGTGATTTGTGTTATGTCATGATAAACTCTAACAATCTTTATTGTAATAAGTCTATATATTCTTTGAGTACCTTTCTAGTGAATGTGTTTTTTGGGATCCTAATCCATGAATGGTATGCAGCTTTCTAGCTCCTTTTATACCAGGTGGGGCAAGAAACTGTGAGTGAGTGGACACTCATCAGAAAAATGACTGATAGTTTGACTTTTCCATTCCCTATACATTTCGAATTACTCCATACCAGACTAGCCAATGGCAAAAGAATATTGCGTAACAGTCACGATGAGCTAAGGAGATGGACATTCTGGGAGATTTCAGTTCGAACAAGTAAAACACATACTCAACTTGAATTTAGAAGCAAGTATTTGCCACAAACTTTGCTTAGTGTTGAATGAAATTGTAAGAAAATCAATTTCATTGATTTTGAACAGGCCTTATGAACTGTTTTGGTGTTTTTGGACTTGGTACTCAGTTGAACTACCTTGGGGAGAGCTTGACCAGGAGTGCAGAGAACTTTGGGCATTGTCTAGGGCCCCAGACTGAGCTGCTGAGCCGGACGGAGCTAACAGTGTTCGGCTGTGGGCTGCAGGGAGCCATTGTGAGAGAACTGCCCAGGCAAGCTCCACCCTCAGGGTCACAGAGCAAGGATCGGGTGGGAGCTAGTAACCTAGTGACTGAGCAGCCTAAAAGGCAGGGACTGAGCTGCCTTACAGCCTTAATACTCAGGGGCGGAGTGAGACCAATTTTGCCACACTGAAGCCTCGGGCTGTTTCCCTGGGTAGAGTGCCGTGGCATCACAGCTCATAGCAACCTCAAACTCCTGGGCTTGGCACCAGCCAGACCTCCATAAGAGCCGTGCCACAACACCCGACCTGCAACCTGCGCCTGCAGGCCTCCGCATGCCCTGACTAGGAACTGTGCGAGCCGCACAACCCTGTGTCCTACCTCCTGTACCCGCCCTGCCTCCACACCTGACAAGTCATCTGGCCAGGGACTCAGGTAGCCGCATGCCCTCTGGAGCCCTCCCTGCCTCTGCACAGAGCCCTTCTCTTGGACAGAGACTGATGGAGCCTTGGGCTCTCTATGCCAAAGTCACTGGGTGCTAGGCACTCCCAGAACCGTGCAGACCACCACCCACCCTGTTGCTGGATCCGGGTGTGTCACACTCCAGAGCTGCTTCCACAACCAGAACTCCCTGGCTGGGGCAGCCCCAGAGGAACTACACAGGATCACTCCCTACAAAGATCCAGCAAAAAATAGAGTGATCCCACTGGGGTCTAATCTTGGAGAGGCACCTCCCCAGCTCTGAGGACAGCCAGAGGCAATGGTGAAAAACAATCATGAGGTGAAATCAACAGAAAAACTCTGGTAATATGAATAATCAGAGTAGATAAACTCCCCCAAGGATCAATGGGGCAGACACAGCACAAGATCCCATGCACAAACAAATAGCTGAGAGGCAGAAATTGAATTCAGAATCTGGATAGCAAATAAGATCAAATTAGAATTCCAAGCAGTAACCCAAAAGATATCTCAAGAATTCAATGAATTCAAAGACCAAATGACCAAAGATTTTGACACATTGAGACAAGAAGTTGCAGTCCTCAAAGATCTGAGAAACACAGTAGAATCCCTCAGTAACAGAATGGAGCAAGCAGAAGAAAGGATTTCTGACATCGAAGACAAAGCTTTCAAATGCTCCCAAACTCTCAAAGAGGAAGAGAAATTGAGGGCAAAAAAAGATCACTCTCTCAGAGAGCTCTGGGATAATTAGAAGAAAACCAATAGTCATCTAATAGGGATCCCCGAAAGCAACAAAGTGGCTTCACAAGGCACAGAGTCTCTTCTCCATGAGATTATGAAGGAGAACTTTCTAGACTTACCAAGAGATTCTGAAATTCAGATAGCAGACAGTTTCAGAACTCCAGCACAATTCAACCCAAATAAGACATCCCCCAGACACATCATAATCAATTTCACTAAAGTTAATATGAAGGAGAAAATTCTGAAAGCAGCCAGACAAAAGAAAAACATCACCTACAAGGGGAAGAATATTAGAATAACTGCAGATCTCTCTGCTGAAAACTTTCAAGCTAGAAGAGGGTGGTCATCAACTTTTAATCTCCTAAAACAAAATATCTTTCAACCCAGGATCCTGTACCCAGCTAAACTGAGTTTCATTTATGATGGAGAAACTAAATACTTCAATGACATTCACATGTTGAAGAAATTTGCCATAACTAAACCAGCTCTCCAGGATATTCTCAGACTTATCCTCCAAAAAGACCAGCGTAATCCTCCACCACAAAAATAAACTCATTCAGAAACTTTTGATCAAATTCCAACTTCCACAGTTGCAAAAGGATTAAAAATGTCCATGGGACTCTCAAAAAGCTTATCAATATTCTCAATTAATGTGAATGGTTCAAATTGTCCTCTAAAGAGGCACAGGTTGGCTGACTGGATATAAAAACTCAAGCCAGACATCGGCTGCATACAAGAATCACATCTTACATTAAAAGACAAATTTAGACTCAAGATGAAGGGATGGTCATCTATACTCCAGGCAAATGGAAAGCAGAAAAAAGGAGGCATTGCAATCCTATTCGCAGATGTAATAGGCTTTAAACCAACCAAAATAAGGAAGGATAAGGATGGACACTTCATATTTTTAAAGGTACTACTCAATATGATGAGATTTCAATTATTAATATTTATGCACCCAACCAGAATGCAGCTCAATTTATAAGAGAAACCCTAACAGACATGAGCAACTTGATTTCCTCCAGTTGCATAGTAGTTGAAGATTTTAACACCCCTTTAGTAGTGCTGGATAGATCCTTCAAAAAGAAGCTAATAAAGAAATTTTGTATCGAAACCTAACCATTCAACACCTGGACTTAATAGACATCTACAGAATATTTCATCCGAACAAAACTGAATACACATACTTCTCATCTGCCCATGGAACATACTCCAAAATCGACCACATCCTGGGCCACAAATCAAAGCTCAGAAAATTTTTAAAAATAGAAATTATTCCCTGCATCTTCTCAGACCATCATGGAATAAAAGTTGAACTCAATAAGAACAGGAACCTGCATACCAATACAAAAGCATGGAAGCTAAACAACCTTATGCTGAAGGATAGATGGTTTATAGACAAGATTAAGAAGGAAATCACCAAATTTTTGGAACAAAACAACAATCAAGACGCGAATTACCATTTGCCCATGGATGATGAATTCTCTTTGACATTTCTGTCCAAATGAAAACTTTTTTTAGTAAAGCATTTCAAATGTAATTTGAAGCATTTTGTTGATATGAACATTTAACTGGTATGAACATTCCTTGACTAAATACAAAGAAAAATACTCTGATGATACATACATTCATTCCTAATGGGCTTAAACAATAGTTATAAGGTATTCTTACTAAACAATTTATTTGCAGAGTACAAAAATATCCTAATTTTGATCAAACCAAGCCATACATCCTTTGCGATAAATTTCATTTGGGCAGTCCTAAGAGGAAAATTTATAGCACTGCAAGCCTTCCTCGAGAAAACGCAAAGAGAGGAAGTTGATAACTTAATGGGACTAGAGAAGGAAGAATGAGGAAGGAAGAACACTCCAACAACAAACCCAGCAGAAGAAAAGAAATAACCAAAATCATAACAGATTTAAATGAAATTGAAAACAAAAGAATTTTACAGCAGATCAATAAATACAAAAGTTGGTTTTTTGAAAAGATCAATAAAATAGATATCAATAAAATAGATAAACATTTGGCCAACCTAACCAGGAAAAAAAGAGTAAAACCTTCAATTTCATCAATCAGAAATGGTAACGATGAAATAACAACAGACCCCTCAGAATTTCAAAAAATCCTTAATGAACATTACAAGAAACTTTACTCTCAGAAATATGAAAATGTGAAAGAAATCGACCAATACCTAGAAGCACGCCACCTACCAAGACTTAACCAGAATGAAGTGGAAATGTTGAATAGGCCTATATCAAGTTCTGAAAT
Organism: Nycticebus coucang; assembly: GCF_027406575.1. Taxonomy (NCBI): domain Eukaryota; kingdom Metazoa; phylum Chordata; class Mammalia; order Primates; family Lorisidae; genus Nycticebus; species Nycticebus coucang. The sequence continues at coordinate 4,764,092 of NC_069794.1, read as the reverse complement.
AGCATCAACTATACAAAATCTCCCTAAAAAGAAAAGCCCAGGACCAGATGGCTATACGTCAGAATTCTACCAAAACTTTAAAGAACTACTACATATATTACTAAACCTCTTCCAAAATATAGAAAAAGAAGGAATATTACCCAACACATCCTACAAAGCAAACATCACCTTGATCCCCAAACCAGGAAAAGACCCAACAAGAAAAGAAAATTGTAGACCAGTTTCACTAATTAATATTGATGCTAAAATACTCAGTAAGATCCTAACAAACAGAATCCAACAACACATCAAAAAAATTATACACCACGACCAAGTGGGATTTATCCCAGGGTCTCAATGCTGTTTCAATATACGTAAATCTATAAATGTAATTCACCACATAAACAAACTAAAAAATAAGGACCATATGATTCTTTCAATTGATGCAGAAAAAGCTTTGGATAATATCCAGCATCCCTTCATGATCACAACACTTAAGAAAATTGGTATAGAAGGGACATTTCTTAAACTCATACAGGCCATCTATAGCAAACCCACAGCCAATATCATATTGAATGGAGTTAAATTGAAATCATTTCCACTTAGATCAGGAACCAGGCAAGGTTGCCCATTGTCTCCATTGCTTTTTAACATTGTAATGGAAGTTTTAGCCATCAGAATTATGGAAGAAACGGCAATAAAGGGTATCCACATAGGGTCAGAAGAGATCAAACTTCACTCTTTGCAGATGATATAATCGTATATCTGGAAAACACTAGGGATTCTACTACAAAACGTTTAGAAGTGATCAAGGAATGCAGCAATGTCTCAGGCTACAAAATCAACACCAATAAATCTGTAGCCTTTATATATAACAACAATAGCCAAGCCGAAAAAACAGTCAAGGACTCTATTCCATTCATAGTAGTGCCAAAGAAGATGAAATATTTGGGAGTATACCTAACAAAGGACGCGAAAGATCTCTATAAAGAGAACTATGAGACTTTAACAAAAAAATAGCTGAAGATGTTAACAAATGGAAAAACATACCATGCTCATGGCTGGGAAGAATCAACATTTTTAAAATGTCTATACTACCTAAAGCAACATATAATTTTAATGTAATTCCTATTAAAGCTCCATTGTCACATTTTAAAGATCTTGAAAAAATAATATTTCATTTTATATGGAATCAGAAAAAACCTCAAATAGCCAAAACATTACTCAGCAATAAAAACACAGCAGGAGGAATCACACTACCAGACCCTGTACTATAAATTGATAGTGATCAAAACAGCATGGTATTGGCACAAAAACAGAGAAGCAGATGTCTGGAACAGAATAGAGAACTAAGAGATGAATATAGCTACTTACCGTTATTTGATATTTGTCAAGCCAATTAAAAACATTCAGTGGGGAAGATTCCCTATTTAATAAATGTTGCTGGGTGAACTGGCTGGCAACCTGTAGAAGATTAAAAGTGGACCCACACCTTTCACCATTAACTAAGATACACTCTCACTGGATAAAAGATTTAAACTTAAGATACGAAACTATAAAGATACTTGAAGAAAGTACAGGGTGAATCGGCCTGGGTGAATATTTTATGAGGAGGACTCCCCAGGAAATTGAAGCAGAATCAAAAATACACTACTGGGACCTGATCAAACTAAAAAGCTTCTGCACAGCCAAGAACATAGTAAGTAAATCAAGCAGACAGTCCTCAGAATGGGAGAAAATATTTGCAGGTTATACCTCCAATAAAGGTCTAATAACCAGAATCCACAGAGAACTCAAATGCATTAGCAAGAAAAGAACAAGTGATCCCATCTCAGGGTGGGCAAGGGACTTGAAGAGAAACTTCTCTAAAGAACACAGACGTACGATGTATAAAACATGAAAAAAAGCTCATCATCCTTAGTCATCAGAGAAATGCAAATCAAAACTACTTTGAGATATCACCTAACCCCAGTAAGAGTAGCCCACATAACAAAATCCCCAAACCAGAGATGTTGGCGTGGATGTGGAGAAAAGGGCACACTTCTACACTGCTGGTGGGAAGGCACACTAACACGTTCCTTCTGGAAGGATGTTTGGAGAATACTTGGAGACCTAAAAATAGACCTGCCATTCGATCCTATAATTCCTTTACTAGGTTTATACCCAGAAGACCAAAAATCACAATATAACAAAGACAACTGTACCAGAATGTTTATTGCAGCCCAATTCATAATTGCTAAGTCATGGAAGAAGCCCAAGTGCCCATCGACCCATGAATGGACTAGCAAATTGTGGCACATGTATACCATGGAATATTATGCAGCCTTAAAGAAAGATGGAGACTTTACCTCTTTCCTGTTTACATGGATGGAGCTGGAACATATTCTTCTTAGCAAAGTATCTCAGGAATGGAAGAAAAAGTATCCAATGTACTCAGCCCTACTATGAAGCTAAATTATAGCTTTCACATGAAGGTTATAACCCAACTATAGCACAAGACTATGAGGAAAGGGCCAAGGAAGGGGTAGGGAGTGGGGAGGTTAGGGTAGAGGGAGGGTAATGGGTGGGGCCACACCTATGGTGCATCTTAGAATGGGTACAGGCGAAACTTACTAAAGGCAGAATATAAATGTCTACATACAACAACTAAGAAAATGCCATGAAGGCTACTTTGAACAGTTTGATGAGAATATTTGAGATGTATATGAAACCAGAACATTGTACTCCTTGATTGCACTAATGTACACAGCTATGATTTAACAATTAAAAAAAAAAAAAAGAACTTCTATCAGAAAAAAAAAAGCACTTCAAATACAAAAAAAAAAAAAGTCACTTTTTACTAAAAACTTTTGGGATATTTAAACTTATGTTTTACCTTTAAGTTAGGTTATAAATTTAAACAAATTCTCTACCTGAAATATTGGTCTCTCTGTTTCAGATAGTATATTCAAGAAAGATATTCTGTATATCTCCATAACCTCTTTGGAGAATGAGTCTGTGCTCTGCCACATACAGCCTGATATAAACATGTTCAAATATTGTATCAGTTTTACTATTTCATATTTGTCTTCTCATCAACTCCTTGCCAAGAATGTAGTATGGTTCAATGAGACTTGTTGTTATTTATTTATTTATTCATTTATTATTTATTTATTTAGTTATTTAATTTAATATGTATTATTGTATGCCTTTGAGCTTCTAGGCCCAGTGAAATGTCTTAGTAATATGGTTGTTAACAAGACAGCTCCCGCTGTCAAATCTTACAGACAACTTACCTTTGTGTTGAATAAAAGGAACACAGAAAATTATGCTGGGATAATCTAGGGACTTCTTAGAAAGTTGAAAAATATCTCCCCTGGTCCCACAGTAAGTTGTAGTGACAGTTTCAGTTGCTGTCCATCCAAGTACTAAATAATAAGCATGAAATGGAACCTTGAACATAGGGAACATTCAAGTAGAGACGAGATCAGAATACCTAGAACTTGTTGACCTTGTAAATTGTGTAAAGTTTTTTTTTATTATTAAAAAAACCTAACTGAGCTTAGGTTCTTGCCTAAGAGAGTTGTGTCAATCCATCAGTCCTCCAAAAGTGAAAATTGGAATTCCCTGAACTAATCAAAATATTTTACAGTTTATTTTATAAGAACATAGATTTTAGCATTTCCTTGATAAAAGAACTTTATGTGGCTCCTTCTGATTATGTAATGAGATTCAATTCCAGCAAGAAAGCTCACTGCTATTCTTCATAATCTTAACCCCTGTTGTCCTTTCTAATCACTCCTTTGTCATACAATCTCATTCTACCATAATGACACCTTCTTTGCCAGCTGGACACACACCTCTTTCATATAACAGTGCCTGTATGCATGTTGACACCATTTGTCAGAAGTGCTCCATCATTCTGACATACTGGGAAAATCCCTACACTTAAAGACATCTGCAGAGTGTTCTGTTCCCTCCTCTGTGTCCTCAAATATTTGCCCAGATTGTCTCTTAGAGCCTTTACCAATTCACATTGTGACGCACTGTCCAACACTATCTGCCTAACCAAACCTATCTGGGTGGTGAATCTTCAAAGGTACAATGTACTGTGCATTTTTGTATCAACAGTAATTTTGGTTTAATAAAATGGATCTAAAAATTCAGGCCTTCACTAAACTTCAAAGAGCAGACATAGGCATGTTCCAAGGGCAGGAGACTTTAAAAGAGGAAATGACTCTAGAACAATGGGAGGCTCTTGTAATGAAATTGTGAAGATAGTCTCACATATGACCTAACTGAGGAGAAAATGCTCAGCTACTTGAAGTAGCTTGTGTAATGGGACAAGCTGTTCCCTAATGAGTTAAGATACACGTATCTCTGGGAAAGTACATAAAATGGAAAATAACCAGAAGCATGAGATAGAAAATCTTTGGAGTACAGTGATTCATTCTGGAGCATTAAACTGTCTATAGAGCTCTCCAATGTCCACTAGGCCACAGAAGATGCATCCTGGGACACTGTCACCATCCAGGGATGCTGAGTGAGCTCCTGAGATGCACCTGAACAGTCGGGTGGTCTCTTGGTTTTACAGACTCCTGGATTTACACTCTGCAGTACAGCTCATGTTTCAGCCCATGGGGAGAAGGAGATTAGCAAAGTGTAGTTTATCAGAGTCCCAATCAAGTAAGCTGGTGGGAGCCCCATTAGCAGCAAGGTACAAGGGTGTGAGTCAGGATTTAGAGAGATCAGTTATTGGGCTGGGAAACTATAAGATATCAAGATTGGGTGAGTTTGGTGTCCTTAAAAATATATAGTAGTAGACAACAGAGGAAACATCTCCACTAAGAATAAGAGATGCCAAACTTAAACAGTGAAGTTAATTCTCCTCTCACAGGTGGAAGTGGAGACCTACTATGTTATTGACTATTTTGGCTCTGTCCTGTAGTAGAGTGAGGTTATTAGGCAAGAAAAAAAAACAGATTATACGGTCAATATAGCATAGCTACTTTAGACTATTCAACTCTAATCTTCATCAATAAATCAACAGAAATGCATTATCTAGAATAAAACCTATGATCAATACTACATTTTGCATGGTTCAGTGCACACCCAGAATGGCATGTTATGATCTCAACATGAACTTTAAAATGGAGAAAGACACGTGAACACACTGACTGAAGGTCAACAGCCAGAATTCAAGACGACCTCAAAGCAGGATTATAAATGCAGGGTTATTCTCAGCTAGAAAAGAGAAAAACAAAAATTGTTACAGCACAATTTCAATGTGGACAAGGAATTAAATCCAGAACAGGTGAAGGTGGAACCAGTACCAGTAATTTGAAGTTGCAGGAAGTTTGGACTCCGAGTAAAGACAAAGACCTTTTCTTCAGTGATAGACTAATCCTGTTTCGCACTGCTATAAAAAATTACCCGAGGCTGGGCAATTTATAAAGAAATGAGTTTTATTCTACAGACTGCATGTGCTTCTGGTGAGGGCTTCAGGAAGCTTCCACACGTGGTAGAAGGGGGAGGGGAGGCATCACATAGTCAGGGGAAGGGAGCACAGCAGTTCAGGGCTATGTTGAATGTGTAGATTAATTCAGTAACTTGAATGTGCAGATTAATCTAGGGAAAATGACACCTTTACCATATTGACCCCACTTACCTATGTCGATATCCTTTTGTTTATTTGTATCTTTTATATTTTTTTCTATAGGATTTTATAATTTTCTTTGTATTTGGCTTAGTTGAAAAAATTTTTTATTTTTTGCTAGATATATTCCTAGATCTTAGAATTCTTTGCTTTTCTTCCTTGTTGCTACTATAAATATTACCTCTTTTTAAATTACACATTTAAAGAGCTTATTATTTGTGAGTGGGAATAAAACTAATATTGATCTAATATTCAACAATATTAATGACTAAATTATAAATATAGAACTGAATCTATAAATTATTGTGAGATTCTCTCTGTATACAATAGTATTTAATGAATGACAGTTTTATTCTTTCCAATTCTTGTACATTTTATTTCTTGTTCTTGTCTTATACTAAGTGGAAATGGTCAGCCATCTTTGTCTCATATCTTGTTTTAAAGGGAATGTGTTGAACATTTCTTCATTAAAAAATATTATGCCACTAAGGGTTCAGTTACAGGAAAAGAAATCACTCCAACTATTTTAAATGCAAAATTAGTTAATGTAGAATCTTCAATTCTGGTAAAATGTTTGAAAATACTGGGGTAGTGGAGCTGGGTCTTGGCTGAACAAGATACTTAATTTGAATATGGATTTGACTTCCTTGCCTCCTATGTATCCTCCAGGACTACTGGGATTTAATCCAGGAAAATAACTGCATATTCCAACGTACCTTCCCCAAACAGCCAGGAGTATCACTTCTACCTAATTTCTACTTCTAATATCTCTTCTAAGTTAATTTAACTGGAAGAACTTAATTCACTTCCAGAATCCTGTCTGTGAGAGGGACTGGGAAGGCAGCTTTTAGTTTTTAAGTCTTCGCAAACACTCACTAGAAGGTTTACTGAGGGTCTTTATCCCACACCCATCCTGTGTCTCTCCAGGTGCAGGCATCCTCTGCTGTGGACATTTGCATTTTCAAACAGTGGGATCCTTGTTTATGCCCTTAAAAGGGAAGGCCACAGAGCCGTCCATCACTGTATACATATCTCTTGGAGGTCAGCCCAACCCCACTTTACTGTTTTACAATCTAAGTACTTAATTAAATGGTTAGCCCCCACAAACAATCCCTTCAGTGATGTTGTAACAAGAGAGACAATAAAAGAAAATTGCGTAGTTTTTTTTCACATAGTATATTAACAAGGCAAAGATTCTAAAACGGAGTAGTTCCTTATAGGAGAAAAGCCTATATGCCTCTGACCAAAAAAGCTATTTGAGAGGGAGCAGTGAAAAGACTTAGTGTGGGCATACTTGTGAGAAACTGAGGCAGAATCCCATATGGCCAGGTTGGTTGTGGGCATAAAACCCCCCTGACCAGAGACTTGCAAATGAGTTTCTGCATGTCTTAGGAATTTCTTGACTGTGCCTTGCTTAAAAATTAAAGTAACTGCCTCCAACCCGTGAGGCCAGTAAGGCAGATATTCAATCTATCTTTCTCCCCCAGAGCCTCAGGCTTTATCAGATAAGAGCAAAGAAGTAATGGGCTAACAACACATTCTCCATGAAGTCATGCCTTTTTAGGAGGATTAAGTTAGATGAAGTAGTTATCAGTTAATTCTGTTAAACCTTAGCCCATTAAGGATAGCTTCAGATAATGTTAGTAAAATGATTATCAGTTAATCTGGTTTACCTGTAGGTCTTAAGTACCAGGCAGTAAAAGGCCTGGGGCCAAGGTTTAAGTCATGTGTTTATTGATTAAGTTCCGTGCTTTGGTAGAAGAAATAAAGATGGCTACACACCATGAGAGAGTGGGTCTTATTGCGGGTCTTATTCTCCATGACACTGCTTCTCCATGAGACCCTAATGGCAACAGTTCCTAGAGTCTTCATTCTATCATTTATCAAGTGATGATAAGTGACATTCAGTCCCTCAGTGGATTGGGCTCATTATGTGGGTGCGCAGGTAGGGAATCCCAAGATTCTTCTCCACAGAGTCTGAACTCCCAATGGTCTTGCCTGTGTAAGCTTGTTGAAGACTACTCTGAATTTCTACCATTAGAATGAGGCAACCCAAATGAGTCCCTGGCTCCCAGTGCTTTCCTTTGCGCACACACTGCCCACAGCAGCCCTATGTCCTAGGCCAGTCAGTGAACAAGGCAGATGACACAGCACTGGGAGCCTGGAGTGGAGAGTCAGCAGTCTCAGTGGAAACATTGTTACGTCCTGTGACAAGTTATCTCTGCCCTGGACCCCGAGTTTCTGACAAAGCAGAGCCCAAATCTCTGGTACCAGGAGGAAACACTGGGCATATGGCCCCTGAGGGTAAGAGCAACAGGTGTTGCTCCTTTTATCACCCTTGGGGTCTCTAATCCAATGTTCTGGTAATTGAGGAAACAATTATTTCTTCATCGACCGTTCATGTGCAATGCTCTGTCAGACAACAGCCTCACGTGACAAGCTGCTCGGGGGAGCTGAGGCTGCCGCTCCATCAGCAAGCCTCCTGCATCGCAGAGCTGGATGCGTGGGAACACCAGTGCATGCTTCAGTGTCCATTCATTGTCGCATTTATTTTGCCAAGAAAGAGAGAAAAAGGAGAGAGAGAGAGAATGTTGTATTAAGTATCACGAAAGAAGTAAGGTGTTCAGCAAGTCAGTTACAGCCATAGATCTGGAAGATACACAGCAGGCAGGGAAGTCAAATCCATATTCAAAGTAAGGATGTGGTTCAGCCAAAAGGAATCACAGCTCGCTTGAAATGGAAAGGGGATCATGAAATCAACCTCCCCGGGTGATTGGCGTCCACAAAAGGAATGATGTCAAATCAGGGGCTCAGGTTGGCCTCTGCTTCAGTTAAATAGGCCCTCAGCAGGGTTGACAGCTGGTTTGGCTTTGTGAAATGTAAGTCTGTATCACTGAGCACTGGCTTTACATTTATAAACTTCGAGGTCTTCTTTTGGTTTTCCTTTATTTCTTTCTTATAAAACTGCGTTGGGGTCAGAGAATGTTTGGTGCCAGTTACTTTATTTGGTATTTGTTAATGCTCATTTTATGCCACAATTTTATAAATGCTCTATGTACACTCAGAGAGAATTCATTTTCTGTGTGTGTGTGTGCGTGCATTTGTGCCTATATACTTTGCAATCAGGTATAATACATGCTGCTTTTACCTTTTAAAAATAAATAAACTATACTATGAATATTTATTTGCATATGAAAATTCCAAGGTGTTATCACTAAAAATAAACTTTTTAAACTTTAACACAGAACTTGTTCCCAACAGTGTTTACACATTCTATAATTCTCTCTAAGATACACTGTTGGGACTTGTGAGCCTCAGATGCTGAGATCCCAGGAGTCTGGTCTATCTGTAGAGGTATGAAGGTAAAATTTAGTAGCCTACATAACTATATAATTGGGTGTCAATTTTTGTTATCTTTTTCTCTTTCTCTACAGAGACTGGCAATAAGATGTTTACCAAAAACAAACAAAAATAAAAGAATAAATATAAATGGCTGGCAAAGCGGCTGAGTTCCTGGAAGAAAAGAAAAAGAAAAAGTGGGGAAGCCCATTCACCCAGTGAGAAGGAACCAGGGACTCACGCCTTTCAGACTCTGTCCCCTCTGCTCAGCCTCTAAGAGAGAAAGAAAGAAATTCTAGTACTGCCAAAAAGCCTACAAAATTTAACAACTTGACTAACACCCTTGCTAGGAACCAAGTGAGTGAATCTTGCAACAATTCAGTCACGTTCTGTGAAAAATAAGCCCTTCGGCTCCTGCTGAGGGCTGACTGACAGCTCCCTGGAGTTCCCTGGCAGTCCACTGTTTTTGATTTAGGGGACTGGGAGGCACCCTGTTAATCTCCTTGGAGGTCTTCGTGGGACCGAGATCTCTGGAGCATCACTTTGTGTCTTTCTGAGGTTTTAACAAACCATGTTATGGTGACATCATTTTCATCTCCATCCCATGCCTTCCTGGTGGTGTTTGGATTTGATATTTGCTCTGAAGACTTTTTTTTTTTTTTTTTTTTAATTTTAGTTTTGTTTTTGGCATCTGGGGAGCTGAGAAACTTCCAAGCCAGAACGTCAGGATTTAATTTTGTTGAACAGTTCTTCTTCTACTTAGTCCTGTCCTCTCACATTTTATAATAGGCAGCAGGAGGAGCAGGTGACAATTGTAACATGCTGGTTGGAAATCTCCTCCGCTAAATCACCCAGTAAATTAGGCATATTTTATACCTTCCACATATGTGCAGGTGACAGTGCTGTCCCCGTATCTGTAAAATAACAAGCCCACACCACCTTGTCATTTCAAATCATAGTTGCATTTCAGAAGGATTTTTAGCCTCTAAAACTGCGCATTAAATTTCCAATATTATCTCATCCATCAATCCTCAATAAATACTGCCATTTGTCAACTGAGAGCAAACCCCAGAGGTAACACAGGAGGAAGAAGAGTAAAGAGAGAAAAGGGGGGTGTTAGGGGGTGCAGCAGAGCAGCCACAGAAACCAGCAAATAGAGAGAAAAATTCATAACCCCCACACCTTTACCTGTCACAATGCCTACTCGGGCCAGTGCAAAATCCAGGACGTGATTTTAACCATCAAGGTACCTGGTCTCCTTTGTCTCAGGTCCAGGAACGGCATCATCTAACCGTATGACTTTGAGAAAAGCCGTTTACCTCTCTGGGTCTCAAGTTTCTCTTCTGAGCAATGAGAATCTAAACTATTTCCTTGGTTCTTAAACTCTCAGCTCACGATTCCTTGGAAGACTTCTGCCAAACGTAAACTACACATCCCTCCTTATGTTTAATGTCTGAGGCTGATTGCCAGACAGAAAACGGCCCTCACCAAGCTGTGCAGTCCCTGGGCCCCCTCCCAGCTGCTGTTTTGACATCTGCAGGTCATGAATGTGCTGTTGATGTTCATATTCGGGGAGCTGTGACCTCATGGTGGGTCCTTGCCCCCTGCTTTTTTAAGTCTTTTCCATCAGAAAAGTTGCTCAAATTGAGTCACATCAACTTTGACTGTACCTTGACTGCAGAATCACATCTGCCTCATTATTATTGTTCCCTGTTATTGATAAAAAATTACTTAGGGGTGGCACCTGTGGCTCAGTGAGTAGGGCACCAGCCCCATATACCGAGGGTGATGGGTTCAAACTCAGCCCCGGTCAAACTGCAACAAAAAAATAGCCGGGCATTGTGGTAGACACCTGTAGGCCCCGCTACTCGGGAGGCTGGGGCAAGAGAATTGCCTAAGCCCAGGAGTTGGGAGGTTGCTGTGAACTGTGACCACAGTACTTTACCAAGGGCGACAAAGTGAGACTCTGTCTCAAAAAAAAAAAAAAAAGACTACTTAGTACTGAATAAGTCTCCTAACGCTTAGAAGACAAGAGGGAGGTATTTTTTTCTTCACACCATGATGTTTCATACATCCCTTTGGACTCTAATATCATTGAATATGTTTTGAAGAAGCAAACAAGAAATTAATACATCTAAGGCTATAGTAATCCATGAAGAAATATTAAGAATATTATAAACCAGTAAAAACCATCCTGGAAAACTATATCAAAAAAAGTCCATGTGGTAAATTATAGCATCTCAAAGAAAAAATAGATATTGGAGTTATGATGTAAAGAAGCCTACTCAGAATTAGATAAACACAAAAGACATTGTCTCTGAACTTCTAAAAGCATTTAGCAATTCTCATTCAGTTGACATTTATCTCAAATTCATTTATATCATCAGATTTATCTTAAGTATTTTTTATCCAAATGCATTGTAAGAAGCTTATTTTAGCATACTAATCCGTTTGTGTTCCTTCCATTATTATTAGTTACTGGTTTCTGAAGCACTACGTTTCATGTTAGTGTGGAAGCAAAACAAATTGTTAGGTTCCTAATGCCAAGAAGCTTCCAGTCAACTGGAGTAGGGGGTCGAGAGAGCGTGTAAGTCCCACATCAGTTCCCCCAATAGACATTGATCCTCGGAAAATTGCTGCCCTTCTGCTCATCTGTAAAAAGGGGCTTACAACACCTGACTTGGAGCTGTCAAGGCAACTTAAATTAAATGCATTAGGTGTTCTGAGAACACCTTTTCCATCAACAAGCATGGGATTCTACCTCACCTTTCCTGAAAACATGAGAACTACCTGTTCAACAAGCCTTTCTAGAACATACTCTGTACTAGTGAACAGCATAAAATCTGTCTACAGTAAATATCAATTCAAGCTTCACGAAGACCTTATGAAGAAAGCACCATCATCACCCCATTTTACAGCTAAGGACATTGGGACCCCGAGACACTAAACATTTTGCTCAGGTTCATGCAAGTTGGGAGAGATGGGACTTAAAAATTGTCATTCTATCTTCAGAATCTGTGTCCTTAAGCACTAAGGGGTGCCACTCTAGTTTACGAAGCCAGGCATTTGTGAGAAGACATCCTCCCGTAAATTAACTATTTTAAATTGCACACAAACTTTATGAACACTCTATTTCTTTTGAACATTTCTAAATTTAATTTTCCTATTAATCTAATTGTCTGTTATTAATTTGCTGTGCATATATATTCTCCACTAATTAAAATAAATTTTGGTTGTCATAGTTCGCAAATATGTATTTCCAATCAGCTAATCAACAAATACTTATCAAAGAGTTTTCATGTACAAAATCAGGTGCTAAAACTTGAGACACCAGGAAAAGGTGTCCATTTTGGCCCCTCACAGATTAAAATCTACCTGCCCGCACAGGAGTTTAAACATACAAACAAATGAAAGAGGCTATCTTGTTTGACCCTCAGCATCTTCCTCTCTTCATCTGCTGTCTGAGTGACATTGACGGAATCCTTACACCTCTTTGGTTTAGTTTCCTTATTACAAAACAGAAGTAGCAATGCTGTCTACCTCATGGGGTCACACAGAGGGTTAGGGGTGTATCCATGTGTCCACGTGAAGTACTGAGCAAAAATGCAATTGTACTGCATTTTACATACAAATTGGGCAGCAACGTTTCCAAGTAAGCATAAGACATAAGTAAACAATAAAGGGCTATACACAGAGGTATAGAGAAGTACCTAGGAGTGTACAGACACCTACATTCAATACCAGTACTCACACCAGAGCAGATGTGATGAAGGAAGCCCTGTGAATGTTTGGGTGTATATGCTGGGTAAGCTTTTATCCACAGAAAGCTATGTCAGGAAGGGAACTTTAGACTGAAAAGTGGAGCAAGAATGAAAAATAATAATTTCAGGAAGTTATTTGAAACATGGGCCATTTAAAATGGGAGCAGGACAGGGCTAACTTCAAATGCTATAATATAGTAGGTTGAGAAATAGAAGGATACCCATCTATTTCAAATTTTTACTTACTCTTATGTTTGTATTTATTCCATAAACTGAAGCATTAACCTCTGAGAAAGATCTTTCTGTTGGTAATTCAACTTTGTGTATGAGTCCAGAACTGGTCCATTCTTTAATAATGCTTTGTAACGCTGTTTATTTTAAAAAATACAAGAGATAGAGGTATAACTTCATGAAAATCATTGCCTGAGGTCATAAAAGAAATTATTAAATGTGCCACTGGCTGTGACAATGGCACCAGTGCCATGGCACTGCGGGGACTCTGCATTTACTGTGATGAGTGCTGAGTGCCAGCATTCAGTAAACATGTGAAAATGCCAGCAGGTGACTCTGTGCCAAGGATTTGGTGACCTTCGTTACTCCTTTTGATGATAAAAGTAACAATATTATTTGAACCTCTCACAAATATTGAGTATTAAGGATATTTTTTAGAAATTCCATTATATCCATTTTCAGAAGAGACTCAGATATATTAAGTGATTGGTCCAAAGTCACACAGCTAGTGAATGATAGCATCAACATGCTAGTTCTGATGTTTTTTCTGCTACACTGCAGCACTTGAAGGCACATACATATTCAGCACGCACACATTCAAACCACACGGCTGACCAAGAATGAAGCAGTCAGTGCACTAAGCCAAGTGACCCCGGAGGGTAACACACTAAGAAAACTATACTAACTCTTAACCCACAGAATGAGGCAGGCTTCTACCAACTCCCAATTCCTTGATTTCTTCTTTGCCCATACACTATCTCAATTACTAAATCTATAAATTACGGTCTATTCTAGCTCAATGGTAGCTCATACTATGGTCTGTGATAAAGATTTAAATTTTCTACATTTCTTCAGAATGTAACTCCGAAATATAAGAAAAATTCAGTGATAACTAAGAAGAATAGTAGTTTATACTGCACACGACTTGGTCGATGAATTTTTTCAGCTTCACGGAGGTTCAATTGACCTGCAATAAAAGTCATCAATTTTAGGTGTACAGTTCGTTGAATTTTCTCAATGTGCAAAGTCATTTATTCTTCACCACAAACACGATGTTGATCATTTCTGACCATCTCTGTCACCCCCAAGAGTTCCTTCTTGTCCCTTTGCAGTCCATCGTTCTTCCCTCCTTCTCATCCCCAGGGGCCACTCTCTTGTTTTCTGTCACTATACTTTTGGCTTTTCTAGAATGACATGTAATCAGGATCATAGAGTTAGTAGTTTGTGTCTGGACAACCAATAATATTTGAATGTTTATAAAATTTAAGGCCAAAATAAGTGTGAGTTCCCAAGGACCTACATGAGGTTGGACAATTAAGTTTGTGAACTCATCGTAGAAAAAGTGCTACATTCCTCATTGCTGAATATCACTATGGTTACCATATGGCCAAGGGGAGCATGTGGAAGGTGATGGAAGTGATATTCAGCAAAGAGGTATGCAGCACTTTTTCTAGATGGACTTAATTATCTGACTTCATATGACAGAATTGGTGACCTTAGTACTGCACCACCAACAAAGCAGCGGTTCACCCCATGACTGTATCTTATTTTACTTAGTACGTTTTCAATGTTCTATATGAAATATAACCTGGCCTTAGTATCAACACTAATTGGGACTAGAAATATCCTTGATTTTTCCAAGACCTCATTTAAGTCTTAAGAGATAATACAAATACTTTTTATACACTTTAATGCAAAGGAAGCCAAATGTGGTTGACGTAGACAGATAACAAAAAGCATCTTGCTCTTGCTTGAGGAACCATAGAACAAGTATACTACAAAAACATCTATAAGGCCATTCCAGATTCTTTCATGCACTAACAAGTTACAGATTATTATTTGCAGTTTGTTCCATCTGTGCCTCAGTAATCCTGTGTCACCAAGCATTTGGTTTCACTGGCTGCACGGGTTTCATTTGTGGTCCTTATTCTCTGCTCCTGACTGAAACGACATCTACTTCATGACACTCTCCTTTGGGCTGTGGCAACAACCACAATTGGGATCCTTCTGGCAGAGGCCAGAGAAACCAAATGGGGTCATGCAAAAGAAAGGACTGAGGAGGAAACAGATTCAAATCAAAGTGGATTTTCCCTTTGTCTACATCCATTCCCCTGCACAAATGCAGACAAATCAGACACTCTTTGTTCACTGCCCCCACCACAGATCTGGAGTTTCAGGGCCCACACGTAGGTTTCCCACTTCTCAGACACCAAGGATTGGGAGGAAAGGAGGTGAAAGGGTGAAATTACAGCATCAGGGTTTAACAGTCCACTGGCAGATGACCGAGCTGAACAGAGTCACTCTTCTTATGGAGCTGACCTTCATGAGGCTTCCCTGTGTTCCAGACTTTGCCTTTCTCACAGGTATATTTCTGACACATTTCTTAAACTCAGTCTGTATATGCACTACACTAACCTCTGGGAAAACAGTTACTAAACGTGATTCTCACCTTACGGAGCCTCACAGGAAAACAAAACAAAACAAAATATAAATAACTAACTCTGAAGCCAACTTAGAAGAACCAGAGCAGAGACGTGTATATTTGTCTGTGCTCTGGGCGGATTAAAGAATCATTCTGACAAGATGTGACATTTGAGCTGAGATTTAGAGGGAGGATGTGGCATGCAGAGAAACAACCTGTATGTGCGCAGAGAAGTGACAGCTCATCCTCTGCACAGAAACAACCTGCATGTGAACACAGACATGAGAGCTTATCCTCTGCACAGGAACAACCTGCATGTGAACACAGACATGTGAAAGTTTATCCTCTGCACAGGAACAACCTGCATGTGAGCACAGACATGAGAGCTTATCCTCTGCACAGAAACAACCTGCATGCACGCAGAGACGTGAGAATTTATCCTCTGTTTAGCACAGAAAGTGAATAATTCATTTCACCACCGTGACCTTCCCCAACATTAAAAAAATTACATGTTCATTATATTCCCAAGCTAAAAAATAGCGGATTGTTAAAAATGATTCAGCCCATGCACCTAGAAAAAGAAACAAATTCACAACCCACTTAGTATTATTATAAATCCCTAATTATTTCTAGTTAAATGTTCTTTTAATTTGTATTGAATTCTATTTCACGAAGCACAGAGTATACTGAACTAATCAGCACATTTGGGAGGCTGCTGAAATCAAGGCCTTTTCTTCAGCCCGTTAGCTCTTGCCCTGCTGAGGCCCTTTCTTGCACACCTTCTCCCAGCATGCCCTGCAGCTTCATTTCCCTGCACTTTCTGAGTCCCGCAGTGCGCCACTGACGTCACTTCCTGTCACTTCTCTTCTCTAAGGAGGTCGGGTCTATGGGTGCGTTTTCTGTTCCATCTGCCTCACGTTCCCGTGCTGGGGTAAGCCGGATTCTGACTAAGGCCTATTCATGATCAGGCTAAAAATTGCTTTCTGACTTTTTCTCCAAACCGTCTTTTTAACATATAATCCTATTTAAAACACAGTTAAACTCTGCTCCACTCTCATGTAGCTCAGAACAGAAGGTAAGCTCACATGTTCCCAGATACTCTTAACTTCATTTTTTAATGACATTTAAAGTTTAATGACAAGCTCTTGTTTGAAATAATTCAAAAGTAGTTCTAAGATGAACAGAAAAACAAAACAATTATACTGCCTAAGGTGATAAATAAAGCAAAGCAAGCCTCTCGTTGGCTTATTACCAGCATCATCCACAAAGATTTATGAAATATCATTTGCATCTCTGCATTGTAGACAAAGATACGGATAGAAAACAAGGCTCCTGGAATTGAAAGTACAACCAAGGAAAGTAAGAATTCATTAGAATATGAACCTTAACCATAAAGTATGTAAAAACAGTTACATTAACAGTGTATAGATGAATTGTTGATTAATGATTCTTGAGAATAAAAATTGTTGCATATTCTCTGTAAAAGGAAAAAAAAAAATCAAATTTAAATCACTATACCCTTCCCTAAGACTTACACTATCAAGTGCATAGGTTGTTTGCTCCTTGAAATCGGTCATTTTAGTTTTTCAGCTAATAAACGTGCTTTTCTTTGGCCAGGGCTGGGTTTGAACCTTTGGGTATATGGGGCTGGCACCCAACTCCTTTGAGCCACAGGTGCCGCCAAGCGTGCATGTATTAAGATTCCCTTTCGACTTTACATCTTTTATGTCTACCTGGATGTAGCTGAAACACTTTCTTCTTAGTAAAGTATCTCAATAATGGAAAAATAAAATCCAATGTATTCAATATTAACATGAAACCAATATATAAATAATTACACACCCGCACAAAATATAAAACACAAATATAGTCTAGTAAGAAGGAAAGGAGAAGAGAGAGAGGAAGATGGAGGAGATTGGCGGGATCTCACCTGATGTGCACAATGTGAGGGTGTTCAACACTCCCCTGGGTGAAGAACTCACAACTTAAACTTTACCTTGGAAATGAGAACAATGTAATCTAAAACTTTGTATGTTCATATCATTTTGAAATTTAAGAAAAGACCTCCTTTCGTGTCTGACATTGTGTTGATAGTAATCCCGGTGTCCTCTAAAAATCAGTGTAATTTAAAAAATTTTTTAAATTGTGTAGTTGACAAAATTGTATGCATTTATGTTGTACAACATGATGTTCTAAAGTGTTCATTGTGTAACAGTTAAATATAGCTAAGTAGAAATATATTATCTCACATAGTATCATTTTTGCAGTGAGAACGCTTAACAATCATGGAATGGAGAGATGTGGGTCTCAGCACACATAGACAGGAGATTGAATTCAAGGGAGCTGATCTACGGCATGATGACCACAGTTAAAGATGATCTATTATATTCTTTTTTTTTTTTTTTTTTTGTGATTTTTGGCCCGGGCTGGGTTTGAACCCGCCACCTCTGGCATATGGGACCGGCGCCCTACTCCTTGAGCCACAGGCGCCACCGATCTATTATATTCTTAAAAACTAAAATTCAAGTTAGCTTGACTTAAAACCCATCTAAATTTCTGAAAAGTTGTACTTGCAATCACCCTGGGAATCAACAAAAGCCATTAGAATTAGACAACTAAATAAATATCTTGAAATGTTTTGACCATGACGTAAGGTAACTATTTCATTTCAATACCCATTGTTTACTCCAATGGAAATAAAGTTAACAAACAACCCCCAAAAATCAAACAAGCCTAAAGTGACAGACTATCCAGCAAAAGGAACCCAAATAAGCAAATGGAACGAAAAACCATAAAATAAAAGGGCGGGGTGGGCTGAGGATCCAATCACGACAATTCTTTATCTCCGTCTGCTCATCCAGTGACGTGCTGGTTACCAGGGACTTCTGCTCACAGGTCTGCAGACTTGAGTACATAGTTATCCAGTTAAACAAAATTCTAAACTCACAAATAATGGAAAGTTTCTCATTTTACCACTATTTGTTTTTTACTACATCTGTAAAGCTATGCTTTTTTCAGTTACAAGTAAAGTTCTCATCATTTGAATTTTTGAGAAACTAAAGTTTTTATTTGTAAATTATAATACAATTTACAAATAGCTAAATGCACTATTATACATGTGAGAATTTTAATAGAATGTCCCCTAAAAAACAACTTCATACCAGCAGAATTATGTTACTTCAAAACTTCCTGATTGATCTTAATTATTAATGTAAGTACAAATATTCTGTTAGTGTGTTGGTAATATTTGCATGAGTAATAAAAAATACATATATATGTATATTTATTCCATAAAATTTACTTGTCTTATCCTCACTTTGCAAAGTGGTTAATTATGGAGCTGTAATGAAAATTTTCATATAACTTGCGTTTTGTTGACAGTGATACCAACTAGGTAACTTTTCTTGAACCTTGAAATTCTTGTAAATTTTTGTAATTTTTATTAGAAGAATCCTTACTTTGCTGAAATACTAGCGACTAGATCTGCCAATCTCTTAAAGCAATGCTAGATTTGTAAACCATTTTATAAATTCAATGTGATGGGGATAAATTTGATAAATCATCATTACCACAGACAATATTGTAATTTTTTATTTTATCATTTCAATTACTGTTAAACGGTGGTCTTTTATAATCTCTTAAAGCAATACATAATTGGCTCTACACCTGTAGCTCAAGCGGCTAACCCGCCAGCCACATACTCCAGAGCTTCCAGGTTCTAATCAAGCCTGGGCCTGCCAAACAACAATGACAACTACAACCAAAAAATAGCTGGGTGTTGTGGAGGGCACCTATAGTCCCAGCTACCTGAGAGGCTGAGGCAAGAGAATTGCTTAAGCCCAGGAGTTGGAGGTTGCTGTGAGCTGTGACTTTACGGCACTCTACCCTGGACAACAGCTTGAGGCTCTGTCTCAAACAAACAAACAAAAAAAGCAATACATAAATCTATACAATATCTTCAATTTCCATGCTCTCAATTTTTTTAATGTTAGCACCATTATTACGGGGTTGCCCTCACCAATTTTTAAAACCATTCTCTAAAATTAAAAGGTGTGCTTTTCAATTTTTTACTTATGTTGAAACTTGTATACTTTACGAGTATAAAGCTTGTGGCCCAGGGCAGCTGGAGGTAAATGTAGGACCAACAACCATGTTCAGTGATGCTGAGAATCTACAGAGAGTTCTGATCACTTTGCTGTCCTTCCCCACCACAGACAGAATCCAGAGTCCTGGGGGTATGGTTTTAACCTAGAAAGTTTAAAATGCTAGACTAACATGTTTATTTCAAATTATATTTTTATTACTACATAGTGATGTGACTTGTTTATTTACCAAACAAACCAAACAAAAATAAATTCCAGAATAGACTGTTGTCAATAATCTTTCCACACCCTCTCCTTCTCTCTCTCTCTCCTACACATTTTTGCCAAGTATTTCTGGAGTTTGCCTTGAGAACTAGCCTCCCTTTTGGCCCAGCATAGACTCTAGTCTGTGTACCCTAAGCAGGTTATTTCCACATGGACTAGTCTGGCTTAGAAAGTCTGTTTCTTTCTTCAGGGCCCTACCTGCTTGTCACAGAGGGTGCCTGCCTTGGATTCTGAAGCAGAAGGGCAGCATGATGTTTTGTGCCCTGTGTTTCTGGCCTCTGGGCTCTGTCTCTCATGTCCCTGGCAATGCCCTTTCTTTCTCCCTGGTGCACCAGAGTTTCTTAGGTATAACTATAGAGTCTCCCAGGGGTCAGGGTTGTTTTGCAGGGTCTGGAACAGTGAGCAGGAGATTTTAAATCCCTCTGATAGGAAAGTCATCTGCTCAGAGAAAAGCCAAAAATAGGTCAACTACACACAGGACACCACGTTACTTCCCGCATCACACCAGCAACTCTGGAGCAATTCAGAGGCAGAGCACTCGCAGTTCACTCCCTACACTGTGCAGGCCACACGCGCAGCTCATCGGCCCTTGTCCCTGGTAATAACCACCATGGCAGCACAATCATTTTTAATATATAAACATTCCAAGGTCGTCCTCTCTTTGGTGCTGATTGTTTTTCTTTACTTACATTTGAGACCAAACCGTGAGACTTTCCAGACACATAGTTCAACAGAAAAATATTATTAATAATAATATAATTTTTATTGTAGGCCAAACACTCTTCTAAATGTTTTAGCCAGGAGGAGTAAATTTAAAGCTCACAGTGAATTTTAGAATATGTTATATTTTATCCCTATTCACAGATTCAGAAACAGGATTCTGGAAGTTATTTCCTCAAAGCCACACAATAAATGCACATTCTTGCAAGCTGCACAGACCAGTTGGTCTGACCCCAGACCCAGGTTCCACACTGTGTGGTGATCGCTGACCCCAGACCCAGGTTCCACCCTGCGTGGTGATCGCTGACAATCAGGCACGTTCCATATTGTTTTCTCACCTGAGAATAGAATGTCAAGGAACTTATCCAAATCACTGGGGTTTCTGTTGAATTTAAAACAAATCTTTGAGAAAATAAATTCATCCAAATGGGGTCACTGGTTTCCTTTGAGTATGTTTCAGTCTTTTTATTAAGGAATAGCCTGTTTTCACATCAATGCCCATTGTTTGGGGCTGAATTGTTGTCACCCTTCAAAAGCCATGTTGGAGTCCTAACCTTCCATACTTCACGATATGCCCTTATATGTAAACAGCATCTTTACAAAAACAATCAAGAGGAGGCCATCAGAATGGGCTCCAACCAGTATTGCTGGTATCTTTATGCAAAGGGGAAATCTGGACACAGACACACGGAGAGAAGACCCCCATCTACAAGGCAAGGAGACATGCTGGGACAGGTGCTTCTCCCACGGCCCTCAGAAGGAACCAGTTCTCACAACATCTTGATTTTGGTTGTCAGCCCCCACAGTAATGAGACAAGAAGTTTCTGTTGTGTAAATGAGTCATTCAGTCTGTGATTCTTCGTTAGGGCAGCCCTGGCCAACTGACACACCCGTGGAATTCTCCCTTCTCTTTCCCTCTCTTTCTCTTGTTCAGGACTTTGAAACCCCACCTGCAGCTCACACGCCCATCAAGGGAACAAGATAATCCTAGAATTTTACCCACAGCAAGGCTTTCCATGTGGCTTCTGTCCCAACCAGGAATTTTTACATTATAAAAGATACAGAACTCGGTATTTATGCCAATGAACAAATTTACAATATCTTAATTAGAAATAAAAGACCATTTATAATTAGAGACAGCAAATTGCCTTTTCTAATAAGTCAGACCCCCATTAAACTGTTTGCCTCAGTTACACGTTCCTCAGTGAGGAAAAAACTAGAATTTGATATCAAGATCCATTCTTTCTTACACCACATTAAGGAGAAAAGATAGTTAGTATTAAATGTACTATCATAAAATGTAGGTTCAGTATTTTCAACTAATTTTCTAAAAATCTCCCTAAATTATTAAATATAACAAACTAGATAATGCATAGTCAGAAAAATCTATCAAAAATATAAAATCTTATTGTTATGAGCACGAATTTTCACCAATCTCCTGGACACAGAGTGTTCACAGAATGACAGCATCCCCGACTTGTGCAGTCAGTAGGGACCATGCTATTTCTGCTGGCCCAGGAAATGTGAATGAAAGTTATGTGGGTCATGTCCAGGGTAAGGCAGTAAAATGTAACTGTCTGCTTCCCTGGTTTCCCTCGTTCATCACTATGGCAACCGTGAAGGTGATGGGCTGAGATGGTGCAAACGCAAGACTGAAGCAGCTGGACTGTGGTCTCATTCCATGGAAAGTGATGACAACCGTGATTTGCCTCCATATCTAGCAGACTTGGCCTAATAAGAAATCAACTTGTGTTAGGTCTGGTAACCTACATTGGGCAGTTTTACTGCAGCAAAGCCTAGTTCATTTTTTTCTCTTATTAAATTCAGTGAAGACGTTTAATCCCAGCTTTTCTGTCCTCATCTGCAAACATTTTACCCTCATCTTAGATCAAATACTTGGGGCTCTGCTACATCCGTTTCAATCACATGACCCTGGTTCTCTGAAAGTCTTCCAAATCTTCATTGCTTAAACAAACTCTCTCCCAAGACTCCAATATGGCATTATGTGGCCAGCACTAAGGCATAGAGTGGGTGCGGTTCCCCCGCTGTCCTGTGTCACCTGAGCAGGACACCGCCTGAGAAACAAAATCCATAGCATTAAAATTATCTATGCCCCCCCACCCCAGGCTACAAACTTTCCGTATCATGTCATATTTTTGCAATATGTGATTACAATGTTTCAGGAGGTAATCTTTGCACTGGTATGTATCTGGGTACATTAACAACCCCCCAAAGTGTCCCTTTTTGTCTTTTCTTTTACTGTGTCCCGAGTGCACCTTGCATAGTTCTGGGGAAGATGAGTACTTAATATACATTAGTGGACTTGACTTGAATAATGAGCTATGTTATAATGGGGTTGTATTATATAAATAATTAAAGTTTTCATCAAATCCTATGATAGATAACAAGTCTTAATTCACCCTGGAAAAGACACAAAGCCCTTGAGAATGACAAGATTAAAGGCTTATTATGATTGCAAGAAAAGTATGACCAGTAACATTTATCTCTTAGGCCTCCTATTTTTAATGCTATGTTCCTGTAAGACTTCATATCTTCATAGCTCTACAAAATTGAATTTTCCACTTATTTGATGTTCATTTGTATATGGCATCGATTAAAAATTAACAACAGCGTGGATGTGGAGAAAAGGGAACACTTTTGCACTGCTGGTGGGAATGCAAATTAATACATTCCTTTTGGAAAGAGATATGGAGAACACTTAAAGATCTAAAAATAGATCTGCCATTTAATCCTGTAATCCCCCTACTGGGCATATACCCAGAAGACCAAAAATCACACCATAACAAAGATATTTGTATCAGAATATTTATTGCAGCCCTATTCATAATTGCTAAGTCATGGAAAAAGCCCAAGTGCCCATCGATCCATGAATGGATTAATAAATTGTGGTATATGTACACCATGGAATATTATGCAGCCTTAAAGAAAGATGGAGACTTTACCTCTTTCATGTTTACATGGATGGAGCTGGAACATATTCTTCTTAGTAAAGTGTCTCAAGAATGGAAGAAAAAGTACCCAATGTACTCACCCTTATTATGAAACTAATGTAGGACCTTCACATGAAAGCTATAACCCAGTTACAACCTAAAAATTGGGAGAAAGGGGAAAGGGAAGGGAGGGAGGGGGGAGGGAGGGGGAAGGAGGGGGATTAATGGGATTACACCTGCAGTGCCTCTTACAAGGGTATATGTGAATCCTAGTAAATGTGGAATGTAAAGGTCTTAGCAAAATAACTAAGAAAATACTACAAAAGCTGTGTTGACTAGTGTGATGAAAATGTGTCAAACGATCTGTGAACCAAGTGTGTGGTGCCCCACGATCATACTAATGTGCACAGCTATGGTTTAATAAAAAAAAAAATAAAAATTAACAACAACAAATTTAGAGTTTTGGGTACAATGAAAGTACTCAAAAGAATGCTGAGAATAAGCAGACCTCCCACTTCAATGTATGATTTAAATTAGGTTTCACATAAACTTGCTGAGGAAGAAAAATTATATTATTAAGATTTTTTTTATTAAAATCCCTCATCAGTTTGATTTCTTATGAACAAAGGCATTTATTTCACTGCAAAGGCAAAACCAGTGTTTCATCTTGGCCCTAGGAAGTGATTTGACCTTTTAGTCTATACGTTGAGTGGAATCTTTATATAATACAAAGCATTCTGGGGCATAGCCTTGCATAAGCTCATTACACAATTAGTGTCTGTAATCTCTAGCTTGAGAAAGCAAACATTCTCAGAAATCTATAGTACTTTATCAAGGTGAGTCCAGATTTTGACACTTGCATAGATTATACTGGATAGGTTTGAAATATGAAGATAATCAAGAGAAAAGAGTAGTTCCCAGCATGCTGGCTGTAAATTGCTAATTTAGTCAGAGCCATTATCGTTATATCTCCAAGACTTCTCTGTGTGTGGCCCTGAGATGGGTGCTCTATGTCCGTGTTGCCAGACGAATTCCTTAACAGGACTTCTGTAATAGCCCCATAATCATTCCCCATATGACTAAAGACAATCAGCATTATAACACCCAGATTAGCCAGGCCACAATAGAATGCCTTGCTAAAGATACATGGAATAGATACAGACAGTGCCAAAAAGATGTATACAGATTTTAAGAAAGGGAAAATCTGTATTAAAATTGTAACACTCCAGTCTTGGTGGACATCTGCAGTTATGAGAGATATAAGATACAAGTCAACAAACGTTATTGACAAGTATCAAGTATTACATGTACAATTTTAATACAGTTTTTTCCTTTCTTAAAATGTATGTACATATTTGCACCCTCTGTATATATGTGAATAAACACTAAAGTAAATAAAGTGTTAATAAATAAATAACCAATTTATATTCTTGCTGGGGCCAAGGGAAAACTTCCTCTTCACCTCTGAATGTTGTCTGAAAATCACTGATGAGAGACAGATTAACAAGAGAAAAAGGATACAGATTTATTTTACACAGGAGACTTTGGAATGGGAGACACGAAGATACAAGGGAAATCGTCCAGTTTTATGCTTAGCTTCAACAAAGTGTGGTGAGCTGTATGAAACTATGATTGGACAGAAAGGGTGTGATCTAACGCTGATAGATGGAGGGGAAGCCCACGAGACCTGTGCGTCTGATTCCTCATGTCCTTTCTGAGCTGTATCCTTTCTTCGAGGTATGGGGCAGGGCCCTCTCTGGAATGGGGGGTCTTATGACCTATCGTGAAACAAGGCAGGTCAGAATTTCCTTCTGGTCAATTTTTACACAGTAGGACAGAGAGAAAGTTCAAGTAATATTTTTAGGTTTATGTCTGGCTTTGGGGAAAGGGGATCTGCTGGCCCTCTGTGGGGAGGAGAGATTCCAGTTTTCATGGTCAGCCTTGGGGGAGAATGGGACTGAGAGACAGGAGGGCAGGACATGGTCAGAAAGAGACACAGCTTCTGAGGCCTTTGCTTTTGACATGATTTTCTGAGTCCCGAAGTTATGTTCCATGGTAAACAATCAAATTAGGATTTTACAGTAGCATTTAAGTCGTATAGATATTTTAGATGCATTATTGCTAATTTAACCTCACTCTAACATTTCAATAAAAATACTACTCTGAAAATAACCACCCAATGTGGGTAAAAGCCAGTATAGGCTGGCACTGCAGAGGACTGGTGTGGGAAAGGCTGGAGGCCTCAGCAGCCCCCCTTTGAATGACTACAGGGGTGGGGGAGAAGTGGAAGAATCTGAATGTGAGTTCTACAAGTGAGTGAAGGATTGATAAATTCCCCTTTAATTCAGAAATTCAGAAATTCGTCAATACAAAAAACATAATTGAACCAGAGGTTTTCAAGCTACAAGATAAAGTCAGAAAGAACTAAGTAATGTTTATGTTTTCATTTTGATAATTTTTGTATATTATAGGAAAAGTATACTAGTTCTTCAAAGGTAATTCTGAGCCAATAGTATTTTTTTCCTAAGAATTGATTACTACCCTTAAAAGTATTATAGTTATTTTGTTTTCTTTTGGAATAATCTTATCTCATATATACATTTCCCTAAAGACATTGTAGTTTATTCTGGAGGTGTTAATATCATTTTATCTAAGAAAGTTTCCTTCCCAAGAAAGCCTAGACTTACTTAATAAAGTATAACTCTCACAAACTCTACCTTAAATAGTGTAGAGAACTCATTGATCTGAATCGTATTTGAGTTTTTTCCAAATGGTATGAGATTGAAAGAGTGCAAACAACAAAGTTCAGTGATGAAAATAAGACCCGGTTTATTTAGCTGAGGCCTAAAATAAATTGGGCTTAAATTAGTGAGTACAATGGAAACCATTTAGAAACCTGAGAGGACAGGCCAAAGGGGAGAGTGACGTGAAGAAATTATCCTGGTGTGACCTGCACACAGGTGGGTGGAGGCAGTGCCGGGCCCCTCACCTGTGTGGTCCACTCCAGGCTCTGTGAGTGGTCCAGCAATGAGTTGTCATGGTCACCCTGATTTTGAAAATGAATAATTTTGTATTCCCTTCTTAAAGTGGGGTTTCCAAATTTTAAGGGCTTCACATCCCACATCCTCCCCAAGGATTCACTGGAAATGAGTCAGGAGAGGGCTTTGTTGAGATCTTAAAACAACATGATAGGGAAATGACAGATAGTGAGGTATTTTTAAACACATTAGCTCATTCTAATTACTCAATTGTGTCTGGTTTTCCCTATCCAAAAAACTTCTGTTTAGGAGGGGGATGGGTGTATTCCCACCTACTAGGCACAGTGTAAGGGTATATGGCACAGCTCCTGGGTGCAGGACACAACTACAACAGGGACTTTACCTGACAAATGCAAACACTGTAACCTAATTATTTGTGCCCTCGTGTTAATCTCTTTAAAAAAGAGAGAGAAAAAGTCCTTTTCTGATAGTATGTTAGTCCAGGATGGAGGAGGGAATATGGTATCTAAGTACTTCTGTAAGCACAATTCAGCTTCCAAAAATGTTGCTGGTATTTCCCCCCCCCTCCTGTCTCTCGTGTGTGTGTCTGTGTCTCTCTCTCTCCCTCTCTGGTTTATGCTTTTGAAAATTCCCAACAAAAGTATCCACTGGGTTTCAGGGGGCGCTACGCATTCTGATTTCAGAGACATATGGAAAAGGAAACCTGTCAAAATTACCGGAAGAACTCTGAGAAACAAACGATGGGATACAAGTTATGAGAGCATATTACAATGCAGCAATAATCACGACAGGGACGTAGTTGGAGCGGTTCAGCAACAACAACAAAACAGAAACAAATACCCAAAGGCAGGAAGGAAAACGCCAGAAACTTAAACACACAAGCATTTCAAAAAACGTTCTTAAGGCAAACTCCACCATGAGCAAAGTTGAAAGGGAACCACAGATTAAAGAAATAAGATTGTTTTCTACACAAAGACCAGGCCAAGGGATAATACCCAAAATGTATAGACTTCTTATAAATCTAATAGGAAAAGACCAACATCCCTTTTTTTTCCCAGTTTCTGGCCACAGCTGGGTTTGAACCTGCCACCTCTGGCATATGGGGCTGGTGCCCTACTCCTTTGAGCCACAGGCACTGCCCCCAATATCCCATTTTTTAAGGGTAAAAACTGCAAGGAGAAAATTTATAAAAGAAAAACCAAGTGGCATATAAATATATAAAACCAATGTCATAAACATGAAACTGAACAGATTCAAATAAAAATATGCAAATAACAATATACTATGTTTTGTCTTTGTGCTGGCAAAGCTTAAGTGTTTGACGTGCAGTGTTGGGCAGAGAATAACACACACTACTGCCCCATCTTCTTTTCTGGAAGAGTACAATTCTTCGACCTCTTTGGAGGGCAGTTTAGCTTTCCAAAATTTACAACGTACACATCCTTTGTTCCAGCTATCTATTGGTAGGAATTTATTCTACTAATTTACTTGAACCTAAGTGAAAATATATTAAAAGAATGAATGTTCACTGCAGCATTTTATATGAGCAATAATTTTTTTAAATGTCCATTAATAGAGTACCAGTTAAATGAGCTATCGTATATCATAATATCACATACTCTGTAACTATCATTAAAAAAAAGTAGATTTTTACTTGGTACTATGGAAATAGTTTTCATAGATTGTTGACTCTAAGGATCATGGTTCCAAACAGTGTGCAGAGTCAGTTCTCCTTTGGGTATTTTTACATATATGTGTGAATGGACACACTGATCATTTATGGAAAGAAATAAAACAAATCTCTAGGAAATGAAATGGGGGGTCTTTGGTCACAGAAAGGAGATTTTTATCTATATCATTGATTGTAAAATCACCACACAAATACCTTGCATCTATGTGAAAAATAAAAGCCAGTTAAAGCTTTTAAAAAAATAATTACAATCAAAATAAACAAAATTTTAGCAATGGCATAACATTCAGTAAGTAAATAAAGCAAAACAAATATCCAAGAAGGTATATGTGCCCATAAAGAAATATAGTGCAGCCTACCGTTTTCAAGAAAGGGTGATGAGACCTTAGAGCAAGTTGGAAAAAAAGAAAAAAGCCTTCTTGGATTCTCATTTCACAATATACCAAAATAGAATCTAGGCAAATTTTATACTCAACTAAGCCAAACTCTAAGCTATTAATTAAACCATATAATAATCATAAAAAGATGTAAGTGGCTGGGCCAGGTATGGTAGCTCCTGTAATCTTAGCTCTTTGAGAGGCTAAGGTAGGTGCATTGCCTGAGTTTAGGAGTTCCAGACCAGCCAGAGAAAGAGCAAGACCCCCTCTCTACTAAAAATAGAAAAACTAGCAGGATGTTGTGGCAGGTGCCCAAGAGTTTGAAGTTATTGTGAGCTACAATACAATGGCACTCTAGCCAGGGTGGCAGAGTGAGGCTTGTCTCAAAAAAAAAAGAGAGAAAGAGAAAAAAGAATAGAATTAATGAGAAAAAGGAGTAAGGGAATCTGGAGAGGGATCCAATGAACTCCAAAGTAACTCATAAAGAAGTGTCAAAGGAGACTGAACTATTTGGTAAAATTAGGTAAACTTATGTTTGAATATTTCCAGTAGAACCCTGCAAGCTGATCACAAAGATAATTTGTCATGAGACTTGCAGGGAATAGACATTTTCTATGTCCTAGTGTAGATATCCCTTCATCAGGAAACAGGAGGATGAGGACAGAGCCAGCCCAGCTGGGGAGGTCTAATTGCTTGTTCCACACAAGGAAACCCAATCCCTGGTCACGCTGGTGGGTCAGGGAACATTCAGTAACCCAAGGAAACAGTGAGACGTGGGGAGATACTTACCAAGATCTTCTAGGAAAGAGAAGTTTGTCTTTTTTCCAAAAAAGATACTGGGAGAGGTCCGTCCCCTCCCCCAAGAAAGCTGTGGTTTTTCTTTGTTTTTCTGTCTCCTTTATTTTCTCTCTTTGTTTGTTCCTGTGGGTTTTCTATGGACAAGCAGTGAACTATGGACCTCCTGCCTCACCCCATAGGTGAGTGCTGTGGGAAGTGGGGACTACTTCCTCAGAAGGACCTTGCCAGGACTCTGAACACTCTCTTGCTAGGCAGAAATATTGAACTAAGATCTTCCCTCCCATTCTGAAATGCCAGCGCACCCTTCCACCTTTACCCAATGAACCAGAAGCCTAACCCCTGTTGAGACTGAGGGAGGGAAGAGGTTCTTGAGTGGTGCCCCCCTCCCTGTCTGCTGGACGAAGTGCTTCCCCAGCAAGAGACTCCAAGGGTGGCACAGAGCCCCCCACAGGATCTCCACCAGCAACCATGCAGCCTCGCACCCCATGACATGCCGCCCACCCGGATCTCTGTACAAGCGGCACCAAGACTCGTGACCCACAACCTGCCACCCGCCTGGACCTCAGTAGGAGTGGCACCGTGACAGGTGACCCACGACCCTCAGCCCGCCAGGAGCTCCATATGCAGCGCCACGGCCACGACCGCTACCCGTGACATGCAGCCCACCTGGACCTCCATACAAGCAGCGCCATGACCTGCAAAATGCAGCTTGCCCGGACCTCCCTATAAGCAGCCGCAACCCACAACGCTCAACCTGCACCTGCTGGGCCTCTGCACGTCATGACTAGGAACTCTGGGAGCCGCACACCCCACATCTTCCCTGCCTTACCCTCCCTGCTTCCACACTGGCCCACTCATCTAGCCAGGGACTCTGGTAGCTGTGTGCCCTCCAGAGCTCTCCCTGTCTCTGCACAGAGCTCTTCTCCCGGCCAGAGACTGCTGGAGTCTTGGGCTCTCTGTGTCAAAGTCACCGGCACCAGGCAGTCCCAGAACCGGGTGCACCATCTCTCGCCCTGTTGCTGGATCTGGGTGTGTTACACTCCAGAGCTGCTCCCAGAACCAGAACTCCCTGGCTGGGACAGCCCCAGAGAGGCTACACAGGGTCACTCCTTATAAAGATCCAACAACAATAGAGTGATCCTGCTGGGGTCTAATCTTGGAGAGACACCTCCACAACTCTGAGGAGGGCCAGAGGTAATGGTGAAAAACAATCATGAGGCAAAATCAATGAAAAATCTCTGGCAATTGAATAATCAGAGTAGATCAACTCCCCCAATTAACAATTGGGTAGACATGGCACAAGATCCCATGCAAAAACAAATAGCTGAGATGTCAGATATCGAATTCAGAATCTGGATAGCAATTAAGATCAAATTATAATTCCAAGCAGTAACCCAAAAGATGTTTCAAGAATTCAACGAATTCAAAGACCAAATGACCAAAGATTTTGACACATTGAGACAAGAAGTTCCAGCCCTCAAAGATCTGAGAAACACAGTAGAATCCCTCAGTAACAGAATGGAACAAGCAGAAGAAAGGATTTCTGACATTGAAGACAAAGCTTTGGAACACTCCCAAACTCTCAAAGAGGAAGAGAAATGGATGGCAAAAACAGATCACTCACTCAGAGAGCTCTTCGATAATTTGAAGAAAACCAATATTCATCTTATAGGGATCCATGAAAGTGATGAAGTGGCTTCACAAGGCACAGAGTCTCTTCTCCATGAGATCAGGCAGACTTACCAAGAGATTCTGAAATTCAGAAAGCAGACAGTTTCAGAACTCCAGTACGACTCAACCCAAATAAGACATCCCCCAGACATATCATAATCAATTTCACTAAAGTTAGTATGATGGAGAAAATTCTGAAAGAAGTTAGACAAAAGAAAACCATCACCTACAGGGCAAGAATATTAGAATAACTGCAGATCTCTCTGCTGAAACCTTTCAAGCTACAAGAGGGTGGTCATCAACTTTTAATCTCCTAAAACAAAATAACTTTCAACCCAGGATCCTGTACCCAGCTAAACTGAGTTTCATTTATGATGGAGAAATTAAATACTTTAATGACATTCACAATGTTGAAGAAATTTGCCATAACTAAACCAGCTCTCCAGGATATTCTCAGACCTATCCTCCAAAAAGACCAGCATAATCCTCCACCACAAAAGTAAACCCACCCAGAAAATTTTTGTCAAATTCCAACTTGCATAGTCACAGAAGGATTAAAAATGTCCACTGGACTCTCGAAAGGCTTATCAATATTCTCAATTAATGTGAATGGTTTAAATTGTCCTCTAGAGAGGCACAGGTTGGCTGACTGGATACAAAAACTCAAGCCAGATATCTGCTGCATACAAGAATCTCATCTTACTTTAAAAAACAAATATAGACTCAAGGTGAAGAGATAGTTATCTATACTCCAGGCAAATGGAAAGCAGAAAAAAGCAGGCGTTGCAATCCTATTCTCAGATGTAATAGGCTTTAAACCAACTTAAATAAGGAAGGATAAGGATGGACACTTCATATTTGTTAAAGGTAATACTCAATATGATGAGATTTCGATTATTAATATTTATGCACCCAACCAGATGCACCTTGATTTATAAGAGAAACTCTAACAGACATGAGCAACTTGATTTCCTCCACTTCCATAGTAGCTGGAGATTTTAACACCCCTTTAGCAGTGCTGGATAGATTCTCCAAAAAGAAGCTAAGCAAAGAAATTTTAGATTTAAACATAACCATTCGACATCTGGATTTAACAGACATCTACAGAACATTCCATCCCAACAAAACTGAATACACATTCTTCTCATCAGCCCACGGAATATACTCCAAAATCGACCACATCCTAGGCCACAAATCTAACCTCAGAAAATTTAAAAAAAAATAGAAATTATTCTTTGCATCTTCTCAGACCATCATGGAATAAAAGTTGAACTCAATAACAAGAATCTGCATACCCATACAAAAACATGGAAGCTAAATAACCTTATACTGAAGGATAGATGGATTGTAGATGAGATTAAGAAGGAAATCACCAAATTTTTGGAACAAAACAACAATGAAGACACGAACTATCAGAACCTCTGGGATACTGCAAAGGCAGTCCTAATACGGAAATTTATAGCACTGCAAGCCTTCCTCAAGAAAACGGAAAGAGAGGAAGTTAATAACTTAATGGGACATCTCAAGCAACTGCAAAAGGAAGAACATTCCAACCCCAAACCTAGCAGAAGAAAAGAAATAACCAAAATCAGAGCAGAATTAAATGAAATTGAAAACAAAAGAATTATACAGCAGATCAATAAATCCAAAAGTTGGTTTTTTGAAAAGTCCAACTCTTAGAAATATGAAAATCTGAAGGAAATCAACCAATACATGGAAGTAAGCCACCTACCAAGACATAGCCAGAACGAAGTGGAAATGTTGAACAGGCCTATATCAAGTTCTGAAATAGCATCAACTATACAAAATCTCCCTAAAAAGAAAAGCCCAGGACCAGATGGCTTTACATCACAATTCTACCAAACATTTAAAGAAGAACTAGTACCTATATTACTAAACCTCTTCCAAAATATAGAAAAATAAGGAATACTACCCAACACATTCTACGAAGCAAACATCACCTTGGTGCCTAAACCAGGGAAAGATCCAACAAGAAAAGAAAATTATAGACCAATATCACTAATGAATATTGATGCAAAAATACTCAATAAGATCCTAACATATTTCTAAGAATAAAGTTTCATGTAATATTCATTTAAGGATTTTTTTAATTTCTCAGGAGTCTGTTGCTATTTCATCTTTGTCGTTTCTGATTGATGAAATTCGAGATTTTACTCTTATTTTTTCCTGGTTAGGTTAGCCAAAGGTTTATATTTTATTGACCTTTTCTAAAAACCAACTTTTTGATTTATTGATCTGTTGTATAATTCTTTTGATTTCAATTTCATTTAATTCTACTCTAATTTTGGTTATTTCTTTTCTTCTATTGGGTTTGGGGTTGGAATGCTCTTCCTTTTCAGTTGCTCGAGATGTCCAATTAAGCTGTTAACTTCCTCTCTTTCCCTTCTCTTGAGAAAGGCTTGCAGTGCTATAAATTTCCCTCTTAGGACTGCCTTTGTGGTATCCCAGAGGTTCTGATAATTCGTGTCTTCTTTGTAGTTTTGTTTCAAAAATTTGGCAATTTCCTCTTAATCTCATCAAGTGTCCATTGATTCACGAATGGATTAATAAATTGTGGTATATGTACACCATGAAATATTATGCAGCCTTAAAGAAAGATGGAGACTTTACCTCTTTCATGTTTACATGGATGGAGCTGGAACATATTCTTCTTAGTAAAGTATCTCAAGAATGAAAGAAAAAGTATCCAATGTACTCATCCCTACCATGAAACTAATTTATGGCTTTCATATGAAAGCTATAACCCAGTTATAACCTAAGAATATGGGGAAGAGGGAGAAGGATGGGAGGGAGAGGGGAGGATGGGCGGAAGTAGGGTGATTGGTAAGATTACACCTGCAGTGCATCTTACAAGGGTACATGTGAAACTTAGTAAATGTAGAATATAAATGTCTTAACACAATAACTAAGAAAATGCCAGGAAGGCTACCAGTGTGAGGAAAATGTGTCAAACGGTCTATAAAACTAGTGTATGGTGCCCCATGATCACATTAATGTACACAGCTATGATTTAATTAAGAAAAAACAAACAAATTTTGTAACACCCTTATTAAAGTGCTTATACTGTAAAAAAATAAAATAAAATAAAAAATAAAATAAAGATCCTAACAAACAGAATCCAACAACACATAAAAAAATTATAAACCTTGTGATGAAAATGTGTCAAATGGTCTATGAAGCAAGTGTATGATGCCCCATGATCATATCAATGTATACAGTTATGATTTAATAAAAAAAAATTATAAACCATGACCAACTGGGATTTTTCCCAGGGTCTCAAGGTTGGTTCAATATACATAAATCTATAAATGTAATTCAGCACATAAACAAACTAAAAAATAAAGACAATATGATTCTCTCAATTGATGCAGAAAAAGCTTTTGATAATATCCAGCATCCCTTCATGATCACAACACTTAAGAAAATTGGTATAGAAGGGACATTTCTTAAACTCATAGAGGCCATCTACAGCAAACCCACAGCCAGTATCATATTGAATGGAGTTAAATTGAAGTAATTTCCACTTAGATCAGGAACCAGGCAAGGTTGCCCATTGTCTCCATTGCTCTTTAACATTGTAATGGAAGTTTAAACCATTGCAATTAGGGAAGAAAAGCCAATCAAGGGTATCCACATAGGGTCATAAAAGATCAAACTTTCACTCTTTGCAGATGATATGATCGTATATCTGGAAAACACTAGGGATTCTACTACAAAACTTTTAGAAGTGATCAAGGAAGGCTACAAAATCAACACCCATAAATCTGTAGCCTTTATATATACCAACAATAGCCAAGCCAAAAAAACAGTCAAGGACTCTATTCCTTTCACAGTAGTGCCAAAGAAGATGAAATATTTGGGAGTATACCTAACAAAGGACGTGAAAGATCTCTATAAAGAGAACTATGAGACTTTAAGAAATGAAACAGCTGAAGATGTTAACAAATGGAAAAACATACTATGCTCATGGCTGGGAAGAATCAACATTGTGAAAATGTCTATACTACCCAAAGCAATATATAATTTTAATGCAATTCCTATCAAAGCTCCACTGTCATACTTTAAAGATCTTGAAAAAATAATACTTCGTTTTATATGAAATTAGAAAAAACCTCGATAGCCAAAACATTACTCAGAAATAAAAACAAAGCAGGAGGAATCATGCTACCAGACCTGAGACTGTACTATAAATCAATAGTGATCAAAACAGCGTGGTACTGGCACAAAAACAGAGAAGTAGATGTCTGGAACAGAATAGAGAACCAAGAGATGAATCCAGCTACTTACCGTTATTCGATCTTTGACAAGCCAGTTAAAAACATTCAGTGGGGGAAAAATTCCCTATTTAACAAATGGTGCTGGGTGAACTGGCTGGCAACCTGTAGAAATTGAAAATGGACCCACACCTTTCACCATTAACTAAGATAGACTCTCACTGGATAAAAGATTTAAACTTAAGACATGAAACTATAATGATACTTGAAGAAAGTACAGGGAAAACTCTTGAAGGAATCGGCCTGGGAGAATATTTTATGAGAACTCCAAGGCAATTTAAGCTGCATCAAAAATACATTACTGGGACCTGATAAAACTAAAAAGCTACTGCATAGCCAAGAACATAGAAAGTAAAGCAAGCAGACAGCCCTCAGAATGGGAGAAAATATTTGCAAGTTATACCTCTGGTAAAGGTTTAATAACCAGAATCCACAGAGAACTCAAACACATTAGCAAGAAAAGAACAAATGATGCCATCTCAGGGTGGGCAAAGGACTTGAAGAGAAACTTCTCTAAAGAAGACAGATGCATGATCTACAGACGCATGAAAAAAAGCTCATCATCCTTAATCATTAGAGAAATGCAAATCAAAACTACTTTGAGATATCACCAACCCTAGTAAGAGTAGCCCACGTAACAAAATCCCAAAACCAGAAATGTTGGTGTGGATGTGGAGAAAAGGGCACACTTCTACACTGCTGATGGGAATGCACACTAATACGTTCCTTTTGGAAGGATGTTTGGAGAATACTTAGAGATCTAAAAATAGACCTGCCATTCGATCCTATAATTCCTTTACTAGGTATACACCCAGAAGACCAATAACAAAGACATCTGTACCAGAATGTTTATTGCAGCCCAATTCATAATTGCTAAGTCATGGAAGAAGCCCAAGTGCCCATCAACCTATGAATAGACTAGCAAATTGTGATACCTGTGTACCATGGAATATTATGCAGCCTTAAAGAAAGATGGAGACTTTACCTTTTTCATGTTTACATGGATGGAGCTAGAACATATTCTTCTTAGCAAAGTATCTCAAGAATGGAAGAAAAAGTATCCAATGTACTCAGCACTACTATGAAGCTAATTTATAGCTTTCATATGAAGGCTATAATCCAACTATAGCACAAGGCTATGGGGAAAAGGCCAAGGGAGGAGAAGGGAGCAGGTAGGTTGGGGTGGAGGGAGGGTAATGGGTGGGGCCACACCTACGGTGCATCTTAGAATGGGTACAG
Organism: Nycticebus coucang; assembly: GCF_027406575.1. Classification (NCBI taxonomy): domain Eukaryota; kingdom Metazoa; phylum Chordata; class Mammalia; order Primates; family Lorisidae; genus Nycticebus; species Nycticebus coucang. The sequence goes on along the minus strand of NC_069794.1, from coordinate 4,727,618 downwards.
GCGAAACTTACTAAATGCAGAATACAAATGTCTACATACAATAACTAAGAAAATGCCATGAAGGCTATGATGAGAATATTTTAGATTGCATGTGAAACCAGCACATTGTACCCCTTGATTGCACTAATGTACACAGCTATGATTTAACACTAATTTAAAAAAATTTTAAAAACGATAATGAAGTAAAAAAAAAGAAATGATATTGGGAGAAAAGCCTCTCCTCTTTTGCACCAGGTGATATGAGAATTGAGGTCTTGAACGTGGAAGAAGGGAGAGTGGTCGGAGGTCCTACCACACCCACAGGGCCAGAGTGACACCAGCTAAGTGTGGCAGAGGGAAGGGTAGAATGAAACAGGACCCCAGACACACTGTTTAAGGGCACAAAGGGTCTTCCAATGGCAGATCTTAGGTTACAAAACATAGCAGATTAACTTTGTTGTTTAAAACAACTCAGGTCGGTTTTCCGTAACTCACAACACAATGCATTCCAAATGATGTATATTTAAATAGATATTTTCTCAAGGCAATTTTTTGAATTTTAAAGAGGTTTTGGCGTCATTTCCAGACAGTCCCAAAGTTAAGAAACTCCACAGTTATACAACAGGAAGAAATTCCTCACTTTATAAATAATTCATAATGGGACTCCACTGAATAGAATCCACCCTAGTGTTCTCAAAATGGAAACTGACTTATAAACAATTTATATTCCTCTAATGTGAAAGCAATAGCCTTCCTCTCTTCGGATTTTGCGGTTTGCGAAGCTGTTTTATGTACATTATCTCACTCAACCTGGGAAACCAAGAGAAGCTTATGTTGGCCTGGATCCCAGGAGTGTGATTTTAGAAAGAGTTGACATCCATCTTCATCCATTGACATTGATATTGACTCACTTGCAGTCCTCCATCACTGTGCCACTGCTGTCCCCCAGAATAACTCTACCTCACCACTCCCAGGTCACCCCACACTTCACACAGCAAACGCCTAACATCTCCTGCTTTATGGTCACTGGTTCAGTAGCCCCACTGCCAACTATGATGTTCTTGGGCTCATTGAGAAACAGATTGAGCCTGAAAACTGCCCACATTTACTAAGCATAAAACATTTGAAAAAGATATTTAAACACTCTGAGTCTCTGATTTATCATGTGAAAGTGGGAATAATAAACACCCACATCACAGATTTTTAAGTACTAAGGAAGATAATTTCCTTTACATTCTTTTATCCTTCCTTTGACTTGCTTTATCCTCTTCCATTCTTCTTTCATAAAAATATGCAAATATTCCTACATATTTAGTTTATGGTAATTTAATCATTTCATTCCCATGCTTAAAATCTCTCAATAATTACGTACCCCTAAAGCACACAGTCCAAACCCTTATCAGGACTTTAAAGATTGCCCATGATCTGCCTGGACCACCTTCTCATTTCCCATCACCTGGCCACCACTTCCTGCCAGACATGTGCACTCTGGGGTGTAGACCCTGCTGGAGACAGACGTAATGGTGCCCTCAACAGACTGAACTGCACTCTGGTCCCTTTTCCAGGGATCCTCAAACTGCAGCCCGCGGGCCACATGAGGCAGTGTGATTATATTTGTTTCCGTTTTGTTTTTTTACTTCAAAATAATATATGTGCAGTGTGCATAGGAATTTGTTCCGAGTTGTTTTTTTTTTTTTTTTAACTGTAGTCTGGCCCTCCACCAGTCTGAGGAACAGCTAACTGGCCCCCTGTTTAAAAAGTTTAAGGATGCCTATCTTAGACCATATACTTTTGAAAACTAGTAAATACTCTCTGTCCTTTTAAGATATACATGAATATTTTTAAAAACCTCTTACATAGTTTACAACCTAAGACTATCTTTTTCAAAGCAAGCCTGGGAACCACTTCCTTGAAATGTAAACATTAAGGGACTTGACAACCCTTCCTCCCAGTTCCTGCTGTCACATACAATCATAACTTACAGAACACCTTGCAAAGCAACATCAAGTCCCAAAGATATCAGAAAGTTTCCTTACCGTCAAGCCAATTAGCAAACACAGATGGCCCATATCCACCCCTCACCCAGCATTGAAAAATGCGCCTTTCAGTGGACTAAACTTCAGATTTAGCCTATCCTCCCTCCTCTACTGTAAGAGCCTTGACGATACTCCTTGCTCTACTACCCTCCTTCCATTACCATGACAGCCTTGACTATCCTCCTTCCTCTATGGTGACAGTTTTCACTATCCACCTTACCCTACTGTGACAACTTTGACTGTCCTCCTTCTATACTGTGACAGCCTTGACTATCCTCCTTCCTCTATTGTGATAGACCTATCTTCCTTCCTCTACTATAACAGCCTTGACTATCCTCCTTCCTCTACTCTAACAGCCCTGACTATCCTCCTTCCTCTACTGTGAAAGCTTTGACTATCCTCCATCCTCTACAGTGACAGCCATGACTATCCTCCTTCCTCTACTGTGAAAGCACTGACTATCCTCCTTTCTATACTGTGACAGCCTTGACTATCCTCCTTCCTCTACTGTGACAGCTTTGACTATCCTCCTTCCTCTACTGTGACAGTTTTGTCTATCCTCCTCCTTGTACTGCGACAGCCTTGACTGTGCTCCTTCCTCTACCGTGACAGCCTCGACTATCCTCCTTCCTCTACTCTGACAGCCCTGACTGTCCTGCTTCCTCTACTGTGACAGCGTTGACTATCCTCATTCCTCTACTCTGACAGCACTGACTATCCTCCTTTCTATACTGTGACAGCCTTGACTATCCTCCTTCCTCTTTTGGGACATCCTTGACTATCGTCCTTCCTCTATTGTGGCAGCCTTGACTATCCTCTTCCCTCTATAGTGACAGCCGTGACTATCCTCTTTCATCTACTATGACAACCTTGACTATCCACTTTCCTCTACTGTAACATCAATGTCTATCCTTCTTCCTATATTGTGACAGCCTTGACTATCCTCCTTCCTCTACTGTGACAGCCCTGACTATCCTCCTTCCTCTACACTGCCCGCCTTACTAACCTCCTTCCTGTACTGTGACAGCCCTGAGTTTCCTCCTTCCTCTACTGTGACAACCTTGACTATCCTTCTTCCTCTACTCTGACTGCCTTGACTATCCTCCTACCTCTACTGTGAGAGACCTATCCTCCTTCCCCTACTGTGACAGCCTTGATTATCCTCCTTCGTGTACTGTGACAGCCCTGTCTACCAACCTTCCTCTACTGTGACAGCCTTGACTATCCTTCTACCTCTATTGTGGCAGCCTTGATTATCCCCCTTCCTCTATTGGGACAGCCTTGACTGTCCTCCTTCCACTGCTGTGACAACCTTGACTATCCTTCTACTGTGACAGGCTTGACTATCCTCCTTCCTCCATTGTGACAGCCTTGACTATACTCCTCCCTCTACTGTGACACCTTTGACTTTCTTCCTTCCTCTACTGTGACAGCCTTGAGTATCCTCCTTCCTCTACTGTGACAGTACTGGCTATCCTCATTCATCTGCTGTGACAGCTTTGACTATCCTCCCTCCTCTACTGTGACACCCTTCACAATCCTCCTTCCACTACTGTGAGAACCTTGACTAACCTCCTTCCTCTACCATGACCGCGTTGAGTATCCTGCTTACTGTACTGTGACAACCTTCAGTATCCTGCTTACACTATCCTGACAGCCTTGACTATTCTCCTTCCCCTACAGTGACAGCCTTGTCTATCCACCTTCCTCTACTGTGACAGCCTTGAGTATCCTGCTTACTCTCCCATGACAGTCTTGTATATCCACCTTCCTCCACTGTCACAACCTTGACTATCCTCCTCCTTTCTCTGACAGCCTGGACTATCTTTCTTCCTCTGCTGTGGCTGCCTTGACTATATCCTCTTTCCTCTACTGTAACATTCTTTACTACACTCTTTTCTCTACTGTGACAGCTTTGACTATCCTTCTTCCTGTACTTGGACCACCTTGACTAGCTTCCTTCCTCTACTGTGACAGCGTTGAGTATCCTGCTTACTCTACCGTGATAGCCTTGTGTATCTTGCTTACACTACTGTGACAGCCTTGACTATCCTCCTTCCCCTACTGTGACAGACTTGTCTATCCACCTTCCTCTACTGTGACAGCCTTGACTATCCTCCTCCTCCTATTCTGACAGCCTTGACTATCTTTCTTCCTCTACTGTAGATGCCTTGACTATCCTCTTTCCTCTACTGTAACATTCTTTACTACCCTCTTTCCTCTACTGTGACAGTTTTCACTGTCCTTCTTCCTGTACTTGGACCGCCTTCACTAGCTTCCTTCCTCTACTGTGACAGCCCTGACTATCCCTCTTCCTCTACTGTGACAGCCTTGACTATCCTCTTTTCTCTACTGTAACATCCTTTAATACCCTCCTTCCTCTACTGTGACAGCATTGACTATCCTTCTTCCTATACTTTGACAGCCTAGACTATCCTCCTTTCTGTACTGTGACAGCTTTGACTATCCTCCTTCCTCTATTTTTACTGCCTTGATTATGCTTTTTCCTGTATTGCGACAGCCTTGACTATTCTCCTTCCTCTATTGTGACAGTCTTGACCATCCCCCATCCTGTGCTGGGTGAGTCCTGACTATCCTCTTTCCTCTCCTATGACAGCCTTGACCATCCTCCTCCCTATACTGTGACATCCTTGAATATACTCCTTCCTCTACTGTGACAGCCCTGACTATCCTCCTTCCTTTACTGTGACAGCATTGACTATCCTTCTTCATCTACTCTGACAGCCCTAACTGTCCTCCTTCCTCTACTGTGACAGCATTGACTATCCTCCTTTCTCTACTGTGACAGCCATGACTACTCTCCTTCCTTTATGATAACAGCCCCGACTATCCTTCTTCCTCTACTGTGATAGCGTTGACTATCCACCTTCCTCTACTGTGAAAGCCTTCACTATCCTCCTTCCTCTACTGTGACAGCCTTGACTATCCTCCTTCCTCTACTTTGACAGCCTTGACTATCCCCCATCCTCTACTGTGAGAGATTAGACTCTCCTCCTTCCTCTACTGTGACAGCCCTGACTATCCTGTTTCTTCTACTATAACATCTTTGACACTCTTCCTTCTTCTACTGTGACAGCCTTGTCTATCCTCCCTACTCTACCGTGACAGCCTTGACTGTCTTCCTTCCTCTACTATGACAGCCTTGACTATCCTCCTCCTTCAATTATGACAGCCTTCACTATCCTTTATCCTCTACTGTGACAGCTTTGACTATCCTTTTTCCTCTATTGTAACATCCTGGACTATCCTCCTTCCTACAAAGTGACAGGTCTGACTATCCTCCTTCCCCTACTGTGACAGTCTTGTCTATCCACCTTCCTCTACTGTGACAGCCTTGACTATCCTCCTCCCTCTATTCTGACAGCCTTGACTATCTTTCTTCCTCTACTGCGGCTGCCTTGACTATCCTCTTTCCTCTACTGTAACATTCTTTACTACCCTCTTTCCTCTTCAGTGACAGCTTTGACTATCCTCCTTCCTGTACATGGACCGCCTTGACTAGCTTCTTTCCTCTACTCTGACAGCCCTGACTACCCTCCTTCCTCTACTGTGAAAGCATTAACTTTCCTTCTTCCTATACTGTGACAGCCTAGACTATCCTCTTTCCTGTACTGCGACAGCTTTGACTATCCTCCTTCCTCTACTGTGACAACTTTGACTATCCTCCTTCCTAAAGTGTTACTGCCTTGACTATACTTTTTCCTGTATTGTGACAGCCTTGACTATCCTCCTTCTTCTATTGTGACAGCCCTGAGTATCCTCATTCCTCTACTGTGACAGCCCTGACAATCCCCTTCCAGTACTGTGACAACCTTGACTATCCTCCTTCATCTACTCTGAAAGCCTTGACTATCCTCCTTCCTCTACTGTGGAGCCTTGACTATCCTCCTTTCTCTGCTTTGAGAGACCTGACCATCCTCCTTCAGGTACTGTGACAGCATTGACTATCCTCCTCCCTCCATTGTGACAGCTGTGACTATCTTCCATCATCTATTGTGACACCCCGATTATCCTCCTTCCTCTACTATGACAACTTTGACTAGCCTTCTTCTACTGTGACAGCCTTGATTATCCTCCTTCCTGTACTGTGACAGCCCTGACTATTCTCCTTCCTCTACTGAGACGGCCTTGACTTCCTCCTTCCACTACTGTGAGAGTGCTTACTATCCTCCTTCCTCTACTGTGATAACCTTGACTATCCTCCTCCCTCTACCATGACAGCCTTGAGTATCCTGCTTACTCTACGTGACAGCCTTGACTATCCTCCTTCCCCTACTATGACAGTCTTGTCTATCCACCTTCCTCTACTGTGGCTGCCTTGACTATCCTCTTTCCTCTAGTATAACATTCTTTACTACCCTCTTTCCTCTTCTGTGACAGCTTTGACTATCCTCCTTCCTCTACTGTGACAGCTTTGACTATCCTTCCTCTACTGTGACAGCCTTGACACTCCTCCTTCCTCTACTGTGAAAGCCTTTACTACCCTCCTTCCTCTACTGTGAAAGCATTGACTTTCCTTCTTCCTATATTGTGACAGCCTAGACTATCCTCTTTCCTGTACTGTGACAGCTTTGACTATCCTCCTTCCTCTACTGTGACAACTTTGACTATCCTCCTTCCTAAAGTGTTACTGCCTTGACTATACTGTCACTCTACTGTGACAGCCTTGACTATCTTCCTCCCTCTATTGTGAAAGCCTTGACTATCTTTCTTCCTCTACTGTGACAGCCTTGACTTTCCTCTTTGCTCTACTGTCACATGCTTTACTATCCTTCTACTTCTACTGTGACAGCTTTGACTATCTTTCCTGTACTGTGACCACCTTGTCTATCGTCCTTCCCCTACTGTGACAGCCCTGACTATTCTCCTTCCTCTATTGAGACAGCCTTGACTATCATCCTTCCTCTACTGTGAGAATCCTTACTATCACCTTTCCTCTACTGTGACAGCCTTGACTATCTTCCTTTCTCTACTGTGACAGCCTTCACTATCCTCCTTCCTCTACTGTGACAGCTTAGACTATTCTCCTTTCTCTACTATGACTGCCTTGACTATCCTTATTCCTTTCTGTGACTGCCTTGAATATCGTCCATCCTCTGTTGTGACACCCTGATTATCCTCCTTCCTCTACTGTGACAACTTTGACTATCTTTCTTCTACTGTGACAGCCTTCACTAACCTCCTTCCTTTACTGTGACAGGCTTGACTATCATCCTTCCTCTACTGTGACAACCTTGACTGTCCTTCTCCCTCTATTGTAACAGCCTTGAGTATCCTTTTTACTCTTTTGTGACACACTGACTATCCTCCTTTCTCTACTGTGACAGCCTTGACTATCCTTCTTCCTCTACTGTGAGAGCCCTGATTATCCTTCTTCCTCTACTGTGACATCTTTGACACTTCTCCTTCTTCTACTGTGACAGCCTTGACTATCCTCCTACCTCTTTTGTGACAGCCTTGACTGTCCTTTTTCCTCTACTGTGACAACCTTGACTATCCTCTTTCCCCTACTGTAACATCCTTGACTATCCTCCTTTGTATACTGTGACAGCCTAGACTATTGTCCCTACTCTATTGTGACAGTCTACTATGATAGCCTTGACTATCCTCATTCCTCTACTGTGACAATCTTGACTATCCTCCTTCTCTACCTTCCTCAACTGTGACAGTGTTGACTATCCTTTCTTTACTGTCACAGCCCTGACTATCCTCCGTCCTCTACTGTGACAACTTTGACTATCCTTCTTCCTCTACTGTGACAGTCTTGACTATTGCTTTCCTCTACTGTGCCAGCCTTGACTATCCTCCTTCCACTACAGTGACAGCCTTGTTTTCCTCATTCCTCTATTGTGACAGCCTTGTCTATCCCCCTTCCTCTACTGTGACATTCTTGACTATCCTCCTTCCTCTACTGTGACATTCTTGACTATCCTCCTTCCACTACAGTGACAGCCTTGTCTATCCCCCTTCCTCTACTGTGACAGCCCTCTCTTGTGACAGCCTTGACTTCCTCCTTCCTTTACTGTGACAGTGTTGACTATCCTCCTTTCTCTACTGTGAAGCCCTGACTATCCTCCTTCTCCTACTGTGACAGCCTTGACTATCCTCCTTCCTCTACTGTGACAGCCTTGACTATCTTCCTTCCTCTACTGTAACGGTCTTGACTATCGTCCTTCGTCTATTGTGACAGCATTGACTATCCTTCCTCTACTGTGAGAGCTTAGACTCTCCTCCTTCCTCTACTCTGACAGCTTTGAATATCCTTTTTCCTCTCCTGAGACAGATTTGACTATCGTCCTTCATCTACTGTGACAGCCTTGAATATCCTCATTCCTCTACTGTGACAGCCTTGACTATCTTCCTTCCTCTACTGTGACTGCCTTGACTATTCTCCTTCCTCTACTATGATAGCCTTGACTATCCTCATTCCTCTACTGTGACAATCTTGACTATCCTCCTTCTCTACCGTTACAGCCTTGACTATCCTCCTTCCTCTACAGTGACAACCTTGTTTTCCTCCTCCCTCTACTGTGACAGCCCAGACTATCCTTTCCTCTCCTGTGACAGCCTTGACTTCCTCTTTCCTCTACTGTGACAGCCTTGACTATCCTCCTTCCTCTACTGTGACAGCCTTGAGTATCCTCCTTTCTCTATTATGACAGCCTTCACTATCCTCCTTCCTCTACTGTCACAGCCTTTGACTGTCCTCCTTCCTCTACTGTGACCCACTTTACTATCCTCCTTCTTCTACCTTGACAGCCTTGACTATCCTCCTTCCTCTACTGTGACAGCTTTGACTATCCTTCCTCTACTGTGACAGCCTTGACACTCCTCCTTCCTCTACTGTGAAAGCCTTTACTACCCTCCTTCCTCTACTGTGAAAGCATTGACTTTCCTTCTTCCTATACTGTCACAGCCTAGACTATCCTCTTTCCTGTACTCCTCCTTCCTCTACTCTGACTGCCTTGACTATCCTCCTTCCTCTACTGTGACAGCTTTGACTATCCTCCTTCCTCTACTGTGACAGCTTTGACTATCCTTTTTCGTCTACTGTGACAGCCTTGACTATTGTCTTTTCTCTACTGTGAGAACTTTGAAGAAATTTTCCCTTGTCTCTGCACCTTTGTCTGTTGCAATTCCTCCTTTGACAACCCAAAATGCAGCCTGTGGCTCTGGGCATACCCATCTTAATCCCCATTGTTCTCTCTACTTGTAGCAACTTTTTCTTTCTTGTCCCAGCTCATTAAGCATTATGTCAAAGAAATTACCACGCTGTTAATTATGCCTCTTTCAACTCAACCTTCTCTGGTCTTGGATTAGAGACTTGTTTATGGCAGAAACTGTTTCATTCCAAGTTTTGTACTAGAGTTTGATTCAATGTCAGATCTTCAGTGTTTTCTCTACAAATGCTTGATATCTACTGAACAAAACATCTGTCCTCTGCCTCCCTATTCTATTGAGCTTGAACAAATAAATTAGAGCCAAAAATTTGGAGGTCAGAAGGAAAATCTTATAAATAAACCAGAGTCAAATTGCTATTATTGCTGTTCAGCAAAGATGATAAGAAAACTCAAACCTTAAGTTCTTTTCTCCCAGGAAATAAACTATCCTGTACAAGAGAACTGGTGGCAAAAAAAAACAAAAACCCAGAGGTGATTTCTAAACCTTCAAGAGCACAGCTTCCTCCAAATAAAAAGTAATTCCTCTTTAACATTTCCATAAAGGTTAAGATTGCAACTCTTTTCTATGTATATTTAAACCTTAGTTAAGACAAATGTTGAATCTCTGTAATTATAAAAATAATGAGAAAAAGAAAAAAGACATGTGGGCGGCACCTATGGCTCAGTGAGTAGGTCGCTGGCCCCATATACTGAGGGTGGCGAGTTTGAACCCTGGCCAAACTGCCACAAAGAAATAGCTGGATGTTTTGGTGGGCGCCTATAGTCTCAGCTACTCGGGAGGCTGAGGCAAGAGGATCACCTAAGCCCAGGAGCTGGAGGTTCCTGTGAGCTGAGACGCCATGGCACTCCACCGAGGGCGATAAAGTGGGACTCTGTCTCAAAAAAAAAAAAAAAAAAAACATTATATTATGATAAGCAGAGGGCAGTTCCATTTGTACTGACTCCATCCTGTTTTGATAATGATAAAATCCTCAGAGGAAATAATTATATTGCTGTAGGGTGCTCTAGCATCTAAAATTGCTCGGTACCTGATATTAAATTACTGTGAGGTCCCACTGGTTACTGTTTGTTAATGCACACCAAGCCAGCCAAAGGAATTGGCAATTGAAAAATGTTTCCAGAGGAGAATCAAATATATTCATTTGGAATTTTAATAAGAAAACCCAGAAAAGCTTAATAGGAAAATACTTAAATTAACCTCAATTTTATTTATTTAGTTATTTATTGCAGAGGTAGATGGGAAAGCAGCTTAGATGGGAAATAAATTGATTTTATTCTACATTAGAAACCTCACATGGGTATTAGGAATGACCTTTACCAGGCCTACTGATTGTGTGTGGGTGTGTGTATATAAAAAAATGAGAATAGCTAAGAAGTTAAAAGCCAAAAGTAATAATGAAAAAACATAATCTGAACCACGTCCAAGCGCTTAAAAATGTTGGCTTGAGGCATGTGCTAGTGAGTCTAAGATCACAACACCAACACCTTGTGTATCACCTCAGTAATTATTCTTTTTGCATACAAGGAAGTCCATGTATTTTCAGTAAATTATCCCCCACATAACACACTTTTGGATACATATGTTGAACTTCTTCCATAAGTATGTGTTAGGATATGTTTTATAATAATGTTAACTTTGGCAAGAAACTTGTGTATCTCAATTTGTTGCAGTATGCATTTTTTAAATTCAAAGATTAATGTTTTATCCTTATATTTTCTGACTTTCTGAAGTTCAAGATTATCTAATGCTCTCTTTTAAAACACTACCTTTCCAGAGTATTCCATAGATACACTTTTTTTTTTAGAGACCGAGTCTGACTTTGTCACCCTTGGTAGAGTGCCGTGGTGTCACAGCTCACAGCAACTTCCAGCTCTTGGGCTTAGGCAATTCTCTTGCCTCAGCCTCCTGAGTAGCTGGGACTACAGGTGCCCACCACAATGACCACCTATTTTTTTTGTTGCAAAAAAATGACCAACATTTTTTTGTTGGCTCAAATGACTAAGGCGCCAGCCACATACACCTGAGCTGGTGGGTTCGAATCCAGCCCAGGCCTGCCAAACAACAATGATGGCTGCAACCAAAAAATAGCTAGGCCTTGTGGCAGGTGCCTGTAGTCCCAGCTACTTGGGAGGCGGAGGCAGGAGAATTGCTTGAGCCCAGGAGTTGGAGGTTGCTGTGAGCTATGCCATAGCACTCTACCCAAGGTGACAGCTTGAGGCTCTGTCTCAAAAAAATAAAACCATGCTGAGGAAACTGGATATCCACAAGCAGAAGAATGAAACTAGACTCCTATCTCTTGCCATATATGAAAATCAAATCAAAATGAATTAAAGACTTAAGTCTAAGACCTGGGAACTAGAGGAAAACATTACATAAACTTTCCAGGACATTGGTCTGGGCAAAGATGTCCTGTGTAATACCTTAAAAGCACAGGCAACCAATGCAAAAATGAACAAATATTGTCAGATCAAGTTTAAAAGCTTCTGCCCAGTGAAGGAAACAATCAACAAAGTGAAGAGAAAACTCACAGAATGGGGAAAACATATTTGCAGACTACTCATCTGATAAGATTAACAGCCAGAATACATAATAGCTCAAACCATTCAACAGGAAAAAATCAAATACTCATATTTGAAAATCAAGAAAAATTCAAACTGACATTTATTAAAAGATATGAATGGTCAACATGTTTATGAAAAAATGTTCAACATCAAAGAAACGCAAATCAAAACTACAGTGAGATATGAGCTCATTCAAGTTAAAATGGCTTATGTCAAAAAGACAGGAAATAATGAATGCTGGTGAGGATGATCGTGGAGGAAGGGGACACTTCTACACTGCAGGTGGCAATGTAAATTGGGACAGCCACTATGGAGTATGGTGGTTCCTCAAAATCTAAACTAGAACTACCATATGATCCAGAAATTCCATTTCTGGGTACATATCAAAAGAAAGGAAATGAGTACATTGAAGAAATAACTACACTCCACGTGCACTGCAGCACTGTTCACAATAAGGAAGAAATAACTACACTCCACGTGTACTGCAGCACTGTTCACAATAAGGAAGAAATAACTACACTTCACGTGCACTGCAGCACTGTTCACAATAAGGAAGAAATAACTACACTCCACGTGCACTGCAGCACTGTTCACAATAAGGAAGAAATAACTACACTCCACGTGCACTGCAGCACTGTTCACGATAAGGAAGAAATAACTACACTTCACGTGTACTGCAGCACTGTTCACGATAAGGAAGGCACGGAACCAACTTAAGAGTCCATCGCTGAAAGGATGTATAAAGAAAACTAAATAAACACAAGGGGATATATTCAGCCCTAAATAAATAAAATCCTGTCACTCACAAAAACATGGATGGAACTGAAGGACATTATGTGAGATGAAATAAGCAGGCACAAAAAGATGAACAGCACATGTCCCTACTCAAATGTGGGAGAGAATGAAAAAAAAGAAAGAGAATGAAGGGAAGGGAAGAGAAGAAGAGAAGGGAAAGGAAGGGAAGGGAAAAAGGTAGGAAAGGAAAAAAAAAAGGAAAAGAAAGTAATTTCCTTTGAATTTACACAGAGATGGAGAGTAGAACGATAGCCACCAGAGGCTGGGAAGTATGGCGGGAAGGGGAGATAGAGAGCGGATGACTAATGGATGCAAAGATACAGTTAGATAAAATGAGTAAGATCTAGGAGTCAGTAGCACAAGATGGTGACTATAGTTAATAATGTAGTGGCTTTTTTAAAATAACTAAGAAAGCGTCCTTTATTTACTTTGCTCTTTGTATTAACACACCTCATACCAGACCCACCTTCTAGACCCTGTGACTGAATGTTCTAGGCTACAGGTCATTCATCAGTACTTTTATTTAGTTTATTATTTTTATTGTTTGGGATTCATTGAGGGTACAAGGAATTAGGTTACACTGATAGCATTTGTTAGGTAAAGTCCCTCTTATAATTGTGACCCACCCCTGAGAGGTGTGTCACACACTGTAGTCCCCACCCTTCCCTCCTCCCCACTCCCCGCTCCCTCCTTCCCTTACCCCTCACCTTGTATTAGCTCATCTACTGCCTCCATATTAGACTTGAGTACATTGGATTCTTGCTTCTCCATTCATGCATCAGTATTTTTAAAACCTCACAGGTGTTGGGCATCTAGTGGACTCCAACCTGGGACAGTGACCAGCAGGGGACATGGTGCTGAGGAAAGGACGAAACTTACACCAAACTTAGTGAATAAAATCGGCAGCCTGTAAGGGATACACTGTTCCATGTGCCTGGGGGTGGGGGTGGGGGTCATGAGAACAATGCAGCCCCTGTCCTGTTTCTCAGAGTCTTTTTATTGGGTACATAACAGAGTACAGCTACAAAGAAGCACAGCAGTCAGTTGTCAGCAGTCAAGGTTAAGAATGAGAGAGGGGAGATTACAGCCCCCAGGAAGGTTAGGTAGAGGGTAAACAGGGACACAGGGTGGTGGAACATCTGAAGAGGCCAGATAACAGTGCAATGAAAAGAGAGAGGGAGAGCAAGTCTCACCTCCTCGGACCTCAGCTTCTCCAGGCTGAGCTACTAGTGGGTGGTTTTAGCTGCCTGAGCTGCTAATTTCCCCATGCAGGGATAGAAACGCAGACATCCCCCTGACTGGGCACCTTCAGACTCCTTTCTTCTCAATTAGGTGTGCAAGGGTGGCCCACCTATGGGCCTGGCTTTGGAAGGGCCCACAGGGTCTCAGCCTATCTATTCCCACACATAGGATTCTGAAAGTGTGTCACTTAGAAATTAGTGCTGAAAGAATTATTAAAGGATATGCTTCAAAAAGGAGAAAAATGAACCCAGAAGAGAGTAATATAATATAGAAAGCAAACCAGAAATTGAATGGATAAGTGGGTTCTGCAAAATCTAAATGAATGAAAATACACTGAAAAATAATGCATTACAAAGTTAATTATAAATAGTTATATGCTTAAGCTCCTCTTTGGCTATGACTAGTTCTTGGAATTTCTATGATTTTAATGATATTGATGGTTTTGCAGAGTAGTGGCAGCTGGTCAGTAGAATGACATGCTGCTGGGATCTGCCTGACGCTTACCTCATTACGAGGCTGGGGTTACAGACTTTGGGGAGGAAGATCTCAGAGGTAAGGGGTCATTCTCACCATAGCATATCAAGAGTCCACACTATCAGTGTGATTTACAGCTCGGGTGGCAGGAGGAGCGGCAGCGGCCAGGCAGGGCAGCTTAGTGAAGGCTCTCGGCGCCGCAGCCCGCAGGCACCCGGCACGGCCCTGCCGGCCACCAAGATGCTGAAGAACAAGGTCAGCTCTGCGGAAGGAGCGGGAAGGAAGAGCCCAAGAGAGGGTCGGCGCGGGTGTCAGCTAAACCTGCTCCTGCGAAAGTGGAAATGAAGCCAAAAACGGCAGCAGCAAGGGATAAATCTTCAGACAAAAGAGTGCAGCTGAAAGGGAAAAGAGGAGCAAAGGGAAAGCAGGCCCAAGTGGCCAACCAAGAAACTAAAGAAGATTTACCAGCAGAAAAGGGAGAAATGACAACCGCAGACCCTGTCTCCCTTCTTGTACAATCCAGGGGAATATTTTTATCAACTATTTTGTAAATGCAAGTTTTTTGGTAGCTCTAGAAACATTTTTAAGAAGGAGGGAATCCCACTTCACCCCATTTTTTAAGTGTAAATTGCTTTTTTTAAGAGGTGAAATCATTTGCTGGTTGTTTATTTTTTGGTACAACCAGAAAACAGTGTGGGATGTTGAATTAATGGGAGGCTTTGACTATCCTGGGTGGGAGCTTAACATTCCATAGATGGGGGTTAGTTTTTATATCCTGTAAGGCAAAGCATACTAAATGGCAGTATGGAGTCCCAGTCCTGCATTTAATGTGTGAACATTTTAAATTACTTCTATTCCCACATTGTTCTGTACTAGAATTGTTCCCTAAAGAAAACCACTCCCGTGATCATGGCTCTCTGTGTTAGAACTGTGTACACCCCTTAACATCTTTGGTTGTGGTGCTCCTGCGTTCCTAATAACTTTGTTGCTGTGCTGTGAAGGACTGAAAATCTGAGCATGTAGCATATGGTAATGAAGTGTGGATTGGTGGGACTTACCTAACAGCGTATCAGCATTTGAAGATACTGGTACTTGGTATCCTCTTAAGGAAAATTTGCCTCCAAATTTTAATCTGGAAAGTCATTGGAATAACTGTTTAAAAAAGCATTACAATAAATGGCTTTTTAGATTTGGGGTACGTATGTCAAGGATTTTGTACAAATTGAAATGTCTGTACTGATGCTCAACACAACCAATAAAATCTCAACTCCAAAAATAAATGTGATTTACAGCTGTTAATGTTGGCTCTGCTCACCCAGCTGAGGCACTCTTGGCTGAGCTTCTCTGCTGTAATGTCACTCTCTCTCCCTCCACACTGTGGCATTGGCAGGAAGTCACTACGTGCAGGAAGGCAAAACTTAGGAGTGGAGAGCTATGCTCCACTTCTTGAAGGAAAGTATCTATATAAATTATTTGAAATTATGTACCAGAAAATCATCCATTTATTTATGTAGTCAATCAATTATTTATATCAGCATAACTCGTGGTTACCTATTTTATACTTTGTTTTAGAATCCAATACTACTTCATTTATTTTGTTGCTCAAATTGCCCCAGGTTTGGCCATAGGAAGCTCTTAAGGTACCTCTGTGTACGTTTGACTACTCATCTCTGAGGGGTTTCAATGTTTGTGTATATCTGTTTGTGTATTTATTTCAAACACTTCCTTACTTTTTTTTTTTTGAGAAAGAGTCTCACCCTATCACCAAGGCTAGGATGCTGGAGTTTCATCATAGCTCACAGCAACCTCAAACTCCTGGGCTCAACTGATCCTCCTGTCTTAGCCTCCCGAGAAGCTGGGACTACAGGCCTGCACCACAATGCCTGGCTAGTGTTTTCTATTTTTAGTGGAGATGAGGTCCTGCTCTTGCGTGAGTTCAGGAGTTCTGGTCTCGAACTTCTGAGCTCATGCAATCCTACTTCAGCCTCCCAGAGTGCTGGGATTACAGGTGTGAGCCACCGCACCCAACCCACCTCCTTACTTTCAGACACTCTAGATCAGTGGTTCTCAACTTTCCCAATGCCACGATGTATTTTCATTGTTATAAAGGGGTCACGGCCCACAGGTTGAGAACCACTGCTCTAGAAGCTCCAGGCT
The DNA here is from genome assembly GCF_027406575.1 of Nycticebus coucang. Lineage (NCBI taxonomy): Eukaryota > Metazoa > Chordata > Mammalia > Primates > Lorisidae > Nycticebus > Nycticebus coucang. Next base: position 4,711,171 of record NC_069794.1, on the reverse strand, counting down.
CATCAAGTGTATTTCCTATCCCTGTCCTGAAATAGCCTTTTCTCCAAGGAGCCCTGGTTCCTTTGATTAAAGAATTCATTTGGAAGCCACACTCTGAGACCAGCTCCATTCATGAGACTCCCTCTACGCACCATCCTTGCACTTCATTGTTCAATCTTAGTATACATGTATAAGCACAGCAGAACTGCTAACCTGTACCTCATGGGAACTAATTTTATCAAGGAGGGTTCTGAGCTTACGTGTAGTTCCTTCTGTCTTTAGTATGGCAGTTTCTACTCATTTCCACTCAGATCAACAGTGTCCTCACCTCCACCCCTTTTACTGAGGCTGCTTCATGCATTTGTAATACAGTTGGATTCTCTTGTCAGTCCACAGTTTCCCCTAGGATCCCCTTCCTTCCTAAATGACTTTTTAAATTTGCATACATTTACAATTACTCCTTGTGCTATAAGGTTCAACGGGTTTGGAAACATCATAATGTTATATATCTACCATTACAGTATTACCATGCAGAAGTGTTTCATTGTCCTAAAACTCCCCTGAGCTCTACCTATTCAATCCTCCTTACCCCTCTCCAAAGCTATAACAACCACTGTCTTTCTACTCTCTGGTGCCATACCTTTAGAGGATGTCCTATAATTGGAATCATACAGTGCGTAGCCTTTCCAGACTAGCTCTGTTCACTTAGCATTATGCATTTAAGGTTCTTCTAAGTCTTTCTGTGGCCTGATAGCTCATTTCCTTTTATCCTTGAATAATATTCCATTGTATGGATGTAGCACAGTTTATTTATCCATTCCCCTACTGAAGAACATCTTGATTGCTTCCAGTTTGGGCAATTACGAATAAAACTATTACAAACATTTGCATCAGGATTTGATGTGGACGTAAGTTTTCAGCTAGGTAAATATCTAGGAGTTCAGTTGCTGGATTATGTAGTAATCTGTGTTTAGCTGTGAGAAACTGTCAATCTGCCTTCTGAAGCAGCTGTAGTATTTTGTTTTCCAACTCTCACTGATGAGAGCGCCTCTTGATTGATAATCTGCAATAAAACCATCTATTTAAGTTGCTGTACTTTTCAACTAAAGATTTTTCTGTAATTCTTTCTCAAAAATACTCCACTATTCAAGTAAAATTCTCCACGTTTTCATCAGTTTCCTTAAATCATGTAATCATAGTTATTTTAGGGAACTATATCTACCAAGGCCCGTAACTAGACACCTTTAGTTCTGCTTCTACTGTTGGTTTGTTCTTTGCTCCCTGACATGCCTGCTAATTATTGATTAAATGTGGGATGGTGAGTTGCAAATAATTACAGGATATATGTGTGAGCTCTCAGCTTTTGATAAGTGCTTGGAATAGAGAAGGATCCTCTTACTCCAACCAGAGTGAGTTCCACAGCAGGGATCTGATCTCCCACCTGGGTGTGATTCTGTTTTCTTTATGGTCTATGGCTCCAAGATTACAGACCCAACTGGTTTTGAGTTTGGGGACATGAAAATTTATGTTTGATTTCTGGTTTACATATTACTTCAGGCATTCAGGTATTCAAGTGTCCCAAATTATAGTCTAAGATGTCAAGTAAGGAAGCTCCTCCCTGGCTCCCCTGAAACTCCAAGTTCATGAGTTTCATGAAAACATTAAAAAGCCCTGCCTATTCCCCAGTCTCTAAGCTGAGTTCAGCTTCTTTGTAGACAATGAACCTCTTAAGTGGAAAAGTGATTGAGATTATCAAACTCAAAATTTTTAATTTCAGATTAATATAGTGTACATACAATCAGGCTACCTTGTTTGCATTTGTTAGGTAAAGTCCAAGTTGCAGTTGATTCCTTCACCAAGGAGGTATGCTACATACCCCTACATTGTACCCAATAGGTGAGAGCTTACCAAACTCCTTCCCTCCCCCCGCCTGCTTGAATCGAAATGTATTTTTCTCTTGTGTGGAAGTGAAGCTGTTCATCTACTAGTTCTATGTTACTATTGAGTTCATTGGATGCTTGCTTTTACATTCTTGTGATGTAAAAAGAAGAAAAAGAATCTGTTCTCCAGAGCCTTCCAGGTATATATACCAGATGTAAAGTCTCCATCTTTTTTATGGCTGAATAGTATTCCATGGTATACTTGTACTACAGTTTATTAATCCAATCATGGGTCCATGGGCACTTAAACATCTTTGCGATTGTGAATTGAGCTGCTATAAACCATCAAGTACAAATGTCCTTCTGGTAAAATGGTTATTTTTTCCTTCTGGATAGATACTTAGTAATGAGATTGCAGGATCAAATGTGCAAGAGACATGAATAGAAACTTACCCCAAGAAGACACACAAATGAAGACATAACAAACACATGAAAAAAAATGTGCATTGTCCCTAATCATTAGAGAAATGCAAATCAAAACCATCCTGAGATATCACCTAACCCCAGCAAGAATAGCCCACATCACAAAGTCCCAAGACTACAGACACTGGTTGTGGGTGCAGAGAGAAGGGAACACTTATACACTAGTGGTGGGATTTCAAACCAATACAGCCTCAGGAAAAAATATGGAGAATCCTCAAAGAACCAAACTCAACTTTTCTATATCTTATTTCTCTTTCAGAATTGGCCTCCCAAATCCTAACTCCTTTGGTAGCCTGAGTTTCAATTTTAGCCTCCCGGTGCTAAGAGATAGCTGAAATCTCCACTTAGTCACTTGCTTCCTGCTTAGTTTTCTCCTTGGTTTCTCAGCCTCACATCCAGTTTAATTTAAAAATCACTAACACTTCAAGGGAAAGTGCAGGATAGGATGTTGGGCTTAGCTCAATGATTTTGTTTTCTTTGAGCGATCTTTGACCTTCCAGTTTTGGCAGTCTTGGTTGCTTTCTGATGCCTCTAAAGAAGGTTTTTATTTTTGTCTTTGTTTTGAGGAGAGAATTGTTTTATGTGTAGCTTAGAGCATGTAGAATTCCTAATGCTCAAATTTGCTGTCTGAATCCTCTTGTTGCTAATTACCTTGTTCCTCTCATCCCCATATAACCTGTAAGTTGTAAGTTAGCTATAAATCTTTGACTATATTCAAATTTTTGATAAGAATACTTCAGAGTATTTAGATAATTTTTTTTATTCTACTCTTAGTGACACTTTATACTGATGGGCAAGCCCTGTTGTTGTCAGTATAACATAGTTTTAAGTGAAAAAAAGACATTGTTGAAGACATATATTAACTAGGTCATTTTGTACCTCACACATAATAACTGTGACACTCCTTTGGTGCTATCACTGAAGGTTTCTATTTTCTTCTTTTTCTTAGTGTATTTTACTTTTAGTCATAATTGCATTTGTGTTCCAAGGGTTTTAAAGGATATATAAATTCATTTCACAGTACAGTAGAACCTGCTGACCACCTCCCCATACTAACCACTTGAGTTGATGAAATCTTCACAGATGGACATGCACCACATGCAGGCTAGTTCCTTACGTTGACCCCTCATGTGTGTACACCAGTTTGTTACAGTCCCTCAGGTGGTCAACCCACCAGACTTCTGCTGTATTTAAGTGCTGTTAGAGGAACAGGGCTTGCTCTCAAAGAACTGTCAGAAATAAAAAGAAAATAAGACACCATTAACAAGATGGCATTCAAAAAAATAAAATAAAACAAGATGGCACAGAAGAAGTGGCTGTAAGGACTTTAACCTCGACATAATAAATTTAAAACAGTGGCCCTTGGAGGGGTAGTGCTACCCTTGGTAGGCATCTGTGGGGTTGTTTTGTCAAAAGAAGTGGAGGAACTACTGAGGTTTCATGGACAGGCACCAAGCATGCTACGAATGCTGGGCCCTGCTGGCATCTGCCCGTAGCTGGCTGCTTCATCATCTCTTCAAGTTCAGTTGTTCTGAGCACATACGTGTGGAAAGGGTATTATCTTAGAGGATTTTACTTAGCCTCTTTTCCTTTGTTAAAATACAGTGGAACCTCCATGGTTTACTACCTCCCCACATTGACCATGTCCATAAGTTGACCTAATTTTACAGACTAGACATGCACCATGACTATGTATCAGTAGAGTAGGCCTGGCTCCTTAAGCGGACCCCTATACATGTGGACCTGTTTGTTACAGTTCTTTGGGTGGTCAACTTACAGAGGTTCTGCTGTACAGTTAGGGCTCTCATACTGATTTTGAAAAATATATGTAGATAGTTTATATTAAAATTTTAGTCCTTTCATGACAGAGAGCATGTGTAAAAATATTTATTATTGATAGGGGGCACCTACTCCACCAACATTGGGGGCCACCTATTCAGAGTGAAAAGATTTGGACCTTTTCTCTATTGTGCCCTATTCCTTTGCTTCCTCTGAAGCTCCATTAATTGCTAGATTCTCTCAAGGTCTGCTGGTCTTCCTGCCTCAACCTGCTCCTGCCTTGGACAGAGGCTGTGCTACATTGGAACAGACCCTCACACTTCAGCTATCTCTGTTTCTAGGCTATGTGTTAAAGAGGGTACCTCCTGGTTTTGAAAGTAGCCTGCAAACTTTACCTGAGTTAATTCCTTATTTTGTAAACTGTCTTATATCACCTTGCATTCTCTTCAAGGCCATATTTTGTACCTGCTTTCTCTCTCCCCCAAATTAAAGGAAGGATCTCTGCTTTATTTTGACTCATTCAGCCTCCCTGTTGGCTTATGGCTGCCAACCCCCCTGCCATGAGTGGAGCATCGGCTCCATTTGAGCTGGACTTTGCACCATTTCACCACCTACAACAGGCATTGAATTCTCACTGGGAGCAAAGTACTGCTCGAGGTGCTAGTAGATAGGACTGGGAAGGGCACAGGTAGATAATACCATCATCCGTGGCCTCCTGTCTCAAAGAGTTTTCAACCTCGCTTACCAAAGAGTTAACAACGTGCAGAGGAGGCTCTTTGCTGTGCTGGTTCTAACCCTGGGCTGCTATTTATTGCCAGCCTCACTGGCACTCTCCTCCCCACACCTGCTGCCTTTCCTTTGGTCAATATTGACATTAGTCTAATAACCGTCACTGAAAGGGGGCCGGAAGAGACAAGCTACCTCCTGGTTTACACAACAAGGTAAACAAATACACAGAAGGAGAGAAGTGAGGGATAGATTCAGAAACTAGCAGGTACACCAGGATCAGAATCAGGGTTCAGGGATGACATTGGGAAACATGTCAGTAAATAATTAAGTTAAGAAATTAAATAAAAGATCTTCTTTAAACTTCCCCCTAATGTTTACATAAAGGGGGAAGTATGGTTACCAATATTCTGTAAATGCAACCACATTCCCCAGTTGGGGGGCTACTTCACCCAGGGGCAGGACAGACAGGCAGAGATGAAAACATCACCTTGCAGTGAGATGGCGCCCGTGAAGACAGGGACAGGCAGGTCCATCCCTCAGCAAAGCCCCGGATCCACGTTGCTCTGTGTTCCAGGCCTCTCCTCTGAGGATTTGCCCACACGAATTTCTGGGTTTCTCCTGCCCTCAGGAGCCACTTGTCTCTGCTATATATCATGCTGCTCTGATTCCTACCATTTAGCTCCAGGACTCCTTGAAATCCCATTGTCTCTCCTACTTGAATGACTTGCAGTTTGATTTATTGATTTCTTTATTATGACATGGATCTTTAATGACTAATGTCTCTATGGTTTTGGAATTATCTTTAAAACTTAGCGTTTTCCCTGCAAATTTGTTTTATTTCCCTAATAACTGTCATTTTAATCAGTTATTACATTCCCAACAATTAAGAAACATTATTCAGTGATTAAAATACTGGCCACGGCAGCCCTATTGCCTGGTTGAAAATCCTACCCACCTCACTTAGTAGCTGTAAAAACTTGGGCAAAGTCCCTGTGTCAGTTTTCTCATTTGTAAAATGGAAACAATAATATCAACAGAAAGGTTGCTGTGAGCATGAAACACGATAAAACATACTAAGTACTGAGACTGGGGGGAAGCATGGGGCTCCCCTCAGCAAAAGGCCTGTTATTACTATTAACCTTAGAATGCTATGCTAGCTCCACACTGAAAAGTTATTTCATCTTTAACATACAGACATTTCACTTTTACATTAAAGAGGGAGGAAAAACTCAGTCACCTTAAAAAGGGAGAGGACCGTGTGTCGGCATTTTTTAGAGGCTTTTGTGGTATTATATGCTGCCACCTCCTGGAACTATCAGGAATTGTCACATGATGTGTTAACATTGCTGAGTTGTTTGACATAATTTTATATTTACACAAAATAAAGAAGGCAACATACAGAGAGTGCAAAAAAAAGTATATATGTTTTAAGAAAGGAAAATACTGCATTAAAATTGTAAGAAGTCTTGTTTGATTTCTGCAGTTACATGAGATACAAGATAACAAAAGTTATCCGTATATATTGAATATTTCAATCTGAATACAGTTTTTTCCTTTCTTCTAATGTATATGCATAATGAAAATTAATGACATGGTAGGGGTGGGGGGAGAGGAGAGCAGAGAGAGATACAAGGAGGGAGGGGTGGGGAAAGGAAGAGCAGAGAGAGGGAAGGAGGGAGTGGGGTGGAGTCTTGGTGTGTGACACACCTTTGGGGGGCAAGACACGATTGTAAGAGGGACTTCACCTAACAAATGCAATCAGTGTAACCTTGTTTCTTGTACCCTCAATGAGTCCCCAGCAATAAATAAGAAAAAAAATGTATTTGCATTTTTGGCACCCTCTGTATATTACTCAAAGCATTCAACTAATGGTTATCTGAGCAATTTCTCTCACTGGGTAGCAGGATTCATAACTAAATCTCGTCTCAAACTCTTGGAATGCCATGTACACAGTCAGCTGCAAGACTTCGATGTGACAAGCTCCATGGCATTTACGATAATGATGATAAATGTTCTCTTAATTATAAAATCCCCACTTCTGGGCATTTAGTAACAAAACACAGAGTGTAAGATAAATGTGACATTACAAAGACTTTTTTCTTTTAAAAGGAATTTAAATTATTGATATTATAAAACAACTTTCCTCTTCTTATTTAGAAATACTTTAATAGAAAAACATTGTAAATGATTAAATATCCGGTGACACAGATATTTTTAAAAAGCAATAACCTATCAAAACACTAAGGAAAATATAAAATACATCTTTTAAATTTATCCATTCCCCTAGTTACCAGAATTTTGTTTCACAGAGCTTAGGATTCTGTAATAGGGGCACTATTTTTGTTACATAATATTTTTAAGCCTGGATCCAAAGTCAGGGATAAACTCATATAAAATCCCAAAAATGAGATGGCAGCATTTCATAAAGCAAGCTTAGAAGTTTTAACTCCTCATGATTTAAGAGTACTTAACCCCAAATAGATTCTTAGAACATATGAGATCTTTCATACCATGTAACTGGAGCACTTAGTCACTGAAGTACCTGTCCCCAGAAAGTGACAAATGCCAAGTGGAGGGTGTTGGGATCATTTATAAGAGTTATTTGTGACTGTTACTGGCACAAATATCCCTTAATCACCATCAATCATTAAAACTGGATTCTCTGTCTGGCACAGGAAGGGCCAGCAGGTGGGAAAATATGACACAGACCCCTGCCCTTCCCACATGGCGATCAACGCCAAGGACCCCAGCAAGAGTAAAAGACTCACGTGAAAGCCATAAAGCTATTTCCAGAAAAGTTCTGATACCCTGCTTCCCTGAAAATAAGACATCCTCTGAAAATAAGACCTACTTACAGGAACGATAAGACGTCCCCTGAAAATAAGACCTAGCACATCTTTTGGAGCACACCTTAAAATAAGACACTGTCTTATTTTCGGGGAAATGGGGTATCTATCTCTCACACACACACAAAATTGCCAGAGCCCTGAAAATCTCTTTCTTGGGCTCCGTAAAGGTAAACAATCCTTGAACCATACCATATTTAGGGAACTTTGCAGTGCTAATATCCAAGCAGCAAATTTAGTCTTAGGTCAAGAAAATATATTTATGAAGAAATTTTGGGAAAAGGAGCCCACGTCATAGTTAATACGTACTTATTACCACACTTAGCGTCTAGAGATAAAACTAGGGACTATTTGAATTTACTTGTTAAATAGAGTAGAATCCAGATGTAGGCCACTGAAAACCCTGCCTTCCTCCTTACAGGAGCTGCAATGCTATGGCGAAGGTTCAGAGCCAGGTCTTAATTCCACAGTTACTTGCACGCTTTATACCTAACACCTCCAACTCTCAGTTTCCTCATCCATAAAAGCAAACACAGAAACTTCAGATGAATGGCGTAAGGATTGCAGCAGTAATCCATGCAGAGTGCTTACCCTTTGCAGAAGCTGGGACACAAACCTGCGACTTCACATACATCCACGTCTGCATGCTCCAGTTTCCTGGCATCATGGTACTTCCAACTGGGAAAGAAGGAGAAAGGAGAGTTGAGGAGTCAGGAGGCACCTAGTCACAGGACTTCAGAGCCACGAGAGAGATGAGAAATTGTACAATTGCTTCAGATGAAAGAATCAGCTTGGAAAAGCCAAGTAATGTTCCCAGAACTACAATATACATCTCCCAAATTACACCCCAGCTCTTCCTACAAAAAAGGGAAAAATAAAGTTAGGCAAAAAGATCTGGAAAAGAGGAGTGGACAGGGCAAGAAGGCCAAAAATAGCTTTGATTATTATTCCATTTACCTCTTTCAAATTCTAGCATTGAAACCAGGCCTAAAAGATTTGATTGATATGCGAATGGAGGTAAGACTTGATAGCAAATTTTTCCTTCTATTTTTTCTTTCATTAGCTCTTTTACCAACTCTTACACTTACTTTCATAGTGATTTCAGCTTTTGTGTTGTTGCTTTTTAGGATGAGAAGGGAATAGAGTTCAAATTTCTACAGTAAAAGGAGAAAATGTATCAGCACGTTACCTCACACCTGCAATCCCAGCATTTTGGGAGCCCTAGGTTGAAGGATTGCTTGAGGCCAAGAGTTTGACACCAGCCTGGACAATATAGCAAGACTCTGTGCCTACAAAAAAAAAAAAAAAATTAGGAATGTGAGGCAGGCACCTGTAGTCACAGGCACTCGGGAAGCTGAGGGAGGAGGATGGCTTGATCCCGAGAGTTTGAAGGTGCAGGGAGCTATGGCTGAGACACAGCAGGAGATATAACTGTGGTGGCTGAAATAGAAAGAACACAAGTTTGCCAGAAGTAGATCTGGTTTGACTTTTCCTTATTTATCAAGCATTGGTTTTTTGGGATCTGGGAACAGAGCCACACCATGGCAAACTGGGAGTCCCTCTACACATGGATGTAACCTGACAGCCTGGGATCTGTCAGACAAAGGGAGAGAAGGTGCCATGAAATTTACTCACACACAAGTGTTTTGACCCACAAGAGATGACACAGTATCAGCCCCTAGTAAGGCTCACAGCACCATCTCAGGCAAAATATTCAAGGCCTTTTATGAGGGGCTTGAGGGCATGCATACACAAAGTTAAAAAATGAGAAGGTAACAGTTCTATGTTTCAATTAAACAGGCGGTACTTTTCTTCAAGGAAAAAAGCTATCAGACTGAAGGAGAGAGAAGCACTGAACTCCAAATCAATGGACACTTTGGGCAGGATTTAATGAGGGAGAGTTACAGCCCACAGGTTGGACAGCTGCAGCTGCTGTTATCAATTGCTCTCCAGCTTTATTTATATCCTGTCTCTAAGCGGCTGACCTCTATCTAGACATTTCCCAGGCTATTTTCTCATCTACTCTGTTGGATCTTCCAACCCTTCCTCGCCACCTTAGCACGCATCACAGCAGAGACTCGGGGACATCACCCACCTGAGCTCTCAGGGACACCAGCTTGCTCCAGCTTTCACCCACATTGGTTTGTGCTTTCTATCCTAAAGCGGTGGTCCTGGGGACTCCCGGCCTCCTGTTTCTGGTCCGCTGTGAGCTCTCCCCACGTGCACATCTCTATGTCTCAGTTTCTTTCTTGGTCTATTTCAAGGCTACATGAGTGAGAGGCAGAATTCCACAACCGACCACACAGAAGCAGTTTGCTCTCAGTGTGTGTGTCCACACTGAAGTCCAGAGTCGTGTCCGTTCTCAGGTGACTTGTTTCATTAGGAAGAAATATGAACTGAGAGTCAAAAAAACAGCAGGCAGGGCACAGCCAGATGCAGTGGCTCACACCTATAATCCCAGCACTTTGGGAGGATCACTAGAAGCCAGGATTTTTGAGAGCAGCCTGGTGAAAATGGTGAGATCTTGTTCGTACAAAAAAATAAAAATGAAAAAATAGCTGGCCATGGTGGTGTGTGCCCATAGTCCCAGCTCTGGGGAGGCTGAGGCAGGATTATTTGAGCCCAGGAGTTCAAGGCTGTGGTGAGCTATGACGATGTCACTGCACTTCAGGCTGGGTGACAGAGCAAGATACTGTCTCTATAAATAAATAAATAACAGGCAAAGCCAAAGCTACTCCTCTCACTGGACACTATCCTTAAACATTCAAGAGGCATAGCTGGCTGGGCGGGGTGGCTCACACTGTAATCCTAGAACTCTGGGAGGCCGAGGCAGGTGAATTGCTTGAGGTCAGGAGTTCTACACCAGCCTAAGCAAGATTGAGACTCATCTCTGCTAAAAATACAAAACTTGGCTGAGTGTGATGTTACACACTTATAGTCCCAACTACGCGGGAGGCTGAGGCAAGACGTTTCTGAAGACTAAGAAGGCTGTCATTTCCTAGTGATCTTTCTCTCCATGTCCCCAAGCTCCCCCAGTCCTGATGCATAAGGAATCCCCCCATAGGATTGCATAGGGTTCATGCTGGTCAGTCTTGCACTTTGTCTATCAGGGTTGTAAATCCTAGTAGAGACATATGGTCACCCGCCCACTTGAGGCCAGGACTTTGAGATCGCAGGGAGCTATGGTGATGTCAGGACATTCTAGCCTGGGTGACAGAGAGAGAGAGAGACTCTGCTGCCCCACCCTAAAAAGAGAGAGAGAGAGAGAGAGAGAGAGAGAGACATAGTCTACAAAGGAGTGCAAAATGTGGCCGCATGTTTAATAATTGGATCACCTTCAACATTAGAGACAGGCATAGGAGTTGTATGTGTCCAGATAAGCATACGTATTAATTTTAAATCTGACAACAACACTGCAAGGCAGATATTACAGATGAGCCTCCTGGGGCACGGAGAATTTAATTTCCTCTTCAGAGTCAGATAATTTGCAATTGCCGAGTCAGGCCAGTAATCTAGGTACGTCTGGTATCAGTACTTCCTGGATTCCTCTTGTTCACAAAGCCGAATAGCTGAAACCCTGGAGGATAGGATCAAGCTCTTTCTTTTTTATTCATTAATATTTTAACTTCACTGAAGAACAGAAGCTAATGTTATTAGCCACCCAATTTAAATTCATCAGAAAAAAGGTATCAATAGAGTGAATCTTACAATAAATTTGATTAATTTGTTTTCCCATCAGATACTGTGTCCTTGTACTTACTTTCCTTGTTTTAATACATATTTTGGGGAAATGTCTGCTAAAATACCGAATGACTCTTTCTCCTAACTTGTTAATGCTAATGATCAGTGTTCTCAGCAATGACGAGATCATAAATAATTTCCAGGTTTAAAATTCCTGAATAACTCATGCTTTCCATGACTTCACTTTGTTCTGATGACAAAGAAAGCTGTCATTTCCTAATTATCTGTCTCGCCATGCCCCCAAGGTCTCCCATTTCCTGGAAGACAGGCTCAGCTAAGGGTCACCCTGGCCAGGCTTCTGTCTTTTTCTATCATGGATATAAATCCTAGTGAAGTAATATGTTCATACATTCATTTCTCTACCTCAAAGGACAAAATCCACACAATGACACAACTTTAAAATTTAAATTTAGAAGAATATTGTGAGATCTAGGCTGTTTTCATGCTAGCACACCTGACATCGTATTGTTCCAAGGCCCTCTTACCCTTGAAGTTTTGATATAGACAACAATTTTCTACTTGTTCCTAAAATCTTGCTTGGGGTTTCTTACATAATCATTAATAGCGTCACTTTTCCAAGACAAAAGAAGACAAGAGTCAGAACAACTTGTAAGATTCTAGATCGCCCCTGAGATGGGGATGCTGTGCAGATGTTATCATTACCTCCCAACAGGTCCTGCAGGTGCTGGTCCTTCCCTTCTTGAGTCATTCCCTAACTGGGAATCACCCCCTTTCCGGAGGACACAGTACTTGGCAATGATGGCTTCACAATGTTATCTTGTTTCCAAACTAAACAAGGAATTGATCCCTTTGCAAATAAAGATACTATACTT